>NC_089503.1:267762088-268370588 GCF_036850995.1 Saccopteryx leptura | reverse complement strand
TGGGTCTTGGTGAGAGTGGGAACTGAGCTGGGGCTGCTGCTTTCAGGAAGTGACTGTGGCTTCTGCTCCACAGGCCCCATGGGTAGAGAGAGCAGAGGAGGAAGGAAAGGAGGCGGGGACAGCCCTGGCTTGTCCCCAGCTCCTGTCTGGCACTTCTTGAGTTCCCGACCTGTCGGCTACTGTCCCTGCATTTCATGCATTGGAGGTCAGCACATTCTCAACACAGTCACTAGTCTCTTGGTTCTGCTCTCTCCCTCACCTCAGGCCATCACGTGCCCTGCTAACCTCCAGGCTCCAGAGAGCTAGACCCTGGTGCTAGACCCTGATGACGTCCTGCAGAGGCCTGCAAAGGCCAACTTCAGCCAGACTCTCCATGGGAGGTGGGAGTTCTCAGTGGAGAAGAGGCATAGTCTGCTCTGCTCTAGGTGGGAGACCCAGGAGTCCTGTGAGTGTGATGGGTGAGGAGGCCCTTTTGTTCCGTTACCTCATCTGCCTTCCTTATTTTAACGGTTCCTTGTGGTCCACCTCCCAGCTCTGAGCAGAACTTCATTGTTGCAGGGGCAGGTAGCACATGGGGCCATGAATAGCCCACCTGGATGGCAGATATGGGGGTGGGTAGGTGGGTAGTAATATCCAAGACCTTGGCCTGGGGAGTGAGAGAGTTGGAGGACACCCCAGATTCGCAGTAGACGAGGGTGGGAGGAAAGTCAAGACAGCTGGGAGGCCAACGAAGAGAGGGGATGAAGGTTGTGGGCAAAACCAGCACAGGCAGGATGTAAGGCCCAGCCAGGTAAGATCCCCGGGCGCTCAGTTCACTGGGAGAGTACAAAGCTCTGGTTCTGAGTTTGGCCATGCATTGGCATTGCTTGAGGAATTTCCAGACAAAAGCTCCTGGAGATTCTGACTTAATTGGTCTGGGTGTTGCCACCTCTACACACTTGCTAGGTGACTCTAATGTGCAGCTGAGAAGCACCTGTGCCCATCGGTCAGTCACCTGCAGTCCTCATTGTTCAAATGCAGTGTCTGCTTCCAGTGAGTGGTGGGGCCTTAGATTCTACATGCCAGGTGATGCCCATGCTGCTGCTCTAGGATCACACCTGGAGTAGCAAGCACATAAAAATTTCCAAAAAGGCCCCCTGGCCAGGTAGCTCCATTTGGTTGAAGTGTGGTCCTCATTTGCCAAGGTTGCAGGCTCAACATTCTCACCCCCCCAATCAGGACAGATAAAGGAATCAACTAATGAATGCATGAGTGAGTGGAGCAACACATCAATGTTTTTTTCTTCTCTCTAAAAGTAATTTTAAAAATTAAAAAAAAAAAAAGTTTCCAGAAGGATCCAGAAAGACACATTGAGACAGGGAAGGAGGCTTTTTGTCTTGGAGATGCATTCCCAGCAGGAACCCTTCTGGCGACTGCCCTGTCCATAGGACCACAGGCAACAGTTGGAAATGACTGCCTGTTTGAGTGTCAACTTTAAGAGCACAACCTGAGGGTTCTGGAACCTCTGTGCCTGCGCTTGCATATGGACATGCACCCTCAGTCACATTTCTAGACGTGAGTGTGCCCCTCTGAGCGGGGTCTGGGGAAGCCAGGGATGATGAGGGGTAGGTCCTCTCTGGGTCTCCACAACCAGCCACCACAGGCTGGTTACAGACTGACTGACCCAGTGTTTGGTGAGTAAGGGATGATTGGCCAAGAGCATAGATAAGCTAAAGGACATGAATGACAGCCCGTGACTTCCCAGGCTCTTAGACTATTGGCTATGGACTCCTCCAGTGCAGAACTCGGGAGTTTGGAAGGTCCCTCCCTGGCTGAGCCCATTTGGGGAAGAGCATGCAGGCTCCTGGCACAGTCCCCAGCGGACACATGACTGCCATGCCTCTTTGTGCTTGGTACCTTGCTGGAGGCATGAAACCATGACCATGGACCTGCTGCTGCACTTGGAGCTGCAGAACCAGAAGCTGGGAGAAATAAGCGTGGTCTAGGGTTTGCATGGGGAGTTGAGGGTGTTGGTGGGGGCTCCTTGGGGCAAGTGTGTGGAATTCTGAGGGCTAGGGAGGGGAGCGATGGGGTTCCGTTCGCGTGTGGGCACAGCCTAAGCTGGATGCTGGGGTGCGTGGTCCCTGCACAAGAGCCACCGGCAAGGCACTGGCTACCCTAATGTGGGGGTGGGGTGTATGGAGGCGGCAGCTTGGTGCAGCCACGCACGGTCTAAGCACACTGGGTCTGGAGGACTGCCAACATGGGCTGCCACAGCCCCCCCCCCCAAGGAAGCGTCAGGGGCCCAGGAGGGGGTTGCTCAGGCCTGTGTCAGGAGTCTTCACCTCCCCCTCTCCCGGTGCTGTATGAGGGTGACCGAACCGGCCCATGCCAGCCAGTGACAGAGCTGGTGTCGGACAACTGCCGAGCTGTGGACCAGCACCTGGCTGGCTGCTTGGGGTGCTCAGCCAGTTTAACATGAACCTACACCGGGCAGCTGTACAAGGTGGGTGCTAACCTGGATTGGCGGGTTCCTCATTCTCCCTCAGACTGACACTCCTGGGCGCCCTCTGCTGGACGAGCTGGGACCCTAAGAGGACTCATTGGTTTGGGCATATGGGAATTGGGGTGGGGTCAGTGGGACCCTCGGTGGAGTAATAGGTTGGCCAGAGGAAGGGCAGGGGCTGTGGAAGCCTAGAAGGAACACTAAGACAGCAATGCTTCTTAGGCGAGCAGACAAAAGGTTGGATATGAGTCAGGAGAGGGTGACAGAAGAGATTGTTTCTGGAGTGGGCAGGGTACCCAGGTCAGGTGGTGACCCAGCTGCCTAAGTTTCAGGGCAGTTCCCATTGGCTCCAGAGGAGTTGTGTACCCTTTGAACTCATGGGAGGGGTGGCTGTATCTATATGGATGATGGGGGAGAGTAGGGGTCTCTTTGGAAAGGTCCTGACAGACTGGGAAGTGGCATCATCCCCTGGGTTTCGGGGTGGCTGAATGAGGGACTTGATGAGGAAGGAAAAATACTGGGCGGTGGTGGACCCTGGAGATGGGTTGGGGGCCTGGGGAACCAAGACCACTAAATTCTGTCCCTGGAGATGCAGGAAAGCCTGGCACTAGGGCCAGATTTCTCAGGGGGCCTAGGGAATGTGGGAATAGGGAAGAATGCCTTTGGGGCCCTGCTACCTGGGTTTTCTCATCGCTCCTAACTGCCCAGCTTCTAGGGTGGCACAGAACCAGTGAGTGGTTTGGAACTAGGCCTGGCTAGAGTGAATCAGGGTTTGGTCAGCTTATCTTCCTAGCCTTACCTTCTCTATGTGTAAAATGGGCCTCCTGTCCCTGCCCCACCTACCCAGGTTCTTGAAAAGGTCCAGGTAGCCATTGGTTTGGTGGACAGAGGGATGTGAATCATTTGCAAACATTTCCCAAGCCCCCTCCCTCTCTCCCAGTTTCTTTAAATCCTCACAAGGACTCCAGGGGTGAATATCATACCATTTTAAGGACTATGCAGTAAGAAGGCTGAGTCCTCCTCAGGATCAGTAGGGTTCCAAGGCTTCTAGCTGAGAAGTGGGGAGCTTAGGGGGCCCTGGAGCCCCATTGCCTGACCGCCTATCTAACTCCACAGCTGGTGCTAATCCACAACCACCACAGCAGGGGCACGGAGGTTCTCCATGAGATGCTCGCTCACAGGATGTCTTGTGTTTCCAAGGAGGAGAAGGGAGGAGATGGCTTGTGTGGCCCTGGAAATGAGGAGGTTCAAGATAGGGCTACTAGGAGAATAGGATCTTTGTTTTCCCAAGGGAGCTATGAGGAGCCACTGAAGGGTACAGGAAGGGGAGGGACACAACCAGAAGAGACCTGTTTTCAGGGCTGTTCAGACTGGGGGAAAGGGTGGGAGGAAGTGGTTTGGGTACTCCATTAAGAGTCGAGTGTTGGCCCTGGCCGGTTGGCTCAGCAGCAGAGCGTCAGCCCAGCGTGTGGAAGTCCCGGGTTCGATTCATGGTCAAGGTACACAGGAGAAGCACCCATCTGCTTCTCCACCCTTCCCCCTTTCCTTCCTCTCTGTTTCTCTCTTCCCCTCCCACAGCCAAGGCTCCATTGGAGCAAAGTTGGCCCAGGTGCTGAGGATGGCTCCATGGCCTCCGCCTCAGGTGCTAGAATGGCTCCAACTGCAGTGGAGCAACGCCCCAGATGGGCCAAGCATCACCCCCTGGTGGGCATGCGGGGTGGATCCTGGTCAGCCGCATGCTGGAGTCTGTCTGTCTGCCTCCCCCTTGCTCCTCACTTTGGAAAAATACAAGAGTAGAGGATTGAAGCGGGACTGGAAGGGAACAAGATGTAGAAGATAAAACCAGCCTGAAAGGCAGATGCCAATAACTTATGGGACTTCCATTCGCAGGAGGCTTGACCCATAAAGTTTTGGTGACAGCAGTGCTGAGATAGCAATGTGGTACCAGAGTTTGAACCCTGGTCCAGGCCCGACTTCCCATGAAGGAAGGGAAGAGGAGGACCAGAATGGGGAGGGGTAAAGAGGGGTCTTTCCAAAGGTGATCTTGGTGAACTCTGCTCAGAGCTGGGGCAGGTGGAGAATCGAGGACAAGGATGAGGCCTGAGTACCAGCCTTCCACTGAGTGCCCAGCTCTGGGGCTCTGGCACTGCCGGCTATCCTATCAGCTCTCTGTGAGTTAATTAATAACGGCCTCTGCACCAGCCTCTCTGCCTGTCCTCCCCACTGACTCCCAAGACTTAAGTAAATAAAACCATTAACTTCCACCACACCTGGTTTCTGGAAGTGGTGGGACAAGACAGTGGACAGCGGAAGTACTGGGCTGGAGATTGGGTCCCAGTGTTCAGGTGACAGGGGAGGCAGGCTATACAGGGGGGAGTGCCCAAAACTGCTAAAGAGGCCACTGTGCATAAAGGGCCAGGGACCTAGACACAGCACAGGCCAGTTCATCGCGCCTATTTTATTTTCCCCCCATCCCATCCATATCAGGCCCGCCTAAAATTACAAAATTACCCACACCTCATGTCCCACCCACTATGCAGCAGGGTTCAGAGCGGCGAGAAAACTGGACACTCCCCCTTTGATAGCAGCAGCGACACCGTGGGTGCAAGCGGGCCCGGGTCTGGGTGGGGCAAAGGAGGAAGCAGCTGAGTCTTGGCCACGCCCCTTGCATCGGGGAACCCGTCTTACCCACCCCCGCGCTCCCGTGGGCCTTACCCGCCCCGGCGTCAGGGCGCGGCTGCCCAGGCGCCGGGGTCGCGGGGGCGATGGGGCGGTGGTCCTCCAAGTGTAGGGTCATGGCGGGCCGCGAGGCCGTAGAGAAGGCGCACTGCATGCAGGAGTAGCGGCCACGCGTGTGCTCCCACACGATGCGGCTTGGGGCCGCGTGCCCTGCGGGCAGGCGGGGACCCTGTCAGTCCCGGCACCAGACCAGAGGTCTCGTCCACCCCCGAGGACGGTGTTCGTGGACGAGGGAGTTTCAGACCTTTCCCCACTTCCCATCAGCTCGCGGGCGCTGAGGGTCTGGCCTGGTTGATTCCCTTCCCGCGGGTGTTCCCCCTGGAATTGGGGGCACTGAACTTTCCATCCCCGGAACCCCAGAGGAGCGCGAGCTTTACACGGTAACGCCGGTGCAGATGAAGGCGCGGGGGTCAGTAATTTTTAAGGCAAAATCCTGTATTTCGGGGCTGGCACTGCTGCCTCCCACCATCTCCTGGGCCCTACAGGGCGTAGAACAGAAACCCCTCCAGCCTGCCCTGGTGGTCACCTGCACGCACCTGAGGGCGCGTCAGAGCCGCCCTGGGGTCTTCTAGGACTGCCGCCTGTACCTGCGGTAAACGAGCGGGTCAAGGTCAGAAATGGGAGCAAGCCCAGCCCACCGTTATGACGGTCCTGCCACTACACTCACCTTGGCTCTTTTTCCAGACAGCGGCGCTGGAGGCCGGCAGCCCAGGCGCGGCGGCCAGGAAGGGGCGCAGGCGTGGGGGGCTTAGGCCAAAGGGCGCGGGGTTCAGGTAGGGTAGAAAAGGCCCGGTGGGGGAAGGGGCAGGGGTCGTGAAGGGCTCGAGCAGCGGGAACTGCAGGCCTGGCACCGACGCAGGGTCGGACTCCAAGGGGCGCTCGGGCACCGACGGCTCCTTGTCGAGGGCACTGGGTGGCGGCGGGGCTGGGCTCTGCGCATGCTCGGCGCAAACATGCAGATGCTTGAAGAGCGAGCGGTGCGTGCGGAAGCGCAGGAGGCAGTTCTCACACCTGGGGGCAGGCACAGGGCTGGGCTGGGTCTCCTGGGGCACTAGGGAGAGGCCTATCGAGAGCTTGTTAAGGGAGCTCGTTTCCAAATCACAGATCCCCCACCTGCGGGGGTAGAAGCTAGCTCTAAGCGCCCCCCTACTGCGGCCGCGACCCTTCCAGATCTCTCCGGGTCAAAGCCCTGGGAAAACGCGGAAGAGGTCTCAATTTTGACTTAGGTGACCACCTTTCCTCTAGGAAAGCAAGGAGAGACCGGATGGAGACATACCTACTTGGCCCTATCTCTTCCAGGTCCCCGGGATTCGCTCCTTGAAACAGTGTCTCTAAGGCAGGCAAGGGCAGGACTTGCCCGAGGCTACACCCACTTCCAGAACCCCAACCCCACCCTCGCCCCCCGACTAGGAAGTGGAAAGCCCTTTACTCCAGGTAATGACTACCAAAACCAGGAGCAGGAGGAACTGACTGGGGCCTAGTGACCGAGGACCAAAGGAGTTTAGGGTGGTCAAGGTCTCACTTGAAGTAGCGATTGGGTTTGTAGTGCAGCTTGCCATGGGCTACCAGTTCCTGCATGCTGGGAAAGGTCTCGGTGCAGCTCAGGGCGGAACAGCGGAAGAGCTTGCCTGGCAGGGCAGAGATGGAGGATGGTGGGATGGGGTGGCCATGGGTCAGCCTGGGAACTCTGCCTGCCTCCCACCACCTACCCTGGTCCTACCTTCCAGGGACTGTGTGGGTGGGCAGTGGGTACGCAGATGTTGTGCCAAATCACGAACGCTTGGGAAACTGAGGCAGCAGCCAGGGCTGGAGCAGGGTATCCGCTTTCCTGTAGGATGTACACAGCGGTCATTCATTCCTCCCCCAACTGTGCTGTCCAGGGCTATGCCCCAGAGAGGCCCCTATGGTTTCCTACTAGGGTTTTTACCATCTGCCTCCTCTATCAGACCAAGCTGCCAGAGGGCAGGAGCTGAGTTGGTCTGGCTCATCACTGTAGCCACAGCCTGGTACTTGTGTGGTACTCAGTAAATGGGGATTCTCTCTAGATACCCCCAAGTATGGAGATACTCTTCACTTCTATTATTACAGGGCCTGTGACCCCACTGAAGGCCCTATCACAGGTCACCTGGTGGTGGGCGTCGCCTGGGAGGCCGCAGGTCCTCACTGGTCCTGGAGACTGTGCTGCTTGGGCCAAGGTTGGGTCCAGGGCCAGGCTGGCCACTGTCTGGGGCTGAGGAGGCACCCTGCTGGGCCCCTCCAGGCCCTCCACGTTCCCTCACCAGGGGTGTGGCTGCCTGGTGAGGACTTGATTCCTCTCCCATGGAGAAGGAGGTGGCTGCAGCAGCCACACCCTGGGACACTTCCTTGTGGGTCTCACTGGAGCTGGGCTCTGCAGCGGCCAGCATGGCTGGGGTGGGCCCAGAGGGTTCCTCCTCCTGGTGGAAGAAAGAGGTGGGGAGAACCCCTCTAGGCCCACGGTCTGCTGGGGCCAGCCAGGGGACCCACCCCCACAAGACCGTTGTACATTGCAGAAGCAGCTAATGCTCCCCAGACAATACCCAGTCAGCTCCCACCCTAAGGCGTTACCATCAAGGGAGGGCAGGGGATGAGGGCAGACTGAGTTCCTGTCTCGTCTCCATCCCCAGGCAGGGGGCTAGCTGGGAAGTGTTCCAAAAGCAGAAGGCGACATCAGTCAGAAATTGCTCTTATCAAAGCAGCATCCCTTCCTCCCCAACTTGGGTAGGTGGGAGGTGCCTTACCCGGCAGGGGCGTGGCCTAAAGGGAGTGGGAGGGACAAAGGCTATGAAGGTGGGCCTCTCAGCAGGGCGGGGCTAGAAAGATGCAGGTGGAGCCGGAGGTGGCCAAGTGGATTAAGGACGTCGATATATATGCCCTCCGGGCTGGAGCTGTGCAGCGAACTTGGAGGTGTTGGGGGCCCCGTAATATAGAGATCAGGGGCGGAGCCCGAGACTTGTGGGCGTGGTCCAGGTAAAGTCAGGCCCGGAAGTAGGGAGTAGGACGCTCGCGGAGTGACCATTAGCGGCGGGGCGAGTGTCCGGATGTTAGGGCGGGGTTGGTCGGAGGATGTGTACGCGACAGGACCGCTCCCCGCCAGTCCCCGCTGGCTCGCCGTGCCCGCATCCCCGGCGCCGCGCTCACCATCCTCGGCTCAGCTAGGCCTCTTGTTTCCACAGCTCCTGCGGCTCCGGCTGAGGCTGCAGCGACTCCCTGGGTGGCTGCAGGATCACACTCACATCGGCGCCATTTTCTGCCACCCGGCTCTCGCGAGAGCACGGGCGGGACCTGCGCACGGCGCTCCGTGCGGGGGTGGGGCCTGAAATCTGGGGTCCTCGACCGACTCATGGGGCAGTCTTGCAAGCCAAGGCCAGTTTTAACAGTTTGTGCGCTGAGAGCGGAGTCTACGAATGGGCATCTTTATCCCCTTCCGTCCCGTCACCAGCCCTCGAAAGGCTATAAACAGGCTTCTCCTTTTTGAAGAGGTGTTTAGTAGGTATCCTTTTTGGAAGGAAATTGTCACTAGTGGTTAAAAATTTCAGTACACTGAGTTGGAGTGGGTCCATTGTGATAATAACTAAGGGCGGGGAAGCAAGTTGTCAGGAGAGGTGTTTCTAGGAGCATGGCACTGGATGTACCAGAGTGGAATGAGTGACCTATCGCAGTGGTTTTCAACCTTTTTGCACGTGGGGACCGGTGAAAATAGAATTATTTCAGGGACCACAAAAGCAGAAATTACCCTTAGCATAAGCTAATTCAACTAGACCTCTTGACTAGATCATTGGGTTAATAATATTCATACAATAATATTCATATAGTAAACTAAGATCATTGGGTTTATAATAGTCATACAACAGGATGGTTACTTTTCGTGGACCAGCACAAAATTTCTGGTGGACCAGTGGTTGAAAAACACTGACCTAGCCTGACCTGTGGTGGCTAGGAACACCTAGTGTCAACCTGGAACACTGAGGTCGCCGGTTCGAAACCCTGGGCTTGCCTGGTCAAGACACATATGGGAGTTGATGCTTCCTGCTCCTCTTCCACTTCTCTCTTTCTCTCTCTCTCTCTCTCTCTCTCCCCCCCTCTCTCTCTCTCTTCTCTCTAAAATTAATAAAGTCTTAAAAAAAAAAAAAGAAAAACACTGACCTATTGTGCTGGATTCTGGGGACTCAGAGATGAACAGTACCAAGTAACTAACATCCCTGGCCTCAGAGGGTGCTTACTTTTTTTTTTTTTTTTAAAGAGACAGAGAGAGAGAGAGATAGGGACAGACAGACAAGAACAGAGAGAGATGATAAGAAGCATCAATCATCAGTTTTTCATTGTGGCACTTTAGTTGTTCATTGATTGCTTTCTCATATGTGCCTTGACTGTGGGCCTTCAGCAGACCAAGTAACCCTTTGCTCGAGCCAGCGACCTTGGGTCCAACATGGTGAGCTTTGCTCAAACCAGCTGAGCCCGTGCTCAAGCTGGCTACCTCGGGATCTCGAACCTGGGTCCTCCACATCCCAGTCCACTGCGCCACCGCCTGGGCAGGCTAAAGTTAGAACTTAACTAGTCAGATGAAAATAGTAGACAAACATAATTTTACTAGACAATAGGCCATTAAGTAAAGCAGAGTTATTAATCAATAGTGACCCTTTAGAAGCCTGTGTAGGGCTGATGCCAATATTGTTGTTGCTCAAGATATTGTATACTTAGAATGGCTTACCACCTGATTTATAGCTTAAAGAAATGTACTAACCTCTTCCTGGAATATTTATCCATATTAAAGCAAAAATAACTATTAATCAATGTATTCTACATACCATTTGATTATAACTTAGTGTATAAAAATAAAGCTATACTAGTCATTGGCAGAGATGCCTGGCAGATGAACTGAAGAGTTTGGCTCTCTCACTCATTTCTCGCCGATGCCATCCATTCCTTTGGGGACCCCTGGACCAGCTGGAGTGGGACTCTGGCAAATGATGGAAGGGAAGTTAAAGTAAAGAGAGACAAATATACAGTGATAGAAAATGATTTAACCTTGGGTGATAGGCACAGAATGCAATAAACAGTTTAAATGCTATGGAAATGTTTACCTGAAACCTATATACTCTTATTAATCAATGTCACCCCATTAAAGTTAATTTTTCTTTATTTTTCTTTTTAGCAAGAGAGATGGATGGACAGATAGGGACAGACAGGAAGGGAGGGAGATGAAAAGCATCAGCTCACAGTTGCAGCACCTTAGTTGTTCATTGATTGCTTTCTCATATGTGCCTTGATGAGAAAGGCTGCAGCCTAGCCAGTGACCCCTTGCTCAAGCCAGCGGCTACCTTTGGGCTCAAGCCAGTGACCTTGGGGCTTCAAATCTGGGTCCTCAACTTCCCAGGCTGACGCTCTATCCACTGCGCCACCATCTGGTCAGGCAACTTAATTTCTAAATTTAGAAAATTACAAAAAAATTGGGGAGGGGATAGGGATTTCTCAGGGAGGGAGAGACAGGTTTTTCATGCTTGTGCAATTTGAATTTAAAATTTTTTCTTTTGATTATCTTTAATGAGTTAAAAACTTAAAAAACAGCTTGTTTTCATGCAGCTTGGAAAGCTGTATGTGTATGTGTGCAGGGGAGATTGATGCAGCCTGGGAAAGGGTGAGGCCTCAGAAAGGACAGAGACCTAAAGAAGTTAAAGGAGGGACTGGACTTAAGAAATTTTGTAAGTCAACAGGATGTGGGCTGCATGGGTGGGGCCAAGATGACAGGTTTGCAGATGCTGTAACCTAGATGTGAGAAGCTATTAGAATATGTTAAACCCACTCCCTTCTCCATACCCAGCACCCCACCCAAACCGCATTCGTCTATCCCATCCAGAAGACCCTATTTCCTGCATATGTGGTGCCTGCCACAGTGGTAATGGGGTACGTGGTACGTGGCTGTACACCAAAGTGCTGGGAGTGGCGGTGGGGGACATCTGCAGGGTGAATCCAGTGAGACAAAGCGCTGGTTTCCTCTTCAGCACCAGGAAATGCCCAGCTGAAGTCAGTGGCTCATGTGGGTT
The DNA here is from genome assembly GCF_036850995.1 of Saccopteryx leptura. NCBI lineage: Eukaryota > Metazoa > Chordata > Mammalia > Chiroptera > Emballonuridae > Saccopteryx > Saccopteryx leptura. Next base: position 268,359,302 of record NC_089503.1, on the reverse strand, counting down.
GTCCTCCCCTCCTTGTCTGTCTCGTCTAAGTCTTACAATGAGAGATGTACACAATGGTGGTGGGCAGAGTGAGAAAATCAGAGATGAAAGGAACCAGGGATATCAAGGGACTGGCTAAATGCTTTTGTATAACAATTGACTAATAAAAGGCAGTTGAGATCCAGTTGCAACCTTGGGATTTCTTTTCCCCTGCCTGTTGTTGTGAGTTGGGGGTGCAGAGAGAGAGATCAGCAGATGAAATGTCAGTGAACTAGCAAAGGACCACTGCTTGCTTAGGCAAATGGCGCTGAGTTCGCTCTGTGTCCTATTTTTATTCACAAGATTTCAAAAAGCTTGTTTACTTAGAAATTGGCATAGCATCAAGCATAACCTTTACTTAAAGATACATGGAATACATCTGCATGATATAATAACAATACAATATCAAAAGGCATTATCTGCTATTGCTTCTATGGTCCCCACAACAGTCCTTTCTTTATCTCAAGGAATGGCCATGAAGGGAGCAGTAAAATCTTATGAGAATGTTTTACTGAGAAGAGAGTCTAGCACCCTCTTTCGGTCACATAGACTTGTTTCAGTGACTCACCTTCGAATCACAAAACAATTCTCTTGGCAAAACATTCTTTTCTTGTTAACTGTGTTCCCACCCAAGGTCATGCAGTGGGTTATTCCACTACACCTGCCACACTCAGTTTCCTCAGGTAGGTACAGAAGAGAGAGGATATGGATCCAGCAAAAGGCTCAGCTGGCCAGTCAGTCCCTGTCCCTTGTCTGGCTCAGTCTTGACCCCACCAGTTTCCCACACTGGCTGCTCTTTGAGGGGCTAAGCACAGAGGAAGTGTCAACTGAAAAGCCGGGATCCTTAGGCTCAGACCATGACAAGACTCCCAGGTGGTTCCAGCTGCACCTGCATGGAGTTCTCAAAGGCTCAGACTTCAGCATGGGTTTGGAAACAGCTGGGGGGAGCAATAGCCAGACTGACCCCTTTACCTGTGACCATAAATGCAGAAAACCAGGGCCCTCGAATGTCAGAACTGGTCTGGACCCCAGGTGAGTGATGGCTAAGAAGGCACAGATATGAGGTGGGGAGCAGGGTCCATGGGCGGCCCAGGTGGATTGTGGGGGGCCATGTGGGACCTGCGTCCTTCCTCAGGGTCCAGTCAGGTCCCAGATGGGTTTGGGGGCTGCAGATTCAAATCTAACAAGATCAACTGGACCATTTTCTACAGGAAATCTGGGATGCAGCTTCTGGAAGCTGGCAATTGGACAAACAAGCTTTTTAAGGCTTGGCTCTATGAAATCTTGGGCAAGCACCTCAACCTCTGGCCTTCATTTTTTCCATCGTAAAATGGTGCATTTGCTGAGGGTTCTGAGAAGTTTGGCACTCAGTCAGTTCATACTTCTACCTGGCAAATATTTATTGCCTCACTGAAGGAGGGAGCTCACCCTAGTCAAGGCCTCCCAACTTTGCCCTGTGCTCTGCTGATAGAATAGGACTCATTTCATACTCACAAGGCAGCTGGAAGGTAGGCTTTGCTGTAAGCCCTGTGTGACACAGGAGGAAATGGGTGTGACACAGAGGAGGTCAGGGCTTAGGAGTGGCTGCAGTGGTAACCCTCAGACCCACCCACGGCCTGGGCTGGGCTGGAGGCCACAGGACTGGACCTTCTGGCTAATGTGGCCAAGGGAAATGAGACCCTTGCCAGCAGGGTCTGGTTCCCTGGCTGGCGGGACAGAGTCCTGGGTCCCCTGCTCAGATCTTCTCCACATAGTTTCCGGGGAAGAGACCCTCCTGGCCATGCAGCCGGCCTTTCCACCAGCCAGAGGGATCTGTGGGAGAGAAGAGAGCGTGTGAGGCATGGCCCAGCCCTCCCCAGAGAAAACCTTCATGCTGACTCTGTCTTACTCATTTCCACTGGCCTGGCATAAGGCAGAGTTTGAAAAGAGTGACAGATGGAAGGGAGGGAGGGATGCACACATGGTCTTTCCTTATCACTGGCTTACATGTCATTTTCTAGACCTTTTGCTTGTACTCTTCTCTCATCATCTCCTCCCACATGCCCTCCTCTCAGTCCCCATGGTGGACCCAGAATGACCTTCATGGGGCTTCCCCACTCACTTGCAGAGGGTGCTGTTGAGTCCCAGGCCCCTCTTGGGGAAGCCCAGGGGACTACGGTAGGAGGTGGCCTGGGCCATCCAGACATGGTCCATTTCCTACTTACAAAGGGTCTCTGAGGTTCTGCTACTGTATCAGCCCTGTTTGACAGGTAACAAAAATGGGGCTGGGGTTCTAGGTGTGTTGCAGTGAGGCCAGGTTCCCAAATAGCTTAGCTAAGGCCTCTACTTTATGCAACCACTGGCACTGAAGAGGGTATCTGGCTGAGTGTGGGAGCTAGATGGACACTTCTGCTATGTGTTAATGGGGGCTGCCTGGCTGTATCAGGGTTCTGACTCCTCCCACCTTTGTCCCTGCATACACACCTTCTGTGAGGATCTCAATGACCTCATTCACATTGAAGCTCAGCTCATCCACATCTTGGCCCACGTACTGGTACAGTGCCCGGCACCGCGGGCCGTGTGCCCGTGGCTGGGGCTTGGGTCGTCCCACACCGGGCACTGGCCGCTGCCCCACACTGCGCTTCCTCTGCATGCTGTGGGCACAGGGAGCATTCATCACAGCCCTAGATAACTCCCCCACTGCCTACTCACCTCCTGGGTTTGCCCTCCTACCCCACCTACCCAGCCATGCCCTGGTCAGGCACGTTGAGGAATTCTGTATTGTGCTCTGATGGGGGCCGTGCTCGATGGCATCTGCTGGCCCTCAGGGCTGAGGCTGGAGGGCCTCGAGGAGGCCGCTGAGAGCCTCCTCCAGATGTGATATCCAGGGAAAAGGGGCCCCCTCTGGCAGAGGGGGGCACCCCATTGCGGTCCAGACCTGTGGTGGGAGCAAGGATAGAGGCATTTATTAGGGTGCTGCAAGGAGTATCTGGGGAGGATTTGACTCCAAGTTCCCAGTCTGAGGGAAGAGGCAGCCACACTCTCAATCCAGTATGGTGACTGAGTCAGAAGGAGGGACCCAGGGGCTAGAAGGGTTCTGCAGGGGTAAGATTTCTTCCCACCCCCTTTTGTGGTTGGGTCATGGAGGATGAATAGGAGCTCAAATGTGATAGGAATTTGGGAGACAGGTAGACCAAACAGCCTCAGCAAAGGCCTAGAGGTAAGAGCAAATCTGGGTCCTGGCAGGGTAGTTTCAGTTGGTTAGAGCCTCATTGCAAGACACCAAGTTGCAGGTTCAATCCCCATTCAGGGCACATAAAAGAATCAAACAATGAATGTATAACAAATAAAACAACAAATCGATGTTTCTCTCTCAACTCAATTTAAAAAAAAATAACAAATTTGGTAAATTGTCAAAATAAGAGATGGCTTGCATGACAGGAATGTAAGAAAAGAGGTCAGTGATTAGAGCAGGGGTCAGATTCTGGAGGGCTTTGAATACCAAACTCAGCTTAGCCTTTATTATTTGGCAGATGGGGAGCTGTGGAGAGTTCTGGACAAGGAAGAAGAGAGTTGTCAACTTTGCTTGTTAGATCTTGCTCACAGGAAGTCTGGCTTAGGTCACAAGCCCACAAAAGGCAAGGAAAGACACTTAATGGGAGGCGTCTCCTTACCGCCGGGGGGCCGAAAGGCTGCCCGGGAAGGGGCCTGGGCCGACCTTCGAGATGTTCCCTGGGCCATTCCTTTCCGTGTAGGCTCTGAAAAGGAAAGGGGGAAGGATATAAGGTATTGAGTGGTGGCTAGCGGAGGCCAGGCTCTTGGCCCCCTCCACAAGTCCTGTCCATTCTGACTCCGCCTCAAGTCCCGCCCTAGGCTCACTGGCTCTGCCCAGGATTGACCCCTCTCTTCCAGGACCCACCTCTCCCTGGCTCCTTGGGCCCGCCCACCCAGGCCTCTCCCCCATCCTAGCCCACTCACAGGTTGCCTCTCTAGCCGCGCCTTCTCTGCATTTCTCTCCCCCGTATTGGTCGCCTTTCTCTAAGTCTTTCTAGACCCTCCCTCCATGGCCCTCACCCACTCTCGACCAGCCTCACTGGCTCCGCCCTTTCAGTCTTTATTGGTCCCTTGCAGCCACTTTGGCTCCGCCCCTCCCCCTTCCCCGCTTCTACGCAGACTCACTGGAGCTCTTGGGCAGCCCGTCACCCACGCTGACTGTGAGGGACCGGCCGCCAGGCTTGAGAACCGCCGTGTCACCGGATCCACGTGAGAAAGTGACGCTACGGGTGCTACCTCCACCCCAGCCCTCCTTCTTCACCCGGAACTGTAGTCTGCGGGAAGAGGAGGAAGCTGTGCAGGTGTAGCCTCCTAAGCAGGAGGTTGCCTCCCTACCCTGTCCTTGCCTGGCCGGACACCGGTGGGTGGCGAAGCAGTTAGGCAGGCACGTGGGGTGGGAGTGGGGGTGCTGTGCCTAGACTAGCTCGAGGATGGTGGTGGAGTGGGGAGGGGCGTACGTGTCGCTGAAGGTGAGGGGCAGGGGCCTCCGCGCTGTCTCCTCGAAGCGCTTGCACAGGAGGCTGACGAACTCGGTCTTGAAGATGCTTTCTAGGAAGCTGTCTGCTGCGGCTTCTTGGAGGATGAAGAAGTCGTCCTGCCGCGTGCTGGGTGAGAGGCAGGGGAAAAGGCAGGTGATAGTGACAGGTGAAGGTGTCAGAAGGACTGACATGGCAGATGGCAACCGGGGAGGGTAAGATAAGTGGCAAGTGAGTTACACAGGTGGGGAGAATTGGGGAAGCGGCAAAGAGCTGGAGAAGGTGGTAACAGGAAAGGGCCAGGTAAGGAGGCAGGTGATGGTGTTGTTGGCAAATAAGGATCATGAGTGTGGGGGCAAATGAAGGTAACAGGTAAGAAGACCAAGAGCGAGTTAGATGTATAACAGCAGGTAAGATGATCAGGGTTACAGATGAGGTAACAAGTATGAGGACAGCTGAGGATGACAAGGGAGCAGATGAGGGTGACTGTGGGGCAGGTGGGCACCTGGTCTCACCTGAGGGAAACTCCCTGCAGGGCCTGGATCTCCAGCTTCTTCTTTAGGACTTCACGCACCTGGCCCTTCTCTGGTCCCTTCTTCACCTTCTCCCGCCCAATCATATAAACACATCTGGGCGTCAGGATCAAGTCCCTCTTGATGGGCTGTGAGGATACAGTACCAGAGAGGCTGATGGCAGGGGCCCTGGGCATGGGGGTCAATTCCAGGCAGAGGGGTTGTGCTGGCAAGTCAGGGGAGGGTGTCCCTCCATGTGAAGGCATATGAGTGGTTATATTATGTACGAAATAAGCAGTTAAGTAAGGGTATATTAACTAGAAGGAGGTGTCTGGGCCAGTGACAGGTACAGGATAGGTGAAGGTATACCTGCTGGACATGGGTGTCCAGGCCAGGTGTGTACCTGGGCCGGATAGAAGTGTGTAATTGACAGGTCTGTCTAGACTGGGTGAGGGTGTGTGTACCTAATGGATAGATGTGTCCAAGATAAGTGAGGGTGGCCCTGTAGTCAGGGCTTTCTGAATGAAATGAGTGTGTAATTGTGGAAAGATATGTCTGGCCTGGTGATGATACATCTGATGGACAGGTGTATTTTGATTACATAAGGGTATATTTAATAGATAGATGTATCTACATTAGTTGAGCAATACCTATGGACAGATGAGGGCATACCTGTGATGGACAGGTGTATCTAGTCTAGGAGGTGAATATATACCTGTGGCCAGGTGAGGGTGTACCTCTGATAAGGGTGCCAGGCTGGAGCCAGGGTTCTGGACATATCCACTTGCCAGTGTCTCACCTTGAAGCGGCGGTCGTACTTGGTGACCAAGTCAGCAAAGTCCACGCGCTCCCTCTTGCCCAGGAACTGACGCAGTTCTGGCCGCTCCTCCAGTCCCAGGTAGTCCCCAACAAAGTTCCGATTGATGCTATTTCGTCTCCGCTCCTTCTTGTTCAGCAGTATGTTGGAAGCTGTGGTAAAACAGGGTCATGGGCAGAGGTTGTTGCCTGGCTTTTCCAGGTCCATCTGTCTCAACCCTGAGCCTCCTGCCTGCAGCCTCTCACCTTCCTCCCGCATCTCCTCGTACTTCCGGATTGCCACGTGACGCCGCCAGGCCTTCTGGATGGTGCGGGCAAAGCCATCAAACTTGCGCTCTCGCATCTCCTCCAGAAGGAAGAGCTGAGAGAGAGGGACTGGTGGTGGGTCCTGGTGTCTTCCCAGAGCCACAGTTTACATTTTTTCCCAAGCCCACCCCACCCCACCCACATACTCTTGCTCAGAGGTACCTGCACCTGTGCTGTCACACTATGGTCAAAAATTTCTTTCTTCAACTGACATGACCCATGATTCCCTCCAAATATGTGGCACAATCCTGCATTACAACTGGATTGTCTAGTGCAGGGGTCGGGAAACTTTTTGGCTGAGAGAGCCGTGAACGCCACATATTTTAAAATGTAATACCGTGAGAGCCATACAATGACCCGTGTACGTTATGCATTATCCAATAAAAATTTGGTGGTGTCCTAGAGGACAGCTGTGATTGGCTCCAGCCACCTGCAACCATGAACATGAGTGGTAGGAAATGAATGGATTGTAATACATGAGAATGTTTTATATTTTTAACGTTACTATTTTTTTAATTAAAGATTTGTCTTGCGAGCCAGATGCAGCCATCAAAAGAGCCACATCTGGCTCGCGAGTCATAGGTTCCCGACCCCTGGTCTAGTGGGTTCAAATCCCAGCTTTCCCTATTGTAGCTGTGTGGTCCTGCCAGAAACGGTATAACATCAGTTTCTCACACTGCTCATGAAGCTGTGCCATGTCTTTCATGTGAGGTGTACCCCTGCTTCAGAGATGTTGGAAATGTGAATCAATGTGGATTTTACAAAAACAACTAGAAACTGTAAACATGAATGTCTGATGTATGGGGCTGGTCAGGGCACATACAGAAACAGTGTGATGTTTCTGTCTCTCCCTCTCTTCCTTCCTCTAAAATCAATAAATAATTTTTTTTGTGTGTGTGTATTTTTCTGAAGTTTGAAACGGGGAGGCCATCAGACTCCCACATGCGCCCGACCGGGATCCACCCGGTATGCCCACCAGGGGGCGATGCTCTGCCCATCTGGGGTGTTGCTCTGCTGCAACCAGAGTCATTCCAGCACCAGAGGCAGAGGCCACAGAGCCATCCTCAGCGCCTGGGCCAACTTTGCTCCAATGGAGCCTTGGCTGCGGGAGGGGAAGAGAGAGACAGAGAGGAAGGAGAGGGGGAGGGGTGGAGAAGCAGATGGGCACTTCTCCTGTGTGCCCTGGCCGGGAATCGAACCTGGGACTCCTGCACTCCAGGCTGATGCTCTACCACTGAGCCAACCGGCCAGGGCCTCAATAAATAAATTAAAAAAAAATAGACTGCTGGTCAAGGACAGCAATTGGACAAGCAATTGGAATAGGACAGATGGCTTGGAAGCATCCTAATTCAAACATATTTAGTGATAAAAGGGACAGTATTGTCCATCAGTAAAGATGGAAAATATTGAAAATAAAAGGGGACTTTATTTGGAAAAATAGTTAACTCTTTACTCAGAGAGATTTCTCAAATTCACAGATATCCATCAGTGCTCAAAGCCTGGTTGCCCACTTTGCTGACCAAGATGGTTGATGTCTCCCAGAAACCCTAGGGTTTCCTGCAAGCATTAAAAGAATTCTACAGATACGTAGTTCAAAGGCACTTTAAAAAGCTATATCTTGGCCCTGGCAGGTTGGCTCTGGAAGAGCGTTGGCCCGGTGTGTGGAAGTCCAGGGTTCAATTCCCGGTCAGGGCACACAGGAGAAGCGCCCATCTGCTTCTCCACCCTTCCCCCTCTCCTTTCTCTCTCTCTCTTCCTCTCCCGCAGCCAAGGCTCCATTGGAGCAAAGTTGGCCCAGGTGCTGAGGATGGCTCCATGGCCTCCACCTCAGGTGTTAGAGTGGCTCCATCTGCAACGGAGCAATGCCCTAGGAACATCGCCCCTGGTGGGCATGCTGGGTAGATCCTGGTCAGGTACATGCGGGAGTCTGACTGCCTCCCTGCTTCTAACTTCAGAAGAAAAAAAAAAAGCTATATCTTGGCCTGACTAAGCAGTGGCGCAGTGGATAGAGTGGTGAACTTGGACGCAGAGGAGCCAGGTTTGAAATCCCAAGGTTGCTGGCTTGAGCACGGGGTCATAGACATGACCCCATGGTCGCTGGCTTGAGCAAGGGGTCACTCTGCTGGAGCCCCCCAGTCAAGGCACATATGAGAAAGCAGTCAATGAACAACTAAGGAGCTGCAATGAAGAATTGATGCTTCTCATCTCCCTCCCTGTCTATCTGTCCCTCTCGCTGTCTGTCTCTGACACACACACACACACTCACTCACACACACAGAGCTATATCTTGAAGGATTTTTATAGCTCTGGCTGTTTGTAACTATTTATAAAAGGTAGGGAGTCTTTGCACCAGGAAGAAAAAAAACAACATTGCAGTTTCATATGTTGCAGGCAATCAAGTGATTTACAAATGTATTCTTTTGTTCCTCTAATACCCTATGGTTGGGTCTGTGGGCAAAGTGTGTTTGAGTAATGCCTCATATAGATTGTCTAGATAGCATGTAAGTGCGTTCTGTGGTTTCTAAGGGGGAAAGGTATGAATAAGGGGAGACCAGCCTGTAAAACTGGGAGTAAGCCAGTCAAACAGGAACGCTCTTCCCCTTAGTTGTTCAGGGAATATGGGACAAGTGTCCCTAACCTCATGATTTCTGCTCAGTAAAGAGAATTTTTTTCAATTTGAGAGAAGGACCTTTTTTCCCCTTTTTTTAGTGGGGGTGGGGTGGGACAGACAGGAAGGGAGAGAGATGAGAATCATTCTAAATCCAATATGACTGGTGTCCTTATAAGAAGAGGGGAATTTGGGCCCTGGCCAGGTAGCTCAGTTGGTTAGAGTGTTGTCCCAATACACCAAGGTTGCAGGTTTGATTCCCAGTCAAGGCACATACAAGAATCAACCAATGTGCCTAACCAGGCTGTGGTGCAGTGGATAGAGTGTCAGACTGGGATGCGGAGGACCCAGGTTTGAGACCCCCGAGGTCGCCGGCTTAAGCGCGGGCTCATCTGGTTTGAGCAAAACTCACCAGCTTGGACCCAAGGTCGCTGGCTTGAGAAAGGAGTCACTCGGTCTGCTGTAGCCCTCTGGTCAAGGCACATATGAAAAAGCAATCAATGAACAACTAAGGTGTTGCAACGAAAAACTAATGATGCTTCTCATCTCTCTCCGTTCCAGTCTGTCTGTCCCTCTCTCTGACTCTCACTCTGTCTTTTTATTTATTTATTTATTTATTTTAAATTCTTTTTTTTTAATTTATTTATTCATTTTAGAGAGGAGAGGGAGAGACAGAGAGAGAGAGAGAGAGAGAGAGAGAGAGAGAGAGGAGAGGCAGAGAGAGAGAAAGGGGGAGGAGCTGGAAGCATCAACTCCCATATATGCCTTGACCAGGCAAGCCCAGGGTTTTGAACCGGCAACCTCAGCATTTCCAGGTTGATGCTTTATCCACTGCACCACCACAGGTCAGGCTCACTCTGTCTCTGTAAAAAAAAAAAAAAAAAAAAAAATCCACCTATGGGCCCTGGCTATTTGGCCCAGTGGTAGAGTGTCTGCCTGGTGTGGATGTCTCAGGTTTGATTCCTGGTCAGGGAACACAAGGAGAAGCGACCATCTGCTTTTCCACCTCTCCTCCCCCTTCTCTCTCTGTCTCTGTCTCTGTCTCTGTCTCTCTCTTCCCCTCCAGCAACCATGGCTCGAGTGGTTCTAACACATTGGCTCTGGTGCTAAGGATGGCTCTGTGGAGCCTCTACCTCAGGTGCTAAAAATAGCTCAGTGGTGAGCATGGGCCCAGATGGGCAGAGTATCAGCCCCAGGTTGGGGTTGCCAGGTGAATCCCAGTCAGGGTACATGCAGGAGTCTGTCTCTTTATCTCCCCTCCTCTCACTTGGAAAAAGAAGAAAAAAGAAATAATCAACCAATGAGTGAATAAATAAATGGATAAAAAAATTAATGTTTCTCTCTCAAATCACACATTTTTAAAAAGGGGGATGGGGGCACAGACAAGGCCATGTGATAACAGGCAGAGATTGCAGTGATGCACCTCTAAACCTAGGCACGCCAAGGATGGCTGTCAACCACTAAAAGTTAGGGAGAGGTAAGGAAGAATTCTTTCCTGGGATCCTTAGAAGAAGCATGGCCCTGTGACACCTTGATTTTGGATTTCTAGCCTCTAATATGTGAGCAAATAAGTTCCTGTTGGGTTAAACCACCCAGGTTGTGGTGTTTAGTTACAGCAGCCATGGGAATACACCTGGGATGATGGGCAGTAAAGGCCAACAGATGTATAACATGTCCGAGGATATATTGTGTCCATGTTTACAAGAAGCAATCCAATTCAGAATCATCTCAACATAAGTGCATTTGTGGTTGAGAGAGGCTCCAACTTCATTAGGTTCATTTATTTCCTTGATACTTTTTGCATATTATAGCACAGTTACACTTTTCCTGTTTTTATTTTATTATTTTCATTGGGATCACTTTTATTTCCTGTGCAAATTCTCAGTTCTTTTTTTTATTATACAAATTTCCTACCAAAATTTACCTTTGTGAATTTCATCATTCAAACTACAGTCTCAAAATGTACAGACTGCAATTCTTGTCTAAATTTGATTTTAACCTCTAGTCTTAGCCAGTGCTAGCTTTATTTTGTCTATTTTTTTCCAGTGTCATGATTATCTCTTTCAGAGTCAGATTTTAGTCCACCAGTAACCAGCAAGATGGAGTCTCTCCTGTTCATTCTATTTTTCTTCCCCTCCCTCTTTCCATTTTTTCTTTTCTGTTACAAATTGAATTGTTGTAAGTGAAGTTTTAGCCATGGATATTTTTGGTTTGTGATCAGATTCTATTAGTAACAGTATCTACTTTGATCAGCATGGGAGTTTTGACCTGCTCCGTTTCCGACCTGGGCCGGTTCACCCCTCCTTAGGCAACCTGGTGGTCCCCCGCTCCCGGGAGGTCACCATATTGATATTGATGCCGAACTTAGTGCGGACACCTGATTGGTATAGCGCACTACAGCCCAGAACTCCTGGGCTCAAGCGATCCTCCAGCCTCAGCCCCCCGAGTAGCTGGGACTACAGGCACGGGCCACCACGCCTGGCAGTAACAGTATCTACTTTGAATGTGATTCCAGAATGTCTTCAGTTTTTGAAGCAAAGTGCATCCATAGGGAAACACTCTAGGGGGTAGAAGAGGATAAAACTTGGGGACAGATTCCCAACCTCCTAACCTTCCTTTGTAGCTGTGAAATCTTTACAGAGACAGAGAGAGAGTCAGAGAGAGGGATAGACAGGGACAGACAGACAGGAAAGGAGAGAGATGAGAAGCATCAATCATCAGTTTTTCGTTGCACGTTGCGACACCTTAGTTGTTCATTGATTGCTTTCTCATATGTGCCTTGACCGTAGACCTTCAGGAGAGCGAGTAACCCTTTGCTGGCGCCAGTGACCTTGGGTCCAAGCTGGTGAGCTTTTTGCTCAAACCAGGTGAGCCCGTGCTCAAGCTGGTAACCTCGGGGTCTTGAACCTGGGTCCTTCCGCATCCCAGTCCGACGCTCTATCGACTGCGCCACCGCCTGGTCAGGCGTGTAGCTGTGAAATCTTTAGAGTGTCTACCCCTCTCTGTTGTTTCTGGATTGGTGAGAGAACAGTTGCCTGTAAGTACGGTAACGTCAAAGCAGTCATCTCAACAATTTGGTTGTCTGCCTCAAGACCCAAGGATCCTGCAGAACAGGTGCTATGATCATGCAGGTGCTGAGGCACCCAGCTGGCCCTGCCCTGGCCCTGTCCCCATCTCACCTTTCCTTGCTGTTCCAGCTTGTCCATGATGGGGGGACCTAGCTTAACTATAGAGTATGGTGAACTAATTCAGCTTATTGAAATGGTCATCTTTCTGTTTGCTTTCCAACTTCACACAGAAGCAGGGGGCCAGCAAACCCTTAGGGGACTCCTTGCCCTGGTTTTTGCTGATGTCAGTGTTGTTGTTGTTTTTAAAAATGTCCCCAGCTTTATTGAGATATAATTGACATAGAACACTAGAAGTTTAAAGTTTACACGAGTTGATTTGATACATGTATATATTGCAAAACAGTGATCACTGTGGGTCAGCTAACACCTTCCTCACCTCCCATAGTTAACATTTCTTTTTCTTTTTGTTTTTGTTTTTTACAGAGACAGAGAGAGAGAGTCAGAGAGAGGGATAGACAGGGACAGACAGACAGGAATGGAGAGATGAGAAGCATCAATCACTAGTTTTTCATTGCGCATTGCAACACCTTAATTGTTCATTGATTGCTTTCTCATACGTGCCTTGACCGTGGGCCTTCAGCAGACTGAGTAACCCCTTGCTGGAGCCAGCGACCCTGGGCTCAAGCTGGTGAGCTTTTGCTCAAACCAGATGAGCCCGTGCTCAAGCTGGCGACCTCGGGGTCTCGAACCTGGGTCTTCCGCATCCCAGTCCGATGCTCTATCCACTGCGCCACCTCCCGGTCAGGCAGTTAACATTTTTTTTGTGTGGTAAGAACATTAAAGAGCTACTCTCTTAGCAACTATTCAGTATATAGTACAGCACTGTTGGCTATTGTCACTGCTGTACAGGAGGTCCCTACGACATATTCCTCATTATTGCTTTGTTTGTTCTTTTCCATGAGAGCAGGGGCAGCATAATGTGGGTGCTGCTTCCAGTCTTCTGATAATAGGCTAATGGCTGATGATGGCTCACTGGAGGAATTGTTCCTATGTTGGAGAATGTGCAAGGAGGTCTGTCTTTGATATATCAGAGCCTGAGGCTGGTCTTGGAAAAGAAAATAGCCACTTTGACATGAGTTTCAGGCTCAGGGACTCAATGTGTTCTTGAATGGTGTGAAGGAAGAAAAGAGAACAGGGTAGGAGAAAGGAGAGAAGGAAGGACACGAAGAAGGAAGAGAAGAAAGAAAGAAGAAAAGACACAAGGGACAAAAGGGCATTCTGGATAAGTCATACATCCTTATCCTTTCCAATGGGTTTGTCACCACAGGTGGCCATGTGTTTCTCTACCTTCTTCCTGGCCACCAAGGACTGTCCTGCTAATTTAGGTATTTCTAATCCCCTACTATGTGCCAGGCACTGTGCAGTGGACTTCCTGTTCTGTCTAATCTTCACCCCAGTCCTACAGGGTGCTGTTACTCTCCCCACTTTCCAAATGGAGAAACTGAGGCACAGAGGGGTGAGGAAACATGTCCAAAGTCACACAGTAGCCTGAAGAGTAAGTCCTGAGCCCTTGCAGGTGATCCAGATTTCTTGTCTGTCACTTTCACACACACACTTACTGACTCAGGGTTCTTGACGAAGACCTTGGTGCTCCCCATCTGGTACTGGTCCTGCTCCATGTTGACTGCACACAGCAGGTGCTGGACCCCTTGACGCTTGTCCCCGTGCCACTGTGGCCATGTCTGGGGGGTCAGAATGGCATACCTGGTGGCAGAATGGAAGGGTTTGAGAAGGTGGCTCAGGTGGTGGTTATTCTGTAGATAGCATCTGGGGTTGGGAGCGGCAGGGCACCTCACCTCTGTAAAAACTTGGCAAACTGGCGGCGGTAGGCAAAGCCTGCCCGGCGTACCCTGATGTTCTCCTTCAGACCCAGGTACTCTACCTGGTGCTTTACCCTGGGGGGAAGGCAGCCTGAGTTCCATGGTGGGGCTTAGCTAGCCCTAGGAGTGGGGGGCACTCTATTGGAGGCAGTCTGGGGGCTAAGGTAAGGGGAGAGGTTTCAGCACTGGTCCTTGAGAGTCAGTTCTGTGGGGTGGAAACCTGGGTTTGGACAGAAGGGTCTGTGTTCTGTGGCCAGCCACTTCTAGGGTGGGTCCTGGGGTCTGGGAACTGTGCTAATCTTTAGATCATTTTTCTGTCAATCTGCAGCCATCCCTGAGGTCTGGGTGGGGGGTGTTGGTCAATTCAAGGGGTTTTGTACTGGTCCTAGGGGTCAGTCTGGATTAGTCCTGCGATGATGTCCCACAACCCTTGGAGAGTTCCAGAGAGGGGGGCAGTCTGGTGGACAGGCAGTGTGGATTGCTCAAGCCAGTAGCCAGATCAGGCTGGGGGGGGGGGTCACCTGCTCTCTTCCCAGTCACGGGGCCTCTTGGTCTCGTTGGGTTTGATGCAGCGGATATAGTGGGGTGTGCACTTCTTCAGTGTGGCTACCAAGTCGTTGGCTTGTTTCTGAGGTGGAGGAGGAGGCAAGGGGGTGGTGCACAGAAGGAACCCTCTGGCCCCTTTCTCCTCCCACACACTGGGGGGGGGGGGGGTTGCAAATATTTGGTGATGGAGTAACTGAGCCCACAGGAAAACAAGTTCCCCAGAACATTTCTGCCTGTCTTTCAAGTACCAATACTTTGAATTTTAAAAATTGATTTAGGCCTGACCAGGCGGTGGTGCAGTGGATAGACTGTCAGACTGGGATGCAGAGGGCCCAGGTTCGAGACCCTGAGGTCACCGGCTTGAGCATGGGCTCATCTGGTTTGAGCAAAGCTCGCCAGTTTTTTTATTATTATTATTATTTTATTTTTATTTTTTTCATTTTTCTGAAGCTGGAAACGGGGAGAGACAGTCAGACAGACTTCTGCATGTGCCCGACCGGGATCCACCCGGCACGCCCACCAGGGGCGACGCTCTGCCCACCAAGGGGCAATGCTCTGCCCATCCTGGGCGTCACCATGTTGCGACCAGAGCCACTCTAGCGCCTGAGGCAGAGGCCACAGAGCCACCCCCAGCGCCCGGGCCATCTTTGCTCCAATGGAGCCTTGGCTGCGGGAGGGGAAGAGAGAGACAGAGAGGAAAGCGCGGCAGAGGGGTGGAGAAGCAAATGGGCGCTTCTCCTGTGTGCCCTGGCCGGGAATCGAACCCGGGTCCTCTGCACGCTAGGCCAACGCTCTACCGCTGAGCCAACCGGCCAGGGCGCTCACCAGTTTTTACCCAAGGTCGCTGGCTTGAGCAACGGGTTACTCGGTCTGCTGTAGCACCACAGTCAAGGCACTTATGAGAAAGCAATCAATGAACAGCTAGGGTGCTGCAGTGAAGAATTAATACTTCTCATCTATCTCCCTTCCTGTCTGTCTATCCCTATCTGTCCCTCTCTCTGTCTCTGACACACAAAAAAATTTGTAGATACTAGAAAGGAAAGCGTTCCTGGTGGAGGTTCAGGGAGATCAGCAGGAGACTCTGGTGTTGATAGTGGCTCTACTGTGTGATCTGTACTTCCCTGACCCTTGGTTTCCCCTATCTGCCAGGTAGGACTAGTCCCACGTGTATAAAGAGCCCTGTATTTGCTACCAGCGGTAGGATGGCACACCCATGTCCATAGTAGCACTGTTCAGAATAGCTCAAAGGTAGAAACAACCCACGTGTCCATCAACAGAAGAATGGATAAGAAAAAGCAGTATATTCATACAATGAAATATTACGCAGCTTTAAAAAGGAAAGAATTCTGACACATGGTACAACACAGATGAACCTTAAAGACATTGTGCTCAGTGAAATAAACCAGACACAAAAGGACAAATACTGTACGATTCCACTCGTAGAGTATCTCTAGATGAGTCAGATTCATAGAGACAGAGAAAGTAGATGGCACGTGCCCAGGGGCCGGGGGAGGGGGATGGGGAGTTAGTGTTTAGTGGGGACAGTTTCAGTTTAACAGGATGAAAATGTTCTGGAGACAGGTGATGGGATGGTTGTACAACAATGTTAGTGTACTTAATGCCACTGAATTGTACACTGAATGGTTAAAATGGTAATTTTTTTAAATGTATGTTTTATCACAATTTTTAAAAGGTGGAAAATGGCCAAAAGGCCAAAAAAAATTATTAAGATGATGGTTCAGGACTTGGCTGTGGGTGGGCCAGTTGGCCCAGTGCACTGAGGTGACAGATTTGATTCCCAGTCAGGGCACATAGAAGAAGCAACCAATCAGCGCACAACAAAGTGGAACAATGAGTTGATGCTTCTCTTTATATATTCCTCCCCCCCTTTTCTTTTCTCTCATCAATGGAAAAAACATTTTTAAAGATGGGGGTTCACTTCTGGATTTAGGGAGTTAGGGGGTTATCGAGGAAGCTGGTTCAAGACTCCTAATCCCGGAGCTGGAAGCAGACTCTGCTGGACAGGGGGTCCCAGAGACAGGGACAGAAGACCTGGAATGGGGGAAAGACAGACAGAGACCTCCACACACCCGTCTCCTCCTTGCCTGCCCTAAGGCTCACCTTGATCTTGGAACCAGCAGTGCTGGGGCGTCCCTTCTTTTCTATATCCAGCTTCTCGGGGAAGAGCATCCGGAGGAAGGCTCTGAGCAAGGAGAGAGAAGGGGTTTGAGGTGCAGCTGGACCTTGGGTTGCCCTCTTTCAGAAGTGGGGTGTCTAGGTTCCTGAGACTCAGAGGGCATGCTGAAAAGTATAGTTCTTTCTGAATGTGGAGGGTGAGATGTTGAAGAACAGAGGGTTGGTTTCATCCTTTTGGTTCCTTGAGTATTTGATCTGTTACTTCTTCCATGATCACACATGACTTGGGTAGCAAGTAAAGTAGTAAAAAATTAAATGAAGTAGGAAAATATATCCAGTTGTGTAGCACCTTGAGCAGCAGGGGCAGGTCCCCTTGTAGGCACTATCCTATATCCTATACACACAGGCTTGCATGTAGGACACGGATGCCTGCTGCTGCATCCCTGTTTATAATGATCAGAGATGGGTACAACCTAAGTGTCTTATCAACAGGAGGTCAGTTAAATACACTTTGTACATCATGGCTCCCTCTCTCATCTCTTCAGGGATGAGCAGACTGTGTAATAGATATATGGAGTATCCATTTGGGGGAATTAAAGAGTTCTGGAATAGATAATGGTGATAGTTGCATAATACTGTGAATGTACTTAATGCAACTGAATTGTATACTTTTAAATGGTAAAAAGGGCCCTGGCCAGTAGGCTTAGTGGATAGAGCATTGGCTCTGCATGCAGACATTCCGGATTCAACCCCCCAGTCAGGACACGCATGAGAAGTGACCATCTGCTTCTTTTCCCCTCCCTCTCTCCCTTCTCTCTCCCTTCCTCTCTTGCAGCCAGTGGCTCAGCTGGTTTGAGTGTTGGGCCTGGGCACTGAGGACAGCTTGGTTGGGCTGAGTGTTGACCTCAGGTGCTGAGAATAGTTCAGTTGATTTGACCATTGGCCCAAGATGGGGGTTGCTGGGTGGATCTCGGTCAGGGTACATGTGAGAGTCTGTCTCTTTATTTCCCTTTGGCCTGACCTGTGGTGGCGCAGTGGATAAAGCATTGACCTGGAAATGCTGAGGTTGCCGGTTCGAAACCCTGGGCTTGCCTGGTCAAGGTACATATGGGAGTTGATGCTTCCAGCTCCTTCCCCCCTTCTCTCTCTCTGTCTCTCCTTTCTCTCTGTCCCTCTGTCTCTCCCTCTCCTCTCTAAAATGAATAAATAAAATAAAATATAATAAAAGATTTTAAAAAAAGTAATGGTAAACAGCCCTGGCCAGATAGCTCAGTTGGTTAGAGCAGTAGTAGTCAACCTGGTCCCTACCGCCTACTAGTGGGCTTTCCAACTTTCATGGTGGGTAGTGGTGGAGCAACCAAAGTATAAATAAAAAGACAGATTTAGGGGGGAGGGGAGGGGCATAAAGAAAACCAGATAGAAGGTGACAGAAGACAATTTGACTTTGGGTGAGGGGTATGCAGCATAATCAAATGTCAATCTGGAGAGGTTTTCTTGGAACATATGTACCCTGATTTATCAATGTCACTGCATTAAAATTAATAAAAATAAGATAAATAAAAAGATAGATTTAACTATAGTAAGTTGATTTGTAAAGATATATTCTGCCAAACTTAGCGAAAATCCGACATAAAGTACTTGGTAAGTAATTATTATTATATACTTTAACTTGCTGTAACTCTGCTTTATAAATTTTATAAAGTAAAGTTACTTTCCTACTTTATAAATCACCATTACTGTGGAACCAGTGGGCAGTTAGAAAATTCTGCTACTAACAGAGATACAAAAATGGGCGGTAGGAATAAAAAGGTTGACTACCCCTGGGTTAGAGTGTCATCCTAAGTGCAGAGGTCGCTGGTTCAATCTCAGGTCAGGGCACATACAGGAACGAATCAATGTTCCTGTCTCTCTCTCTCCCTTTCTCTCTCTAAAATCAATAAAAAATAAACATTAAAAAAATAAAATGGTGAAAAGATAAATTTTATATTATGTATATTTTATCACAGTTAAAAGATTAAAGTAAAAAGGAATAGTGCCCTCTCAACTCTCCATCTCTTTATCAACTTAGTTTTTTTTTTACACTAGTCCCAGTGGTTCTCAGACTTCAGTGGGCACCAGAATCACCAGGAAAGTTAGATAAACACACATTGCCTTGCCCCACCCCTTGGGTTTCTCATTCACAGGTCTGGGCTGGGGCCTAATAATTTCTAACACATCCCCAGGGGATGCTGATGCTGCTGGTCCAGGGACCCCACTTTGAGAACCACAACTATGTGCCTTCCAATATGGTGGCCACCTATGTGCCTTCCCATGTAGTTGTTGAGAACCTTGAAACTCAGCCTGTCTGAATCGGGATGTACTATACATGTTAAAATACACACTGGGTTTCAAAAAATAAGCAGTATGGAAAAAGCAATTGCAAAATGTATCATTAATAATTTTTAAGTATTTCCCTGGTTGGTTAGCTATGTTGGTTTAGAGCGTTGTCCCAATATACCAAGGTTGTGTGTTCGATCCCTGGTTAGGGCACGTGCAAGAATCAACCAATAAATATATAAATAAGTGGAACAACAAATCAGTGTTTCTCTTTCTCTCTACCCTCTCCTCTCTAAAATCAATAAAAATAAGCCTGACCTGTGGTGGTGCAGTGGATAAACCATCGACCTGGAACACTGAGGTCACTGGTTCGAAACCCTGAGCTTGCCTGGTCAAGGCACATATGGGAGTTGATGCTTCCTTCTCCTCCTCCCCTTCTCTCTCTCATTCTCTCTCTCTCTCTCTCTTCTCTAAAATGAATAAAGTCTTTAAAAAATTTAAAAAAAGCCCTGGCTGGTTGGCTCAGCGGTAGAGCGTCGGCCTAGCGTGCGGAGGACCCGGGTTCGATTCCCGGCCAGGGCACACAGGAGAAGCGCCCATTTGCTCTCCACCCCTCCGCCGCGCTTTCCTCTCTGTCTCTCTCTTCCCCTCCCGCAGCCGAGGCTCCATTGGAGCAAGGATGGCCCGGGCGCTGGGGATGGCTCTGTGGCCTCTGCCTCAGGCGCTGGAGTGGCTCTGGTCGCAATATGGCGACGCCCAGGATGGGCAGAGCGTCGCCCCCTGGTGGGCAGAGCGTCGCCCCTGGTGGGCGTGCCGGGTGGATCCCGGTCGGGCGCATGCGGGAGTCTGTCTGACTGTCTCTCCCTGTTTCCAGCTTCAGAAAAATGAAAAAAAAAAAAAAAAAATTAAAAAAAATAAAAATAAATTTAAAATATTTTTAAAAATAATTGATTGCATGTTGAGATAACATTTTGAGTGTTGTGCATTAAAGAAAACATTTGAAAATTTCAACTGTTTGCTTTTTTACCTTTATTCCCCCTTCTTTTTCAAGTGAGAGGAGGGAAGATAGACTTCCTGCATGTGCCCAGACTGGAATCCACCGGGCAACCTAGCTATTTTTTTTTTTTTTTAGTGCCTGAGGTGGAGGCTCCATGGAGCCATCCTCACCTGGGGCCAATGCTCTCAAACCAATCAAGCCATTTGTCTTTTTACTTTTTAAGTGAGCTTACTGGAAAATTTAAAATTACACGGTTGGTGGGGATGGTGATTGACTGCGTTTCATCACAAAGGATCTTTCTGGGATGATACAAATATTCCAAATTGGATTGTGGTGGTGGTTGTCCCAAGTCTGAAGTAAAAATCACTTTGTGTGTGTGTGTGACAGAGACAGAGAGGCAGAGAGAGGGACAGATAGGGACAATACAGACAAGAAGGGAGAGAGATGAGAAGCATCAGTTCTTCATTGCAGCACCTTAGTTGTTCATTGATTGCTTTCTCAGAGTGAGAGACCCTGTGCTCAAGCCAGTGACCTTTAGGCTCAAGCCAGCAACCATGGGATCATTTCTATGATCCTACACTCAAGCCAGCGACCCTGTGCTCAAGCTGGTGAGCCCACGCTCAAGCCAGCGACCTCAGGGTTTTGAACCTGGGTCCTCTGCATCCCAGTTCAATGCTCTATCCACTGTTCTACTGCCTGGTCAGGCTCTTTCTTTCTTTTTTCTTTTTTTCTTTTTTTTTTAGGTCAGAGAGAGAGAGTGACAGAGACAGGGACAGACAGGCAGTAAGGGAAAGAGATGAGAAGCATCAACTCCTAATTGTGGCACTTATTGTTCATTGATTGCTTTCTCATGTGTGCCTTAACAAGGGGCTCCAGCCGAGCCAATGACCCCTTGCTCAGCCAGTGACCTTGGGCTTCAAGCCAGTGACCTTTGGGCTTAAGCCAGTGACCATGGGCTCATGTCTATGATCCCACACTCAAACCAGTGACCATGGGGTCATGTCTATGATCCAGTGCTCAAGCCAGTGATCTGATGCTCAAGCAGGATGAGCCCACACTCAAGCTGGCGACCTTAGGGTTTTGAACCTGGGTCCTCAGAATCCTAGGCCAATGCTCTATCCACTGTACCACTGACTGGTCAGGCAAAAATATCATTCTTAAACTGGGTGCATTTCATGGTATGCCAATTATACCTGAATAATTATCTGTGTAGCTTGAATTCTGCTAGATGTGGACTGTATTGAACAGTACTACTCTAGACCAGCAATTTTTAATCGGTATGCTGCAAGAAAATTTAAAACATGCAATATGTGGCTGTTTAAATCAGGGCACTGACTTCTTTCCCCTTAGAGCAGGGGTCTCAAACTCGCGGCCCGCCGAACAATTTTGTGCGGCCCGCAGACTAATCCACGAAGTTCAAAATATTTTGGATAAAATTAAGTAAGCCTAGGGGCCTACTTGTATTTTTCATTTCTCTAGCATCCTAGCTAGATATTAGCTTAGTTAACAGCAGTTGTGATGCGAACTACAGTTTCTGGTCGTTTTGTGACACTGAGTAAACTGCATGTACGATTGTGCTTGTTGTACTGATTTTTTTTTGTTTTCAACTGCAGTGAGAAAAGTGTTGCATAACAGTTGCCTTTTGTAGACCTAGTGCGGCCGGCCGAACAGCTGTGATCTTGCTCTGCGGCCCACATGCTGAGTTGAGTTTGAGACCCCTGCCTTAGAGTGTCAAATAAAAAAATGACAACAGTAGCCATCTGGTGTGAATGAATCAAAAGTATACTGATTTCTTTTGTCAGATTCGCAAAAGAATATATTTTTTGGTGTGCTGCAGGATTTTAGTAATTTATATGTGCCATGAGGTGAAAAGGGTTGAAAATGGTACTTGGTCCACAGCAGAGCTTGAACAAAATTTTGAGGTATAAAAAGCCAAAAGTAGTCTTTTTATGGAGTCTTTAGGGTTCCTATATACCAACAATGGAACATCAGAAAACGAACTAAAAAAAATAATCCCCTTCATGGTTGCAACAACAACAACAACAACAAAATACCTAGGAATAAACATAACAAAATGTAAAGGACCTATATAATAAAAACTACAAAGCATTGTTAAGGGAAATAAAAAAAGATACAAAGAAATAGAAAAATGTTCCTTGTTCTTGGATAGGAAGAATAAATATAGTCAAAATCACTATATTACCCAAAGCGATATACAAATTTAATGCAGTTCCCATTAAAATTCCAATGTCACTTTTTAAAGAAACGAAACAAAAATCATCATGTTTATATGGAACTATAAAATACCCTGAATAGCCAAAGCAATCCTAAGGAAAAAGAACGAAGCTGGGAGCATTACAATACCTGACTTCAAATTATATTATAGAGCTACAACAATCAAAACAGCATGGTATTGGCAGAAAAATAGACACTCAGACCAATGGAACAGAATAGAGAGCCCAGAAATAAAACCACATATATATGGTCAAATAATCTTTGATAAAGGGGCCAACAACACACAATGGAGAAAAGAAAGCCTCTTCAATAAATGGTGCTGGGAAAACTGGAAAGCCACATGCAGAAGAATGAAACTCGACTACAGTTTGTCCCCTTGTACTAAAATTAATTCAAAATGGATCAAAGACCTAAATATAGACCTGAAACAATAAATTACATAGAAGAAAATATAGGCACTAAACTCATGGACCTTGGCCATAAAGAGCACTTTATGAATTTGACTCCAAAGGCAAGAGAAGTGAAGGCAAAGATAAATAAATGGAACTACATCAGACTATGAAGCTTTTGCACAGCAAGAGAAACTGACAACAAAACAAACAGACAGCCAACTAAATAGGAGATGATATTTTTGAACAGCACAGATAAGGGCCTAATATTTAAAATGTACAAAGAACTCATAAAACTCAACAACAAACAAGCAAACAATCTAATAAAAAAATGGGAAGAGGACATGAACAGACACTTCTCCCAGGAAGAAATACAAATGGCCAACAGATATATGAAAAGATGCTCATCTTCACTAGCTATTTAGAGAAATGCAAATCAAAACTACAATGAGATACCACCTCACACCTGTTAGATTAGCTATTGTCAACAAGACAGGTAATAGCAAGTGTTGGAGAGTCTGTGGAGAAAAAGGAACCGTCATCCACTGTTGGTGGGAATGTAAAGTAGTACAACCATTATGGAAGAAAGTATGGTGGTTCCTCAAAAAATTAAGAATAGAACTACCATGTGACCCAGCAATCCCTCTACTGGATATATACCCCCAAAACTCAAAAACACTGGTACATAAAGACACATACAGCCCCATGTTCATCGCAGCATTGTTCACGGTGGCCAAGACATGGAAACGATCAAAAAGCCCTTCAGTAGAATATTGGATAAAGAAGATGTGATACATATACACTATGGAATACCTGACCAGGTGGTGGTGCAGTGGATAGAGTGTCGGACTGGGATGTGAAGGACCCAGGTTCGAGACCCCTGAGGTCACCAGCTTGAGTGCGGCTCATCTGGCTTGAGCAAAAAGCTCACCAGCTTGGACCCAAGGTCGCTGGCTCAAGCAAGGGGTTACTCGGTCTGCTGAAGGCCCACGGTCAAGGCACATATGAGAAAGCAATCAATGAACAACTAAGGTGTCGCAACGAAAAACTGATGATTGATGCTTCTCATCTCTCTCCGTTCCTGTCTGTCTGTCCCTATCTATCCCTCTCTCTGACTCTCTCTCTGTCTCTATAAACACACACACACACACACACACACACACACACTATGGAATACTACTCAGCCATAGGAAATGATGACATAGGATCATTTACAACAACATGGATGGACCTTGATAACATTATACTGAGTGAAATAAGTAAATCAGAAAAAACTAAGGAGTATATGATTCCATACATAGGTGGGACACAAAAATGAGACTCAGGGACATGGACAAGAGTGTGGTAGTTACCAGAGGGAGGGGAAGGGAGGAGAGGGAGGGAATGGGGGGAGGGGAGGGGCATAAAGAAAACCAAATAGAAGGTGATGGAAGACTATATGTCTTTGGGTGATGGATATACAACATAATCAAATGTCAAAATAACCTGGAGATGTTTTCTCTGAATCTATGTACTCTAATTAATCAATGTCACCCCATTAAAAAAAAAAAAAAAAAGCCAAAAGATGGTACCTGGCCATGGTCAGGGAAACAGTCACATGTGTTAGTACAGGAAATGTGAGGTGCGATGTGTCCTCACTGCGTGGAAGGGGAAGCTAGCTGCAACCAATGCCTGGATTAAGGGAGGCTTGAAGTGTTAGTGTTGAGTCAGAATCAGTCACTAGAAATACTGTCCTGGCCACACAGTCTATGGCATGAGGGAGCTCTGGGGAAGATGAGGTGGTCCCCGGTCCTCTCCCATCCCCAGGGATGGGTTCTGCCCCAGTGTTCCATGCCCAGAACCACTCACTGCTCACTGGTCTGCATCAGCTCAATGAGGTCGGAGAAAAGAACATCTCGGTTCCTCTCGCAAAAGCCGCTGACATCATAGGAGACCTGGAGAGATGTGGCATGGGGGAAGTGAGGGACTGAGGCCAGGGTGGATCAGGATCAGAGTTGAGGGGAGCTGGTGTTACAGTCCAGGTAGACTGGGTTAGAGGCAGGGGGCTGATGGTTATAGCCCATATTTGGGGGGTGGACTGCAGCTTGGGTGGTTCCTGGGGTAGGGGTTCTGCCACTTAATTTGAAGTTAAAGGTCAGAGCATCTGTGTCAGGGCCAATTGAAGGAATGGGAAGCTGTGTCTGGAGAAGGTGACAGCAATGGCTGGAGACCCTGGAGGACTTCAGCCAGGCTTGTGAGATGGGTCTGCCATCCAAGGTGGAGGCTCTCTGTAGTGCTGGCTGTGGGTATTCCCTGGCCCAGGGACACAGGAGCTCCAGCCCAGTTTAGGGACAGGTGGGATGTAGCAAGCCAAGGGTCCCCCTGGGGCTGTCTGCCATTCATGTTAAGGTCAGTGGGAAAGTCTGCAGTCCCGTCAATTGGAGAGCGGGACCATGACCAGGGTGGGAGGCCAGTGGATTTCTATAGACTTGGGGAGGGGTCTACAGAGGGCTCTGGCCCATTTTGGAGGGTGCTGGCCTGCAGCATGGGCTTGGGGTCTACAGATTGGGATCAGAAGTTGGTGGGCTATGTCCTGCATCAGAGGTTAGTGGGTTTGGGGAGTCTGCTGCCCAATTTGGGGTCATTTGGAGGGAGTATCTGTACTTTAAGAGGAAAGTGTCCCATTTGTAGGAGGAGCTGTGGGTTTCTGCAGCTCTGGCTGAAGGCATGGTAGGGGGCCCAGGCCAGTTTCTGGGGGTCAGCGAATGGGGGGATCTGTGTTTCTGGTCAGTTTGGAAGGGCTGGAGAAGGTGGGTAGAGTTCTACAGCCTTGGCTGGGAGTCCCTAGGGGGTCCTTTCATTAGGAGGTTGGGAGGCTGCAGCCTGGAGATCCTGGGGTCTGTGAGGAGGTGCCACTGGGGCCATTTGGGCTGTGGGGGGAGACGGGAGACAGGCACAACGCACCTTGCCGGCATAGTGGTGGATGACGAAGCCGGAGCTCCAGCTGTTGAAGTGCTCGTGGGTACCCACAGCCACCTGCAGCTTCTGTAGCAGTGTTTGGTCGGCACCACCACCTGTGGCGTGCATGGTGGCACACACGTCGTCCAGGACACTCATGATGCCTGGGGGGCTCTGTGGTTGTGGGAGGTGTCAGTCACTCAGCCTGGCCTTACTTCGCCTGAATCTCAGCACAGAGACCTTCCCTAGGGTGGGAGTGGTGGTGGGGGACTTCCAAATATAAGAACAAAAGGTGGTGGAGGTCCCAAATGTGTGTGTGAGGGCAGCTGTGGAAGCTCCCTGGGGTGCAGGATGGGATGAGGGACCCTATAAGAGATCCATGTTTCTTCCCCTTTCCCAGACTGGGATGTCTGGTGGGGGACCTATCCCTGAGCAGGTTGCCTGGGGGAATGTTGAGTGAACAAGTAAAAGATGAGCAGGTGGGCAGAATGAATGGGTGCGGTGCCTGATGGGAGGTGTCAGCTGTGCTCCTGGGTAGCCAGGGGCTATGGGAACCTTACCCCTCCCAGCTCTCCCAGGTCTCAGGCTCAGTGCTGGGGCCCATTGAGACCCCCCTAAAGCTGGCCTTGCCCTCACCAGCTTGTTTTCAATGAGGTCACAGACGATTTTGTTGTTGAAGTACTGGATGGGAGTCCAGCGGATACCCTCCTGGACATACTCCTCCTGGGGGGTGACAAAGGGGGCAGGGATGTATGTATTTCTAGAATGTATGCTTAAGGATGGGTGATGAGAGTGGGGTGGGCCACTGCCTTCTTTCTCTTCAACAAGGCAGTGGGCCGCCTCCCCAGCAGACACGGAGATGCAGGTCTTTGTGAAGACCCTGGCTGGCAAGACCATACCCTCGAGGTCAGCCCAGTGACACCACTGAGAATGCCAAAGCTAAAATCCAGGACAGGGAGGGCATCCTGCCTGACCAGCAGTGCCTGATTTCTATGGGCAAACATCGGGAGGATGTGGCCCTCTCTCAGACTATGATATTCAGACAGAGTCCACCCGGCCCCTGGTGCTTCGTCTGGGGATGTGTGTGGGGAGGTGAGCTGCATCATCAAGCCCTCCTTCTGCCAGCTTGCCTGGAAGTACAACTGTGACATGATCTGCCGCAAGTGTTATGCCTGCCTGTACCCTGTGCTGTCAACTGCTGCAAGAAGTGTGGCCCTCAACAACCTTTGCCACAGGAAAGTCAAATAAGACTCCTCTATCATGTCCTTGACACAGGGTGACCTCTTGCCTGAACTCTGTGGCCCGGGGGCCTCCATGAAGTTTCATTTTTGTTAAGAAAAAGAAAGAAAATGGGGTGGGCGCTCCCCCCAAATCTCACCAATTAGGACTGTTTCCTGGAACAAAGCCCATACCCTCTGAGTGGGGCAGGCTGGAAGTGCCACCCCTGGCAGCCCTCAACCACAGACAGACAGGAGCTTGGGGAGACACAGCCTCGTGGCCTTTCTCCTCGGTGAGCCAACCCTGACATCTGTTCTGCAAAGTTACTCTGGGGTCCAGCAGAACTGAGCCCTGGGTGCCTTAGTGTAACCTGCTTATTAACGTACCCCATTGGGGCTTTAAAAAATCTCTGCCTCACTGCCTCACTCCTCTCCTGGTCTCTGCCCTGGATCCTTTTCTGAGGCTCTGCTTCTGTGGGACAGGTAGAAGGAAAACATCAGGGATTTTTATCTGTCCTTTCATGGTGCCTCCCCAGTACTGTAGACAGTGCTTGGCACACAGTAGGTGCTCAATAAATCATTGTTGAAGGAGTGAAGAGGTTACTCCCGAGCCCTTGTCAAAGCTTTAGGGGTGGAAAACCTCTTCTATAGGAAATCTCACAGTAGAGGCTGGCTAGGTCAGCAGAGAGAGATGGAAATAGGGGACTGAGGTATCCCCTGGTGGCTCTGCCACCTTCATGGTCCTGCCCCCAATCCAGTGTCCCGGGTCCCTGGCCACTTGACTGTTCCTGCCCACCTGCTCGGCCTTCAGGGTAAGTTCAATAAAGATCTGTTGTAGCTTCTCGTTGACAAAGTTGATGCAGAATTGCTCAAAGCCGTTTTTCTGCCAAAGGAAGAAAAGAGTGCTTCCTTCAGTGGGCTAACGCTTGGAGACTCCTGGGCCACTGGGAGAGGGTGTGGGCCTGGGAGCAGAGACCAAACCTGGAAGATCTCAAAGCCATAGATGTCAAGCACGCCAATACTGTATTCTTCCTGGGGCTTCTGCATAGCACGGTTGATGGCCTGTGATGTGGGAAGGGACAGGAGGTGGGTGCCAGCCTGCCACTCTCGTTATGCTCTTAGTACATTGTAGGCTATGTCCCCTCACACCAGTCATTTTCCTCTTTTCTCCAGCTTTGTGCATGCCCCCATTAGTCACCCATATGAGGAACCCAGAGCATCCTCGAGTTTCTGCCTTGGGAGCTGGCTCTGCCCTTTAACAACTCTACCCTTCTATTTTCTTATCTTTAAAATGGGTGAAAAATTGCAACTGTTCATAGGGCTTTTCCCAGGAATTAAGTAAACTGATGCATGTAAAACAGTTACAACAGTGAAGGGCACACACTGCTGCCGTTTGTTACCTTGACATATTCCATCCCCATCTGCCCCATCCAGTCCACCACCTTGTCCTCCAGACAGTCCAGTCCTCCTCTTGGCTCTCAAATGCACTCACCCATCTCCATCACCACTGCCCCTGTCCCAGTCCAGGCCTGAGTTCCATGCCACAGCCAGAGGGAGCCCTGAGCCTTCCACATGACCACCACCTGCCCCTGCCTGATGCGTCTCAAGGCGGGGAATAGGTGAGGTTGTGATAGTCCAGGCTGCCTTCCCCATTTGGCTGATCCCCGAGCGCCTGTCCCACCCCTGGCCCCTGCCACTCTTGCCTCCACGAGGAAGTCGAAGAGACGGGAGTAGAGTCCCTTGGCTAGGGCATCGCGGGTATAAGTTGCCTGCTCCACATTCAGGGTCACGTCGATGGACTCACTGCGCCCACCCCAGCGGCTGTCCATCTTGCGGCTGGTCAGCTTCTCCTGTAGCCGCCCGCTGTCGATGCCCAGCAGGTAGGCGGGAAAGGCCAGGACTGCCATGCAGGGGGGGAAGAGGACAGCTGGTCAGGCTCTTGTTCCTCAGTGCTCTGTCTCTCCTTGTTTTTCCCAGTGACACTGAAATTGTCCTTAGGATTTCTCACCCTTTGGGGGCCAAACTAGGAGGAAGTGTTCACACACCCACACATGCCTGCTGCCCGCCCTCCCCAGCACCCAAACTCACGGTCCACATTCTCCACCCGGGCATAATTCCCATCTTCACAGAAGCTTATATTTCCCAAGTGCAAGATCCCTGCCACGAGCTGCAGGACCAGCTGCTGGACATTGGGTGGGATTCCGATGACCTGCATTGCGCTCTGTGGGCACAACAGACGCAGAGCTTGGGCCACCATTCCCCACTTCCACCCTGTCCCTTAGGATTGGCTTCTGGGGTCACAGCACAGGCTCAGAGCCAGCACACTTGGGTCCCCGTTTTGCCTCTTTTCACCACTCTCTGCATGACCTTGGGCAAGCCCCTACATGTCTCTGGGTCTCAGTTTCCTGATTTGTAACACTGGGCTGGAGGTTGATGCTCACCAGAGTCTCACTGAAGTTGCTCCTGTCATCGGTACTGTCCACCTTGTAGGTGTCCGACTGATTGAGGTAGTAATAGTAGTCAGGGGTCATGAGCCCCAGGTTCTGCCGCTGCTCCTGGGAGGCCCCTTCCAGCAGCTGGAGGGTGAGCAATGCTCAAGCAGTGGACCAGTGCAGGCCTTGTCCCCCAGTCCTCACTGACCCTCCCATGTTACCTCCAGGTGGGACTCCCTCTTCCTCATACCTGGTAGTAGATGTGGAAGTTCCTCTCATTTTCATTCTGCATGACCACGCGGGATTTCTCCAGCAGGAAGTTAGAGATCTTGCCCCCATCTGGCTCCCCGCCACGGCTGAACTGGATTTCAAAGTACTTGCCCTGAATTCGAGAGAACCATGTCAGCTCCCAAGGGGTCTGGGGGTACAGGTTGGAGAAGGACTGGGATGGGTCTTAGGGGCTTGGCCTCTTTCCTCCTCTTATCCATGTGACTTCAGCTTGCTTTCCTTCCTTTCCCTGCCTCCCACATATGCTTGTCTTTCCCACCAGCTCCTTCTCTCTTGCCTTTGCTTAAGCTTTTTCTTTAACCCCTCTCTGCTGATTCAAGCCCTCACTCAGGGCGCTTGCCCTGTGCCTGGCATACAGAAGTATGACATTTTATTGACCAATTTCCCAGACCTCTGCCACAACACAGAGGCCTCCATGTCTCTATGGGACACTACTGGTTCCAGTGATCCTGACTGTCTCCCACGTGTCCCTGAGCCTGGAGCAAAGGCCTCACAAAGCCCCTCCTTTGGTTTCTGACACCATCTGGGTTCTTCTCTGGCCAGAGGTTGGAGAGCTGACAAGTTCCATTCATTTCCTTTCTGTCTCCTCCATGCAACAGAAATACAAATTATATTATCACACTATACTAACAGCTGTTGTATGTGACATATACTTATTCTATTGTACAATGAGACCATAGAAAATAAAATGTAATTATATATTTTGCGGTTTATCCATGTTTTTTGGGTGTATCAGGAATTTGAAAACACACACTGTGTAATTCCATTTATAAGGAGTTCTAGAACAACTGAGACTAATCTATGGTGAAAAATTCAGAGGAGTAGTTGCTTGAGGAGTAGTGGGGGTAGAAATTGATGAGAAAGGGACAAAAGGGAACTTTCTGGAGCAACAGTAATGTTCTGTATATTGACAGGGGTTTGGGTTGCACAGAGTATGCATTTTCCCAAGCTCAGTGAACGGTCCACTTTAGATTTAGGTATTTTGTTGTTGTTGTTGTTGTTTTGTTTTTCCTATTGATTGAGAGAGAAGCATCAACTCATTGTTCTACTTAGTTGTTCCATTTAGTTGTGTGCTTGTTGATCACGTCTCATAAGTGCCCTGACAGGAGATCAAACCCACAACCTCGTTGTGCTGGGACGATGCTTTATCCACTGACCCACCAGGCCAGGGCAGCTGCTGTCTGTAAATTTTACTTTAAAAGAAAAATTTTAAAAACTGTAAATTTATAATGACTATAATTAATGCTCTGTATGCTGAAGGTATTTTTTTGGGGGAAAGGCATGGATGGTGTCAGCAGCTTGCTTTGTAGTGCATCAAAAAAATAAGATGGATGGAGATGCAATAAAGCAAGTCTAGTAAAATGTTCATTTTATTATTCTTCCAACTTTGCTGTGTACTTGAAATTTGAATAACAAAATATTGGGGAAATACTTAAAATATAATTATATTATAAATGTATATTAGAAAACAAATATAACTAATAATATTTTGGGAAATAAAAATCTCATTAGTGTATGAACTTTATTAAGTCATTTCCATGTGCAGGCATTGTATTGAAATTGTTGAGGTCTATGAGATGGATTTTTGTTGTTGTTGTTGCAGAGACAGAAGAGAGAGGGACAGATAGGGACAGACAGGCAGGAAGGGAGAGAGATGAGAAACATCAATTCTTTGTTGCGGCTCCTTAGTTGTTCATTGATTGTTTTCTCATATGTGCCTTGACTGGGGGGCCACAGTAGACCGAGTGACCCCTTGCTCAAGCCAGCAGCCTTGGGCTCAAGCTGGTGAGCCTTGCTCAAACCAGATAAGCCTGTGCTCAAGCTGGCGACCTCGAGGTCTCAAACCTAGGTCCTCCACATCCCAGTCCGACGTTCTATCCACTGCACCACTGCCTGGTCAGGCTATGAGATGGATTTTAATATCATCTTCATATTATGGATGAGAAAACAGAGACTCAGGAAATTACATTGTATTTTTTTGTCCAAGCCATGTATCTACATAGTGACAGAACCTGGACCATAAAGGACCTGAAATGTGACTAGGAACAGACATGGCATGGTTGCAGCCAGCAGAGTAATTAAGAATGTGACACAGACACATCACATTCCTCCAACAGGGAACACTTTTTCAGTGAACAATAAACAGGTAGTGAGTGTTCCATCTAGGAGCATGTGTTTCCTGTGACCTGGGGAATACAAGTAGAGGAGAGAGAGAGAGAGAGAGAGAGAGAGAGAGAAAGAGAGAGAAAGACAGGTGACAGAGCAGAGACAGAGACAGAGGAGGGTGTGGTTGCTCCAGAAGCAAGGCTGCAACTCACAAAACGACTGGAATTGTTGTTGCGCACGGTCTTGGCGTTGCCGAAGGCCTCGAGCAGCGGGTTGGACTGCAGGATGATATCCTTCACGTGCTGGGGGCAGAGGACGGTGGCATGGGGAGAGGTCAGGCTGAGGCAGTTGTGGAGAGATAAAACAGCAGGAGTGGGAAGAAAGCTGGCGCTGCTTTCTGTTTCTGCCTTACCTGCACCTTCTCGCCCCCGCCGGACACTTTGGAGATGTAGCCCATGATGTATTTGGCTGCCACCGTCTTCCCAGCTCCACTTTCTCCACTGGGGACAGGGCAGGCAAGGAATGATCAGTTGGCCAGGGGTGCCGGGGAGGGGTTGGGGAAATGCCCTTTTTAGTGTTGGCCGTTCGTTCATTCATTCATTCATTCATTCATTAGCTACTGTGTGCGAGGGACTATTCCAGGCACTGGGGATACAACAGTGAACAAGACAGGTACACATCCCTGCCCTGCTGGAGCTGACCTTTAGAGAGGACAGATGGACAATAACAGAGGGACAATGTCAGAGGGTGACAAGGAAAGGAGAGCTGGCTGAGGACAGAGAGAGATGGCAATGCTCTGTTTGAATCAGGGTTCCGAGTAGCTCTCCCTCAGGTGGTGATGCTCTTTGGGCAGGACCTGGGCAAGAGGGTCTGGGGACTCTTCCACACCTGATGATGACACACTGGTTCTCACAGTCGATGAGCATGTTCCGGTACATGTTGTCAGTGAGGGCATAGATGTGGGGGGGGTTCTCATACTGGGCCTGCCGGGGAAGGCAAGTCTCAGCCCAGGGCTAGGGGCCAGGGGTCCTGGGAACTGTGCCTTCCACCCAGCCCCGGTCTCACCGCGCCCTGGTAAATTTCGATCTCTCGGTCGGTGAAGTAAGGCATCTGCTTGAAGGGGTTCACGGAGATGAGCACCGAGCCAATGTAGGTCTGGAGGGTGGTTAAGAGCCATGCAGTGTCCTGACATGCTTTGTCTCTCAAGGGCCCTGTCCCCTCATCCTGCTCCCCCAGGGCCTCCTAGAGCCCAGCTGCTCACGGTGGTGGTGGTGGGGGGGATGGAGATTCTCAGGTGTGTCCTGGGTCTCTTAGGAAAAAACAGGGATGGGTGCAGAATGGGAGAAACGGGTCTATTGTGGCTGAGCTACCCCAGGGCAGAGGAAGAAGTGGGAGAAACAGCCACTCCCAAGCAGAGTTCTGCTGTCACTCATTTGTCCCCTATCCTGTCACCCGGTGCTCTCACTGCCCAACCCTTCCTCCATTCATCTGCTCAGGTATCTGTATGTCCTTTTGTGCTGAAGTCCCTCTGCCATCCTTTCTTGTGTTCACCTACCCACCACCCCATCTTTTGGCTGGTCATCCTCCTGTCCCTCTGCCCTTCATTTGCCTGCTCCACCCACGGCCCAGGATACAAAGATATAGTCATCCATGAAGCGTTTTCGAAGGTTGCCCACGATGGCATCTTCAGTGATCTGAGGCAGCAGCACCATGTCATCCACGCCGCTTTGCTTCACATTGTGGCTCTGCCAGTAGAAGCGCTCCTTACTGCCCTGGGGGTAGGGTAGGGGCAGTGGGGTGGGTGTGAGCCCTGGCAAAGGGCCCCTGGAAGGTGGGGCTGGGGCTTCAGTGCCCCGCCTGGCTCACCTGCATCCCCAGCTTCTGACTGTGCCTCACCTGCTTCCTCATCTTGGAGATACCAGGAGAGAAAGGGGGGCAAGGTCCAGTCTAGGCTCCCTGCCTCCTAGAAGCAGGCCAGACAGAGTGACAGTTTCTCCTTCCCACTTCCCTTTCAGCCTCCCTGGTCCTCACTTCCCCAACCCCCTTCTCCGTGCTCAAGCCCAGGGCTAGTCCCTGGCATGGGATCTGCTACCCACCCCTCCCAGCTGGACATGGCCTCCTTCCTTCCACTCCCCTCATCACTCTCCTGGTCATGTGTAGCAGCTCATTTCTCTTGAGAGCCTCTCAGAATCACATGCTCAGTTGTGACCTCTGCTCTCTGTGCTAAGCTGTGACCCTACTCCTTAGCTCCCATAGCTTTCTTCTTCTTTTTTTAAGTGAGAGGAGGGGAGATAGACAAATTCCTGCATGTGCCCCAACCAGGTTCAACCCCACAATCCGTGTTTGGGACTGGTGTTCGAATCAACTGAGCAATCCTCAGTGCCTGAGGCCAATGTTCGAACCAAATGAGTCACTGGCAGCAGGAGAAGAGGGAGAGAATGGGGAGAGGGAGGGGAAGAGAAGCAGATGATCACTTACTTTCCTGTGTGCCCTGACCAGGAATCAAACCTGGGACATCCATATACCGGGCTGACACTATCCACTGAGCAAACCAGCCAGGGCCAACCCTACAGCCATGCTGCCCCTGCCCCCATTTTCTCCATCTTCAGAGCCTTTGCTCTGCCCTGTGCCGGCTTCAGCATCTTCCCAGGCTCCCACTTTCCGTTCTCATTTTCTCCTTCAGGTTTTCAACAGTTGACACCTTCCTTAGGGTCCAAGGAGGAGACTCAGACACAAGCTCCCACCCCCCCATAAAACTCTTCTCTAGGAAGCCTTCCTTCAATATATTCTGCTTTTAGCCCAACTGAACTCATCCAGTACCTTAAACACTTAAACACGCTGGCTTTCTCAGGCCCACTCTGCCTCTGTACAGTACACCCAAAAGTCTGGGAGACAAAAGAGTGATTATGGCCTGGGGCTCCCCTGTCTGGTGCAGTAATGCTCAGATAGCATGTCCCTCCCCCATGAAGCCCCTTACTCCCAGGCCAGGAGCTTCTGGGATGCTGAAACTGGGACCGAGTCCTTTCTCAGCCCCAGCAAGGAGGACCTACAGAACGAACAAGGGACGGGGCGAAGAGAGAAACTGACTTCAGCAAAGACCCAAGACCACAAGGGATGCCGAAAATCAGAGTCAGTTCTTCAGAAAGGACCAGCGATTGCCAGCAGATCCCAGGGAACAGAAACAGGTACGCATGGCAGGGGGGACTCTGACTGGATGGTGACTGTGGGCAACTGTAGGGCAGAAGTGAATGAGAACGAGAAGCCAGCCTCTCCTGGCAGCACTGGGGAGCCACAGAAGCTTCCTGAGCAGGGGAGGTGCATAGCCAGAATCTGGACACACTGGATAGATCTCGGTTCTGACCCTGGCTGGGTTACCTGACACTGCTGTGAGCCTACACGGCCTCATCTATCAAGTGGGAGAAACAGCTCACTTCCCAGGGTTGATGTGAAGATGAGCTGCTCTGGGGAGCAGAGTGGGGCGGGCAGCTGACGCTCATCCCCAGCCTGAGTGGTTGTGAGGACGGGCCTGGGCACAGGGGCACGTGACAGAATTAACATGCATTAAGCTCCTATGATGGGCCTGACCTGACACTGGGCAGGGCAATTTGCCAAGATTACCAGCAATCTTTATAACAACTCAGTGGGGTGTAGATAGGGAGGAAACGCAGCCACTTGGCTCAGGACACAACTCAGTTGTTTCCAAGGGTGTAGGGTTCGAGTCTGAGTCCACCTGCAAAGGCTAAGTTCTTGCATCTACGCCTGCAAGTGGCTGGTTTCCAGAGACTGTTTGGACTAGGACTTGAATGTTGAGAAGGGTTTTGATTATGAGCAGGAAGAAGGTGCATCAGAGTGAACCACCAGGCAAAGGTGAGGAGGTGTGACTGAGGCAGGGACAGACTGCAAAGGAGTGGGTGGGGGGGGAAGTCAGGGCTTGAACTTCTCCAACTGCTTCCAGTCTGAGTAGTCAGAATGGGTTTCTCAAATGGCAAATCTGGTCTCTCCTCTCTGTGGCTCTTCTCCTGTCTGTGACTTCCCTGCACCGTCCTACTCATTCATTCTACAAAGCACTCCTGAGCACCTACTATGTGCTAGTAATTGAAGCCTTTGGGAACTTTTTCAGTTCTTTACTGAGTTGCCTCTAAGCCTTTGCAGATGCTGAGCCCTCTGCTCAGAACACCCTTCCTGTCTAGTGAATACCAATCCATCCTGTAAGACTTGGCTCAGGGGATGCCTCCTCTGAGAAGGCTTCCCTGAACCCAGACCAGGTCAGGACCCGCTCAGCCCACTGGGCTTCCCTTACCATAGCTTCCCTTACCATAGCTCCATCCACGCTTTGGACATCCCATCTATTAGCCTAAACTTCTGGTGTGTGAACTCCTGAGGTAAGGGGCTCATGCCATGCCTAGCTTAACAAAGCAGCAGGCTCATTTGAATGAATGAGTGAAGGGATGAATGGAGGGAAGCGATATCCTGAAGAGCCTTGAATGCCCATCAGAAGAATTTGGGCTTGAATGCCTGAGGCTTGAGGAGTTCTCAGCAGGGCCATATCACCTCTGAGGACACTTTGGGAACTGTGGGAGCATTTCTGGTGTCACAGGGATGGAGACAAGCCTGACAGTTTAAGGGGCCAAGGGGGCCAGATTTACATTAAATACTCATCAAGGGGGCCAGATTTACATTAAATACTTATCCTTCTGTAGCTCCCCTCCTCGCCTGGCAGGTGTTCGTGTAAGTGACAAATCTGTTTATATAACCAATTATTGGAACCTAGAAGCACATTTGTTTTTATTGATCAGAGGGCATCTATTTTTACATGGTTGGTACACATTGCATTTTTTAGAAATGTCTTCAGGATATTTTGTTTTTTTCAGATTTGTTTTGTTCAGCTGAATTGTTTTTCAGACTTTGTTCAGACTTTCCTAAGAACTGTTCGGTCTTTGGAAGCTCCTGCTATTCGTGGTAAGTCTGTTGGCATATCAAGGCATGCCTATGTCCAGGTGTGAGCACTGTCCAACAGTTGCCTACTGTCCTGAGCACCTTCACCTTTATGCATGCATTTCATTGTCAATGACTTTTTCCTTCATATTCTAGGGGGATCACATTGATTATTTTTGAAGTGTTTCACTGAATTTCATTTCAGGGCTTCGAGGGGGCCTGTCAGGATTGAGGGTGGCCTGCAGGTGACAGGGCCAGTTGGGAGAAGCAGGGAGCGTTGACTGCACTCCAAGCTACTGACGAGCATTTTTGCTCACTGGAGACTGAGAGGGACTCCATTGAGAGTGTTGGTGACCTCGGGGTCAGATGTCAGATTGGGAAGTCAGGAGGTGTAGATAAAGATCAAGGATGCTTTGAGGCAGTCTGGCTGAGAAGAGGAAGAGGGTAAGAGGCTGCAGGGACAGATCGTGTCAGAGGATCATGTGTCTTGTTTTCAAGATGAGCAGACCAGAGTGGGCTGGTTCTGGTGGGGCAGGAGAGGCAGCAGGCGGGGATGTGGATGGGTGGAAGCTACTGGGAAGGACAGGAAATAGATTCTCTCTGTGAAGACCTCAACAGGTGGGGCCTTGGGTGGTAACTATGGTAACTGACTGCAACAATAGCAAAAGTAGTAAACACCCCATAGGGTACTTATTCTGTGCCAGACTCTGGTCTAAGCTTATCCGTGAATTACCTCATTTAATTCTCTCAATATATTCAGAAGTCAGTACTATGATTAGGTCCACTTTACAGAAGAGAAAACTGTCACAGAGAGGTTAGGTGTCCTCCCCAAGTTCATACAGCAGGAAGAGAGGACCTGTGGGGGGGGGGGCATTAGCAAGGCTGTTTGTCCCCTAGCCTGGGCTGAGTCAGTGGTGATTGGGTCACATGAGGATGGGGCGGGCACAAAACTGGTCCTATCCAGGGTTTCCCCTGTGGGGCCATCCTGGTCTCCATGCTCTTGGGCCCCTCAGGCAGAGCTGACACTCAAGACCACTTCCTTTCTCTGAGGTCAGAGTCTGCACAGAGTCTGGCTCTGTCTGACTGGCTCTCTTGGTGCTGAGGACTTGGTTCCTCTTCCTGTCCCTCCCCACTTCCTCCACTTGGCTGAGTGGCTCTCTGCCTCTTTTAGCCCCTTCCATCTCTCCCTGTGTCCTGCCC
Source organism: Saccopteryx leptura (assembly GCF_036850995.1). NCBI lineage: Eukaryota > Metazoa > Chordata > Mammalia > Chiroptera > Emballonuridae > Saccopteryx > Saccopteryx leptura. The sequence continues at coordinate 268,321,852 of NC_089503.1, read as the reverse complement.
CAGGCACCCGGATCCCCAGACCCACTCCTAGATCCATGTAATCAGAAAACCTGTAGGTTGTTAGCAGGAGAGGGAGAGAGGATTTTGCTCAAGGAGGTATAGAGTCTAGGAGGACACTCAAGACTTATGGCATGGGGTGGACTGGGTGTGAGGCCTGGGTTGACAGTTGACTGACTATATGACCCCAAGAGGCCACTTTACTTCTCAAAGCCTCAGTTTCCCCACGTGTAAAATGAATTCCATAATAAACTTTCTGCATGGGTTTTCTGAGATGACTAAATGAGCTAACACAGAGAACAAATGCACTGGGTGCCTTAGGAAGGGCAGCTGGCGGTCCCAATAACATCAAGTGCAAATGATCAGTCTTTGAAAACATATAGAAACTGGTCAGCTTAGAAGCACCACAGGAATGAGCCTGACCCATGCCTTATGTAATGGGTATTCCCGTCTCTGTGACCCTCAGGTCTCCATGGGTCAAGTTGAAACTGTTTGTTCCTAAGTCCCTTCCTTGGGATGTGGGGTGCAATGAAGAGGTTGTGGTCACAGTTGACCACAAGCCAATTATGACTCAATCTGCTTTGGCTCTTATGAAAGAGTCAGGGGCTCAAAGTGGCTGGGGTGGGAAGGGGAAGATTATTTCTAACTTCAGCTCTTCAGAAAGGTCTCCTCAACCAATGACAGAGGGCATGGGAGGTGGGGCTTTCCTGGTACCAGAGGAGGATGTGGCTGTTTGTGACAAATGTGATGGCTCCTGTAGGGCTGGGGCATTGGAGCCCTGTAGTGAACACACTTCTTGAGCCCCTACTGTGCATGGATGTCGGTGGCACCAGGCTTAGCAGAACTCAGTATATCCCAAGCAGGTAAAGTGAGTTTCCCAGGGGAGACTGTGGGTCCACATTAGTTGGTACCAAGGAGAGATGGAGTGATCAGTGAGGGCTTCCTGTAGTTCTGGCAACATGAACTTCCCAGGCAGAGTTGGTGGTGGCAGCAAAGAGCCGTGGACCAGGAAGGCCTTGGGTGTGTGTGAGACACGAGGATCCTAGTTTCATTGGAAAAGAAAGTCCAGACCCAAATGAGGCAGGGATGAGTGGCCCAGGCATGTGGTGAGAGCAGCACCCCCCTGGGTGTCCTCTTATTTGTAGAAGGAGGTTATAATGTCAGGGTGGCTATTAAAAGTGTGACCTTGGGAGTCACTGAGTTGAAATCCTCTGCACTTTTGGGTTATACAACAGCTTGCCTAACCTCCCAGCCTCAGTTTCCTCACATGGAAATGGGACCATTGAGGGCCACAGACTTTCCAGGGCAGCTGTGCAGATTCAGTGGGGCAAAGTGTGCAAAGAGGAAATGCTAGCCATCACCAGTAACAGCAGCAGTTGCAGTAAGTTGGCCTGTCCAACAGGCACAGGGCGCGGGGCCAGGAGGAAGGGCTGAATGAGGGAGCTTTTGCAATTTGCCCCAACTACTCCAGGAGGTGATGAGCAGAGCCCCAGCCTGGAGAGAGCAACAAAACAGCCACTTCCTTCCCTGCTGGGGTCCTGCAAGCTGTGGTTGCCAGCCGGAAGGAGGGGCATAGCTTCTGTGGCTGCTGGAGACAGCCCAGCCTGTGGCCCTGCCTTGGCCTCGAGTGAGCCTGGTGCCTTGGTCCTGGGGCAACTCAGTGGGGCTTGGGGCCACACCCTACATTCCTACATTGTGCAAACAACATTCTCACCTCCAAAGGCTTCCAGGGTCTCTCCCTCCCTTTGGGGAGGACTGCAGTTTCTGTTTATCCTAGCCAGAGGTCATTCTCCAACATGTGGGGACCCTTGTCCTTCCAAACTATTTCCTCTCAATTCTCTCTGGCACCCAGTGATTCCACGGCCACTGCCCCTGGATCAAGCAGTCCCATCACTGGTCTTTCTACTTCATGTGCTCTAAAAACAACCATTAACTCATATCGCCACCATCACCACTCAACGACAACAGATTGCATCCTTTACCCCACCCCACCCCTAACCACCACCAAAGTAAAAAAAAGAAAACTGCTGATAACCTCAATGGCAGCACCGTCAGCCAACATCAAACAAAAACAATTGATTCCACCATCAATGTCCCTACCATCACCCATCACCATCACCACCTAGCCTCCCTAGCACTAGCAACCCATAATAACTAATCACCATCAATAGCCACCATCACAATCACAATACTAGCGATCAGCAGCTGCACAAAGTCAATTACCGTTGGAGCAGGAATCACCAGTACCCCTTTCAAAAACCAGCAGTGCATCACCCACTACTCCCAAGATTGTCATTAAAAATAAAAAACGAACGACCGACAGCAAGTGAACACTACCAACATCACCCCCAACTCTAACAGTGACCACCAACTGCCATCATTCCATAGATCCACCCTCCAGGTGAAAGCAACCAACCTCCATCCACCGATGTTCAGCACTAGCTGGCACCAAAAGCAACCACACCACAGTCAACTCACCCACAGAACCATTGTGATCACCAACACGCACAGCCAACAGCAACATGATCACCTCCAGTGAAAACAACAACCCAACAGCTATCTTTCAACAGCAATTCCTCTCCAACAACCAGGAATGAGTCACCTCCACCCACCACCATCATTAACTCCAGCCATGAATGAGCATTACTGTCGGTGGTGGTTACTGTGTATTGAGCATATGCTTTCTGCTCTGGAAAGCACTTTGTAAACATTGTCTCACTGAATCTTTCCACAGTCTTCCTGGCACTCATCACCCCTCCAGGCAGATGTCAGACGTATTGGTTTTATGGATGGGTTGACTCTTTTTCTGCCGAGGTCCTCTGGGGTGAGTTTCTCCCTTCCCAGACCCTATCAGCCAAGCAAACGTTAACTAAGCATTTTTCACACAGCTTCCTTGGGAGGGGTTGATTTTCTCTCAAGTAGCAAATCATTTCCTATGTTCTTTTGGTCAAAGCCTGCCCATGTAAGCTCCTGAGTCTTCCTAGCTTAGCTCTTTCTTGGAAGAGTTCCTGTCCCAAGCCCAGAACTCGAGCTGATGGCTTAGTTGTGAATTACCCAGATGGACCCTTGGCCAATGACATCCAGTTTGTCATCAGCTTTCGGAAGTTAAGATGTTCTCTCAGACTAACACCATCCTGCCTCTTGTTCTACGTCCCTGCCTCCACCTTTGGTCAGCTGCTTGCAGCCACTGCCAGAAACCCCGCAGCTGTCACCATTGCCTCTGTGACTGTTCCGGCCACATGCTGTCATTGACAGATTGACAAAAAAAGAAAGCTGAAGTGGTTGCAGATGCATGGAGCTGGCGAGGTGACTTAGCAGCAGCCCAGGCTCGCTCTCGATGTGTGTGCTATGCTGCCTTTGGGTCTAAGCACATGACCGTGACAGGCTCCCCATCCTGCCATCACAGTCATTATTAGACCTCTATCTCACCAGGCAGCGACACTTTTGCCTGCAACGTCCTGCCTGCCATCCTCACATGGAAGGATACCAGGGGTGGTGTGGACACGCTGTGTCTTACCATCTGTTTCTGTGGTCGCTACAGCCAGACCACCCATCATCCAGACAGGCATGCTGACACTATACTGTCATTACACCCCACCACCCATATGACACAGCTTCCCCTCCCAGGCTGGGACTCTGATGGCTGAACCCACAGACCCTCTGAGTTCCAACCGAGAGGTCTCCAAGACAGCTTCCACATCTTGATCAACTTCCAAATATGACATATGTGGGAACTGAGGTGCAGAGAGGGGAAGTGCCTTGCCCAAGGCCACATGGGGAGATAAGGTACCAAGCTGAACTGGAAACCAGGTTTCCTAAGCCCCCCAAAAGGGGCATGTCCCTGTCCTTGCAGACACTGCGATCCCTCAGAGCCCCCATCGGCCTTCCAGTTCTCAGCCCCGCCCCATCATTATTCTGTCATCCTGTCTATTAGATGGGAGTTTGATCCCGGTGAAAAATGTTAGGGACACCTGAGCTGCATGGAAGGGCCCCTAAAGGGCCTGTGTGCCCCTCCCCATTGTTCTACTTTCTGATGATGGCTTCCAGGGCACTCCACCTGGCTGGTACCCCTCACCCCTGCATTTCAGGGCCCGTCCCCTCAAAGGACTTACCATGATGGGAGATGGTGTCTGGGTTTCTGGGGGAGGGGTGTCCTGAATGGGTGTGGCAGGGGTGCAGGCTCAGGAGGCTCCGGGGGGTGACTGGGGCATGGCCTTGCTCCTTCTCCTTCAGCAGACTCTCAGCCCTAGTTCCTCTTACAACAGCCCCCTCCACTTCCTTTGGCGGGAGGGGCCCATGGCTACAGGGGAGGGAAACTGGGCCCAGGGGGTGGGGAGATTGCTCCAGCTGCTGGCTGGGCTGAGGGAGCTGGCTGTTTGGGGGTCTGGGGTTGAGCCTGAAGGGAGAGGCCAAGGATTGATGGTAGCTGCTGCCAGACCCCAGAGGCCTTTTCTCCAACTCCTTGGGGACAGGGGCTGCAGCAAGGAACACACAGGTCAGTTGGCTGCAGGACTGACCACTCTAATCAGGGTAAGCCTCCTGTAAGCATTTGGGCTGTCCGGGTCTCTACAAAACCATTTCAGACATCTGTGTTCTCCAGGCATCTCTGAACGTGAACCTGCTTTCAGAGTGGCCTCAGATGGTCCTTCCTTTAGAACAGTCTTTGGAAGCACATGCATGCATGCACGGATGTCAGGGGAAGGGCAACGGGAGTGGAAGGTACCAGCAGCCAGATCCCAGTCTTTGGAGTCAGATCTGGATTTAAGGACCCCAAGTTCTGCTATTTCCGGGGTCTCCCATGTTCTCATCATCAAACAGGGTCTTGGGACCACTCAGCAACTTCTGGCACACACTGGATCCATCAAGTGTGGACCCATGGCCTGATCTTGGAAAGATCAGCAGGCTCACTAATCTCTTCTTGAGAGTTGAGGAAGCAGCAGTTCTGTGAGGCTGCCACCTCCCATGCCACACAGCAAGGAGGTGGCAGAGGCAGAAGCCTGGATGCGGGGAAAGTCTAGCAGGGAGGCAGGACTGGGATATCCTTGTGGTCCAGGGTTGCACAGCATATCACCTACCAAACGTGTCACCCCCTTGTGGCCACATACAAGGAGGCACCCTTTTCCCTCTGAGTCTCCTGTGCACGTTTCCTCATGGGATTGGTTTGGTGCCAGCAGAGCTCAGCAAATGCCTCCAGACACTAAGAGTGAATAAGCAGGCAGGAGAACACTCCCACTTTGTAAGGGAAGGCTTTTGGGAAAAGGTAACCTTGTGCTGAGACTGCAAGGTAACCTGAATTGAACTAGGTGAAGAGGGAAGGGGTGGTACACCTGGCTGGAAACTGCTCAAGCAAAGGCAGGCACCAGATCCTGAGGCTTCAGGAGCCTCCGTGAGAAGCTGTATACTTGTCCTGAGCTCACTGGGCTCTAGTCTGTGTTTGTAAAAGCTGCCTTCCAGACTGCTGGGGCTGCTTCCAGTCTGGGTAGGGACACACACACCACGTGCAGAAATCTACACAAGACAGAACTTTATTGATGTAGCACTTTCTGGCAAGGGGTGTGTAGGCCCCAGGGCAGGGCCAGTAGCACCATGATGGGTGTGGCTGGGATGTTGGGATTCCCCTGCAGCAGGCTGGGCAGAGGTTAGGGTGGATCTTCCCTTCTCTAACCCCCCCACCCCCCAGCTGCTGTAGTCAGGAGGTGTCAGGGAAGTGGTGCTAATCCCCTTAACCTCATGAAGGACATAGACCCCCTCCAGCCCAGAGTGGAGGAATAGGGCAGTGCTGGGGGTCAGGCACTGGCTGACCCCCTTCCCCACCCCCAATCTTCACAGTATGTATTCCGATCAAAGGTGGGGGGAGTCTGGGGGGCTCCCTAGGGGTAGGTGTAAAGGACGCTAAGTCAAACAGTTGTTCCCTTCTCCAACCCACCCTGGAGAGGGTCTCACTGTGAACTGGTAGAGGGGCTGCGGAGAGGCCCTGGGGATGGTCAGCCCCTCTCCATCTCCCAGCCAGGGGCCCTTCAGGGGTTCCCAATAAATAACTTCCGGCTTCATCTCACCCTCTACTCCCTGCTCTTGCCCTCACGGGATCCTTCAGGCTGGCTAGCTGTGGCTGGACCCACCCCAAGCCCATTCAGTTGTAGCTCAGGGGGCTGCGTGTCCCCTAGCGGCCGTGGCAGGTTTTGCAGCACATCTGGCGGAAGTAGGCTCGGCTGCAGAACTGAAATTTGAGCACTAGGGGGCAGTAGGCGACCTTGTTCACATCTTTGCACTCTGTGGAGGGTGGGAGCGGGGTGGAAATCAGGTCTCGTGGCCCTTGGGCTTCATGTGGATTATTTCATTCCACCCCTCAAATATGGCATCCTCTCAAGTGAATTAATTTTTACCCCTTGACAGATGAGAAAAAGAAAGCAAGAGGTGGAAGGTGAACCCAGGCAGTTTGGTTCCTGTGTCTAGAATAAGTAATCTATTACTATGAAAAATTTTGCTTAGGTAGAAAAATAAATGGGTATTTTTAAAGCAGTGGTTCTCAAGGGGATGTGACTTTGCCCCCCTCAACCCCAGGGGACATCTGATGACGTCTGGAGACATTTTTTGGCTGTCACCACAGGGGGGAGGGGTCCTACTGGTACAAGGCTGGTAAAGGTCAGGGATGCTGCTAAATATCCTAAAATGCACAAAGAATCACGTGGCCCAAAACATCAATACTACCCGAGGTTAAGAAAGTCTGACTTAAAGAGAGAATATTAGGCAAATAATGCTACTGGGGGGGATGAGTAAGTCAAAGGTCATGGGGTGGCTGGGGAAGTGACCCAAGTTTGGGCCCCCAAAAGGATCAGGTGCCTAAAATGCTTGCTTGGCACACAGTAGCACTTACTAAATGTCTGCAGGGAAGGGATAGTGAGGCTGGCCTGGAGGAGACAAAAGGCATTTCCGTGGTTGGGGAAGGGTGTTCGGCCAATGGTCAGGACTACTGCTCTCCTGTGGCTTCCTCAGGATAGGGCCCACCTGGTGCCCCTTGGCCTCTTGCTCCACATACCTTCGGGGCCGTCCCCAGGGGGCATGCTGTCACACTTGGCTTCACACTGCTGCGTGGCAGGTGGCCGCAGGGCCTCAGTGCATTCCCAGGATGGCTGGCCGGTGTGGCTGGAGCAGCGCACGGGGCGCTGTTGCTGCCCGAGGCCGCACTGCACGGAGCACTGTGGGGCATCTGGGATGAGCTGCCGCCCTGCCGCCCAGCCCTGGCCTCCGTCTCCCAGGGTGCCCACCTACCTCACCCCACTCGCCGGCCACCCAGCGGGCAGGAGGGCAGCGGCGCAAGTTGCAGCGCATGGTGGCTGGTGGCTTGCCCGCAGGAGGGCAGTGTGCAGGCGGCAGCGTGGCACGGTGGTCTGCGCTCTTACAAAGGACTATACGGTGGCGGAGGCCCGGGCCGCAGCTCGGGGTACACTGCAGTTATAGAGGCATTTCAGGCTCAGGGGACCATCCACCCTCCCGTCCCCCCTCAAGCCCCCCACCCTTTCTTGCACAGGGAGTTGGGAAGAGGCTGCTGGTCCAGTGGGTGTTAGGGAGGGGCTGAGTAACTTTGGACTAGTCAAGATTAGTCCACTAGGGCTTGTGGGAAGGGTACCTCAGTGGGCACCCAGCACCCAGGTCCAACCCTGTGCTGCACAGCGAGTGGGTTGGGTGAAGGTGGGAAGGGGCAGCTGACCTCTGACCAGTTGAGGGCGGCCCACTCCGGTGGGCAGGCAGGGCCATGGCAGGCTTCCAGGACAGGTGGGCGTGGCTGTGGGCACGAGTTGTCATCTAGTGTCTTCTCCTCGGCAGCTGACATTCGGCGCTGACACACGACAGAGCGGCTGCGCACACCCGCATCACAACTGCGGCTGCAGCGAGACCAGTTCCCCACAACCCAGCTGTGGGGACATAATGGTCTGAGAGTGTGCAGGCAGGGCACCCTGACCCTGAAGTACTAGCATAGCCTCCAGATACCCAGTAGCCAGCATGGCTATGGCAACTGGCACTGGGACTATGGATCCTGCAGGGAGCAGACAGAAGCCCTGTAACCACCTTGGGGAACACGGTCACCCCAATCCTGGGACCACTCCCTTCTCTGGTCTCAGCAGTGCTATCACAACAGTTTTTGTCACTCATTGCTGCACCCTGGTGGGTACTCACTCAGGCGGGCAGGGCTCGGTATTGCAGGCCCGCTGCCTCTTGGGGAGCTTGCTGTGAGCACTGCAATGGTGGGGAGCCACGGCTGAGCTGTCCAGCTGATTGCGGCATTCCACAACCTGCACCTGGCTGCCTAGGGGCGGGGGAGAGGCCCACTCAGCCCTGCTCAATCCAGGTCAGGTGACTAGTGACCCCCCCTTTGGCCCCACCCCAGCCTCACCGCCAGCACACTGGGCAGAGCACTTAGTCCAAGGTGCATACTGCCAGGAGTAGGGGGGCAGTGCGTCGTGGGTGATGGGTGCATTGAATCGGTAACGGAAGGCAGACAGCTCTGTCCTGGCCAGCACCTGGGGGTGGGGGTGGGGGATATGCATCAAAGGGAAGTCAAGCTTGGAGTTCCTACAAGGGTGCTAATGTCCCCTGTGCTGTGCTCCCACCATTACCATGATGATGAGAGATGCATTAATGGGTCCCAGGGCTTCTAGGCTCTGAGTCTGATTCGGCCCTGGTCGCAGCTGAAAGGTGGTCCCAGCCAGGGCCAGTCGGTGGGGCTGAGGGGTCCCGGGCATCCCCTCCAATAGCAGGGATTCCTGGTCTCCCTTCAGGGCTGGGGGATAGAACAGGGGTCAGAATCCCAGCCAGGCTTATCCCCAGTCTTCATCCCCTTACCTCCAGCTCACCCAGGTGACTAAGGGAGAGGTTCAGATCCTGGATGAAAATGTGGACGGAGCCTTTGGGAATCCAGACGACCTCCTCATACCCTGCACAGTAAAGCTGGCATCACCTACGTGGCCCATTCCCTACACCCACCTGCCTCCTTTAGCCCTGGATGAAAGCAGCTAACCATTACAGCAGTAAGCGCTTACAAGGACACCACACTGTGTCCCAAGCTCCAGCCGTAGGATGTAGATGTGTCATCATGCTTAATTCAGATGACAAAACTGAGGCTCAGAAAAGCACAGCCACTAGCCCAGATTTGACAGCTAGAAAGTAGCAGTGCTAAGATTTGAACCAAACTTTCCTGCCTCTCTAACCACCAAAAATGATCTGCCCTACCACCTTCCCACCAACAAGCAGCAGGTCCCACCCATGTCCCAAATCCTGGTTTATCTGCCTGGACTCCCACACTGTCTCCTGAACCACACTTGGACAGGAGGCCCCTGGCCTGTTGAAGGAAGAGGTTTGGGTTCCCACCCTCTTAGACATTTTAATTGCTGGGCTTTAGGCTCCTGTTCTAGAGCAACACTGGGCCCCCAAGTCTTTGTGGGGTCTCAACATTCCGCTGGGCGCCTGGGTCTGAGCATTTTGTTAATCTTGACTATTATGGTGGGGCCAGTTTTGCCACCAGCCCAATGGGGAGTGTAACGGGAGTGCAGGTATCTTACCAGCCCCGGGCAGGGCCGGGCCGAAGACCCCCTCAATGGTTTCGCAGGTACTGCCATCTCCCCCACACACTCGGCACTTGTCCTCCCGTAGGTCGGACCCCAGGACCCGGTCGCAGCCCACGTGCTGGGGAGGGCAGTGGTGGTGAGGGTGTCAGTGAGGTGGTCATCTCCCCATCCCTCCCCATCCCTCCCTCTGGGAGTGTCCTCTACCTTGCACTCGCCGCTGACACAAATGTCCACTGTGTCTGGGCGGCAGGGTGTTCCATCCACCACGGCCGCTGCTCTCTCCGTGTAGAAGTTGAAACCTTCTGCTAGACAGGTGAGCGAGCAGGCCTTCACACCCCCTGGAGGTTATGGCCCCATCAGACCAAGGGCCTAGAGGCTGTGGGGCTCCCTTCTTGTTCCCCAGGGGGAGGTGAGGCCAAGAAGGGAAGACCCCAGATTCAAGAAGACTGGGCAGGCTAGGTAGAAGGAATGGGGACTCCCAGCATCCAGTCTGGTACCCTGGCACCTCGGGTGAAGAAGGGACTCAGGACAGACCCCATGGCGCTCTATCCACCTGCTGTTGGATGCTCCCATGGCCTTCTGAACCCCCAATCACCTCCTCGGTATGTTTTCCACGTGTAGAATTTTCCACGGAAGGGAACACTGTCAAATTCAGAGCACTGCATTTCCCTGAAGTCCTGGGAGCCAGGGGGACAGTCCTGGAAGCATGAGATAGGAGAGGGAGGGAGACCAGGTGTCCAGGAACAGAGTTAGTGCAGAGCCTGGGGCCAAGAACCAGTGTTCAGAGCAGAGATGGGTTGGAGGGGTGAAGTTGGAGGCAGGGAGGCAGGAAGGCCAGGAGGCCAGGGAGGAGGCTGTGAAGGACGGGGTGATCTGGCCTGGCAGGAGGGCTGGAGGTTAGGTGCATCTGAGATAGGACTAGGTGGCTCATTAGATGTCAGGTGCAAGCTAGATGCCTGGGTTGCTAGTTTCAGACCCTGGGGCCTTTCTTGAGAAAGTGGACCAAGAAAGGAGCAAGGCAAACTGAGGAAGGTACTCAGCTCTTTGTGGGAGACAAGTGGACTCCTCGGAGACATAAGCCCACCCCTCACTCAAAAGCATTCCCCATTCCCTTAGCACTCTCTGCTGAAGTAAGTCTCATGCTTATTGGGTGCGTACATGTAAGATGCACTGACACCCAGGACACAGCCATGGGGAGCCCCAGCATTAAAAAAGGGGCAGCAGAGAAGCTGAGAAAAGGAGACAGAAAGCACAGCCTAGGCAGGCTGGGAACACAGGGCTTTGGTGATACAGATAAGACAGGAGGCCGTGGTCCCTGGTCAGAAGAGGATGCAAGCAGACTGAAAACGTGGCTACTGGGTCTGGTGACAGGTACATCTGTGACAGTCTTAGGGCAGGGCTCTCTGGGGAAACTGAGCTAGGAATGGGGGTGGGTGGTGGGCAACAATTATTTCTAGGTGGGAGACTCATTCACTGTTAAGTTAGAAGGAGCCAGATTCCCTGGGGAGGTACAAGGGGGCAACTGGGCTGGGCTAGGGGCATGTGTAGAGGAACTGCAGCAGAGCTCCTTGAAAGTTGACTAATGCCTCTTTTTTTTCTGAGGGACTGGGCTTAGGGGAAACTCACGTCCGTGTTGCAAGAGCGGTGTCGTCGTCTCTCGCCCAGGCAGTACTTGCCCCCGATGGTGGGCCTGGAAAGGGTCAGGGGGTAGGAGAAAGATGGGGTAGTGGGAGTAGGGAACAGTTCCCTCATCTTGTGCAGGGGATCCTGCGGACCTACCTGGGGCTGTCGCAGTGACGGCTGGAAGAGGACACGCCACCGCCGCACGTCCGGCTGCAGTCGCCCCATGGGGTCCACGGGCCCCAGGCCCCATCCACACCCTCAGGTCGTGACCCAAAGGGGACGCACACCCGTTTGTAGCACCACTGTGGGTGGGATAGGCAGAAGTGAGTCCAGCTCGGGGGATCCTCAGGGACTTGGTGCTCATTCCTGCATTCCCTCTTCCACACAGCCAGAGGTCTCAGATCCCCTGGGATGGGGATGAGGTGGGATGACAGAGGTAGGGTCCGAGGGCTGGGGGGGTACCCGGCTTGGTATAGGGGTGTGGCCATAGACAAGGAAAGGGTGTGAAGCTAGTGGGGCACTCGTGCAGGCGAGGTTTGAAATAGTGTGAGGGTGTGGTCTCAGGTGAGGGGTGGAGCCTGCAGGAAGCAGGCGTGGCCAGAACCCATGTGAAAGTAGAGGCGAGGCATGGGTGGGCGTGGCCAGACAGGAGGGGGGGGCCTTAGTCTGCGCTCACCCCTTTGTCGATAGTGTGCGTCTGGCACAGCGTGCCCTCTGCGGCTGGGATGCTGTTGGTGATGCACCGGTTGCTCTTGCTCAGACACCACAGCTCACTGCAGACCTCCTGCGGGTCAAGATGCCCGCTCAAGCTCACCCTCCTCCCTCAGGAGGACCCAGGCGACTTGTTCACTGTTGGCTGGGCAGTGGGGCCCCAACACTCCTTTCTTGGGTCTTAAGAAATCTTGGCCACTTTAGCAGGGCATGGCCTGGGATCTCCTCTCTATGTCTGTGCTGCACTTATTGAACACCTATGTGTGTCATAAATTCCCTTAGGCATCATTATCCCATTACAGTGAGAAAACCAAAGCTCAGAGAGGTAAGGTCACTTGCTTAATATAACACAGTTATTAAAAAGGGCAGCCTGGTTACAAACCCAGACCTTGAACTAAAGGGTCTATGATGTAGCCCATTTTCAGTTCAGCCCCTGGCATCTACTGAGTTCCTAGAAGGAAATGTGGGATTTGCTGTGGAACGATGAGGAAGGTTTGTGGGTTCTTTTTGGGGACAGGTGAAGCAGCCCACGGAGGAGCAGTGGTTCTGAAAGATCAGGCCTGGAAGATGGCTCAGGTCAAGGGCCCCATCTCTAACCTTTTTCCAGTGGGTGGTTCTTGTTTCCTTCACCTAAACCGGGGAAGTTCCCAATGGTTTTAATCTATGGAGGCTTGGGAAAGGACAAGACCAGACTGGATCTGTATGGGACGTTCCTCTGCATCAAACAGTGAAAAATGGCCTGCCTAGGACCTAGCAGTAAGGCCTATACCAGTCTCTGGAAGTCATTCTGACCCTTTAGGTCTAGGTTAATGTCCCTGGACAAGCCGTACTATGTTTAGGTGTGATCAAATCTCAGACTCTCTAAGCTTACATACTGCCCTACCACTCGGCCTTCCCCCTGTGAAATGGAATCCTTGTCTCTTTACAATCACATGTAATCTCTTCTTTAAACATCATCCTTCCAAGCTTTAAAGATTTGGAATTGGATCACCAATGGCTACAGGAAAGAACCTTCGTGGGTCAGCTTCTGTGAGATACCTGCACACACACACTCAAGAAGTTTGGAGGGCTGTCCTGAGACCTGCTCTCTCAAACATCCTCAAGTCCCTGCCTTCTGCCCCTTCAGAGAGTACTTCTTGCTAAAATCTCAGCCTGGTCTTCTGGCTTTGCCTGGCTTGTGTCCTCCTGGCCATTTTGTAAAAATATCACATGATCCAATCCCACTTCTGACACCTCTTAAAAAGAATTCCTATCCCAGTCCCACCTTGCCTCCTCCCCACAAGGACACACTGTGGAATATATGGGTGCTTCAACAAGTCAGTCGCTTGCAACACATTTGCCCTCTCTGGGCTACAGTATCCTTGTCTACAAGATGGGCCTTGCCTACATAAAAGACAGACGCGTATAACAGAGTAGATATTAAAGGGCTGGCACAAACGTCCTGTTATTAAAAATGACCACAGCTATTTCTGGACTAGACACTAGGTAAGTCCTGCTCCTTACACACATTAACCAATTTACATGTAGTCAATAATTCCCCTTTTGCCATGGTGGCCAGCAACGTGTTCCTTGGAAAAATAAAAGGGAGAATCAATTTAACATACAGCTAGCACTAGTCCATCTTGCTATTCTGGCACTTCCTCCCCTCCTCCACCCCTTTATAAAATTTGGAGTCATACAGAAACTTGGATTCAAATCCCAGCTCTGCCATGTTCTCCAATTGTGACTTTGGGAAAGGCACCCTCCCTATGCCTCAGTCTCTTCATCTGTAATGTGGGAATAATAGGATCAACAGTTTAAAAGAGTTAATACATATCACACTTAGCATATAGCAAATGCTCAGTAAATGTCAACCACTGTCATCATTGTTAGGATATCTGGAGCACAGCAGACTCTCAAGGTAGTTTCAGAATTCTTTTAGAAGTCATTAGAGAATGCTGTAATGACCAGTCAAGTTAGGTGTGAGGGCGAGAGAGGAATGTCAATTATGTATAAATTGACCCAGGGTTTATCTTCTTGTTTTGCACTGGAACAAAGCGAGTGCCTACTCTTGGAGTTAACACGGTCTTAGCTTGGAGAGGGCTTTGAAAAACTTTGATCTTTTGGGTCTGGAGATGTGAAGTATTGGGACTGGGTCAGGCTACTAGGGCCGAAGCTTTGAGGAAGTGGGGAGTGTGTTTTGGGAATTAGGGGAGCTGGGCAGTAGGGGCAGACTCCAGCTGAGCTTGTGGCTCTGATGGCTGAAGCAGGAAGCCAGCAGGCCTCCAACTTACTGGAGGAAACTGGGATCTGGACTCCTAGCTCACTTCTCTATGCACAGATGGGGCTTTGGGAGTCGAATCTGAATCTCGGGAGAGTTGAAGGGTGGTCAGGAGGCTCAGAACTTGTCCAGCCAAGGATTTGGGCTAGCAAATATGTGTACCAGTTGGTAGGGGATGTGGGGAGTACAGACAGGGTATCCCTGTCTGGCTCTGTCCAGCTTTTGCCAAATGGGGAAAATGGTTCTTCCCCAGTGAAACTATTTCTACAACTGAAAGTTTGGTTAAAAATGGCCCAGTTAGGGCTCTTGGGACTTTAGTCCTGCTGCAGCCTGATACGCTGTCAAGGTGGCCTCCCAGGCACTTCCCAGCCCAGCCTCCAAATCAGGGGTCTGGAGAGCCAGGAGAGCCCATTCTTGTCCCCAAGCTTGTCTCATTGTGACATCTGTATAGCCCCAGGCTGCTCTGTGCCTCCAGGCCCCATGGGGCTTACTTCCCTTCCCATTCTGCCAACCCAACCCCACTGCCCCGAGGGTGCCCACATAGAGTTGCCCACCCCTGTGGCCCCCTCCCCTCCAAGGAAGGAAAGCAGGAAGGCTCTCTCTACCCCGTATTTACACTGACGCGATTTGACTCCATGCTGGAAACGGCACTGCTCATCTGCATCATAGGCTTGGCCGGGTGCCACAGTTGGGTACATGAAGTCTTGTCGGGGGGGCCGGTTGTTCAGGCAGAGCCCCAGGCCCGAGCTGTGGCAAGAGGAAAGCAGCTGTCATGCTAAGGGGCTGCAGGCCAAAAGATCAGGGGGTCTGACTGGGTGGGGGTCCCAGGGAACAGCCCTGCAGGCAACTCAACCCTTCCGAGAGGCAGCACTGATATGCAGAGGACCCCGCCTCAAAACATGAGTGTGAGCCTCTGGGGAGAACAGGTGGGTCCATTCTCACTCCAGAAAGCTGGTGATGTAGTCGCGGCTGCAGGATGACCACACAAATGGGTTGGTCTTCATGGTAATGTGGGCAGCCATGAGCTTCGCTGGGTCCTGGCCCCGGGCCCCACAGCTGTTCCCCACGCCGTCGTGGTTCATGCCAAATCTAGAGTGAGGAGTGTTGGTTCTGCTGGGTGCCAAGAAACCTTCCTGGGCCCTCCTGTCCTCCCCTCCTGTGTCCCTGGCCTCACGTGTGTCCAATCTCATGGGCGATGGTGAACGCGGTGGCCAGACCAATGTCCTCATTGATGCTGCAACTCCTCTCTCGCTCACACATCCCACCCACAGGGGCCAGGCCTGGGGAATGGGCACATGAAAGGGGGGCGTGACTGGGGCTCAGGGTTGTGTTGGCTGGCCCTGTCCACCCTGCCAGGTCCCCACGCAAACCAGGGTCAGAGCCACCCAGCCCACTGCCTTCATAGGTGCCTGAAACCTCCGGGGTGTGTACCTAGTGTGCCGCAGGGTTTGTTTTTGTAGATGCAGATGTCATAGCTGTGGAAGGAGAAGGGGGCAATGAGGAGGCTGGGCTGCCTCCCTCAGCCCTGATGATGCCTCCATGCCTGTTTCTGGAGGTTAAATTCTGCTTGGGAGGCCTTTCACTGAAGCCTCCTGCTCTGCCTCCTGCTGGCCTTGGGGATGGTGGGGTGCATGACTGACTGACTGAGGAGTGGAGTGTATCTGCACTCAAATGGCCCAATACCCACCTTCCCATATTCTTAAGACTCCTAGCTGTCCCTCCCATCTCTGGCACCCCAAGGGGCAGCTGAATAGTCCCAGCCTCTCCATCTAGCAGTTTATCCTTGTGAGGACCCAGATGGTCCCCTGAACACTTGTTCCCTTGGCCCAAGTCTTAGTGCCCTCCCCACCCCTCACCGCGTGATGAGCACTGCTGTGTCATGGTTGGCCACACCGTTCTCAGGAATGGCGTTGCCATGGCCGCTGCGGTTCACGATGGATTTCTGCCACTTACAAAAGCTGTCCAGTGACTTCCCAGCATGGTGGGTGATATCCAAAGTGGGCTGAGGATGGACAATGAGTTGCATGGGTGCCAGCCACCCTGGAGAGGGTTGGCAGCACTGGTGTGCAGGAGAAGGGGTGGGGTCCTCGCACCTGGTCCTCTGTGAGCAGGATGAGTCGTGTTACCAAGATGTTAACGATGTTTCCCAGACTTGAGTCTTGGAAAAGTTTGGCAACCTGACCTCCAAGAAACAAGAGAAACGGAGTCTTAAGAGGGGTCCAGAGTAACAAACAGAAAAACAGTGACAGTAGCTCACTTTAATCAAGTACCTACTGTATGCCTGGCCTCAGGCTAAGCCTGTGCATTTATCTTCACATGAGTAGATACTATTAACATTCCCATATTGCAGATGAGTAAATTGATGCATGGAGAGGTTAGAAAACATAGCTGGTAGGAATCCCAATCACAAGTGGGATTCAAGTCCAGTGAGCCTGCCTGCAAAGCACTGGTTGCTTGCCAGTACATTTCTTTCTGACTCACCCTTGCTCAGCTAG
Source organism: Saccopteryx leptura (assembly GCF_036850995.1). NCBI lineage: Eukaryota > Metazoa > Chordata > Mammalia > Chiroptera > Emballonuridae > Saccopteryx > Saccopteryx leptura. The sequence goes on along the minus strand of NC_089503.1, from coordinate 268,305,203 downwards.
TCAGTTTTTTTTGTCCTTCATCCCTCCCTTGCCAACCCTGTGGCTGCCAGATCGTCTCTTCCCAGAGGTGGCCTGAGGCATGTGCCTCATCCCATGGCTCTCTAAAGGTACCCATTTGAGCATCATCACAGAAAGTTGTAAGTGTGGGGGCAGGAAGCTCTAGAGACAGTGGTCAGAGGAAAGGAGGAAGTGGCCCAGGAATGAGTGGGCACAAATGATGCAGGCCACACCATGCAGTGACCTTGGAGCCCTAGGACATCACTGCCCCATGGGGAAACCCATGGAAACCCTGGCAGGTTTTAGGAAACTTAGAAAATCCAAGGGAAGGAGGCAGAGTTGGGGCAGAAAATGTTGAATCAGATATGATGCCATGTCAACATACTTGGCCATCTGTCCGCTAAAATTTTCCTTTCTTTTTTGCTTCAGTGGAATAAGACCACCACTCATCAAGCCCTCATGTGCCAAGTGCTCTATCTGGTTTCTCTCCCACTAACTCTTACACTCTGCTATAGATACTATTATTTTTTTTTAAATGCTTATGTTATTGACTTTAGAGAGAGAGGAAGAGCGAGGGACAGGAACATCAATCTCTTCCTGTATGTGCCCTGACCAGGGATCAAACCAGCAACCTCTGTGCTTCTGGGACGAAGCCCCAACCCACCGAGCCATCCAGCCAGAACAATACTATTATAACTCCATTTTACAGAGAGGGAAACAGAGGCTCAGAGAGCTCCAGTCTTGAGACCTAATATGGGCACTGAGTATATCTCAATGTTGGTCAGTGAGATCAGCTGTGTGAATTCATAGGTAGGTGCTTGAGTGAGAATTCTGCCTTGTGTACAGATGTGTGCCCATGTGTGCACTGGTAACCTCAGCAAGTACCTACAAGCTGCATGCTGATTTTTTATACAGAGGACAATAATGCAACCGGTACTCTGTACCAATCGCTGTTCTAAGGGGCCTTATCAATTCACTGAATCCTCCTTCGCCTTATGAAGTGGGTGCTATTATTATACTCATTTTACATATGAGGAAACCAAGGCAGAAGTGAAGTTGTTTGTTCAAAGGCATACAACTGGGATGAAGTTTTAGCTCAGGCTGCTCGGGTCCTGAGTTCATAGAAAGCACTGTGCTACGCAGCCCTTTTTCACCCTGTCCCCGTTCCATCCCGTTTCTGTAGCGTTAGGTCAGGAATCGGAGGTGGGATGATGACACCCCTTCCCCTGACCTCTGGAGGCTGGCTCCAGGTTCTCGGGGCTTCATTTCCAGGGAGAGGGAGGCACTTACAATGTTCATGATGGCCAGCACATACTGTTCCACATCTCGGCGTCCATGGTAAGCCACCATCATCTTGTCAGCCACCACCAGGGTCTCCACGTAGCGTTCTCGGCTTACAGAGCGCTTCAGGCCCAGCTGGCTACGCTCTGTTTCGTTGGCCTGGGGCCTGGCAGGCGGTGGCTTCAGGGTGCGCAGCCACCATGGCCGCCCCTTCCATGGCTTCTCGTCTGGATGGAGAATTTCTGGTCATTATGCTGCTTGCTCTTTTGGTCCAACTCCTTGTCCACCTGCCCAAAAGGCTGTCAAATATCTTGTCCTTTTGCTACCGGGTACTCTGGTTGTACCATGCCTGGTTCTACAACGATGTGGCTGCTTTACTGCCAAACTGGCTGGTTGAACAGCTGCCCAGTACTCTATGTCAACCAATATGACCATACAACTTGCTAATAACCTCACGACCTGCGTGTGTGTGTGTGTGTGTGTGTGTGTGTGTGCGCGCGCGGCAGCTCGACTCATTGCCAGGAACCATATGACTGCATGTCTTCTTGGCTTTCCAAATATGGAACTTTCTAAGCCACATACTGTACAACTCTGTGGCTGTAGAACCAACCACCTTTGATGGTCTTAATGCCCAACTATACTGTAGCCTAACTGTTCACCGACCAACCTACCTGACTGTGACACCATCTACTTTTGTCTGTATAACTGTAGTATCTTACTCTGCATCTTCCCCCGGGACCACCACATTTTCTAGTTTCCATATGGCTGTTCTGGTAAATATTTTGTTATTGTTTAGCTTTCTTACTCTCCAATCTCCTAAATGTCTGATGGTACAGCTGTCATCCTGCAAGTCTGGTTGTGAATTTGACCTTCTGAATGGTGGGCGAGCCCCTTATGCCTGGTGTTTTAATTGTACAACTGCTCGAGTATCTGCTACAAATACCCTGCTGCTCAACTGTCTAGATTAGACAGTAACCCTGGATATGGATGATCATACACCCGAGTACCTGTCTGGCTGTCAGGCAGCACGTCTCACTGCTGGATCATTAGACTATGAGAGCAATGGATGGCCTGTTTCCTTGCCCCTCCCCTCATGTAGCTGCTGGCTGATTTTCTGGATAGAGACACTGCAGCCTACCTCTGCTTAAAGATAAAGATGTTGTGCAGCCCCTTTGCCCATCCCCTGAGAGACAGATATACCTCTCACTCCACAGGCTGTGTCCAGATGGGGGTGACGCAGAGAGGAACGCTTGTATACCACATGGGGGCCACTCTCCTCTGGTCCCCGGCCTCTCTTAGGTCCACTTTGCAGGGGCTCAATCAAGTATTCTTCCTCATCTGCCACAATCAGGCCATGCTAGGGGCAGGAGGAGTGGGACAGAGAGCTTGGATCAGGTCCTGGTCCCCAGGACTCCTGGGGCCTTATCTCTTTATTTTGTTCTACCTTCCTGGGTTTAGGTTGTTCTTCTTTTTTTTTTTTAAACTTTTTTTTTATTTATTTTGCTTTTTTTTTTTTTTTGTATTTTTCTGAAGCTGGAAACGGGGAGAGACAGTCAGACAGACTCCCGCATGCGCCCGACCGGGATCCACCCGGCACGCCCACCAGGGGCGATGCTCTGTCCACCAGGGGGCGATGCTCTGCCCCTCTGGGGCGTTGCTCTGCGGCAACCAGAGCCACTCTAGCGCCTGGGGCAGAGGCCAAGGAGCCATCCCCAGCGCCCGGGCCATCTTTGCTCCAATGGAGCCTTGGCTGTGGGAGGGGAAGAGAGAGACAGAGAGGAAAGAGGGGGAGGGGGTGGAGAAGCAAATGGGTGCTTCCCCTATGTGCCCTGGCCAGGAATCGAACCCGGGTCCTCCGCACACCAGGCCAACGCTCTACCACTGAGCCAGCCGGCCAGGGCTGTTCTTCCTTTTTTAACGTCCTAAAAGTGATGTTCAGCTCATTACATTTCAGCCCAACTTAAGGCTATATATTTTCCTTTAAGTACTGCATTAGCTACATCCTAAATTAGCTAATCCTTCTGATTAGCTCAAAATGCTTTAAATATTTCTACTAAGATTCCCTCTCTGACTTATATTTAGAAGTGTTTTTCTTAACTCACAAACAAGTGGGCACTTCCTCCCTGCCTCCCAGAATCCTCTGCTCACCAGGCCCCCACAGGTGCTGATGGCCACATGAGAGCTGCCAGCCTGGCCCTGCAAGTGGCCAGCGTAGAGGCAGTGGGACCGGGCAGCTCTCTGCCAAGCCAGGCCCTCCCGTGTCCAGTACTCCACAGAGATGTGTCCTGCCAGAAGGCGGGAGCTGCGGGTCAGGTTCAGCAGGAAGTGGGTGCTGGGTGCGGCCACTTTGTAGAAGAGGCGGGACTCTGCAGCAGGCCCTGAGCTCCTACGCTGCCTCCTGGGGGCAGGGGGTGAGAAGGCCAATAGTGCCCCGTTGTCATCCACTCGGGTGGGGAAGGCAATTTCATAGTTCTCCAGACTGGACAGGAACTCATCTGTGGGTAAGGGTGAGAGGTCTAGAGTGGGCCCTGGAAGAACCCCTGTGTCCTGGCTTCTTGGCCACAGGGCTGGTGAGTCTAGCCTCACTGGCTTGTGAATGTAAATTACCAGATACAAGACTCTGGACTTACGGACCCCAGGGCCTTCCTTACCCTCCACAACTAGAGTCCCTGTCTCACTGTTCCCTCCTTTGCCCCTTGCTCCCTCCCCACCACCACTCCTGGAACCACTCCTACCTTGAGAATGGAATGTGTGAGTGACCTCGAATGCAAGGCCCAGCCCCAGGGCGAGGGCCCAGCGGAGGATCTGGCAGGCGGGAGCCATAGAGGCTACGTGTCCACATGTCTCTCCCCAGCCCCGGCTGCCGGCAGCCCCTACAGCACCACCTTTCCTCTTCACAGCCTGGGCAGCATCACTGGGCGCCTGGGAGGGAGGAGCTGGGTTCACAGGAAGCCTGATCCTGCTGCCCAGCAAAAACACTACCAAGGGTCCTCACCAAGCTGACTGACAGGTGGACCTGCAGCTCCTCACTCCAGCCTAGAGGATGCCCAAGGCATTTCCCATGGTTGGAAGATTCCAAACGCACCCAGTAGCCCCGTCCCTACTGCCCATCCTCCCTGCACTCTTAGGACTTGCAGGGACCTTGGCTTCATGATCACCTACTGTGTGCCCATTACCAGCCTGAGCAATTTCATACTATTTCACTTCATTTCTTCAATAACCCTAAGAGGACCCATTCATTGGGTAAATGACTCTGAATGAAAGGGACACAATCCTAACCTCCCCTTTTTGGGCTCAGTCTCCTGGGAGTTACAGATGACAGACAAGTAAAAAGATGAACAAACGAGAGTAGTTCTGTGACATGTTCTCTAGAAGAAATAATGGGGAGGCTCAGAAGTAGAGGCATGAGGGAAGGAGATGGTGCACTAGGCAGAGAACAGCAGGGTCAAAGGCCTAGGGGCAGGGAGGAGCTTTCTGAACATCACAGACTCAAGGGAGGGGAGTAGGCGGCCAGCAAGGGGAGGCTGGCACTGGACACACAGGTCAGCGTGATGTTTCAACTCAGATTAAACCTGAGGCCAGAGCTTGGCTCCCCTCGCCATCCCACCATTTCGGGGGCTATGCCTCTGGATGCTCTGCCATGGGTAACACTGTTCACCTGGCCAGCAGAATTGCAACGCCACACATCATGGCCTTGGTCCCTGTGACCTCCCTTACCCTGCATTTTCAACTAGGTCCTTAGTCCTGCTTCCTTTCCCTTCATATTCTTCTTGGGAGCTCCAGGCTTCCTCTGGAATCTGCCCCTGGCCAGCCTGACACAGATACCACTTTGGGTCACCACTCTGTGCCAAACCCTCTTGCCCCTCCTGTCTCTATCCTCCTCCCCCTTAATCACACAGTCTTGTTTTCTTTGCAGCCTGGCCAAGTCTGGGAGCCAGTTCCCAAACAGGGCAGTTCAGCTCCAGAGGAATGAAGCCAGATTTTCCCTAAGATATGACTTAGAAGTCAATGTTTCCCACTTCTGCTTGGACACTTCCAATGATGGGGAGCTCACTCTCTGGCACTCTGTGACTCAGCAGCTCCCTTCAGCAGCCTGATGTTTACCCTGGCTTTTTTTTTTTTTTTTTTTTTTTTTACCTTCTGGGGGCTTCAGTTAGTGCTACAGTGTCGGGTCCCTGTGTGTGAGCCTTTCTGGGCCTCTGATTCTTCTTCAGAGCCTGCATAGGGAAAGGGCAGTGAGGAGGAGCTGGCTTGGGGCTGGAGTTCAGGGGTCACTGAGAAAACTTGGCTGGCGCTGGTGAACCTCCTCTTGGATGTCATCCTTTCTCTTTCCCAGCACATGACCCCCTAAAGCTTCCTCCTCCCCTCTTTCTCCTCCCTCATCATTTCCTATTGCCTCCTCTCCCCTATTCCATCCTGAAAGGCCTTGACCAGCTCTGGGATCAAAGCCCTTCTTGGGTGGGGTCCCCCGGGCCTCCTTCCTGCCTTAAAGGCCCCTTCCCCTTGCCAAGGTGGCAGGCAGCATTTACACTGCAAGTGAGGCTGGAAACCCCCACCCCCTTTTCCCAGGGGTGCAGAAGCTTCCTCCCTCGGTACCTCAGTACCTCGGTGGCGTGGCTCTTCTCTTGGCCGTCTTATCTTTTTGCCTCTCCTGTTGCCCCCACCCCAAATCCTCATCCCTGTTCTGAGGCTGGACCTCTCCTCCTACCGCCCTCACACCTCTGTACTTCCAAGTTCAGGTGGGGGTGGAGGACTGTGCTGACAGACCCAGCATCAGTGGATGGAGGCAGGGGGAGTGGGAACGGGAGGAAGAAGTCTGGAGGGGGAGGGCACACAAATGTCTGTAGAGCAAGGCAGTGTAGATCACCTGGGGCAGTAGCCCAGCCATGAGGTGGCTGGGAAGTGTGACCTGCCCTGGGGCCAGAGAGGGTCCCTGGGTCTGAAGGGGTAATATGAGGCTGTACCTGGACTGGGGACTCCAGGGCCTGAGCCTGGTTGGGCACAACAGATGTCAGCAGGGGATCTACTGTGGTGTGTGTGTCTACAGGAGCATGCATGACTGTGTATGGGTGTAACTCCTATGTGACTGTGTGTGTGGTGTGTATGCCCATGTGATCCATGTGAGGCCGTGTGTGTGTGTGTGTGTGTGTGTGTGTGTGTGTACCCAGGCTGGGCCAAACCCCCAGCCTCTCCTCCCAGAAGATAGGAGGGAGGCAGCCAGCCTGGGGGAGAGTGCCAGCAGCTGAAGGAGGAAATGCTGGTGGAAAAGGCCCGGAAACAGAGACTCCATCCCCTCCCCGGGATCCTGGAGGGACCTGTGGCTCCACACCCAGACCTCCTGGGCCAGCTAGGCCAACAGGGCTGCTGGGCTTCCCAGTGGAGGCAAAGACCTTGGCTGCCCAGGCAGAGGCCTCGCCAACCCAGTCTGCCAGCTACCTCCGGGCGCTGCACATCTGGCTGGGCAGACCCCGCAACGCCAGCAGACAAAGGCTGGCTGCCCACCCCACCCTCCAGGCAGCCTAGTGGGTCCCCCCTAAACAGCCACTAATTAAAGGCCTGGAGACACCCTGAGAGAGAGGCTGTGGCCTCTCTGACCAACTCCAGGGAAGTGGGTGGTGCCACTCTCACATCCAAACACACAAATGCACATTGGCACTGACACACACACAGGCAACCATACCTGCATAGCTAGGGACCAACAACCCGATACCACAGACCCACAAAAGCTCTCCACCCATGCACACATTCAGTACATACTTACACATCCAGTGACACAACTACACAGTCCTCTGCCTTATGTGCACACTTACACAGACAACCCAGAGACAAACACAGACACAAACACACACCAGGGCTTTTAAGCACACAGACATGAACACACAAACCAGACCAGGGACAAAGTCACCAAGTCCCATAAACCCTGACACACATCCCTGACTCACTTATATACAGACATTTACACACACACTACTCAGACACACCCGGAGACAAACACACTCATCTAGACATGGACACACACAGCAGAGACTGTATGCACACACGCTGACATCACACTTAGGCACACAACAACCCCACATAATCACACACACATTTTCATGCAGGCTCATACATGCAGAAATACACGCATTTACACATACGTGAATATCCACACGTACACATCACACGTGCACACACACACACACACCACAACCAGGAGCTCACTGGAACTCAGTGTCGCACACGCTTGGGGACATCGCACACCAACACAACCCCCACTGCGGAACGGTGGCCATGCCGTTCCCATCCGACGCAGACACACAAAGTCCCCCGATGCCATGGACCCCCGCCCGGCCCGCTAGCCCGCGAGCCCCGCGCCTTTACCCGCGGCCGGCCGCTCGCCCGCCGGGGCCTCAGTCGCGTCTCCGCCGCCGTCTCGCCGGCCCGGCGCAGGGAGGAGGGAGCGCTCGGCGTGGCCGGAGGAGGGGGCGCGGGGACTGCACTTCCTGAGCCGCCGGCCAGGGTTATAAAAAACCCCCAAACCGCGCGCCGCCAGAACCCCGCCCGCCGCCGCCGCCGCCGCCTCCTCCTCCTCTGCCGCTGCCGCCGCCGCCGTCGCCGCCGCCCGTCCTGCGCCGCAGGCTGGACCCCGGCCAGAGACCCGGGAGCTCCCGCGCCCCGCCTGGCCTGGCTCCTTGCGGTGGGGGTGAGGATGCGGGAGGGACAGGATGGGCAGGGAGGGGTGAAATGGGCGGGGTGATGGGCGGAGGTGGGAGGGAGCAGAAGTGGGGGAGGGGGAAAAGACTAGAGTGGGAATGAGGAGGGAGGAAGAATTGGGTAGGGGTAAGGGAATTTGGAGGAAGAGAACTGGGTAGTGGGGGGAGGGGAACGGTTGAATGGAAAAAGAGGAGGAGGTGGGGGTTTGGAGGAGGAGGCAAATCAGGTCGGGGATCAGGGAAAGGAATGGGGTGAGAAAGAATGGGAGGCGGGGTGGGGGAGGGGAGAGCCGGCTGCCTGGCCAGCATCAACAGCGTAGACAACAGCTGTTATTTATTGAGAGCTAGTCCTCTCTCAAACAAGCACTTATCGGGCGCCTCCCTTGTGCCAGGCACGATGCCCAGCGTGGCTGAATCCATCTCAACTTGCCCTGCTCTCCCAGACTTTCCCTAGGGGGTTGGACCTACCCTGGGCCAGGCTGGACCCATTTTGCAGAAGATAAAACTGAGGACAGAAAGGGGGACAGAGAAAGCTGGGGGTGAGGGTGAGTATGAGGGAAACCCTGGGTCAGTGCTAAAAGATACGGAGCTAATGCGTGAGTGGGGGGTGGCCTGGGCAGTCAGAAGAAGTGAGATTGGAACCCCACGTGGTTAGGTGCCCTACAGGCTTCTACATGTCTGGTCAGGGGCTGGTTCTCCAGGAGGGGGTAGGAGAGGTGATTCCAGACTTTGCAATTCCAGGCATTTTCCAGGCCTGACCCCCAGGGAGCTGGGCAGAGCCTAGCCTTGCCCTTGGTGTTCCCTGAATGTCCTTGCCTCATCCTTGATGGTGGTGGTGGTGAGGAGGGATAATAAATAGCCTTTGCAGGGCTGCTGGGGTTGGGGTTCATTTAAGAGCAAACATTTGTTTTGTTTGTTCTGAACATGGAATGACAGGTCAGGGTTCTGCATACAGCATATACAACGTACTACCAGTCTTTTCCTGGAGCTCACTCTAGGTTGTAGCACCACCTCACCCCCATCCTTACCCCAGAAGACCATAGGGGCAGGGTATTCTCTACCCATTGCTCCCTAGGTCTCTTGAACCTCCAAGAGGAACAACAGGCTCAGTAAACCATCTCTGGTCTCTGCCTGAGGCCTACTGGCAGCCTGCCCTGAGCTGCCTTCCATGAACCTCTTTCCCCATGGAAGAGGTGGCTGCCTTTGCATTCTGTTTGCTCTAATGCTAGAAACTCCCACCTTCAACCCAGTGGCTGCTCTGGCCCCTAGCCCTTAGTCTGGTGATAGCCCTGGGAATTTCAGGGCTGCTTTGAGTCAGGAACTCTGGGCTTTGTCACTTACTAATTGTAAATCTCTTCTAAGCTGTCCCCCCACCCCCATGCCACAGCCCTAGAGGTCCCATGGGTTCTCCCTCTCCCCTCTGGGTTTGGTCTGGGTAGGGCATGGAACTTGGCCTAAGCCACTCCTACCTTCCATGTCTTGGGTCATCATTGATGGGGAATGAGCTTGTCAGGTTTTTTCCAGGAAATTCTGGGAAACAGACTTTTGAATCTTGAGTAGAATTTGAAGCTGAGTCCGCATCTTAGACAACCTCTTGTAAGAACGAAGCCACTAGGTGGAGGAGGCTAATGGTCCCAAGGTCTCAAGAGCATCATTTCAGCCCTGAGCAAGCTATTCCTGAAGCCCATAGCTGGGCTTTTGTACATGCAATCTTTTTTTAAAAATAATTTCATTTAGACAAGTAATTTTAATGGGATGACATTTATCAACTAGAGCACATAGATTTATTTATTTATTTATTTATTTTTACAGACACAGAGAGTCAGAGAGAGGGATAGATAGGGACAGACAGACAGGAATGGGGAGAGATGAGAGCCATCAATCATCAGTTTTTTGTTGCGACACTTTAGTTGTTCATTGATTGTTTTCTCATATGTGCCTTGACCATGGGCCTTCAGCAGACCAAGTAACCCCTTGCTTGAGCCAGCAATTTTGGGTTCAAGCTGGTGATCTTTGCTCAAACCAGATGAGCTCGTGCTCAAGCTGGCAACCTTGGGGTCTCGAACCTGAGTCCTTCCGCATCCCAGTTCGACGCTCTATCCACTGCACTACTGCCTGGTCAGGCTAGAGTACATAGATTTAGTGAAAACATCTACAGATCATTATGACATTTGATTATGTTGTATACTCATCACCTAAAGTCAGATTGTCCTTCGTCACCTTTAATTTGGTTTTCTTTATGCCCCTTCCTTCCCCTACCCCCTCCCTCTCCTTCATTCCCCTCCCCCTGGTAACCACTGCACTCAATTTGTGTCCCACCTATGTATGGAATCATATAGTTCTTAGTTTTTTCTGATTTACTTATTTTACTCAGTATGTTATCAAGGTCCATCCATGTTGTCGTAAATGATCCTATGTCATCATTTCTTATGGCTGAGTAGTATTCCATAGTATATATGTACCACATCTTCTTTATCCAATCTTCTATTGAAGGGCTTTTTGGTTGTTTCCATGTCTTGGCCACTGTGAACAATGCTGCAATGAACATGGGGCTGCATGTGTCTTTACGTACCAATGTTTTGAGTTTTAGGGGTATGTACCCAGTAGAGGGATTGCTGGGTCATATGGTAGTTCTATTCTTAAATTTTTGAGGAACCACCATACTTTTTTTCATAATGGTTGTACTACTTTACATTCCCACCAACAGTGGATGAGGGTTCCTTTGTCTCCACAGCCTCTCCAACACTTGTTATTACCTGTCTTGTTGATACAAGCTACTCTAACAGTTGTGAGGTGGTATCTCATAGGTTTTTTTTTTACAGAGACAGAGAGAGAGTCAGAGAGAGGGATAGATAGGGACAGACAGACAGGAACGGAGAGGGATGAGAAGCATCAATCATCAGTTTTTTGTTGCAACACCTTAGTTCATTGATTGCTTTCTCATATGTGCCTTGACCGCAGGCCTTCAGCAGACCAAGTAAACCCCTTGCTAGAGCCAGCGACCTTGGGTCCAAGCTGGTGAGCTTTTTTTTTTTTTTTTTTTTTTTTTTTCTCAATCCAGATGAGCCCGTGCTCAAGCTAGCGACCTCGGAGTCTCGAACCTGGGTCCTTCCGCATCCCAGTCCGACGCTCTATCCACTGTGCCACCGCCTGGTCAGTTAGTAGATGTCTTATATACTTGGTGCTTCTTGGTTTGGTGCATATATATTAAGAAGTGTTATGTCTTCTTAATTCAATGTCCCCTTTATCATTATGGAATGACTATCTTTGTCTCTGATTACCTTTGCTGTCTTGTAGTCAGCATTGTTAGAAATGAGTATGGCTACACCTGCTTTTCTTTGGATATTATTTGCTTGGAGAATAATTTTCCAACCTTTCACTATGAATCTGTTTTTATCCTTGTAGCTTAGATGTGTTTCTTGAAGTTTTTATTTGCATTTCTCTAATAGTGAAGATGAGCATTTTTTCATATATCTGTTGGCCATTTGTATTTCTTCTTGGGAGAAGTGTCTATTCATGTCCTCTTCCCATTTTTTAATTTGATTGTTTGCTTGTTTGTTGTTGAGTTTTATGAGTTCTTTGTATATTTTGAATATTAGACCCTTATCTAAGCTGTTGTTTGAAAATAGCACCTCCCATTTAGTTGGCTGTTTGTTTTGTTGTCAGTTTCTTTTGCTGTGCAAAAACTTAGTAGTCTGATGTAGTCCCATTCATTTATCTTTGCCTTCACTTTCCTTGCCTTTGGAGTCAAATTCATAAAATGTTCTTTATGGCCAAGGCCATGAATTTAGTAACTATGTTTTCTTCTATGTAATTTATTGTTTCAGATCTTATATTTAGGTCTTTGATCCATTTTGAATTAATTTTGGTACAAGGGGACAAACTGTAGTCGAGTTTCATTCTTTTGCATGTGGCTTTCCAGTTTTCCCAGCACCATTTGTTGAAGAGGCTTTCTTTTCTCCATTGTGTGTTTTTGGCTCCTTTATCAAAGATGATTTGACCATTTATATGTGGTTTTATTTCTGGGATCTCAATTCTGTTCCATTGGTCTGAGTGTCTATTTTTCTGCCAATACCATGCTGTTTTTGGGTTTTTTTGAGAGAAGAAAGAAAGAAAGAGGAGAGGAGAAGCAGGAAGCATTGACTCAGTAATTGCTTCTCATATGTGCCTTGACCAAGCAAGCCCCAGGTTTTTTTTTGTTTTGTTTTTTTACAGAGACAGAGAGTCAGAGAGAGGGATAGATAGGGACAGACAGACAGGAACAGAGAGAGATGAAAAGCATCAATCATTAGTTTTTTGTTGCGACACCTTAGTTGTTCATTGAATGCTTTCTCATATGTGCCTTGACCACGGGCCTTCACCAGACCGAGTAACTCCTTGCTTGAGCCAACAACCTTGGGTCCAAGCTGGTGAGCTTTGCTCAAACCAGATGAGCTTGCGCTCAAGCTGGCGACCTTGGGGTCTCGAACTTGGGTCCTCTGAGTCCCAGTTCAACACTCTATCCACTGTGCCACCGCCTGGTCAGGCCCATGCTGTTTTGATTATCGTGGCTCTAGTATAATTTTTTTTTTTATAAATAAATTTTTATTTTAATGGGGTGACATCAATAAATCAGGGTACATATATTCAGAGAAAACATGTCCAGGTTATCTTGTCATTCAATTCTGTTGCATACCCTTCACCCAAAGAGAGATTGTCCTCCGTCACCTTCTATCTAGTTTTCGTTGTGCCCCTCCCCCTCCCGCTCTCTCTCCTTCCCTCCCCCCGCCCCCCGTAACCACCACACTCTTGTCCATGTCTCTTAGTCTCATTTTTATGTCCCACCAATGTATGGAATCCTGCAGTTCTTGTTTTTTTCTGATTTACTTATTTCACTCTGTATAATGTTATCAAGATCCCACCATTTTGTTGTAAGTGATCCGATGTCATCATTTCTTATGGCTGAATAGTATACCATGGTGTATATGTGCCCCATATTCTTTATCTAGTCTTCTATTTTTTTTTACAGTGATTAAAGCCTTTAAGCAAACTCTTGGCCAATACAGCAAGAATCCATAAAAGTAAAAGAGTAGTGTCCTTAACATGTTCACCAAGTCCAAGTTGGCCCCAACACTATGCCAAATCCCTGAAAAATACAACCCAACCCCAGTTCAGTCTGTTAGGAGCTGTCACAAGGAGCAGGGGTCCAGGAAAAGTCCACATCCAGGAAAAGTCCGCATGGCACTGTAATTGTTGTCACAATTCTATACTTTGCAGCTCACGTCCAAGTCCTAATGACTGCTGCTTCTAGCTGGTAATGATTCAGGTAGACTGGAAAAGTCTAGTATAATTTGAAGTCAGGTATTGTAATGCACCCAACTTCGTTTTTTTCCCTTAGGATTACTTTGGCTATTCGGGGTTTTTTATAGTTCCATATAAACCTGAAGATTTTTTGTTCCATTTCTTTAAAAAATGACATTGGAATTTTTTTTTAATTTTTATTAATTTTAATGGGGTGACATCAATAAATCAGGGTATATATGTTCAAAAAAAATGTCCAGGTTATCTTGTCAATCAATTATGTTGCATACCCATCACCCAAAGTCAGATTGTCCTTTGTCACCTTCTATCTAATTTTCTTTGTGCACCCCCCCCCCCCACCTATGTATGGAATAATGCAGTTCTTGTTTTTTTCTGATTTACTTATTTCATTCCATATAATGTAATCAAGATCCCACCATTTTGTTATAAATGATCCAATGTCATAATTTCTTATGGCTGAGTAGTATTCCATAGTATATATGTACCACATCTTCTTTATCTAGTCATCTATTGAAGGGCTTTTTGGTTGTTTCCATGTCTTGGCCACTGTGAACAATGCTGCAATGAACATGTGGCTGCATGTCTTTACGTATCAATGTTTCTGAGTTTTTGGGGTATATACCCCGTAGAGAGATTGCTGGGTCATAAGGTAGTTCCATTTTCAGTTTTTTGAGGAACCACCATACTTTCTTCCATAATGGTTGTACTACTTTACATTCCCACCAACAGTGAATGAGGATTCCTTTTTCTCCACAGCCTCTCCAACATTTGCTATTATCTGTCTTGTTAATAATAGCTAATCTAACAGGTGTGAGGTGGTATCTCATTGCTGTTTTGATTTGCATTTCTCTAATAACTAATGAAGATGAGCATGGAGATAACTAGTGACATAGAAGAAAGGTACCTAGAGATACCACAGAGAAAAGAGGAGAGAGACTAATGAATTTAAAATAATGAGATAGCCCTACAGGAACTGTCTGACTCCATCAGAAAGAGCAACATAAGAACAATGGGAATATCAGAAGGAGAAGAGAGAGAAAAAGGAATGGAGAACATATTCAAACAAATAATCAATGAGAACTTCTTAAGCCTGTGGAAAGAATTAGAGCTTCGAATCCAAGAAGCAAACAGAACACTGAGTGACAACCCAAACAGACCTACTCCAAGGCACATCATAATAAAATAATCACAAACCAATGACAAAGAAAAAATCCTCAAGGCAGCCAGAGAAAAGAAGACTACAACATATAAAGGAAGGCCCATTAGGCTACCATCAGATTTCTCAGCAGAAACTCTGCAAGCCAGAAGGGAGTGGACCCAAATATTTAAAGTACAGAAAGAGAGGAACTTCCAGCCAAGAATATTATATCCATCAAAGTTATCCTTCAAATATGAAGGGGAAATAAAAACATTCACAGACATAGAGAAGATGAGGAAATTTATCACTAGAAAACCCCCACTTCAGGAAATACTAAAGGGGTTATCCGACCAGATACAAAGAACAAAAGAAAAGAAAATTACAAATAAAAGCTCCAACAAGATCACAATAAAAAACAAGAACAATCTGTGACAACAAAAACAAAAAAGGGGAGAGGACAAAGGTTAGCAGTAGCAAAGGAGGATGGAGTGTAGAAGTACTCATAAGATAATGTACTACAATGAATATGATATATATTCTTTAATTACCTAACCACCCCTGAAAAAAACCACTACAGAAACACATGGCTTAAAAAAAGAAGAAACGGAGGAAAGAAGTATGGAATACAACCAAACAAAAGCAAATGACAGAAAAACAAAAGAGAAGAACCAAACAAGAAACAGAGCTATCAGAAAGCAATATATAGCCTGACCAGGCAGTGGCGCAGTGGATAGAGCATCGGGCTGGGATGTGGAAGAACCCAGGTTCGAGACCCCAAGGTTGCCAGCTTGAGCGTGGGCTCATCTGGCTTGAGCAAAAAGCTCACCAGCTTGGACCCAAGGTCGCTGGTTCAAGCAAGAGGTTACTCGGTCTGCTGAAGGCCTGCGGTCAAGGCACATATAAGAAAGCAGTCAATGAACAATTAAGGCGTTGCAACGAAAAACTGATGATTGATGCTTCTCATCCCTCTCCTTTCCTGTCTGTCTGTCCCTCTCTCTGACTCTCTCTCTGTCACTGAAAAAAAAAGAAGAAAGACATAAGACTTCTTAATATATCAGTATATATGCACCAAACCAAGGAACACCAAGTATATAAGACATCTACTAACTGATCTAAAAATACAATCACACTTGGAGACCTCAATACACCGCTGATGGCTCTAGATTGTTCTTCCAAACAGAAAATCAATAAAGAAATACTGACCTTAAACGAAACACTAGAACAATTGGATATGATAGACATCTACAGGACATTTCATTCTAAAACATCAAAAATACATTTTTCTCCAATATACATGGAACATTCTCAAGAATTGACCATATATTGGGCCATAAAACTAACAGCAACAAACTCAGAAAGATAGAAATTATACCAAGCATATTCTCTGACTATAAAGCTTTGAAACTAGAATTCAACTGCAAAAAAGAAGTAAACAAAACCACAAAAATGTGGAAATTAAACAACATACTTCTAAAAAATGAGTGGGTAAAAAAAATAAATAAAAGCAGAGATCAAAAGATATATATAGACAAATGATATATATCTATGGGATGCAGCAAAAGCAGTAATAAGAGGGAAGTTCATATCCCTACAGGTTTATATGAACAAACAAGAGCTAGCCCAAGTAAACAATCTAACATCACATCTTAAGGAACTAGAAAAAGAAGAACAAAGGCAACCCCAAACCAGAAAATAATAAAAATCAGAGCAGAAATCCATGAAATAGAGAATAGAAAAACTATAAAAAAAATCAATAAAACAAGGAGCTGGTTCTTTGAAAAGATCAACAAAATTGACAAACCCTTGGCAAGACTCACTAAGGAAAAAAGAGAAAGGACTCATATAAACAAAATGCAAAATGAAAGAGGAGAAATCACCACAGATATCATAGATATACAAAGAATTATCATAGAATACTATAAAAAACTATATGCCACCAAATTTAACAATCTACAAGAAATGGATAAATTCCTAACAATATAATCTTCCTAGACTGAGTCATGAAGAAGTAGATAACCTAAACAGACCCATAAGCAGAGAGGAAATAGAGACAACTATCAAAAACCTCCCCAAAAATAAAAGTCCAGGGTCAGACAGCTATACTACTGAATTCTATTAAATATTCAAAGAAGATTTGGTTCCTGTTCTACTCAAAAATTTCCATAAATTGAAGAAGAAGCGATACTTTTCCAAACACATTTTATGAGGCCAACATAATTCTCATACCAAAACTTGGCGAGGATAACACACAAACACAAAAACTACAGATCAATACCTCTAATGAATACAGATGCAAAAATCCTAAACAAATACTAGCAAACCAAATACAACAACATATTAAAAAAATAATTCACCATGATCAAGTGGGATTCATCCCAGAGTCACAAGGATGGTTCAACATACATTAAACAAATAATGTAATACACCATATCAACAAAACAAAGAACAAAAACCATATGATCCTATCAATAGATGCAGAAAAGGCATTCGATAAAATACAAGATCATTTTATGTTGAAAACACACACACAACAAAAATGGGTATAGAAGGAAAATACCTCAACATAATAAAGGTCATTTATGACAAACCATCAGCTAACATCATAGTAAATGGCAAAAACTGAAAACTTTTCCTCTAAAATCAGGAACAAGACTAGGCTGCCCACTCTCTCCACTCCTGTTCAACGTAGTGCTAGAAGTTCTAGCCAGAGCAATCAGACAAGAGAAATAAAAGGCGTTTATATTGGGAAAGAAGAAGTAAAGGTTTCACTTTTTGCAGATGATATGATCCTGTACATCAAAACCCCCAAAGACTCCACAGAAAGACTATTAGAAACAATAAACCAATACAGTAAGGTCTCAGTATATAAAATTAATATACAGAAGTCTATTGCTTTCTTATATGCCAACAATGAAATCAGAAAATAAACTCAAAAAAATAATCCCTTTTACAGTTGCTAGGAATAAACATAACAAAGAATGTAAAGGACCCATATAATGAAAACTACAAAGCATTATTAAAGGAAATAAAAAAAGACACAATAAAATAGAAAAATATTCCTTGTTCTTGGATAGAAAGAATAAATATAGTTAAAATGACCATATTACCCAAAGCAATATACAAATTTAATGCAAGTCCCATCAAAATTCTAATGACATTTTTTAAAGAAATGGAACAAAAAATTATCAGATTTATATGGAACTATAAAAAACCCCAAATAGCCAAAGCAATCCTAAAGAAAAAGAATGAAGCTGGGGACATTACAATACCTGATTTCAAAATATATTATAGAGCCACGACAATTAAAACAGCATGGTATTGGCAGAAAAATAGACACTCAGACCAATGGAACAGAATAGAAAGTCCAGAAATAAAACCACATATATATGGTCAAATAATTTTTGATAAAGGGCCAAAAACACACAATGGAGAAAAGAGAGAATGGAACATTGCCCTTTCATATGTGCCTTGACTGTGGGCCTTCAGCAGACTGAGTATCCCCTTGCTCAAGCCAGCGACCTCGGGGGTCTCAAGCCTGGGTCCTCCGCATCCCAGTCCGATGCTCCATCCACTGTGCCACCGCCTGGTCAGGCTGTTTGGTTCCTTTTTATAGTTTCAGTTTCCTTGGTGAAGTACTCTTTTTGTTCATTCATTTGTTTTCTGAGCTCTCCAAATTGCCTTTTCAAGCTTTTTTGTATTTCACTGAGTATTTTTAGGACTTCAATTTTGAATTCTGTCATTGAACTCCAAGGTTTCCAAGTAATTGAAAATTTTTTCTAAAGATTTTTCATCATCTATCTGAGCTATATCTCTGTCTTTTGTATCATAATATTTGATTTCTTTTTCCTTAATGGCATTTGATAGTGGTATTGTTAATAACACTAATAAGAGATAATTAAAAACTAAAATAAAAATTGAAAAAATATCAGTGAAAAAATGAAAATTCTATAATGATAAGTGAAACAAAAACTACAGAGAACAAGGAATAGGAACTGAGGAAAAATGACAAAAGAGAGAAAAAAAATGAAGTAAAAAATAAGCAAAATGCCACAAAGAAAAATATGTGTCCAAAATATAATAATTTGATGATAAATGATGATCAAATGAAAGAAAAGGGAAAAAAAGAAGAAAACAAAAGAGAAAGGAGAAGAAACAGGAAGCAAGAGAGAGAAAAAAGGAATAAAAACAACAACAAAAAAGAAGTAAAGGTTTCTGAAATGAAACCCTCACAAAAAAGAATGAAAAATGTAACAACTATGGATAATGAAGTTCAAAAGGAAAAAGAAAAAGAAAAAAGAAAAGGAAAAAAGATAAAATGACCAAAATGAAAATAAAAAATTTAAAAATGTAATTTTTTCCTGGTTTTGAGAGGTAACATCTTCCTTTTCTTTTTTTCCATCAGGTGGCACTGTACCACAAATTTTGCCCCTGTGGGGCTCTTGGGCAGAGGTCTGCTGGTTTGTTGCTGTGGCAACGACGTAGGCTGGGCCTCAGTGCCGTTGCTAGGCGGGGCTTGCTAGCGCTTTAAGGCTCTAACAGTGGCAGTCTAAGTTTTCCAGGTGCCTCTTCCCACATCCTTCCCACCTGAGCTAGCAGCCTGGGGACTTAGCTGTGAGGTTTGCCCTAGCCACTGTCTGCAAAGCAAGAGGTTCTAAGAGCAGCCTGGCCCTTCCTCCAGCAACACTCAAAGCACAGTTCTGGGTAAGACTGTGCCAACCAGAGCCGCCAGTGAGAGGCGGCAGGGTTGGGAGCCGATTGCAGATCAAATGCCTTTCTATGGGCCTATGGGCAGGTCTAGCACACCTCAGCGTGCTGCGGGTCTAATCTCCACAGGCTTCTTTCCCTCATGCACTGTTTGGTAGCCTGCAGTAAGCCAGGTGTGTGCCCAGCTCCCACAACTCCAGCAATGCACACAGAGGCCTGCACCCGCCCACTCAGGCGCCCAGCGCCTGTGATCTCAGTCAGAGCCCGGAATGCACTCAGAAGCCTGCATCGGCCCATGGAGGTGCCCAGCCCCAGCAGTCTCAAGCAGTTGGGGCTCAAAAAATCAACAGGGTTTTTAGAGTTATTTCTGGGGGCAGAGGTGTGGGGAACTGGCTGCTGCCCAACCCCCCACCTTGCTTGCAAAAAGCTAAGACCTTCCTCACCCCTCCATGTTAGCTGTGATGCTCATCCTGCCTCCCATGTTTTCTGGAAAAGACTGGAAGCAAGTTTCCTCTTTATGTAAAGTTAGGATATTAAGTATTGGTGGGGTTTTTTTTTGCACTTGGTGGAATTCTTGGGTTGCCTTGGAAACTGTAATCAGAAAAGTCATTGATTTGCTAATGGCCCACTTTGCCCTAAAAATAAAGGAAGATGTGGTTTCTGGTGGCAGCCATGTTTTCTCTGCTAGGGCGGTGTTTCTGCTAGCCCTCCCGAACCCATCTTTTATTCTTTAATTCTTTAAGTCTATTTTCTTTAATTCTGTACTGTTTTCACTCGGGACCTGAATATACTAGTCGTGGCTGGCTCACAACATCAGGCCAAGGATTTTAGCCTGTGTGCATGTCCCGCACTGGTGCTCATGGAGCTGGGAATGCACAAAGATGCTGGCAACAGCCCATGCAGGCACCCTGCACTGGTAATTTTAGGTGGAGCCTGCCACCTGTGCACGCACCCTGTGTCCACGATCTCAGGCAGAGCTGGTGTGTTCTTTCTTCTGTTTGAGCACCTACCCTAACTCAGCTCCTTCCCCTCTAACTCAGACTCTCTACCTCGCTTGGCTGCAAACAAAAGCACCCCTTCCTCAGATCAGTGAGGAAAGCGAAATACCCTGTTCTTTGTCTTATTTCCTTCAGAGTGGATTATATATTCAGCCACCTTTTCGCCCAATCATACCTTTGTCTGGTGTATGTATATTTCAGGTGCTCCTGAGATTTTTTTTTTCTGTCTCTAGTTGTTGAATTTGTTGAAATTTTAAGGGGAGATATCAGGATTATCCCTCCCAGTGCCATTTCTCTGACGTCACTCTGTTCATGCAATCTTTATTGAACATTATTTGATGCCATATACTGGTTTAGGTTCTGAGGACACAGCCAGGAACAACAATACTCTCCCCCACCCCAAAGGTTATGGCCCTGCCTTTGAGCCTTTATACTTGCTGTTCCCTCTGCCTGGAATGCTCTTCCCTCAGATATTCTATGGCCAACTCCATCTCATTCTTCAAGTTTGGACTCAAACATCAGCTCCTCAATGAGGCCTTCCCACCCACCCCACACTTCAAGATTATACCCCACAAGCCTATTTCATCCCCTGGTTTACTTTCATCTTAGCACGAGTCACTGCCTGGCATGCTCTGTGGAATACTTATGTTTGTAAATTTTCTATCTCCCTCATCAGAATGTCAGCTCTGAGGTAAGAGGTCTTCACCTGTGTGGTCCACAGCAGTATCCCTAGTGCCTAGAACAGGGTCTGGCACATGATGCTTAGTACTTAATAAATAGAGAACCAGGGAAAGGCTCCCTTTGGAGGTGGCATTGACATTGGGGTTTGAATGTCAAGGACACAGCAGGGATGGGGGCACTGCAAGTTCAAAGCCTACTGTGGCCAGTAGGTTCTCTTTTGACTTAAACCAATTTGCACTGACTTGCATGACCTTTCCATTCTGAGTGATGTAATGAGTTGTGCCTGGAGGGCTGCAGTACTGGGTAGTGCCCCAGGAGAGTGCAATGGAATACCATTGTTCCCCTTGGACTGTGGGAACTGGGGGAAGAAGAGAGACTTTAAGGATAAGGAAGATGATGGAGCACTTGCTTTGCATCCTGTTTTAAATTTACATCAGCCCTATGAAGTAGGCATCATACCTATCTCTTAAATGAGAAAACTGAGGCATAGGCTGAGTCAGTTGTTCAAGGTTGCCGGCAGGATCCATAAAGAAGAACCAAAATGAAAGTCACAGGTTATTTGACTAACAGGGGAAAGCAAGGTGAGCTTGGAGGCTGAAGACTGCCCCCCCCCACCAGGGTGTGAGGGAATCCCTCTAGGGGTCCTGGGGTCATGGCACTGAGGGTGGGGGCTTTCTCAGAAGCTGGAGCCCCCATCTCTAGCCCACCTGTCAGATGGTTTTCCCTAACTGTGGTGTTGGTGCCTCCTTAAATGTTGAGATGATTCACACCTGCTTAAGGTCAAGTGACACTGACAAAAAGTCCTACCTCTCCCAGTTTAGGAATCAGGGAAGGCTTCCTAGAAGAAGTCACATTTAATAGGGGATCTGAAGGATGAATAGGAGTTGGGCAGTTAAAGAGGTGAGAAAGGGAGTTTTGGGCTGGGAGCACAGTGTAGTCAGAGCCCAGGGGTGGGGGGAGTGAAAGGCATGCAGTTAGTTTCCTTTGGGATTCCTCCTATGTCTGGAGTGAATATTGACTCAAACTCCGCCCTGCTGGCAAGTCAGGCAGAGAAAGACAAATATTGTATGATCTCACTTATCTGTGGAATCTGAGTAGATTGGTGGTTGCCAGGGGCTGGGGGAAGGGGAAATGGGGAGATGTTGGTCAAAGGGTACAAACTTTCACTTATGAGATGAATAAGTCCTGGGGACCTAATGTACAGTATGGTGATTATACTTAATAATACTGTATTGTGTACTTGAAAGTTACTAAGAGAGTAGATCTGGTAATTATGTGAGGTGATGGAGGTCTTAGCTGATGCTACAGGGATGATCCTTTCACAATATATACATGTATTAAATCACTACATTGTATACCTTAAACTTACACAATGTTAGATGCCAGTCATATTCTATTAATGCTAGGGCAAAAGAAAACACAATAAAGTAACACTCTGCCTGGCAAATTCAACACAACCCTTCCACCTGCCCCTTCAGTTTCCCGTGAACCCTGAATTCCCCCTCCTACTCCACTTACACCCCCATCCTGGCACTCTCAGGCCCCTTCTCTCCCCCTCCCCAGCTTTGAGGCCTGCTGTTCGGAGCATCGCTCAATCTCAGAGTGATAATCTGAGGGCTGGCCTCAGTTTCCCTTCACTGCTGGGAGAGATGTGGCTCTGTAGCCCCTGTGCCACCCCCAGTGTGTGTGGCCGGCAGTTATTCTGGGGCTCAATAATCTATGACCTTGATCTAAACTTCAAACTTGGCTTCCTTTCTTGTCCTGCCTCTCCTGGACTTCTATGCTGTCCCCATCACACTCAGGTGAGTGTTGGTTCTTGGGCTTTCTGCTCCAGTCTCTCCCCAGAGCCACCCTAGAGGTGCCCAGGCACTTGGCAGAGCGTGAATAAAATCCCCCCTCCAGCCTGAATGAGTGAGCCCAGTGTGCTCTGGCCTCTTTACACTTGCCTGTGTGTGTGTGTGTGTGTGTGTGTATGGTGGAGGTGAGTGAGCAGGAGCTGTCAAGCTGGGGGCCGAGCTTCAGCAAGGTCAAGTTGGCCTCGGGTTCCGCCTCCTCATCTTTAGCCAGTTGTACATTGGCTTTGGGGATCAGATGCCCCAGGTGGCCTGTTTGCCTGGGCCACAGCCTCACCACCCCAGGGGATGTTGTGTCCAGATAAGGCTCTCCTGCAGATGTGTTACCTTCTCCAAGGGGGCGCTGGTCTCACTAAGGGGGCAGAGTGATAACTGGGAGCCAGGGGCTGCTGGGGAAGACCAGGAGAGACAAGGGGGTCCGGGGTGGCAGTCCAGCTTGAGTGGGAACCTTATGTGAACACTCCGATGAATGTAGCTCCCACTCCAGAGGATCAGCTAAGAGGCAGTGACCCTAGTGGACACCCAGTCCCTGGCCTTTTTCTGGGCCCCATCAGGGCTGTGTCCTTGGCCCCAGGGAGCAGAGAAACTTTTAGAGAAAACAAATGTGTGCTCTGGTCCTTAGACTGTGCATATAGGAATGGTTCAGTGGGACTGTGAACTTGGAAGACAAAATGCAGATGATTCCCCAGAAGGGGCACTGTGGTGCAGGTTCCAGAGGTTAAAGGGGACCTGGAGAAGTGGAGGGAAAACCTCTTGGCTCTTGCTTAACTGCTGTGTGCCCCTGGAAAGGTGCTTGGCCTCTCTGAGCCTTATTTTGTGTGTCTGTGAAATGCAGATACCAATACTGACAATAAGTGCTCAGCTCTTGTCTGGGGTAAGAGGCTGGGAATATCTTAGGCAGTCTTTGCAGGAAGGCTGGCGGCTCTAGATCTGCTTCATTACCTTCTTCTGGGCCAATAAACTGAGCCTGCAGAAGGTACTTAATGAAACCTGGCCTATCCATTAAGGTCTGAGACTCCTGGGATGGAGCATCCTTCGTTGCTATCTGTGAAGGCTTTTCTGCAAATCTCGAGCTTCTTTCTCCACTTTTCACCTGTCTGACAGCCCCACCCGTGTGGCCCTGGCAGGGCTACTGGCCAGGCAGGCTCATGTGGTGTCTAAGTGTGGACTCCGAGGTCAGGCAGCCTGGGCGCTGCCACTTACCTGCTGGTGATGGCAGTGGAGGTGCCTGGGGTGGACCACACAGTTTCCGGTGTGGTGGGTGACTGGGTCAGTGACCTTGGGCGAGTCACTCCACCTCTTTGTGCTTCTGGTTCTGCATCTGCAAGTGATTTTGATCACACTCTTCTTGTCATGGAGTCCTTGTTCGTATAAAATGAAGGAGTAGCCCCGGGGTGCCTGGCACATAGTAGGCACTGGACAGCCATATTGCATACCACTGATGATTATTATTGGCTCACAGCTTAGGTTCCAGACTGTTTTGGGGGCTGCAGCTGCCAAAAATCTCCACACTGATCACTTCCTATTCCATCCCAAAGTGTAGGATTAAGGCAGTGGTTCTCAACTGCGGCAGTTCTCCCCACCAGAGGACCTCTGGTACTGTCTGAAGACATTTTGGGTTGTAACAACTGTGGGAAGGTACTACTGGCATCTAGTGGACAGAGGCCATGGATGCTGCTCAACATTCTACACTGCACAGGACTGTCCTCATTCTGAAGAATGTTCTGGCCTCAAATGCAAACTATGTGGAGGTAGACAAACCCTGTAGAGTACAGGCTCAGAGTCATACCCCCTATTCCTAGTTGGGGCAGGTAGCTTGACCTTGCTAAGCCTCAGTTTCCTCATCTGCAAAACGGGGGTGACAGTATCAATGACAAATGGCTCTTGAGAGGATTGAGTTAAGAACGTAAGGGATTTAGGATAGGATCTGGCTCATATAAGTGTTCAATTAATGTAGACGGTTGTCATTGTGACAGGGCTGATGGTGGTAGTATGTGTCTCCTGCTGCACTGTCCCCTGATTTCAAAACCCTGGAATAAGCAGCACATGTTTGACAAACCCCACCCAGTGCCAACCGCCCCTCAGCCCAGTGGAATCACCTCTGACACCAGTGTAGACAATGCACAGCTCACCCATGGTGGCAAATGCCCTGTAAGCGCCTAGGCTAAGGCTGGACACTCCCTTAGCCTAGGGAGGAGGCTCATGGATCATGCTAGAAACAGAATTTGACTCGTCTTAACCTCTATTCCAAGCCCTCATTCAGCTGCGGGGGTTGGGGGAAACCATAATCCCAGTGGATTCAGGCCCCCTACCCACCCACCCACCCTGGAAGTGGGTTTAGAGAAGAAAGAAGGATCAGCACCCAGGCAGCCTGGGTTGGGATCTAGCTTTGCCATTTACCAGCTGTGTAACCTTGGGCCAGTGACTTCACCTTTCTGAAAACAGGGAAAATAGTAGTAACCTCTTTACAAAGGGACTTATAAGGATAAATTGTCCATGTATGTCAAGCACTTAAAACAGGGCCTGGTACCCAGAAAGTGCACAATAAAGGTAATCGATGAATGTGAGGATGATGATGATCGTGGGCATGATGGTGATGGCAGTGGAGATGCCTGGGGTGGACCACACAGTTTCCGGTGTGGTGGGTAACTGGGTCAGGGTTTCTCAACCTTAGCGCCACTGACATTATGGACTGGCTCATTCTCAGTAGTGGGGGGCTGTCTGTTGCATTTGAGGGAGTTGAGTAGCATCTCTAGGCTCTACCCACCAGATGCCAGCAGCATCCCCCAATTCTGTGAACTACAAACATCTGCAGACACTGTCCAGTGTCCCATGAGGTGGAGGCAGAACTGACTGGGTGAGAACCACTAATCTCTCCCAGGTCATTTTCTGTCCACACTGGTATCTACTGGAATGAGTTGTGTCCCTCTCAGCCTGAGATATTATTTCTTTCAGTATCCCAACTTTTAATTTTTTTCCCTGAAACAGCCTCTCTTTAAGATGGGGGCAGCCAGAGAGATAGTCTGGCTCGAATGAAGGAAAGGGCTCCATGGCTGGAAAGCTCTGGGTTGAGACCAGCCTCAGTGAAAGTTTTAAATTCTGCCTGATCAGGTGGTGGTGCAGTGGATAGAGCATCAGACTATGATGCAAAGGACCCAGGTTTGAGGCCTCAGGCCGCCAGCTTGAGCACAGGCTCATCTGGTTTGAGCAAGGCTCACCAGCTTGAGTCTAAGGTTGCTGGCTTGAGCAAGGGGTCACTTGATCTGCTGTAGTCCCCCCCAGTCAAGGGGTCACTTGATCTGCTGTAGCCCCCCCCCCAGTCAAGGCACATATGAGAAAGCAGTCAATGAACAACTAAGGTGTCTGAATGAAAAATTGATGCTTCTCATCCCTCTCCCTTCCTGTCTGTCTGTCCCTCTCTCTGTCTCTGTCACCAAAAAAATAAGATAAAAAAAATAAATAAATAAATTCTACCCTAATGGCTCTCCTGACAACAGCTGTTAGCAGATGGGGAACCAGAGGCTCAGATAGGTTACTGCACTGTGCAAGATCACACATAGTGTGTGACATAGCATGTGGGCAGCTGAGTGGGCCTTCCTGCTCAAGCTGGACACACCCATGTGTTTGAATAGAACTATGTGTTTGAATAGTCCTTGGCCTGTGTGTCCCCCTTCTGGCTAGCCTGCCCAGCCTGCCACCTCCCTGTGCTCCGGCCTCCTACATGGCTAAATTTGAGGCCATATGCCTGGTGGCTTATCTGGTGCCTTTGGCTTCTGGACTAGATATGTTCCCTTATTTTATTTTTTTAGAGAGAGAGCGAGAGAGAGGGACGGATAGGTACAGACAGACAGGAAGGGAGAGAGATGAGAAGCATCAATTCTTCATTGTGACATCTTAGTTGTTCATTGATTGCTTTCTCATGTTCCTTGACTGGAGAGGGGGGCTCCAGCCGAGCCAGTGACCCCTTGCTCAAGCCAGCAACCCTTGGACACAAGCCAGCAACCATGAGGTCATGTCTATGATCCCATGCTCAAGCCGGATGAGTTCGTGCTCAAGTTGGCAACCTCAGGGTTCTGAACCTGGGTCCTCTGCATCCCAGGCCGATGTGCTATCTATTGCGCCACTACCTGCCTGGTCAGGCACCCCTTTATATTTTAATACACACGTAAGTGATTCTTGTTATTCAAGGTCCTCACCTATGAAGTCACTGCAAACCCTGAATTGGTGAATACTGAGTCATTGCTCCTAGAAGGAATCCAGGTGTGGGTTCCTGCAAGTCTCTGGTCACAGCACGTTTATTGGCTAATCAATACATCACCATGTGTTACATGTGTGTTTTGGGTGGCAGACTCCTCTCAGTCACTGAATTAGTGGCCAACAGTAGGTTAACTGAGGCCTAAGACTGACACACGTGCCCCCAAGCCTTCCTATGGTCAGGAATGCTGGACAGAGCTTCAGCACTGTGCTTGGGGCCGTTGGCAACCATGAAATGTGAAAGTGTGACACTGTAAGACTGTAGAAGGGACACAGGTTGTTGGTACCAGAGCTGAAGAAGGCAGCCATACTGATCTCAGCTGGGAACAGGCACCTCAACACCCTCTGCGTGTGTCTGTGAGTGACTGTTGATTTCGGAGTTAGCAAGTTTGCAGTTATGGGATCTGCCAATAATGATGATCTGTCCCAGTAGAGCCCCAGCTCTATGTCGATCAGGCACCCCTGATTCGACTTCCCCACACAGTGGGACACTCCTGCTTAACAGGGCTGGTAGCCTCTTCAAGACTACTCTTGAGGAAGCTATGAGGATTCTACTTCTCAGTGCCGAGACCACCTGCCACTGGAGGAAAGACGTGACTGACATACAAGTTAGTTGCAAGAATCACACAGTTTGTTACTCACAAATCCTTTTGGCGTGCCTGAGTACAGCTTAAGGGGGCCCCATTGGCATGCTCCTCTCAGCTGTCCTAGGTCAGAGCAGCGTAGAGACAGTCCATGTTCAATGTTGGAGTCTGGGTGACTACTGCAGCAGGGGGGCCCTTAGCTTTAGTACTTTTTCTGGCCTACGCCTTCTAACAGGTGTCAGTCTACAGGATTATCACCTCAAACCACCTTTTGGGGAGTTCCTAGCAGGTAGCCCTTTTTATGTTAATCTACTGAATGTCACATCAAGTCACTTTTAAGGTGTTTCTAGGGAAACTTCTTATTTATGTTAACCTACAGAGTTATGACATCAAGCCACTTCTTATCTATGTATAACTTCACACACACACTAACTGGGCCCTGCATGAAAGGCAGAGTCTGCCTATCATATCTGTGCACACTAGATTCATTCCTATCCAGATGGCATAGCCTTCTTTACTTTCCTTAATTGCTTTTAATATTATGTCCTAATTATTTCTATATATCTTCTATACTTTTCTGCTCTCCGAAACAGAGATGGAGAAGTTGGCCGCCATTACCATACACTCCTCCTTGAGGCAGCGTCTTCAGAACTGCTATGACAAACCAGGAAACCATACCTTATTACAGTGGTTTTCAAAGTGTGCACTGAGGCGTACTGGTGCACCCTAGAAGATTTCCAGGTGTGCCCTATGGTATTCCAGAGAAATATGTGCCTGTTGGGGACCAAAAAACCAACAGGGTTTTTGGAGTTTAGATTTTTGGGGGACAGAGGTGTGGGGAATTGGCTGTAAGATGACAGTCTGCTCAACCCCCCACCTCACTTGCCTGATTAGGTTGCAAAAGGCTGTTAAGCTGTGGTGCTGGATTGTTTACACTACCCCCCATGTTCCCCGGAAAGACTAGAGGCAAGTTTCTTCTATCCTTTGTTTGGTGTAAAGTTAAGATGAGATGTATGGTGGGGGTTTTCTGCACTCGACACAATTAAGAGTAAAAAGAGAGGAATTCTTCAATGTATTGACGAGGAAATGAGAGTTTGCCTTTCAAATATATGCCAAAACATTGAAGAAATCGCTAAGACACATCAGGCTCATGTTTCTCATAAACACAAGAATGAAAAAACTTAACACATTCATGCTGGGACCTGCCAAATTTACTAAATCTTACTAAGAATGTATCTATAGCCTGGCCTGTGGTGGCGCAGTGGATAAAGTGTCAACCTGGAAACTCTGAGATTGCCGGTTCAAAACCCTGGGTTTGCCTGGTCAAGGCACATATGGGAGTTGATGCTTCCTGCTCCTCCCCCCTTCTCTCTCTCTCTGTCTCCCCTCTCTATAATGAATAAATAAAAAATCTTTAAGATAAAAAAAAGAATGTATCTATATATATAAAAGATAACTTTTTTGTCATTTTTAAAAATTTTAACCTCTTTTTTACAAATTCTAAAAAGCATAACAAAAAAATGTAACATAAAAATGTTTTTTAATGTCAGAATAAATTTAATTTTATCATATTTATTTTTTTAATTACCATAAAAGCACACTTGGACTTTGTATTTTTTTCTTTAATATTTGACTTAATTATTATAACATATTTCTCATAAATTTGTATATAGTGTGCCTACAATTATTTGTAGGATTTTAAATGCACCCTGACTTCAAAAAGTTTGAGAATCACTGCCTTATTAGAATGGGTGATGGCTGCCATTTGTACGGTCTGGCGGAATGCTAGAGAATTGCCGGGGGCAGTGAGTTGATGGCAGCACTATAAGCGCTAGTGAAGGTCCTTTGGGAACTAGGTATGAATAATGCTACTTTAAACTCTTGGTCCCATGGGCCTGATGAAGAAGTGTTTACAGCAAAAATGGGGGACTTTATCCTTGGTAGCACCCCATCAGACCGTTTTGGGTCACTAGTGGCTATATTGGGCCCCTGTGTGGGCCAGCCCATCAACATGGTTATGCAGATGGTGGCAGATTTGGGAGAGCAGGAGGCTGCTTGGGATCATAAAGAAGTGAGGGCTGCTGCTTGTGCTGCCCTCCCAACTAACAAGGGAAACGGACCTATAAAGATGTGTGTACAAACAGATGTGGGTAGATTTGATTGCGGCTGGATCAGATGGGGAGAAATTAGATGGTAAGTACTATAAAGTTCTTTTGGAGCTTTGGGGACAGCTTAAACCAGAACAGAGGTTCCAGCTGCTGAGACAAAAGGCCCCGGCAGCTACCAATAAAATGTTTGGTGCGCTGGCAGCTCGGTTACAAGATTATATGATGGAGACAGTTGAGGAAGAGGAGGACCCCCAAGACCCATTATACCAGTTCAAATAGGAAAAAGGCTGAGGGACCCGTCTGATAGGGATGGGCAGGGACCGAAGGACACACATGGAACTGGCTATCCACTGCTCCCCTCCCAAGATACAAAGGGTGTTGGCCTTGGTGGATAAGGTGCAGAATGTTCCCTCTATTGGAACCCAGAGCAGTTTGCTGGGACCCCAGTGGCCATTGATGGTTATGGGGGCCAAACTGTTTGAGTGAAGCCAATAACTATTTCATTGGGGATAGGAAGACTGCCTCCTAAGCTATATAAGGTGTATGTATCTCCTATTCCTGAATATATTTTGGGGGTAGATGTCTTAGAAGGACTGTGGTTGGAAACTATAGCTGGGGAGTTCTGGCTGCAGATCTGGGTCGTGAAGGCAGTGTTGCAGGACACGCATCACATTCCCCTTTGCAATTACCCATCCCTCAGCATGTGACTAACACCAAGCAGTACCGCCTGCCAGGTGGTTATGAAGAAGTCACAGGGACAATCCTCGAACAAGAAAAGGTGGGAATCATCCAGTCAGCACACAGTCCTTACAACTCCCCGGTATGGGCTGTGCGCAAACCAGATGGAACCTGGAGAATGACAGTAGATTACAGAGAACTTAATTAAGTTGTTCCCCCTTTGCACACTGCTGTTCCCTCGATAGCTAACATGATGGATTGGCTAAGCCATGAGTTGGGGACATACCACTTTGTGGCAGACTTGACCAGTGCGTTTTTCTCTATTGATATAGCTGCAGAGAGTCAAGACCAATTTGCCTTCAGTTGGGAAGGGAGACAATGGACCTTTACAGTGTTACCCCAGCGCTATTTACATATCCCCACCTTGTGCCATGGGCTGGTGGCTGCTGACCTGGCTAAATGGAAACAGCCAGAGGCAGTTCACATGTACCATTATATTGATGATATGCTAACCAGTGACTCTCTTCCAGAATTGGAGCAAGCAGTCCCTACCCTGCTATCCCATTTGAAAGTGTGTGGCTGGGCAGCCAACGAGGGTTTATTACAAGGACCTGGATTACCGGTTAAGTTCTTGAAGTTGTCTGGTCGGGTAAGACAAAAGTTATCCCTGACGCAGTTATAGATAAGATCCAAGCATACCTCGTGCCCACTATGGTAAAACAGTTACAGGAATTCTTAGGTTTGTTGGGGTATTGGCGAGCATTTATACCCCATTTTGCTCAGTTGCTATGCCCCTTGTACAACCTTATTCGGAAGGGAGTTCATTGGGATTGGACTGAGCAGGCGCAAGGTTCATTTGCAGCAGCTAAGAGAGCTGTCAAGGTGGCACAGGCCTTGAATGTGTTTGATCCTGCCAGGCCCTGTGAGCTTGATGTCCATGTAACCTCAGAGGGGTTTGGATGGGGTTTGTGGCAACAGACAGAGCACTTACGGCAACCTATTGGGTTTTGGTCCCAATTGTTGCAAGGCGCTGAAGTCTGTTACTCGTTAGTGGAGAAGCAGTTGGCAGTTGTGTATGCTGCCCTCCTGGCCACTGAGAGTATTACAACCACAACTCCAGGTATAGTCAAGACAACATACCCTATTGCAAGATGGGTGGGAGATTGGTAGACCAAACGACATAGTGGTATGGCCCAAATGTCTACCCTGGCCACGTGGGGTGCCTACCTGCAACAACGCTGTGCTCTTAGCACCAGCCTGTTGAGAGCAGAACTGCAGGAAGTCTTGGGTTCAGTCACCTATGCGACCTTAGAGTCAGGTGCAGCTGGGGCTCAGGAGGCAGAACCCGAAGTCAGTCCCTACCAGGAGGGGCGGACACCCATCCCCGAGCATGCCTGGTATACTGATGGTTCCAGCAGGGGCCAACCTGCCAAATGGATGGCTATAGCCTTCCATCTGGCCACTGAGACTATTTGGATGGACACGGGTACAGGCCAAAGCAGCCAATTGGCAGAACTAAGAGCTGCTTGGCTAGTTGCCCATAATAAACCTTAACCTCTGGTGATTTGCTCTGACAGCTGGGCTGTCTATTATGGACTGACCCTTTGGATTGCTACTTGGCACATTAACCAGTGGATGGTAATGCACTGATCACTATGGGGTCAGGCCATGTGGCAGGATTTATGGGAAATAGGACACCATAAGCAGGTGACAGTATATCATGTCACGGGGCATGCCCCTCTAGCCTATCCTGGGAATGATGAGGCAGATACGTTGGCAAGGGTGTGATGGTTGAGATGGTGCTTATAGGTGATATGGTGCAGTGGCTCCACCGGCAGCTGCTCTATGTGAGGCAGTGTAGCAAGAAATGGCATGCAAATGGAGGATAATAGGCACCCAGACAACTTAATGGAGGAAGAAGAATTTATTAGTAGCTGGCAGAGAACGTGGGGCTAGTAGCACCAAAGCATGAGCTCCCTGGATTAGATTCCTTACATCTTATTTACCTTTTACAGTGTCCATGCAAGGGGGGTGTGATCCCTTTGTCTGAGGTCCTACATGCACCTTGTGGCTGAAGGTGGAGTGGAGGAGTTTTGGCGGGGCAGCAAGGGGTAGGGGTTTCCAGACCTGGCCCTATCTATTTACAGATCCTGTTTCTCTTGTAAGTATTGTAAGAGTCTCCAGGAGATCGGTTAGAGATCTGTTAGAGTTAAAGATGTGGATAATCTTTAACTGGCTGAGCCAGTCATTCCTGCAGGTCCCTTCACCTGCATTCTTCTGGTTTCTCCTCTCTCATTCCTTCCTTTGAGACTCTAGAAATTCCTTTTTTTTTTTTTAATGCTGGAGTCTCACATTCTTCGTCTAACTCCGGGGGATTTCCGATAGTGGTGCATAAAGTACACCTGGGCCGTAGTTTATTGCTGTATGGTGGCTTCTCCATGCTCTTTAAGTTGTTCATTCACAGAGGCAGCAAACATGGTCCTAACAGGAAGACTCCTAGGAGTGCTAAAACTGCTCCTATTAAAGTTTTAAACCCACTGAAGGCTGAGAACCATTCCCTCAAAAGGCTATCAGGGTTCCAGCTGTGCCAAATTTGCATGGGCACATGTGTCAGTCTTGTCATTTTTTTGACAAAGTCTTCAACTGCCTGGCCCTGGTCATCTATCTGCAGGCAACAATTGGTGAGATTGAATTTTTTTTTTTTTTGTATTTTTCTGAAGCTGGAAAGGGGGAGAGACAGTCAGACAGACTCCCGCATGCGCCCGACCGGGATCCACCCGGCACGCCCACCAGGGGGCGACGCTCTGCCCACCAGGGGGTGATGCTCTGCCCCTCCGGGGCGTCGCTCCGCTGCGACCAGAGCCACTCTAGCGCCTGGGGCAGAGGCCAAGGAGCCATCCCCAGCGCCCGGGCCATCCCTGTTCCAATGGAGCCTCGCTGCGGGAGGGGAAGAGAGAGACAGAGAGGAAGGAGAGGGGGAGGGGTGGAGAAGCAGATGGGTGCCTCCCCTGTGTGCCTTGGCCGGGAATCAAACCCGGGACTTCTGCACACCAGGCCGACGCTCCACCACTGAGCCAACCGGCCAGGGCCGAGATTGAATTTTTCACATACTTCTGCTAGCGCCAACCTGTCTTGATAGATGGCATTTCTTACCTGAGTCTGTTGATATGCAAGGATGGTTAGGGCTCTCCCAGTCTCATTGGTAATTATTTCTAAGACTGCCTACAGTCAGATAATCTGGTTTAACATGTAAATGGAGGTACGGTATCCCCACGAGCCATTTTCTGCCCAGGTGGCAGGTCCATACTATGGGATTATCCATTCTGGGGGCCACTCATCATCTTTCCAATCTCATATCTGGAGTTCTCTTTTCCCCCTTTGTAAGGACTGTGGGGCCGGGTAGCCAAGCAGTTCCCCTGTTTTCAGAGGCAAGAGGAAGAAAGATGGCTTTATCATACCAATTATACAGCTCCCTTCCCAATTCCTGGGAAGGTGGATATAGGCGCTGTTTCCACAGATCCAGTAAAGTCCACATGGTGCTATCCAGTCTCTGGCCCTGCCTGGGTCCTGCCGGGCTCCAGCTAACTCTGGGAACCTGGTCAATGGATTTCTCTTCCTGATTTCCCCACCACACACTTTGTTTGGAGGTAGTATTATAATACCATTGGCCAAGGAAAGTTAAATCCCCAACTGATTCAATGAAATTTCCTCCACCTCTGGCCAAGCAGTATTGTCCTATAATAGTATATTTTAAAATCCATTGGCTGTCATCAGAAGTGTGGGGAGCTATTATATTTGACATAGCCCCGGTGGGAACCAATTCTTTGGCTTCTCATGGCCATCTATCACATTTTAGAGTTCCCCCACATACATAGCAGGAGGTGACATTCAGGGAATGAGCTATTCCTTCAGCCATCCTGAGGAATAAGTTCTTAGTTGACTGTGGTGTTGGGGGTAGGAGTTCAGTTCATTCCTCATAAAAGGATTAATATACTTGGAAGGCTTGAGCAGGGTGGTCTAGTACCTGACTTCTGATAAGGATTGGAACAATGGAATCTAGCCTTTTCCCGTCAATGCCAAGTGTTAGCACTTCCCCAGCCTTCCAATGGGGGTTTAGGGGGTTGGTTATGATCAGCTCTAAGGGATTGTAACCATGGGTGGTACAGTTTGACAGAGCTGCCCCTTTTTCAAAATATACTTCTTTCTTTTTAGAGGTGTCCTTTTACAAGTAGCCCATTGGGCACGTGACCAATATTCACAGGTTATTCCACAGGGGTAGCTATGAGCACATATATACTTTTCATTTACCCTGTAGCTTTTCTTCCAGCCAAAGGATCTACACCCCCTTTCCACATGACTTAAGGTGGCACATGCATCAATCCTTAAGCTGACTTGTTCTGAGCTTCCTTTGACCCTAGTTTGTGCCATGGTTGGCCCATCCTTTCATCCCCAAACTCCTCCTCCTTTTGCTACTTTTACCTTGAACACTACTTTAGTGGGAGGGTCTGTGGGGTTATAACAGATATAAGGTTGATCATTTCCTGGGTCATATATTGAATATTGAGTCTGATTATAGGTACAAGTTCCTTTCTGGGTTCCCTGGCATTCATAGAAACTATAGAAAAGCAAGGTGGTCGAGACTTTTTGACCTTCCTTGGTGATATGGATACATATACTGGTCACAAAAATCAGAGGATCAGGGAATGTGCAGATACTCCAGTACTTTCAGCCTTTTGTATAGTGCATTTTCACCAATGAAATAAAAGTTGGTTTTGCATCTCATTTGCATAGTCAAACAACTTTCTTTGACTTGTCATTTGCTTTTCTAATGTTATTGTTTAATAAAAAAATTAAATACTTCTTTTTTTATCACTTCAGATTCATTTTGAAATATCCCTAATTTTTGTGAGCAGTATAGTTGACAGTCCTCTGCCCTAGCTCCCCTCTTGCCCCAGAGTCCAATTATAAGGAGCTCCATGGTGAGTTTCCTCAGGCTTCAGTCGTGAGTGAACCAGCCAGCTTCTGGTTTGTGGCTGGAGTAGGGCATGTTGTCTTTCTTAGGGTCAACTTACAGGGTTTGGTGGGATCCATCTGCACCATCCACAAGGGGTCTCTGCGGGAGCTTCTGGCTTTAGTCAACTGTGACGAACCCAGGCAGGTATTCCGTCTACTTTAGCAGCTGTTGGAGTGGTCACAGTGTAGTGTCCTCTCCATTTGTGATGGAGAGGTGCTGGATTCCGATCTTTGACCCACACCTCGTTACCTGAGGAAAAAGAATGAACAGGAGCAAACAGACGGATTGGAGCCCTATCCAACACCCACTTGGATATGGTACAGACTACCTTACTTAAAGTCTCTAGTTGTGTGTGTAGTTCTGTTTCTCCTAGATTTCGAGGGGTACCTGCCAAACAGCATAATGTTGGAGGAGGCCTCTCATATAATATCTCATCAGGTGAGTACCTAATGTTCTTGGATGGGGTACACCGAATTTTAAACAGTATTAAAGGTAAAGCTTGCACCCATTTAAGACTGGTCTCCTGACATAACTTGCTAAGCCCTAACTTTAGAGTCCTATGCATGCGTTCCACCTTTCCTGAACTCTGTGGTCTGTGTGCCACATGAAGCTTCTAGGTGATGCCTAAGGCTTGTGCTGTTTCTTGTGCCACCTTAGCCACAAAAGCAGGGCCAATGTCAGAGCCTATCTGAAATAGCAGTCCAAACCTTGGAATGACTTCTCTGAGCAGTGCCTTGTTACTTCTCTGGCCTTTTGAGTCCGGGTGGGATAGGCTTCTACCTATGCTGAGTAGGTACATACTAGCATGAACAAGTACAAGAAGCCTTGGCTTCTGGGCATTTTGGTGAAGTCTACTTGTACATCCTCAAAGGGGGCTACCCCATAGGACTGGATACTTGGAGGCATTGAGAGTCTTTGTTTGGCATTGTTCCGGCGGCAGGTTGGGCAGCGCAAGCTGACTCCTTCAGCTGAAGTTGCTAGGAAAGGAATGTAAAAATACCTTCCTAGAAGTTTTTCTGTCTTTTCTTGTCCCATATGGGTGGCAGTGTGTAAAGCCTGGACTACCGCCAGTCCCAACCGGTGGGGGAGGACAACTCTACCATCTGGCAGTTGCATCCACCTTTAATTCCTTTGCCCCTTCTTTTCCTATCTACCTTTTCTCTCCCTCAGAATATTTGGGTGCAAGATCTGGGGCCCACAGAATGAGAGGGGTTGTAGTAGCCTTGTGGCAGGGCAGGGTAGAAGCCCGCTTTGCCTCTGCATCTGCTCTGGCATTCCCTGGGCTTCTACCGTTCCTCCTTCTGGTGTCCTCGGCAGCGGATCACTGCTATTTGTTTTGGCTTCCAGACTACGTCCAGCAGCTGGAGAATTTCTCCTGGATATTTGAGGTCCTTGCTCTCGGCTGTCAGGAGTCCTCTTTCCTCATATATAACCCCATGGACTTGCAGAGTAAGAAAGACAAAGCGGGAATCAGTAAAAAATATATGCTTTTTCCTTCACTGAGCTGAGTCAGAGCAATCAGTTCTGCCTATTGAGCAGAAGTACCTTGGGGCAGAGGTCGTGCATCCACAGTCTCTGTTAAACTCACTACTGCATACCCCACCTGCCTTTCTCCCCTTGAGTTGACAGAGCTGCTTCCATCCACATACAGCTTCTAATCTGGGTCTCTTGTGGCTGGTCTAACAGGTCTGGCTGGCTGGAGTACATGGAGTCAAGCACTTCGAAGCAGGTGTGCTGCTGTTTTCCCTCCTTCACTGGGAGCAGCATTGCTGGGTTTAAAGTGTTACCTCTATTGCCAGCCTTGGGTTTTCACAGGGTAAACTCTAGTATTTGGTGAGATGGGCATTTGTGAGCCAATGATGCCCTTTTGCATTCATTTGAGTTACTACTGCATGAGGTACCTGCACCACAAGTTTTGTCCCAAAGTCAATTTGTCCGCCTCTTGTACCATTGCTGTGGCTGCTAAGGCTCTCAGGCACAGTGGCCAGCCCTCAGCGACTCCGTCCAATTGTTTGGAGAGGTAAGCTATTGGTCTAGGCTGTGACCCCAAGTCCTGGGTTAATACACCCACTCTGAGACGTACAGCACGAAAGGTCTTGCTAGGTTAGGAAGACCTAACACTGGGGCAACTTGTATTTCTTTTTAAGAGTCTGAAAAGCACAGTCCTGTTCCAGTCTCCACTCCATGGGCTCTTTTTCTTCCCCCTTTGTGACTTCAT
The DNA here is from genome assembly GCF_036850995.1 of Saccopteryx leptura. Taxonomy (NCBI): domain Eukaryota; kingdom Metazoa; phylum Chordata; class Mammalia; order Chiroptera; family Emballonuridae; genus Saccopteryx; species Saccopteryx leptura. The sequence continues at coordinate 268,267,702 of NC_089503.1, read as the reverse complement.
AGAGGGGCTTGGCCAATACGGCAAAGTTGGGGATCCAGAGACAGCAGGATCCTACTGCACCCAGGAACTCTCTAACTTGTCTCCTTGTGATGGGGACTGGGATGTTCTGAATAACCTGTTTCCGTTCTACCCCTAGCCTCCTCTGCTCCTGCTAGAGAATGGATCCCAAGTATTTTACTTGCCTTTGGCAGATCAGGACCTTCTTCTTCGAGAACTTGTATCTATTCTTCTCCAGATGGCATAGAAGTTCTTCCATTCCTCAAGAACATCCTTGGAGAGTCTTGTGACCCAGCAACAGGTCATCCATATACTGAAGCAGGACACATCTAATGTCCTGTGCAGGAAACTGCTGGAGGTCCCGAGTGAGGGCTCCCCCAAAGATGGTGGGGGAGTTCTTGAACCCTTGTCAGAGCCTAGTCCAGGTGTACTGCCCCTTTGCCCCTGTAGCCAGGTCCTCCCATTGGAACGCAAATAGCCCCCAGCTTTCAGGGGCTTCTTATACTAAAGAAGGCATCTTTCAAGTCCAAGCAAATGAACCAGGAGACTTGGGCAGGGAGGAGGCTTAGGAGAGTATAGGCGTCAGGTACTCTCTGGTTCAGAGTCACTGCTTCCTCATTTACAACTCTCAAGTCCTGTACTGGCTGATAATCATTGGTTTCTGGTTTTCTTTTCTTTTCTTTTTTTTTTTTTGTATTTTTCTGAAGTTGGAAATGAGGAGGCAGTCAGACAGACTCCCGCATGTGTCCGACCGGGATCCACCCGGCATGCCCACCAGGGGGCGATGCTCTGCCCATCTGGGGCATTGCTCTGTCGCAACCAGAGCCATTCCAGCACCTGAGGCAGAGGCCACAGAGCCATCCTCAGCGCCCGGGCCAACTTTGCTCCAATGGAGCCTTGGCTGCCGGAGGGGAAGAGAGAGACAGAGAGGAAGGAGAGGGGGAGGGGTGGAGAAGCAGATGGGCATTTCTTCTGTGTGCCCTGGCCAGGAATCAAATCCAGGACTCCTGCACGCCAGGCCGACGCTCTACCACTGAGCCAACCGGCCAGGGCCTGGTTCCTGGTTTTCTGATGGGGAGTAAAGGACTATTCCAGGGTGACTGGCATGGGATAATAATGCCATGTTCCTTGAGCATCTGTAAATGCACCTGGATTCCTTCCAGGGCTTCTCTAGGAATCGGGTATTGTCTTTGGCTAACAGGCAGTGTCCTAGGCTTTAACTCTATCTGCACTGGCACTTGGTTTATTGCCAGCCCGGGAGGATTATCCTCTGCCTATACTCCAGGCCATTTCTGGGTGAGCCTCTGATTGGGTGGCTTCCCAGACTCGGTAGCAAAAATTCCCTATTTCTCCTCTCTAGGGACAGTTAGAGTTAGAACAAACCTAGGCTTTGTCACCTGCAAGTCTAGCTGGCTATTGTCAGCAAAAGATATAGTAGCCCTCAGTTTGCTTAGCAGATCGTGCTCCAGCGGGGGCACTGGATGGTCAGGCATGTACAAAACTGATGCATAACCTCATGACCTCCTATAGGATATTTGCGGGGCAGGCAGAATGCCTGTCCTGCCTGTTTTCCTGTGGCTCTTACAATGTCCACCCTACAGGTGGACAGCGGTGCTACAGGCTGAGTCACCACTGAGTGTTCAGCCCCTGTATCAATCAGGAAGTCCATCAGTTGGCCCCCTACCATCATACAGACTATAGACTCATTGGGGGCCCCCAAGTCTGGTCGTCCTCAGTCCAAGGGGATTCCCCAGCTACATTGAACAGTGTTTTCCTCTTTGGAGGTGGCTGGCAAGCCTGCCTCCCCCTTGTCCCAGTTGGGATATTTATTTTTTCAATGACCAGTTCTCTGGCAGATGGCACACTGATCACACCACAAGGGGGTCCTGCCTGACTGTCCTTTCTTTCTCTGTCTGTCTTCTTCCCATTTTCAAATGGGGAGGCTGTCCTTTGCCCTTGTGCTGAAGGGCAGCAGCTGTGAGCTCAGCATCCTTCTTCATTTGGCGCTCATCCTCCTGCCTACAACCTCTCTGTTGACATAGACCTTTTACTACCAGGAGTTGGGAAATGTTCATTCCTGTGAAATCTTCTAATTTCTGGAGCTTCCTTTTTATATCTCCTGTACTCTGGCTGATGAAGGCCATATTAACCATTCTCTGGTTTTCTGGACTTTCTGGATCAAAAGGAGTATAGACTCTGTAGGCCTCACATAACCTCTCATAAAAGTCACCCAGACTTTCATCCTTTCTTTGCAAAGCCTCTGCTATGTTGCTGATATTAGTGGCCTTTTGGCTTCCCTTCTGGAGGCCTTGGAAGAGAGCTTCTCTTTATCTCCTGAGCTGTCTCAGGCCTTCCTCTACATTTGGGTCCCACTTAGGATCCTCTCCTGGCATCTTGTCCCTCACCTATTCCTGGGGGTTCTGGTATTCCTCAGGGGTATTCTCCTCTAGCCATTTAGTTGCCGCCTTTATTATTCGGCATCTTCCCTCTGTGTTGAACAGAGTGAGGAGCAATGGATGGCAATCTGCCCACGTGGGATTATGGGTCTGGAAGATGGATTGCATGAGATCTATTAAGGCCTGAGGCTTTTCTGCATAAGAGGGAGTGGGGTGCTTCCAATTGAGGAGGTCGGTGGTGGTGATGAAAGGTTGGTACACCAGCACCTGTTGTTCTACCATGTGCTCCTCTTCATTCATCACTGTGTTCCTCACTTCTTTCAAAGGCACCTGCACTCTGGGCACTGTCTTTGAGCGCAGCCTCTAAGCTAGGGAAGGAGAGCCTGGGCCTGGTTCCAATGGGGCAGTGAGAGGCACCTCCCGCTTGGGTGAGCTTCTGCTGGGGCTTGATAGATCTGGCAAAGATGAGCTTGAGTCAGTAGCCGTCTCTGGGGTGGATAGGGATCCAGGTGTGGAAAGGTAAAACCTTGCCAGTATGCACAGTGGGTGAGCCAAAGTTTCTACTTCTTCTGGCTCACTAGGGGTTAAAATTTCTGGCACTGGTGGTGGCAGAGGCTCTTTGGGTTTGATGGAATCCTTCCCTGCCTTTGCTATTAACACAGTGAAAGCCTGATCTCTAAGCCAAGGTGGAGAGTGCAATACCAGTGTAAGCCAGGTGTCGATGTAGGGAAATTGATCCAGGGTGGCCTGGATCTCTAGTGACTACCTGCCATACCTTCTGCACAAGGGACCTATCCAGACTTCCTTCTATGGGTCATTCCATCCCCAAAGCAAGCCAATCTAGTTCCCACAAGGTTCTCAATTTTCCTGGGGGTCTATTAACTCCGTAATCCCCTGAGAATTCTCTCTTAAAGTTCTTGATCATCGTGGTCAGGAGAGTAGGTTTTCCCTGTGAGCCTCCCATGCCTCCCATGATAAACACCAGTCACTCCACAAGAAGGAATTGGGGAGGATAAGGGAAACTTGGAGGGGACACCATTTGCTTCAGTCCATCACCAGCCGATCCCTTCACAGAGATAGCAGGCTCTTTGGCTTATAGCAGGCTGATATAAACCATGAGCACGCAATTTTGCCTCTTAACCATATAAGGCGCTTTATGGAACTGCGGTTTGGGACTCAGCGCTCCCTTCGGCACTATAGGAGGGAGTCAAACTTCTCCTCAGTGTCTGTCTCATTCACTCTGCACTCACTCTCTTTCACTCAACCTCCCACAACCTATGGAGGGTGATGAGTCACTTCTTTTAATCTGTGGAGAGTGTGCAGTTGCCACTCTTAACCTCTGGAGGGCAATCAGTCAGTCTCTGGAGCAGGGATAGGGAACCTATGGCTTGCAAGCCAGATGTGGCTCTTTTGATGGCTGCATCTGGCTTGCAGACAAATCTTTAATTAAAAAAAAAAACATTAAAAATATAAAACATTTTCATGTATTACAATCCATTCATTTCCTACTGCTCATGTTCATGGTTGCGGGTGGCTGGAGCCAATCATAGCTGTCCTTCGGGACAACACCCAATTTTTATTGAATAATGCGTAATGTACAGGGGTCGTTGTATGGCTCTCACGGAATTACATTTTAAAATATGTGGCGTTCATGGCTCTCTCAGCCAAAAAGGTTTGCGACCCCTGCTCTGGAGGGTGACCAGGCCTCCCTTCTGCTCAGTAGTGCAGGACCTCAGTTAGCTACCCTTGCCCAGTTTTCCTTATCATGGCTCTGATGCACCCTTGTTTTCTTGTTCCTCTGTTGTCTGATCTTTGTTGGGACCAGCAGATGGGGTTTCCCCATCTGTCCTGTGAGGTGTCCACATGGGGAAATCCCCAGTGTGCACTCAGCAAGAACATCTACAGGGCAGCTCCGGGCTCCCCAGTGGGGTACCCGAAGTCCACCAAAGGTAGGTATCCTTCTTCCATGCTTCCCAGCCAATGCACCAAAAATCAGTAGCAAGAAATGGCGCACAATCCTCCTACAAAGGCATGTCTATCATTCCCTGTCTTTGGACATGTAAGAATTGGAGGTAAAGAAATGTGGACTTGAGAGGTCTGGGGCCAGCTTGCTCCACGCAGGCTCAAGATCAACCATCCCACATAGGAAAAAAAAAATAAATGGCACACAAATGGAGGATAATAAGCACCCAGAAAACTTAATGGAGGAAGAAGAATTTATTAGTAGCTGGCAGAGCACATGGAGTTAGTAGCACCAAAGCACAAGTTCCCCGAAGTTAGATTTGTTACATCTTATATAATTTTACAGTGTCCATGCAAGGGGCATGTGATTCCTTTGTCTGAGGTCCTACATGCATCTTGTGGCTCAAGGTGGGGCAGCAAGGGGGAAGGAGTTTCCAGACCCCTGGCCCTATCTTTTTATAGATCTTGTTTCTCTTGTATGTAAGAGTCTGCAGGAAATCAGTTAAAAATCTTAGAGTTAAAGATGCGGATAATCTTTAACTGGCTGAGCCAGTCATTCCTACAGGCCTCTTCTTCTGCATTCTTCTGGTTTCTCCTCTCTCAGTAGAAAACTATGTGGGCTACGATTAAGGCATGGAACTTGCCTGTCTCCTATGCAGAGGTACTTGCAGCTTGCGAGCAATGTGCAGTGTGTTAGAAGGAGCACCCTTGGAGACAACTGGCATCAACTGGACAGATCCACAGAGGTTGTGTTCTGCTGACATGGTGGCAGATAAAGAGAATTGAACCCTTACCAAAGTCAGATGGGTACCAGTATACAGTCACCTTTATAGATACTGTCACTGGTCTGCTTGCTGCTCCCCCCACCTGTAACCCTAACCAGAGGACAGTCATACAGTCTCTGGACCACCTAAGTGCAGCATATGGGCAGCTGCTGGTCCTTGAAAGTGACAATGATACCCATTTTACTGGTTCAATGTTGAGGCAATGGGCTCAAGAGCTGGGGATGGACTGGTAGTACATGTTCCCAACCACCGCAGGCTGCTGGTATTGTGGGAAGGTGCCAGAGAACTGTAAAACTTAGTATTGGCAACGCCATTTTAAAGAGGAAAAGTCAGGCTTTCTGTCCCATCTTTTCTTTGGAAAATGGAGGGAAAAGATATAGAAATCTCTTGACTTACAAGGACAACTGGGTTATTTAGTGTTAGTTCTCTGAAAGGATTAAGGTTATCTGAAGAACTTCCTTTCCCTTTCAATAAGAGACAAAATTTACATACCACCCTACACTGATCTTAGCTCTCCTTCCCTTCCTGGAATCCTGAGATTGGACACAATCTTACTCATACAGTGGGCTCTCCAAGACAGAGACTTCGGTGGAGAGTTTTGGGTCCTGCTTTAGGCTTATCTGGGATGCGTCTGGTTGTACTCTGGAAGAGATGTCCATTTGTGTTTGCACATTATTTGTGCTCTAGGAAGACAATTAGTGGGAACTGAGTCAACCAGGTTAATCAGTTCTGCCTCGGCTTCCAGAGGCATCTATTTGTGTTTGCACATTTGTTCGTGCTCTAGGAAGACCATTAGTGGGGACTAAGTTAACCCCGAATTTCCAGAGACATCTGGTTGTACTCTCAGAGAAAGACCTGAATGGGGACATTTGGGGGTGCCACATTTGGTGGTGCTCTCAGGAAGAGACCTCAGTAGAGACTGAGTTAATACTGAGCTGATCAGTCCTGTATCAAGACTTCCAGGGACACCTTTGTGTTTGTTGAGATCTCATTCTTTGTTTTTATTGTTTCTGTCTAAAACCACTGAGTGATTACTGTGTGAGTGGGGATCTCTGGTGCCTAAGCCTAAGTTCCAGGAACATGGCTAGGAGAACACCTGAGAGGCCTCTGAGTGATTAGTGTGTGAGTGGAGATCTCTGGTGCCCAAGCCTAAGTGCCAGGTGTTGTAAGGTACCAAAAAGCTGCAAAATTAATATTGATATTCTAGGACAGTGGTTCTCAACCTGTGGGTCGCGACCCTGGCGGGGGTCGAACAACCAAAACACAGGGGTCGCCTAAAGCCATCGGAAATACATACATATATATATATATATGTATATATATATATATATATTTTTTTTTTTTTTCTTTTTCTTCTTCTGAAGCTGGAAACAGGGAGAGACAGTCAGACAGACTCCCACATGCACCCTTCCAGGATCCACCTGGCACACCCACCAGGGGCGACGCTCTGCCCACCAGGGGGCAATCCTCTGCCGCGACCAGAACCACTCTAGCGCCTGGGGCAGAGGCCAAGGAACCATCCCCAGCGCCCGGGCCATCTTTGCTCCAATGGAGCCTTGGCTGCGGGAGGGGAAGAGAGAGACAGAGAGGAAGGAGGGGGGGATGGAGAAGCAAATGGGTGCTTCTCCTATATGCCCTGGCTGGGAATCAAACCCAGGTCCTCCGCATGCCAGGCCGACGCTCTACTGCTGAGCCAACCAGCCAGGGCCGGAAATACATATTTTATTTAAAAATGTATAATAAATATGTATTTTCCGATGGCTTTAGGTGACCCCTGAGTTTTGGTCGTTTGACCCCCGCCAGGGTCGCGACCCACAGGTTGAGAACCACTGTTCTAGAAAGAAAAGGTCAGGCATTCCTGTCCTTTTTTTGGAAAATGGAGGAAAAGGAATGTAGAAGTCTCCTGACTTACAAGATCGACTAGGATCATTTTGGTTTTAAGTTCTCTGAAAGGATTAAGGTTATCTGAGGAACTCCCTTTCACTTTCAATAAGAGATAAAATTAATGTACCACCCTACACTGATCTTAGCTCTCCCTCCCTTCCTGGAATCCTGAGATTAACATGTATCTCTAGGCAAAGGAGGAGAGATAGATACTAAAAGGATTTGTGAATGTCTTTGATTGTATTACCTTGAAAGTTTTAATGTTCTTTGTAAATCCCCTAGACCAGTGTTTTTCAACCAGTGTGTCGCAGCACACTAGTGTGCCGTGAGACATGGTCAGGTGTGCCGTGGGGAAATTAAACATGGGTCCCCAAACTACGGCCCGCGTGCCAGATATGGCCTGCGGAGGCTATTTATCCGGCCTGCAGCCAGCCGCCTCCATCCAAACATAAACATTCCCCTCACAATCCCTCCAGCTATCAGCGACAGGAAGAGTGGAGGCACAGGGAACACTCACTGACCAATCTCCTTCTAGGATTCATCCCGACCACTAGTGATGAACCAATAGTAGGCCGCCTCTCATCCACACCCAGGAAGGTCCCCACTCGGGCTGCCGTACACTTGTCATTGTGTGGCCACAGTGAGTAGTTGAAGCTGCTACTCCTCTCCATGGTCCCGATTTCTAATCCTGGTCAGGACTGGAGGTAAATGTTGCCACCACTAGATGAAGCCTCAGCCTCAGCTGGTTATGTCTATCCTGATGATGTGTATAGATATTTGACATTTTTCTTTTTAAAAGAGGCCCCCACAGAGGGTGATATACAATGTATCACCATGTTATCTAACTTTAAAGCTAAAGTTTGCTGATCTTCCTTTGGACAGTTTTTGATTATCTGTTGCCAAGGAGTTCCCCATTCTGGCCAACAAAGCTATTTTGACATTGCTCCCATTTTCAACATATCTATGTGAGCTGAGCTTCTCAAGCTTGACTGCGATAAAAACAAAAAACAGAAAGAGACTGAGAACTGTTGAGGAAGAGCTTCGTGTGTGTCTTTCTACCATTCCTTCCAGGATATCCCTTTTGTGTTCATCGAAACAGGCCCAGGTTTCACACTAAGTGAGTATAAATACATTTAGAAACTATATTATTAACTATATATATAATATGTACTGTGTTAGAGTGTCATTTTGTGTCATTTTGGTAGGTGGTGTGCCCCAGGATTTTGTAAATGTAAAAAATGTGCCGCAGCTCAAAAAAGGTTGAAAATCACTGCCCTAGACAAATGTTATAATCTTGTTAATGATTGTGTCATGCTGTCAAGCCCCCCCCCCCACCTGTATGTGGTCAAAGGGTATATAACCAGCCTCTGAAATATACTTGGCACTCATGATTTGGGTCTGCAAATGCCCCATATCAGCCATGTGTGGCTGGCATATTTAATAAATCTCCTCCTTTAATAAAACCTTTCAAAATCCATCTGGACTTGGTGTATCTACATAAACCCACTGAAGTGAGGTACGGTACTTTTCAGAATCTGGGGTACAGTACTTTACAACATTTGGGGGCTCGCCTGGGATCCGGTGTTTTGCATCACCGGTAGAGACACCCAGAATTGGATGGACTCTGCTGAGCTGCCCGACCCTGCTTGAATCTCAAGGAGAGGCACCACCTGAGACGTTTTCAGGGCTCCCAGTTTTCCTGTGGGTCTGGACAGTTCTTCAGCAGACGCCTCCCGGTTCCTAAATTCAACAATTTAAACAATTTGGCAGAAAAATCAAGGAGGTAGGTAAAGCTTTACTGAATTCTGGCTTTCCTCTGAATTCTTGCTTTTCCTTTTCTGTTTAGGACTGGTACTGGTCTGGGACTAGGTGTAGGTAAGGTAGACTTGTGACTTTACTAATTTGTAACTCCAGTGTGTAGGTAAGGCAGATCTCCTGTTTTGCTGATTTGAAACTCTGGAAACTTGTAGGTAAGGTCAATCTAGATTTGTGGCCAATCTAGATTTGTGGCTTTGCTAATTTGTAACTCCGGAGGTGTATGTGTGGTAAATCTTTTGTTCTGCTGATTTGAAACTCTGGAGGTGTATGTAAAGCCAGTCACCATGGCCACCATCACAGTCGCCTGGCCCATGCAGGTTCATATTTGATTCAGACAAACTGTAATGAAACAATGGAGCCAAGAACTGGTGGGCCATTAGCTTTAATCCTAGCTTGCACCCAGTGGGCAAGAAATACACACAATGGGAAAACACTTCCCTTTCCATTCAGAGCTCCCAAAGCCACTGTGTAAGGCCAGGAGCTCTCCCTCTCTTCCTGGAATCTGAGATTAACGTGTACCTCTAGGCAAAGGAGGAAAGATAGATACTGAAAGGATTTGTGAATGTCTTTGATTGTATTACCTTGAAGGTTAATGTTTCTTGTAAATCCCCTAGACAAATGTTATAATCTTGTTAATGATTGTGTCATGCTGTCATGCCCTCCCAACCTGTATGTGGTCAAAGGGTATATAACCAGCCCCTGAAATATACTCGGCATGCACAATTTGGGCCTGCTATGCCCCGTGTCAGCCATATGAGGCCGGCATATTTAACAAATTTTCTCCTTCAATAAAACTCTTCAAAATTCATCTGGACTGGGTGTCTCTATGTGGACTCGATGAAGTGAGGTACAGTGACTTTCAGAATCTGGGGTATGGTATTTTATAACATTTGGGGGCTTGTCTGGGATCTGGTGTTTCGTGCCACTGGATAGAGACACCCCGAATCGGCTGGTCTCTCGGGAAGCTGTCTGGCCCCGCTTGAATCTCGTGGAGAGGTGTGCCACCTGAGACTTTTCAGGGCTTCCAGTCTTCCTGTGGGGTCCAGATTGCTCCTTGTTAGACGCCTTTCAGTTCCCAAATTCAACAATTTAGATAATTCGGCAGAGAAAATTGAGGAGGTAAGTAAAGCACCTCTGCTTTACGAATTTTCTGGCTTCCCTTTGAACTCTTACTTTTGCTTTTATGTTTGTAACTAGTTTTTACTCTGTTTGGGACTGGAATGTAGGTAGAGTGGATTTGGGAGCTTTGCTGAATTGCAACACTGGGGATGTGGAACCCCGGTGGAAGTAAGTAGGGCTTTCAAGACTGCTTTGCTGATTTGCTCCTAGGCTATAGTGTTTATGTTTTGAACTGAAACTGCAGCAAAACAGACCAGACGTGATCATAAGTTCATGCAGGCTTTCCAAGACTGAGACGTTGGTGGAAAGTTTTAGTGCTCCTGCCTTGGGTTCTAGTTGCGCTCTCAGTGAATACCAGAAGTGGGGACATGCATCTATCTCTAGGAAGGCTAATGAAGGTTAAGTTCATCCAGGATTAGTCAGTCTCTCATTGCACTGAATCAGTGGAGGCTGAGCTAACCTGGATTGATCTAACCCAAGACTTCCAAGAGACGTCTCTGTGCTTGTTGAGATCTCAGTCTTTGTTTTTAAAGGTGTCTGTTTAGAAAACCCTGGTTTAAAGGAATCTCTGGTGCAGCCTGCATGCACCTGAGAGGCCACGAGGGGGAGCCCTTCCTTGTCAGTGAGGCACAGCACTTTTCAGCATCTGGAGTGCAGTGCTCTACACTGAGAACTCCTCCCTTGTCTATTGAACTTTGTCTTTGTTTGCCAGAAAAAGTAGGATAAGTAAAGCGCGTTCATTTAAACTTCTTGATTTGTGTGTATAAGTCCTTTTTTAATGTCTAAATATGTCTGTTTTAAGGCCTGTTTGAGTCTTTTGTGTCAAGAATGGAAGCTTCTGACTAGAAGCTATGTTAAGTGGCTTTCTTTGTTCTCAAAATCTACCTTCAGGGAGCTCTATCTGACTTCTTCCCTGAAGGAAAACGATCCTCTTCGGTTGGCTTCTTCCTCTTGTCTTGTGTAATAATTAGTATCTCTATAATCAAACACCCTTTTATTCTGGGTGCTAGTTAATTATCTGTCTTATCTCTCTTATAAGTGCACTAATTCTTAGATTCTCCTGAAACAAGTTTCAGTTTTGTAATAAATAATAGCAACCGGGAATTCTGGATAATAAAGACAGTCTGGAATATAGTAATTGGGGACCCAGGTTGTCCCAATCAGTTTCCACACATGGATTGGTGGCTAAATTTAACAATGAATCCATCACAGTGGTTTAAAAGCTTGTTCGATACAAAAAGGGCTGGCAAGCAAGTGATTTAAATGAAAGAAAAGTGAAGCCCACAAATTGAAAGTGTTTCTCCAAACTCTGGAGCAAAAGGAAAAGCAAGTAAGCAGTTTGAGTGAGAGAAAAACTAAGTGGTGATACACAGAGCGAGGGGCAGAGCTGAGGAGAGACAAACGTATACATGCCCCCTCCCCTCTCCACCATTCTTTGGCCTCCCCGGGTGCTGCACCTGAGAGGCAGGCAAACAGTAAACAGCCCACTGCCTTCAGGTGCATGGTTAGGTTAGGATTTGGCCTGCTGTGTGTAGAGCAGGGGTCCTGAACCCTTTTGGCTGAGAGAGCCATGAATGCCACATATTTTAAAGTGTAATTCTTTGAGAGCCATGCAATATGTTTAACACTAAATACAAGTAAATGTGTGCATTTTATGTAAGACCAACACTTTTAAAGTACAATAGGTCTCTGAATTCTTTTTAATAATGTTGTTATGCTGTTGCTAACCAATGATGAATAAAGTACTTCTTACCATTAATGCAACTTCTGGTGCTGCATGGTTTTGCTGATGGCTTTGTAGTCTGGTTGATACGTGGTGAGGTTAAGCTTCATGCAGGTGTTGAGACTTTCAACTGTTAAACATGAATGTAGGTTGGTCTTAACATTCTTTAGATGTGAGAAAGACTGCTCACATGCATATGTAGAGCCAAACATTGTCAGTACAGCAATATTTACACACTGCAGTGTGTGGTATGTGACAGGAAGCGAGTTCCAAGTTTTGACACATCTGAGCACAAAGCGCCTCCTGATGTAGGATGCAGTGAAACTTAGGATGGGTCTCTTTTCATGTTCACGAAGAAGCGCTACAAATCCTCTGGTTTTCCCCACCATGCACAGAGCACCATCAGTACACACCATCGGTTTATCCATCGGTAGATTTTTTTCTTTAGTGAACTCAGTGAAAGACTTGAATAAATCCTCCCCTCTTGTTGTCTCTTTCATAGGCAAAACAGCAAGACTTTCCTCACGTGATGTGTCATCAACAGCATGCCTTGCAATCATGCTGAACTGGGATAAATGGCTTATGTCTGTTGGCGCATTCAAAGTGAGAAAAAAGAATGGTGCTGCATTTATGTCCTTCACTTGCGTTGCCTCAATTTGATTTGCCATCATGATGGTATGATCATGAACAGTTCTTGCTGACAGAGGCATGTCTTTAATTCATTTGCTTATCTTGTCTTTATCCGAAAAGTCGTCAAAAAGTTCATTGGCAACATCAAGCATGAATGTATTGGCATACTTCCCATCTGTGAATGGCTTTCTGTTTTTCACAATTGCTAAAGCACCAGCAAAGCTAGCCAAATTTCAGTCACCTTGTTGGGTCCAAACACGGAGTTGCTGCTGACTAGCTTGTACTCTGCACAGTAGCTCTTGACATACTTTCTTCCTGCTGTCCTCCGCTGGATATTTCGATGCAAATGTAGTATGGCGTGTGTTGAAGTGCCGCTTTATACTTGACCATTTCATTGATGCAATTTTATCATTGCATATTAGACACACTGCAGAACCTGCTTTCTCCACAAAGGCGAATTCCTCTGTCCATTCCTGCTGAAAAGTACGATACTCCTCATCTTTTTTTTCTTTTAGCCATCTTCGTCAGAAGAGTTTCTTCAATTAGCTAGCTGACTACTTGATTAAAAGGAAGGAAGTTTACTTCCTGACTTTACAACGACCCATGTACATTACGCATTATCCAAAAAGAATTTGTTGTTGTCCCGGAGGACAGCTGTGATTGGCTCCAGCCACTCGCAAACATGAACATGAACAGTAGGAAATGAATGGATTGTAATACATGGAATGTTTTATATTTTTAATGTTATTATTCTTTTTATTAAAGATTTGTCTGCCCAGCCAGATGCAGCCATCACAAGAGCCACATCTGGCTCACGAGCCATAGGTTCCCGACCCCTGGTGTTGAGCAACAGAAGAGAGCAATGAAGTAAGGATAAAATAACTAAAATATAGAATAGGAATTAGTTTCAAATGTCGACCGGTGGATCAAAAAAGGTTTTGCCCACTTAGAAATTTCAGGGTAGGGATAGTATTAAAATTTGAAACTTTACTTTAAAAAAATTATAAAGGAAAGAAAAGGAATTTAGAAATTAACAAACAGTAGGTGTGGACCATGCTAGCTAATTGGCAATTTCTTAAATTAAATTACAACTCCAGAAGAAGTAATAGAATCATAAATAATAGGATTATAGGAAATAAAATAAAAAATAAGCTCTCCAGATGTTGAAAATAATGGCTTGTTGCCCCCACAGGTGTAAAAATTAAAGAAAATTTCAACACTCTCCTGCAGGCGAAGAGGGTGGTGGAGTCTCTCCAAGGCTTTCAGTTACATAAAAGACATGAAGTTCATAAGGAAGACCCACAGCATTAACCAAAATAGTAAAAATTGTAAAAAGAATTTTCAGAGAATTACAGGAAAAATTGAAAACCTCATATAGGCTAAAGCAACTCACTATTGGGAAAGTAATTTTGTGAAAATTGTATTTAGCTGCTCAATGCGAGGCAGTTAGTTTACAGGTGGCAAATTAATTCTAGTCTTGCTAGTGAGAAGTCCCATTGTCTTGTTAAGAGGCTTGAATACAGGACAAACTGCAGAAAAAAAGGTAAAAGTGGCAAGCTCTCAGTTCTTAGAGTCTGCCTCTCCCTCAGGCACCCACCCCTACCCCCCATGCAAAAGAAAGTTAATATCTCATTGCCAGCTGGGTAGTTTATACCAAGGATCCCTTATTGTATAAAAGTATTTTCCATGTTAAAATGTATGTGTTGTTTAAAGGCCTGTTGTTAATTCTTTTACTTGCTGTTTTATAGCCCTGTAATATTAGAATCTTAGTTTAAATGTTAGGAATTGTTAATAATGTCTTTCTATGTAATGTTTAGTTTATTATTATTTTGAAACAATATTGTTCAATAATAAGTCATATCTTGGAACTCCTGTAAACCTATTTTATCATGCTTTTGTTAAAATTTCTTTTGAATGCTAATGTACTGAATTATTCAGCAGGGAAGAGACTCTGGAATCAGAAAGGAGACACCAAAACCTGTTTTTCTTGGTTTGATCTAGCTAAATAATGCTGCTTTTGTCTTTTTCCAAAAGTTTGTATAAATAGAAAAGGGCTCTCAAGCCCCTCAGTGTAATTTTCTGAGCATGGCTTTTAAGGTCTATAATGGCCAAGGGAGTAACAGAAAAGGCAAATAAGGCCCAAAAGAAGTCAGGAAATACCAGCTTTTGGTATATGCCCATAAAGGCTCCAGCACCCAGAAAGGGCTTCATAGAATTCCAGCAGGGCCCTGCTTCAAGAGTGGAAAAAAGGTCATTGAACTCGAAGCCTGCAAGACTTCTTGGCCCCCCTGGAGGACATGCCTTGTGGGATTTTCCTGAATATGTGTAACTCCTGTTCTTTAGGACATTTCTCAAGCTTAGTGAAATTACGTTAACATGTTAAGAACATTTGTGACTGTAACAATTTTATTTTGAATCCTGTTATATTAGTAAGAATTTTATTTTTGTTTAATAATCTAGTAGGCTTTAGTAATTTTATTGTATTAAGATGCTTATTATAGTATTTGTTAACATTAGCTATTGAATTTTATTGTTAATTGTATATTTTTCCAGTCTGCCTCAAAATCAGAACATAGTAATTCAAATGAATAAATGTCACCCAGAACCAGTGGGGTCTTGGGACCCTTATTGCCAAAGGTATATTTGAAACCAATTAGAAAAAAATTTGGCCAACAGGAAAGGAATAATTAGAAAAGCCAAACTTAGAATCTATTACAGAAGGCATAATATCTGAATATTTAGTTTATGCCCAAGTGAATACTAAGCAAAATAAGGAAATTATAGAAAAAACAGGAAAAAAGGAATTTTCCCAAGTAAACATTTAAAATAGGCTTTAATAAAATATTTGACAATTGTTAGGTAATTGCTATATAAAATTCTTTCCAGGTTTAGCCTACCCATTCTAGTATTGGACCTGCATTTGTGACCACAGTTTCAAAACTAGTAGGAAAGGAACCCAATACTAATTAAAAACTAATTTGAAGTTACATTGTGCCTATAGGTACCCAAAAGGTCCAGGCAAGTAAAATGCACGATTCAAATAGTAAAAAGAAATGTAACCACCTGTTTTCTAAGTACCTGCAGGATTTACAGGTGTTGGGCAGATAAAATGTATTATGCTCACTTTGTTAAAGAGGCCATCGCCCAGGTGTTATTAATGTGTGTTGGAGATCGTTGTAACCTGGGGCTTGGTTTTGGGATTAAGCCTTTCCCACCCTTTTTGCTGTAGGGCGGTACAATCCAATCATGCCTCAGAGAAGTGACTTTGTATTAGAGACTTCCCTATTTTGTATATTGGATTAGAGGTTGTGAAGCTACACTATAAAATAGGGGCAGAACGGGACTTGGCGCTTGGTTCCTGAGATTAGCATGAGAGAGCAGAGAGAGTAGAGCCAACAGCAGGAGGAGGCCACGTGGAGGAGGCCAGGAAAAGCAGCCAAGATGGCGGAGTGCTGAGTGAGAGGCCAGTCTGTGTAGAGTTTGTATCTGGGATAAGGAAGGAGATGGGGAACTGAGGAGAATAAGGTTGGTGAGCTAGAAACCTTTGATTCTAGGAAACTCGGATAAATCAGTAGCTTTGTGAGCACTGAGTGTGACTGGGTTTTGGAGCCCAGTGTGTATTTTTACTTGCCCGCCGGGTGCAAGGTAGGATTAAAGGTTATGGCCCACCAGTTTTTGGCTCCATGGTTTCTTTACCAACTGTCCGAATCCAATGCGAACCTGCATGTGAATGGCCATGATGGCGGCTCCTGGCCTTACAACAGGTTACTCAGCAAACTGTTCAAAGAGTGTCCAAGAGGCACTTCCAGCATTACATCACCCAAAGACTGACTTTCATGTGGACGGGTCCACACACCGTGATCCTGACAATTCCCACTGCTGCTAAGGTAGAAAAATAGCATGCCTTACTCCAACCACAAACCGGAAGCTGGTTGGTCTACATATGGCAAATATATGTAGGACTCAATATTAATCAGACTTTGGGAAAAGGGAAACTAGGGTAAACGAAAGTCAACTTAATTGTCACTAAAGGTTAAGATTTTGAAAATTAAGAGTTCTGACTAAAAATAAATTGTTATAAAGGCAATTAGTTTTATAAATTGCAAAAGGTTTGTACAATTTATAGGAAATCAATTAATAACATTTGTTTCTCTAGTGAACTGTATTGCTATTAATGCTGTCTGTTAAATATTTGTTACATGTTATAAGTTAATATCCCTACACAACAGCCTCATGCTTTTCAGTAAGTCAAAGATTTGACTTAGAATATAAAGCCAGTGGGAAATGTTGTAAGGTACCAAAAAGCTGCAAATTAATATTAATATTCTGGGAGAAAAGGTCAGGCTTTCCTGTCCTTTCTTTGGAAAATAGAGGAAAAAGAATATAGAAGTCTTCTGACTTACAAGGACAACTGGGGTCATTTGGTTTTAAGTTCTCTGAAAGGATTAAGGTTATCTGAAGAACTCCCATTCTGCTTCAATAAGAGATAAAATTAACGTACCACCCTACACTGATCCTAGCTCTCCCTCCCTTCCTGGAATCCTGAGATTAACGTGTACCTCTAGGCAAAGGAGGAAAGATAGATACTGAAAGGATTTGTGAATGTCTTTGATTGTATTACCTTGAAGGTTAATGTTTCTTGTAAATCCCCTAGACAAATGTTATAATCTTGTTAATGATTGTGTCATGCTGTCATGCCCCCCAACCTGTATGTGGTCAAAGGGTATATAACCAGCCCCTGAAATATACTCAGTGTGCACGATTTGGGCCTGCTATGCCCCATGTCAGCCATATGTAGCCAGCATATTTAACAAATTTTCTCCTTCAATAAAACTCTTCAAAATTTATCTGGACTGGGTGTCTCTACATGGACTCAATGAAGTGAGGTATAATGCCGTTTAGAATCTGGGGTATGGTACTTTATAACAGAATATATATGTTATTTCAAAGGCCTCTTGTTAATTCTTTTTATTTGCTGTTTTATAGCCCTGTAATTTAAAAATTTTGGTTTAGATATTAAGACATATGTAATAATTGTTATTACTGTCTTTTCATGTAATGTTTAGTTTACTGTCATTTTGAAACAATATTGTTCAATGCTAAGTAATGATAGATACATAAATTTACCAGGAATTCCAACTGCCCTTTTGATGTTCTACTTATCTGTCAGACCTCACTCTTAACTCACTGGACTATTGCCCCTGAGACAGAGGAATTCCAAGAAGCTGGCAAGCTGCCTCAAGGAGGAGAATTCCAGACATACCAGGACTTTTGATTCAACACTTTGCTTGAGATTCTCCCTTACTCTATAAAATTCATCCCCTAGCTTATACTGGTGCTATTCTCCCTGGAGAAGTGCCTGGCAGGGTTCCTTTCTTCCTTTCAATAAAGCCTGTTACTCTGGTCTTTTTGGACTTCCATGAATTCCAAAATATAAGAAAAGGAGTTGTATCCTGGAACTCCTACAAATCTATCTTTATTGTGCTCTTTGTTTAAAATTTCTTTTGAATACTGTAAAGCCAGTTGCCAAGGCCACCATCACAGCTGCCTGGCCTATGCAGGTTCGCATTAGATTTGAACAAACGGTAATGAAACAATGGAGCCAAGAACTGGTGGGCCATCATCTTTAATCCTAGCTTGCAGCTGGCGGGCAAGTAAAAACATACACTTGGCTCCAAAACCCACTCATTCAGTGCTCTCAAAGCTACTGACTTATTCAAGTTTTCTAGAATTAAAAGTTTCTAGCTCACTAGACTTATTCACCTCTATTCCCCATCTCCTTCCTTCTCCCTGCACAAACTCTGAACAAACGGGCTTCTCACTCAGCACTCCACCATCTTGGCTGCATCTCCTGGCCTCCTCCACATGGCCTTTCTCTGCTCTTCTCTCTAATGCTAATCTCAGGAACCAAGAGGGAGCAAGCTTCTGGTCTGCCCCACTTTATAGTGCAGAAATCAAAACCTTTTAATCCAATTGTACCACCCCATATCAAAAAGGGTGGGAAAGGCTTAGTCCTAAAACCAAGCCCCAGGCTACAAGGATCCTGCATGCCCACAGCCCACCCCCAACACACATTAATATCACCTGGACAACGAGCTTCCACATGGGCAGCGCCATCATTAACAAAGTGAGCATAATATATTTTATCTGCCCAACAGACTGAGAATGAAGTTGAGCCTTAGCAGAGAAGACACGATATCCCTTCACAGTGAGGAAGTTAAGAAGGGTGTCGGTCTGTCTCCTTGAGGGAGACAGGGAGGTGCTGCAGAGGAGTAGGTCATCTACATATTGTAAGAGAGTACTAGTTTTGAGATTGCATGCTGCTAAATCCTGAGCTAGTGCCTGCCCAAACAGGTGTGGGCTGTTTCGGAACCCCTAGGGTAAGACAATCCATGTAAATTGCTGGGCTGCATTAGTGTCCGGGTAAAGGCAAACAGAAAGTAAAAGTCAGGGTGTATAAGAAATGATGACATCAAATCATTTACAATAACATGGATGGACCTTGATAACATTATACGGAGTGAAATAAGTAAATCAGAAAAAACTAAGAACTATATGAATCCATACACAGGTGGGACATAAAAATGAAACTCAGAGACATGAACAAGAATGTGATGGTGCCTGACCTGTGGTGGCGCAGTGGGATAAAGCGTCGACCTGGAACGCTGAGGTTGCCAGTTCGAAACCCTGGGCTTGCCTGGTCAAGGCACATATGGGAGTTGATGCTTCCTGCTCCTCCCCTTTCTCTCTCTCTCTCTTTATCTCTCTCTCTCCCCCCTCTAAAAAAAATCAACAAATAAAAAAAAATAGAAAAATATCCCCCCCAAAAAATTAAAAAAAAAAAAAGAATGCGATGGTAACAGGGGGTGGGTGGGGGGGTGGAAAGGGGACGAGGAAGGAGAGAGAGGGGGTGGGGGGCAGGGGAGGGGCACAAAAAAAACCAGATAGAAGGTGACAGAAGACAATTTGACTTTATCAATGTCACTGCATTAAAATTAATTAAAAAAAAGTCAAGGTGTAGAGCAGGGGTCTCAAACTTGCGGCCCGTGGGCCGCATGCGGCCCGCCGAACAATTTTGTGTGGCCCACAGACTAATCCACGAAGTTCAAAATATTTTGGATAAAATTAGGTAAGCCTAGGGGCCTACTTGTATTTGCCGAAAGGCTGTGATCTTGCTCTGCGGCCCACATGCTGAGTTGAGTTTGAGACCCCTGGTGTAGAGGAATGGTAAAGAAGGCATTCTTGAGGTTTAGGATTGTGTAGTGAGTGGTGTTTGAGGGAATGTGTGGCAGTAATTTGTAGAGATTAGGGACTACTGGATGGAGGGGAACTATTGCCTCATTGTTTAGATGTAAGACTTGTAAGAGTTGATAAGCTCCTGAAGGTTTTTGAACAGGAAGGATGGGGGTATTACAGGGATAGTCCATAGGGATGAGTAAGTCTTGATTTAAGAGGTGGGCAATTATTGGTTTAAGGCCTTAGAAACAGACACAGTTACACATTAAACAAAGGTTTCATATACAAATTATAAAGAGATTTAAATGAGTGTGCTTTACTTGTTTCAATTAAAATTATACTAGAGATATTTTCTGACAAACAAAGAGACAAGATGGATTACTTACTCACATAGCTTAATATACAATTCTGCTTTTTTAAGTTTTTTGAGATGGCAGGGAGTTGCCAGCATGGGGTGGGGGGAAGAGAAAGCAGATGAATGGACAGTGTGAACAGCTGGATGGAAAGAAGGAGGGTCAGAATCTGCAGGAGGAGGAGGAGGAGGTTAAAGTGCTTGTGGTCAGAGGAGTTAAAAAGATTTAGGTCTCTGAGGAGAGGGGAGGGGACCAAAGAGAGACAGGCAGAGTGGCAGCCTGTGAGGGGGAGGAGGAGTTTAAGAACACAGTGGAGAAGGGAGGAACCCTTGGCCAGCAGGAGAGGAGAAAGAGAGACTGGTATTTGCAAGTGAATGAGAAAGAGGATTCAGTGAAGAGAGGGGAGGGGGCTCTTAGAGGGAAGAGACTCGAGTGAAAGATTTGCAGAGGGACCAAAGAGGGGTCCTGAGAGAGGGGTGCGCTTGGGGGGTCATGCAGGAGAAGGAGAGAGTTGGGAGTCCATGGAGATAAAAAGATTAGGAGTGGAAGTTTTAGATGAGGTTTCTCTGGCCAAAAAATGGCCTGCGTGTGAAACAAGTGGTACAGAAATTAAGGACAGGAGCGAAAGTAAAAGGAAGCCTGCAAGTAAGGAATTTCTGATGCCCTTCCCTTCCGGTGGCAGAAATTGTCAAAATCTCTTAGGATGTTGTAATGGTAGTAGAGAGCAACCTAGCTAGGTGCCTAGACTTTCGAGGAAGTCCGTAGAAGCAGGCCACTTGGAGTAGAAACCTCCCAAACTGTGAACATTAGAGAGTAGAGTGAGTGCTGAAGGAGTAGAGGAGTCCTGAAGGAGTCTGTTGGGCAGATAAAATATATTATGCTCACTTTGTTAAAGATGGCGCTGCCCACGTGGAAGGACTTGAGCCCGGCAGCAGCACAGGCAGTGGAAGCTGGTGTTTTCAGTTCCTCTTTGGAGGATGAGGAGAATCGGGCTGGAGTTGCAATCCACAGTCTCCTTAAAATGGGAGCCCAGCTGGAAGGAGCACCTACTACAGCCCTGGTAGGACTGCGATTTTGGGACATAGGGTTGGACATGCTCTCTGGAGCAGAGATGGAAATGCTGACTGCCATTGCCATGTGCTCCTCTTTGGGACAGTGTAAGACCTGCCAGGATGGCAGGGATGAGGGGGGTGGCTGTGGTCTCATGTGCGTGGACTGATTTCCTGGACTATGACCAGAGTGGGCACTGAGTCCTTTGTTGAATGGACTTACGGATTTTGGACAATATGAAATACCCTGATGGGGGTGGGGGGTGGCTTTGCTGGAAGCACTCCCCTGCCCCGGGAAGCTTTTCCCATGGCTAGAAAGAAGGCTGAGGACATTTTGCGCTTTGGGCTAAGTGCTCAGAGACTGGTGAAGTATATACCTCTGTAATTGTTGAAATTGTATGATTTGCCATGTTGTTGTAATTTGTGTAATGTGCCTTATTTCCTTGCACAGGGATGCCAGTGGTGTAGATTGTGGGTAGTAAAGTGAGCATAGGGGTGGATTGTTGAGCAGATAAAATATATTATGCTCACTTTGTTAAAGATGGCGCTGCCCACGTGGAAGCCATTGCCCAGGTGATGTTAATGTGTGTTGGGGGCGTGCTGTGGGCAGGCAGGATCCTTGTAGCCTGGGGCTTGTTTTTAGGACTAAGCCTTTCCCACTCTTTTTGATGTGGGGTGGTACAATCCCATCATGCCTCAGATAAGTGACTTTGTATTAAAGACTTTCCCTATTTTGTATATTGGATTAAAGGTTTTGATTTCTACACTATAAAATGGGGGCAGAATGGGAGCTTGCTCTCTTGGTTCCTGAGATTAGCATTATAGGAGACAGCAGAGAGCAGAGAGCAAAAAAAGGTCATGTGGAGGAGGCCAGGAGAAGCAGCCAAGATGGCAGAGTGTTGAGTGAGAAGCCAGTTTGTGCAGTTTGTGCAGGGAGAAGGAAAGAGATGGGGAACAGAGGTGAATAAGTCTGGTGAGCTAGAAACCTTTGATTCTAGGAAACTTGGATAAGTCAGTAGCTTTGTGAGCACTGAATGTGAGTGGGTTTTGGAGCCCAGTGTGTGTTTTTACTTGCCTGCCAGGTGCAAGCTAGGATTAAAGATGATGGCCCATCAGCTGTTATTTCTTTACCGACTGTCCGAATCCAATGCGAACCTGCAGGGGCCAGGCGGCTGTCATGGTCTCTGTGGCAACTGGCCATACAGAGTTGTCCCAAAGGAGTAGAGGAGTTCCAACGTAGTAGTCCCGAAGGAGTAGAGAAGTAGTCTCTGAGGCCTGAGATTGGGAGGAGCCCATGTTCTGAGGGGAGCCTGGCTGGACGGTTTGGACTGAGAGGAGCCCACAGTAGAGGAGACTGAAAGAAGGGGGCGTCCCCGCCTTCGGTCACAGATCTGAGAGGAGAAAATCTCCGTAGAAAGAGAGTCTCAGACTGGAGGTTGTCACCCCAAGGCCGAGATCCCGGGATGTAAGAGAGGGGCCTGGTTAGGTGCGCTTAGACTTTTGTAGAAGTCCATAAAGGAGTAGAGGCAGACCACTTGTAGATATGGGGTCTGAAGTCAAAACCATCTGACCAGGAAGGGGTGTTTTTAGAAAGAAATTTGGAGGCCAACCGGGGATAGGGAGGGAGAAACTCCTTACCTCCTGATCCAGCAGGGTTCAGGACAGGGTTAGACTGCCGGCCAATCGACCTACAATTGCTTGTCCAGGCTTTGTTTGGACAGCAAAGAGGAATCATCCAGGCAACCAGTACCCTGTCCCGGGTTTTGGCACCAAATGTTGAAATCCATGGGAGTCCGAAAAGACCAGAGTAACAGGCTTTATTGAAAGGAAGAAAGGAACCCTGCTGGGTACTTCTCCCAGGGAGAAGAGCACCTGTTACAGACTATGAGGCAAATTTTATAGGGTTTTGGAAAGCCTGAGGGGGCACTGAGTCAAAAGTTCTGGTATGTCTAGAATGCTCCTCATTGGGGCAGCTTGCCAGCTTCTTGGAATTCCTCTGTGTTGGGCAGATAAAATATATATATTATGCTCACTTTGTTAAAGATGGTGCTGCCCACGTGGAAGCCGTCGCCCAGGTGATATTAATGTGTGTTGGGGGTGGGCTGTGGGCAGGCAGGATCCTTGTAGCCTGTGGCTTGCTTTTAGAACTAAGCCTTTCCCACCCTTTTTGATGTGGGGTGGTACAATCCCATCATGCCTCAGATAAGTGACTTTGTATTAGAGACTTTCCCTATTTTGTATATTGGATTAAAGGTTTTGATTTCTACACTATAAAGGGGCAGAAAGGGAGCTTGCTCTCTTGGTTCCTGAGATTATCATTAGAGGAGAGAGAAGAGAGGAGAGCAGAGAGAGGCCATGTGGAGGAGGCCAGGAGAAGCAGCCAAGATGACAGAGTGTTGAGTAAGAAGCCAGTTTGTGCAGGGAGAAGGAAGGAGATGGGGAACAGAGGTGAATAAGTCCGGTGAGCTAGAAACCTTTGATTCTAGGAAACTCGGATAAGTCAGTAGCTTTGTGAGCACTGAATGTGAGTGGGTTTTGGAGCCCAGTGTGTGTTTTTACTTGCCTGCCAGGTGCAAGCTAGGATTAAAGATGATGGCTCACCAGTTTTTGGCTCCTTTGTTTCTTGACCGACTGTCCGAATCCAGTGCGAACCTGCATGGGCCAGGTGGCTGTGATGGTAGCCTCGGCTACTGGCTTTACACTCTGTCTCAGGGGTGATAGTCTAGTAGGGGTGAGGTCTGACAGGTAAGCGGAACATCAAGAGGGCAGTTTGAAATTCACGTATCTATCACTAGTAAGGTAGAAATCTTTGATTCTAGGAAACTCGGACAAGTCAGTGATTTTGGGAGCCCTGAATGGAAAGGGAAGTGTTTTGCCAGCCTCTGGGGGCAAAGGGCTGGCAAGTAAGTGGTTTGGGTGAGAGAAGAGCAGAAAGCAGGGCTGGGAAGTGCTGTGTGTGGAGTGGTGGGGGAAGAGTGCTAGAGTAAGGTGGCAAGGACAACTAAGGATAGGGTGACTAGAGTGTTGTAAGGTACAAAAAAGCTGAAAAATTAATATTGATATTCTAGGAGGAAAAGGTCAGGCTTTTCTGTCCTTTCTTTGGGAAATGGAGGAAAAGGAATGTAGAAGTCTCCTGACTTACAAGGACAACTGGGTCATTTAGTTTTAGTTCTCTGAAAGGATTAAGGTTATCCGAAGAACTCTTTCACTTTCAACAAGAGACAAAATTTACAACCACCCTACACTGATCTTGGCTCTCCCTCCCTTCCTGGAATCCTGAGATTAACGTGTACCTCTAGGCAAAGGAGAAGAAATAAATACTAAAAGGATTTGTGAATATCTTTGATTGTATTACCTTGAAAGTTTTAACGTTCTTTGTAAGTCCCCTAAACAAATGTTATAATCTTTTTAATGACTGTGTCATGCTGTCATGCCCCCCCCCCAACCTGTGTGTAGTCAAGGGGTATATAACCAGCCTCTGAAATATACTTGGTGCACATGATTTTGTTCTGCTATGTCCTGTGTCAGTCATATGTGGCCAGCATATTTTATAACTAGAAAGCCCGGCGGTCATACGAAATGACCGCTGTTCTAGATATTATAAATTGTAATTAAAATGATTTGTGCAAAGATGTCTGCTAATTCAAACTGAATTACCCAGGGCAAGCGGTGAGGATGCCCCTTTTCTTAGTGTCCCACAGGGTTTCCCCCTTCAACTTGCTTAATTGCTTAAAGTAGAGTGCAATGAAGGAAACCACCGACGGTACATTTCTTAAGAGCCACCGCTAGCTCAATAAATAAAGGTGATTTAAATAATAAAATGTTAATTCACATGTCAAAGATCTCTTTGTACACAACATTTCTTGTGTAGATCTTTCCATCATTTTAAAGCTCACCTTGCAGAGGACCATCAATTATTTTTAATTTTACGTCCGTTTGAGCAAACTTTCTTTTCCCGTCAGAAGGATGCAAAGTTCCAGTTTGATGGTAAACTCGACCATGAGTCGAAAGCAATAAAGTCCTGGTCCAGGCAAGTCAATTGGTTTGTTTCCCATGGACGCAAAAGCAAACGAACTATTAATGGATCGAATGCTATCCATGTACTGTTTGCTATTTGGATGCTGATTAGTCAATAATTTTAAATTTTTTTTTTTTTTTTTTTACAGAGGCAGAGATAGACAGGGACAGACAGACAGGAACGGAGAAAGATGAGAGCATCAATCATCAGTTTCTTGTTGCACATTGCGACTTCTTAGTTGTTCATTGATTGCTTTCTCACATGTGCCTTGACCATGGGCCTTCAGCAGACCGAGTAACCCCCTGCTGGAGCCAGCGACCTTGGGTCCAAGCTGGTGAGCTCTTTGCTCAAGCCAGATGAGCCCACGCTCAAGCTGGCGACCTCGGGGTCTCGAACCTGGGTCCTTCCGCATCCCAGTCCGATGCTCTATCCACTGCGCCACCACCTGGTCAGGCAATTAGTCAATAATTTATTCAAGAGTGGTGGATAATTCTCAATTAGTGGAAGTACAATGTTTCCATACTTGCAACATTGAGAAAATTCTTTCTTGCTATGGTCAAATCGATTCGTTTCTAACTTGAAGTTTAAGGACTGACAGTGTTCACATTTAATATTCATGTCACCAGAGGAATGCTCAAAAATTAAAGTTTCTCCATTTGAAACTGTTTTAATCCTTTTTGCGTTTTGGTTAGCATTACTCTGTCGTTTTTTTTGCATTTCTCTCCTGCCTTTGTTCAAGGGACTCATTTTG
Organism: Saccopteryx leptura; assembly: GCF_036850995.1. Classification (NCBI taxonomy): domain Eukaryota; kingdom Metazoa; phylum Chordata; class Mammalia; order Chiroptera; family Emballonuridae; genus Saccopteryx; species Saccopteryx leptura. The sequence goes on along the minus strand of NC_089503.1, from coordinate 268,241,981 downwards.
TTGAGACAGGCTTTTTTGTCTTGCATCTGAGGCAAGCCTTGTTTCTCTATGCTCATCAGTCTCATTTTGCCGAGAGAGACACATTTGCTCTGTGACTGAAGCAAGCCTTGTCTTTCTCTGCTCAGTGGTTTCTTTTTGTTGAGAAAGCTGTTTTTGTGCAGCTTTAGTTCCTTTTCTCTCCTCTTCAGTGCTGTATTTTCTAGGAGGCATTCTTAAAAGAAATTACGTTAAGATGTAGCTTTTATGTAAAACAGATGATTGCCAATGCAAACAAATGTTCACCTTCCCCCTGACCCGCTCAATTTGCGTTCAGCTGTGGCAACTTCACCCCATTGGCTAGTACAGTTACGCAAGCAACCAATAAGCTATCAGCGACAAACAGACACTTAAGCCGCATATAATAAAGAATCTTCTTCTTTAATAAAACTCTTCAAGTTCATCTGTACTTGGTGTCTCTACATAAACCCGATGAAGTGAGGTACAGTGCCTTTCAGAATCTGGGGTATGGTGTTTTACAACAAGAGGAAGTATAAAATAGAAACTAGTTTCATATATTCAGATATCCACCTACAGACCAAAAGAAGTTTTATGCATTTGGAAAATATAGCGTAGGAATAGTATTAAAAGATTAGAACTTTGCTTAGAAAAAACTTAGAAAAAAAACAACAGGGTACCCAAAGCAATATACAAATTTAATGTAATTCCCATCAAAATTCCAATGGCATTTTTTAAAGAAATGGAACAAAAAGTCATCAGATTTATATGGAACTATAAAAAACCCCGAATAGCCAAAGCAATCCTAAAGAAAAAGAATGAAGCTGGGGGCATTACAATACCTGACTTCAAACTATATTATAGGGCCACGACAATCAAAACAGCATGGTATTGGCAGAAAAATAGACACTCAGACCAATGGAACAGAATAGAAAGCCCAGAAATAAAAACACATATATATGGTCAAATAATTTTTGATAAAGGGGCCAACAACACACAATGGAGAAAAGAAAGCCTCTTCAACAAATAGTGCTGGGAAAACTGGAAAACCACATGCAAAAGAATGAAACTGGACTACAGTTTGTCCCCTGTACTAATATTAATTCAAAATGCATAAAAGATCTAAATATAAGACCTGAAACAATAAAGTACATAGAAGAAGACATAGGTTCTAAACTCATGGACCTGGGTTTTAAAGAGCATTTTATGAATTTGACTCCAAAGGCAAGAGAAGTGAAGGCAAAAATTAATGAATGGGACCACATCAGACTAAGAAGTTTTTGCTCAGCAAGAGAAACTGATAACAAAATAAACAGACAGCCAACTAAATGGGAAATGATATTTTCAAACAACTGCTCAGATAAGGGCCTAATATCGAAAATATACAAAGAACTCATAAAAACAAAACAAAACAGGGCCAGGTAAAAAGATTTAGAAATTAACAAACCATGGGTGTTGTATGTCCTGTAGCCACGGCCACCATCACAGCTACCTGACCCATGTAGGTTCACATTAGAGTCAGACAGATGGTAATGAAACAACAGAGCCAAGAACTGGTGGGCCGTTATCTTTAATCCTAGCTTACACCCAGTGGGCAAGTAAAAACACACTCTGGGCTCCAAAACCCACTCATTTAGTGTTCACAAAGCTACTGACTTATCTGAGTTTCTTTCTTTTTTTTTTTTTTTGGTGGGCCATTAGGTTTAATCCTAGCTTGCACTCAGCGAGCAAAAAATACACACAGTGGGAAAACACTTCCCTTTCCATTTGGATCTCCCAACGCCACTGACTCATCTGAGTTTCCTAAAATCAAAGTTTCTACCTCACCAGCCTATTCACCTCTGTTCTCCATCTCCCTCTCTTTGCCAAAACTCTGCACAAACTGACTTCTCCTTCAGCATTCCGCCATTTTGGCTGCTTTTCCTTCCCTCCATGTGGCCTTTCTCTGCTCTCTTTTATAGTGTAGAAATCAAAACCTTTAATCCAATATACAAACAAGGAAGTCTCTGATACAAAGCCGCTCATCTGAGGCATAATGGGATTCCTCATGAGAGTGCATCACCCCACATCATGCAACAGTCAAGGGTGTGGGGAAAAGCTTAGTTTTAAAACTAAGCCTTAGGCTATAAGGATCCTGCCTTCTTACAGCTTGTCCCTCATACCCAATGCAAACTATAAGTGAGCAAACATATATATCATGTTTACAAACTTATTCAACCAACATTCCACCCCTTTTGCTCGCTTCACAATCTAAAGCACAGGTATTTCTGCACAAGGAAATTAGGCATATTACACAAATTACATAGTATGACAAATTATACAATTTCAACAATTACAAAGGTACATTTCACCAGTCTCTGAGCACTTTGCCAAAAGTGCAAAATGTCTTCTGACTTCTTTCTAGCCATGGGAAAAGCTCCCTGGGACAGGGGAAGGGCCTCCAGCAAAGCCGCCCCCAACCCCCATCAGGGTATTTCATATTGTCCAAAACCCATAAGTCCATCCAACAAAGGAACCAGTGCTCACTCTGGTCATAGTCCAGGAATCAGTCCACGCACCTGGGACCTCAGCCACCCCCCTCATTCCTGCCGTCCTGGCTGGTCTTACACTGTCCCAAGGAGGAGCACGTGGCAATGGCAGTCAGCATTTTCATCTCTGCTCTGGAGAGCATGATGGCATCTACCCCTATGTTCCAAAATCGCAGACCTACCAGGGGCGTAGTAGGTACTCCTTGCTGCTGGGCTTTCATCTTCTGGAGACTGCGGATTGCAACTCCAGTCTGATTCTCCTCATCCTCCAAAGAGGAACTGAAAACATCAGCTCCTGCTGCCGGGCTTAATCCCAGGGCCACTGTCGTCTTCTGCTCTGTAGGCCTTACAGCCCCACCTCCGGCCTCAGCCCTGGCCTCCCACACTGCTGGCTCTCCACAACGTCCAGAACAATTTACAACTCATGAACCTGTGATTCCTTCTCCATTTTCAAGCAAATCTCACGAACCTGGTCGGCCTCCTTCTCCAGTGCTTGCTCCAGCTCCAGGGTCGGCATCTCTTTCTCCCACATTTGCTCCAGCTCCTTCCACTGCTTGGTTTACAGGTCTCAGGCAGCCTCTTCTACAGAGCTCTTGGTTTCCTCACACATGGCTGTAAAAGTCAGCCAGCCTATGGCCCCCAAAAGGACAGCCATGGGGAACCATAATAGCAGCCAGTCCTCTACTACATGGCTCAAAGGTGGTGGTGGCTCCAAACCAATCTGTATCAAATCCTGCGACTATGCCAAATGTATGGCCAGTAGCCACAGCCACCATCACAGCTGCCTGGCCAGTGCAGGTTCACATTTGATTCGGCAGACGGTAATGAAACAACAAAGCCAAGAACTGGTGGGCCATTAGCTTTAATCCTAGCTTGCAACAGGCAGGCAAGAAATACACACAGTGGGAATACACTTCCCTTTCCATTCAGGGCTCCCAAAGCCACTGACTCATCTGAGTTTCCTAAAATCAAAGTTTCTACCTCACCAGCCTTATTCACCTCTGTTCCCCATCTCCTTCTCTCTGCTAAAACTCTGCACAAACTGACTTCTCCTTCAGCATTCCACCATTTTGGCTGCTTCTCCTTCCCTTATCTGAAAATCAAAGTTCCTACCTCACCAGCCTCATTCTTTTTTTGTTCCCCATCTCCTTCTCCTTGTACAAACTCTGCACAAACTGGCTTCTCTTTCAGCACTCCACTATCTTGGCTACCTCTCCTCTCTTCCACGTGGCCTTTCTCTTCTCTTCTCTCTAATGCTAATCTCAGGAACTGAGAGCAAGCAAGCTCCTGGTCTGCCCCACTTTATAGTGTAGAAACCAAAACCTTTAATCCAATATACAAACAAGGAATTCTCTGATACAAAGCACTTATCTGAGGCATAATGGGATTCCTCATGAGAGAACACCACCCCACATCAAAAAGGGTGGGAAAGGCTTAGTCCCAAAACCAAGCCCCAGGCTACAAGGATCCTGCCTGCCCACAGCCCGCCCCTAACATACATTAATATAATCATGTCCATCCCAAGCAAGAAGGGCAACCAATACCATCACCTGGGTGACAGGCTTCCATGTGGGCAATGCCATCTTTAACAAAGTGAGCATAATATATTTTATCTGCCCAACAATCCACCCCTATGCTCACTTTACTACCCACAATCTATACCACCGGCATCCTGTGCAAGGAAATTAGGCACATTACACAAATTACAAATACATGACAAATCATACAATTTCAACAATTACAAAGTGCTGCGGACCAGCGTGGCTCCTAATAACAGTGCGGAATTAAGGAAACAGCCTTATTAAGAAAAAAGATGCGATCGGGAGGCTGCTTCAAATGCTGATGGCAATATCCGGGTGCCCCAAAGCCCCAGTTTGCTTTATTATATAGCCATATGCAAATCAAGGAAGTCCTTGTTACAAAGTTACACATCTGAGGCTAAAGCAGGAACTCTCCCAAGGCAAAAACAGGAATCCTCCTACCATGCATAAATAAAATTAACCAACATCTGAACAAACAAAAAGTAAGAGGAAGGGCATGTAAATTGCTTCCAGAAACTTAAGGAAGCAAGTGAAGTGGGTGCAAATACTCAGCATCATAACCAATATGAAGGTGGTGGGGGGAGAGCTTAGCCTTTTGCTAAGCCTTGAATCTACAAAGGCTTTTTGCCATTTACGGTCCACAACATATCCCCCTTTTCTTTTTTATTTTTAATTTGTGTGCTGAGATTTGCACTCATCTGATTTCCTAGTTTCCCAGATTCTAATTTAGAGGCAGACTGAAAAAATATAGGACAAACACAAAATTAGTATAGGCAATGCTAACAGATACCCAAACAAGTATTCCACTACATTACAGAGATTAAAGCCTTTAAGAAAATTCTTCACCAATATACAAGAATTTATAAGAGTTTTTGCTGTTTTGAATGTCCTTAACATGTTCACCAAGTCCATGCTGACACATCATCATTCCACTGCAAATGCAACCCAACCGCAGTTCAGTCCATTAAAAGCTGTCACAGGAGCAGGAGTCCAGGAAAAGTCTGTATGGCACTGGAATTGTTTGTCATATTTCTATACTTTGCAGCTCACATCCAAGTCCCAATGACTGTTGCTTCTAGCTGGTAAGGATTCAGGTAAATTGAAAAAGCCATCTGCAGCCTGTGTGGAGATAGAGCTTCTGTTCTCCTCAGCCTGGAGAGATAAGACCAGGGTGCTTTTCCCTGGAGCTCTGAAACTGTGGTGTGGTGAAGAGAACCTTGGAGTGAGCTTGAATATGTCCTATAAAACATGGAGCTCTATGTTGATGTACGAGTCTTTGAAGGAGAAATTGCTGCTATAGTTCCTCATAAGTAGTTGTCCCTAAGACAGCAGTCTCTATAGTGGAAACAACCATAAGTAAATATCATATTTGCCGTCTGTATACAGACTAAAGGAGGAACATGGCAAATGCTGAAAAGCCATGATAATGGCATGTAATTCTACTCTTTGAGCTGTTTTCAAGGCGAATTATTTTAGTATAAACTTGCCCATTAATTATTAAGCCTGCTATTCCTGAGCTGGACCCATCAATGAAGACTGTAGGTGCTTCAGGAATGTGCTCACTAACAATTGTTTTAGGAAATAAAAATGTAGTAATTAATGAAAATTGAACTATTTTATCAGCTGGGTAGTGAGAATCAATTTGGCCTGTAAAATTTGCAAAAGCAATTTGCTATTTAGTGGAAGTTTCCCAGAGCCATTGTTGTTGATCCTTTGAAAAAAGGAACAACAATAATCTGAGGCTCAAAACCTATAAGCTGTAAGAGTCTCCTATGCCCTTTGATAATCAAGGAGTCGACAGGATCAAAATATGGAGATAAAACTTTCTTAGGAGTAACAACAGCCAAATGCATCTATTCAATAGGACCTGAAGCTTGGCACAACAGTCCTGTTGGAGTGTAACTCAAGGGACAAATTAGTAAGGCAATTAATTAATTCTTCAGAATTTATTTGTTTTAGTTGTGCTTGTTGCAAGGTTTTTTCTTTTTTTTAAATTTTTTATTTTATTTATTCATTTTTTTTTTATAGAGGAGAGAGAGAGACAGAGAGGGAGAGAGAGGAGAGAGAGACAGAGAGAGAGAAGGGGGAGGAGCTGGAAGCATCAACTCCCATATGTGCCTTGACCAGGCAAACCCAGGGTTTCGAACGGGCAACCTCAGCATTTCCAGGTCGACGCTTTATCCACTGTGCCACCACAGGTCAGGCACAGGTTTTTTCTACAAGCTTTAAAGTTTGTTGTCCTGCAGCTCTAAGTAGCCAAGGAGAAGCTGGTTCAGCCAAACCTCTAAGAATATCAAAAAGTGGCTTCAGTTCCCCAGTAGTTAATTTCAAAGAAGGTCTAAGCCAATTAATATCTCCTAATAATTACTGAAAGTTGTTTAAAGTTTGCAAAATGATCTGTACTGATTTCTAATTTTTGTAGATGAATTTGTTGTCCCTCAATAATTTGTCCTAAATAAGAGAAAGGTAAAGATTGCTGTACCTTTTCAGGAGCTATATAAAGTCCTGATTTTTTCAAAGAATATTCTAGTTGTTGCAAAATGGTCAACACAGTGTCTTTATCCGGATGAGCAATAAGAATATCATCCATATAATGAATTATGTATGCCTTAGGGTTCATCCTTCATACTGGAGAGATAGCTTGAGCAACATATTTTTGGCACAAGGTAGGACTATTAGCCATACCTTGAGGCAGAACTCTCCACTGGTATTGTCCATTGGAGCCTGGAAATTAAGTGAAGGAACACTGAATGCAAAACACTTGCAATCATGAGGGCTTAGAGGAAGAGTAAAAAAGCAATTTTTCAAGTTAATAATTACAAGGTGAAGATTCCATGGAGAAGAAGGGAGTTCTAGCTGGACAGGACCCATAATTTCCATAGTCTTATTTATTGCTCTCAAATCTTGTAATAGTCTCCAGTTTCCTGATTTTTTTTTTTTTTTGTATTTTTCTGAAGTTGGAAACGGGGAGGCAGTCAGACAGACTCCCGCATGTGCCTGACCAGGATCCACCTGGCATGCCCACCAGGGGGTGATGATCTGCCCATCTGGGGTGTTGCTCTGTTGTGACCAGAGCCATTCTAGCACCTGAGGTGAGGCCATGGAGCCATCCTCAGCACCCAGGCCAACTTTTGCCCTAATGGAGCCTCAGCTGTGGGAGGGGAAGAGAGAGACAGAGAGGAAGGAGAGGGTGAAGGGTGGAGAAGCAGATGGGTGCTTCTCCTGTGTGCCCTAGCCAGGAATCAAACCTGGGACTCCTGCATGCCAGGCCAACGCTCTACCACTGAGCCAATCGGCCAGGGCCCTGACTTCTTTTTAATGACAAATATAGGCGTATTCCATGGACTATTAGATGGTTCAATGTGCCCAAGCTGTGACTGCTCTTGTACCAATCGAGCTGGCTTAAGTTTCTCCTGAGAAAGGGGCTATTGGTCTTCCCATACAGAATTATCTGATTTCCAAGTACTTGGGTCTGCACAATGCATTATTGGGGTAGCAGGAGCTACCAAGGCCCTCTATGCTAAAATTTGATAGTCTAATCTATGCCTTCTGGTATTGGGTGCCACTTCTATGGGGGTGAGAATTCCCTGCTGTTCTTTCCTTAGTCCCTTAGTGGGCAAAAATTCCTGATTAAGCACTTGAGTATTGACTAAACTTTTAGGACTGACAAGCAACGCTCCCATATTTTTCAAAACATCTCTACCCCACAAATTCACTGGCAATCCATGGAGCATATAAGGCTGAAAAAGTCCAGAATGACTTTATCTTCCCATTGTAAAAAACTAGAACTTTGTTGAGGGGATATACTCTGCCCTATACCCTGTAATTCTGTGGCTGCTGCATAAGTGTGCCAGGAAGGAGGCCAGTGTAGCTTAGCAATAACAGATACATCAGCTCCAGTATCTAGAAGTTCTTTAAATTTATGCCCTTGTATTGTTCGTTCCATTTCAGGGCCTTCCTGACCTATTTTTTGAATCCAATAGGCAGCATCAGTGGAGCCAAATCTTTGATTTTCTCAGGGTCCCTTTATCAGGGTTTGGCCTTGTCTTAAAAGAGGTAAAAGGATTAATTGAGCAACTTTCATGTCAGGGGAGATAGTGACTATGTTCCTCAGAGTGTGAGCCATTACTTTAATTTCCACTGTATAATCCAAGTCTATTACTCCAGGAAGAACAAAAAATTCTCTCATAGTTAAACTACTGCCTAATAAGAGTCCTACTGTGTTACTGGGAAGTGGCCCAAAAATTCCAGTGGGTATAGCTTGAGGTCCCATCTCTGGAGTTAATATAAATTGTGATGTGGGACTGAGGTCCAGCCCTGCACTGCCTGTTGTTGCCTGGGATAGTTGGGCAATGTTTGGCCTTTTGGAATCAGAGTTTGCTGAGGAAACACTGACATCGCCCCTATTATTTGATGGGGCCAGGAGGCGGCCCCATTGTTTGTTTCCCTGCCCTGTGGTAGTATATTTAGTCCTACACTTATTCCCCCAATGATTCCCTTTCCTACAAAATGGGCAGAGGTCCGGAGCCTTAAGGGCTGGCTGTCCTTGAGGGAGAATCTGAGACCAATATCTAGGGGGAGCAGGGAAGTTTCTAGCAAAATGCCCTGAACCCCTGATTGGAAACAGTATCCATGGGCTGAAGTACTTCCCTGACCTTCCTTCTTTTGTTTGTTCTGCCCTTTATCAAAGTATCATCCTGGAAATCTTGCCTTAACATCTGTGGCAAAAGCAAGACCTTGCATGTGTGAAGGCCCAACATCAGTGCATATTCTGATATAGTCCTCTATATTTCCCTTCTTGCGGTGAGACCAAAGTGCAGCCTGACATGCAGAATTAGCATTTTCATAGGCTAATTGTTTTATTAAAATCTGTCCTTCAATTTTATCCTCTACTATTCTTTTGACTGCTTGAATTAGCTATGAGACAAATTCTTGAAATAACTTATTAGGGCCCTGCTTAATTTTGCTCAATTCTTTTGTTTTGCCTAACTGAGTATAACCTTACACATAAACAAGACAATTTATGCACAAAAAATACAAGTATAACATATAAGTTTGATTAATCCTAATACTTAAATTGCTATTTGGCTCCTAACTCTGAACACACCTCACAATGCACTAACCAAATCAGTAAGTCTTAAGGATCTACATTCTATTCTATTTAAAATTTTTTAAAATTATTTATTTATTTACTTTTTTTTAGATTTTTTTTATTCATTTTTATTAGAGAGAGAGGGGAGAGAGAGAGAGAGGGAGAGATAGAGAGAGAACAGGGGGAGGAACAGGAAGCATCAACTCCCATATGTGCCTTGACCAGGCAAGCCCAGGGTTTTGAACCAGCGACCTCAACATTCCAGGTCGACGCTTTATCCACTGTGCCACCACAGGTCAGGCCCTATTTAAATTTAAATAAGCGCTCCTTACAAGTTCTAAAATCATTTTATTTTTTCTAAATATTAGAGCCAGCATTTCCAATTTTTGCATGCAAAAAAAAGAGAGAACTTAATTCAGGCCTTAAAAACAGACACATTTTAGACAACATGAAACAAAGACTAAATAGAAACAAGAATTAGATGAACCAGACAAACCAGAGAGAAACCTGGGATTTCAGAGCACAACCAGATTAAAAAGATGCCTGCCTGATATTAGGGCATTTTCTGACAGAAGGACTGAAGGATGGGACTAAACAAAATCTCCCTGAGAAAATTTGTTCTCGGCAGCTGCTGGGATATTTTCCATAGTCAAATCCAACACAGGTCCCCTGCCTCAATTACCAGGCAAAGAATAAGAAAGAAACAAAATGATAGTTCAGAAGATTGTAGTTAAGGCCCTGGCCGGTTGGCTCAGCGGTAGAGCATTGGCCTGGCGTGCGGGGGACCCGGGTTCGATTCCCGGCCAGGGCACACAGGAGAAGTGCCCATTTGCTTCTCCACCCCCCCCCCCTTCCTCTCTGTCTCTCTCTTCCCCTCCCGCAGCAAGGCTCCATTGGAGCAAAGATGGCCCGGGCGCTGGGGATGGCTCCTTGGCCTCTGCCCCAGGCGCTAGAGTGGCTCTGGTCCCAAAAGAGTGACGCCCGGGAGGGGCAGAGCATTGCCCCTGGTGGGCGTGCCGGGCGGATCCCGGTCAGGCGCATGCGGGAGTCTGTCTGACTGTCTCTCCCCGTTTCCAGCTTCAGAAAAATACACACACAAAAAAAAGATTGCAGTTAAACATTAAAGAAAATCAGACTATGACAGGAAAAGCTGTAACTTTCCTAATACCTGAGTCTCCTATCCATTCTCAAATTCTATTGTTGCTGTAACTGGCAGCTCAGGTTGACTATGCTGAGATTTTTCTCCTACCTCAACGGCTCCTTCATGAAAGTCCAACTTCCACAGCAAATAATCACCCCCAGATAAACAAGCACGAGCAATTCCTTTCAGTCATTTGAGGGAAGAGCCTTTGCACTAATAGTATCTGATAAACCAAGTGAAAAAGGGCAGTAGGCCTATACTGAACAGAAGCAAGTTTAAGCTCTTTTAGAGTTCTAAAAGGTACAGGTTCATATTCTCGCACTAGTCTCCCTGTATTGTTCTGTCTTTCTACAACAGGAAAATGGGTAAAGCCATTTATTGTTTTCTGTATGTTTCGAGCCTGGTCTATAGATTGTTGAAGAGGGGATTTCCCAGATTTCCCAGCGATAGACTCCAGAATCAGCCCAATAAGGGAATGAAGGAGCAGAGGGTTGAACATAGGAAGGAGCCAAGGGCAGCGGAGGCCTCGCGGCTAAGGCAGCCAGCCATAGCCGTGGATTATTTTTTGTAATTTCTTAGTTGTTTAATTACTTTAATATCTCACATCTGGTATGGTTTGCATTCTTCAATTATACAAAATACACACATACATATACATATATATACACATACATACATACATACATGTATAAAATCAAAGCTCACATGAGCTTTGCTGCTAGTTGATATGTTTTGGTTTTTTTTTCAGTTAAACATTCTTTTTTTAAAATTAATTTTAATGGGGTGACATTGATAAATCAGGGTACATATGTTCAGAGAAAACATCTCTAGGTTATTTTGACATTTGATTATGCTGCATTCCCATCAACCAAAATCCAATTGTCTTCTGTCACCTTCTAACTGGTTTTCTATGTGCCCCTCCCCTCCCCCAATGCCCTCCCTATCCTCCCCCCCACCCCATAACCCCCACACTCTTGTCCATGTCTCTGAGTCTCATTTTTGTGTCCCACCTATGTATGGAATCATATAGTTCTTAGTTTTTTCTGATTTACTTATTTTGCTCAGTGTAATGTTATCAAGGTCCATCCATGTTGTTATAAATAATCCGATGTCATCATTTCTTATGGCTGAGTAGTATTCCATAGTACATATGTACCAAACCTTTTTAATCCACTCATCCACTGATGAACACTTAGGCTGTTTCCAGATCTTTGCTATTGTGAACAATGCTGCCACAAACATGGGGGTGCATTTCTTCTTTTGCAACAGTGCTATGGTGTTCTTGGGGTATATTCCTAAAAGTGGGATAGCTGGGTCAAAAAGCAGTTCGATTTTCAGTTTTTTGAGGAATCTCCATACTGTTTTCCACAGTGACTGCACCAGTCTGCATTCCCACCAGCAGTGCAGGAGGGTTCCCTTTTCTCCACATCCTCGCCAGCACTTATTCTGTGTTGTTTTGTTGATGAGCGCCATTCTGACTGGTGTGAGGTGATATCTCATTGTGGTTTTAATTTGCATTTCTCTAATGGTTAGTGATGTTGAGCATTTTTTCATATGCCTATTGGCCATCTGTATGTCCTCTTTGGAGAAGTGTCTATTCATTTCTTTCGCCCATTTTTTGATTGGATTGTTTGTCTTCCTGATATTGAGTTTTACAAGTTTGTTATAAATCTTGGTTATTAACCCCTTATCAGACGTATTGTCAAATAGGTTCTCCCATCATGTAGTTTGTCTTTTTATTCTGTTCTTATTGTCTTTAGCTGTGCAAAAGCTTTTTAGTTTGATAAAGTCCCATTTGTTTATCCTGTCTTTTATTTCACTTGCCCGTAGAGATAAGTCGGCAAATATATTGCTGTGAGAGATGTCAGAAAGCTTATTGCCTACATTTTCTTCTAAAATGCTTATGGTTTTATGGCTTACATTTAAGTTTTTTTTTTATTGATTTTGAGTTTATTTTTGTGAATGGTGTAAGTTGGTGATCTAGTTTCATTTTTTTGCAAGTAACTGTCCAATTTTCCCAACACCATTTGTTGAAGAGGCTCTCTTTACTCCATTTTATGCTCTTACCTCCTTTGTCAAATATCAATTGTCCATAAAGGCGTGGGTTTATTTCTGAGTTCTCTGTTCTATTCCATTGATCTATATGCCTGTACTTAGGCCAGTACCAAGCTGTTTTGAGTACAACAGCCTTGTAGTATAACTTGATATCTGGAAGTGTGATACCTCCCACTTTAGTCTTCCTTTTCATGATTGCTGAGGCTATTCATGTTCTTTATTGGTTCCATATAAATTTTTGAAATATGTGTTTTATGTCTTTGAAGTAAGTCATTGGTATTTTAATTGGTGTGACATTGAATTTATAAATTGCTTTGGGTAATATAGACATTTTAATAATGTTTATTCTTCCTAACCATGAGCACGGTATATGCTTCCACTTGTTTGTATCTTCCCTGAAATCTTTTATCAATGTTTTATAATTTTCTGAGTACAAGTCTTTAATCTCCCTGGTTAAATTTATTCCTAGGTACTTTATTTTTTTAGTTGCAATGGTGAAGGGGATTACTTCCTTAATTTCTCTTTCTGACCATTCATTGTTAGTGTATAAAAATGCCTCTGATTTCTGAGTATTAATTTTATATCCTGCCACCTTGCTGAATTTATTTATCAGGTCCAGTAGTTTTTTAACTGAGACTTTAGGGTTTTCTTTATTTTTTAATTTTTAAATTTTTTTATTATTATTTTTATTTATTTATTTATTTATTTTTTTAACAGAGGCAGAGATAGACAGGGACAGACAGACAGGAACGGAGAGAGATGAGAAGCATCAATCATCAGTTTCTTGTTGCGCATTGCGACTTCTTAGTTGTTCATTGATTGCTTTCTCACATGTGCCTTGACCGCGGGCCTTCAGCAGACCGAGTAACTCCCTGCTGGAGCCAGCGACCTTGGGTCCAAGCTGGTGAGCTCCTTGCTCAAGCCAGATGAGCCCACGCTCAAGCTGGCGACCTCGGGGTCTCGAACCTGGGTCCTTCCGCATCCCAGTCCGACGCTCTATCCACTGCGCCACCACCTGGTCAGGCTTAGGGTTTTCTATATACAATATAATATCATCTGCAAATAATGATAGTTTTACTTCTTCTTTTCCAATTTGGATGCCTTTTATTTCTTCTTCTTGTCTGATTGCTGTGGCTAGGACTTCCAGGACTATGTTGAATAAGAGTGGTGAAAGGGGGCACCCCTGCCTTGCTCCTGATCTTAAGGGGATTGCTTTTAATTTTTGCCCATTGAGTATGATGTTGGCTGTGGGTTTGTCATAGATGGCCTTTATCATGTTGAGGTATGTTCCCTGTATTCCCACTTTGCTGAGAGTTTTGATCATGAATGGGTGCTGGAGTTTATCAAATGCTTTTTCTGCATCTATTGAAATTATCATATGGTTTTTCTCCTTCCTTTTGTTTATGTGATGAATCACATTGATTGATTTGTGAATATTATACCAGCCTTGCCTCCCAATGATAAATCCCACTTGATTATGGTGTATGATTTTTTTCATATATTGCTGGATCTGATTTGCTAATATTTTGTTGAGGATTTTAGCATCTAAATTCATCAGGGATATTGGCCTATAATTTTCTTTCTTTGTGTTGTCTTTGCCTGGTTTTGGAATCAGAATTATGCTCACCTCATACAAGGAGCTTGGAAGACTTCCGTCCTCTTGAATTTTTTGAAATAGCTTGAGAAGGATAGGAGTTAGTTCTTTGAATATTTGGTAGAATTCACTTGTGAAGCCATGAAGCCCAGGACTTTTCTTTGTTGGGAGTTTTTTGATAACTGTTTCAATCTCATTTGGTGTAATCAGTCTGTTTAGGTTTTCTGATTCTTCCAGATTAATTTTTTAAAGATTATATGTTTTAAGGAATTTGTCCATTTCATCTAGGTTGTCTAGTTTTTTGGCATACAGTTCTTCATAGTATTTTCTTACAATATTTTGTATTTTGTTGGGTCAGTTGTTATGTCTCCACTCTCATTTCTAATTTTATTTATTTGAGTCCTCTTTCTTTTTTTCTTGGTGAGTCTGGTTAAAGGTTCATCAATCTTGTTTACCTTTTTAAAGAACCAGCTCCTTGTTTCATTGATCCTCTGTATTGTTTCTTTAGCCTCTATGTCATCTATTTCTGTTCTGATCTTTATTATTTTCTTCCTTCTACTACCTCTGGGCTTTACTTGCTGTTCTCTTTTTAGTTCTTTTAGATGCAGGGTCAAGTTTTTTATTTGAGTTTTTTTTTAGGTTTTTAAGGTATGCTTGTAATGCTATTAACTTCCCTCTCAGGACTGCTTTTGCTGTGTCCTATAAATTTTGTGTTGATGTATGCTCATTATTGTTCGATTCTAGAAATTTATTTATTTATTTATTTTTATTTTTTATCCTTGGCTTTTAGTTTTATTACTATTTATGTTAAATTTACTCCCGGGCCATAAGTTTTTGTTTCTTTAGTTTCTTCTGGGATATCTTTTTCTTCTGTGCAACTTCCTCTTCTGGTTTAGGAACAATCTGCTCCTTTTCAGTAAGGATCATCTCAATGTGGCAGGGAGAGCTCATGTAAGGGTTAATCCACCCATGAGCTCTGTAAGTTCTCCTTCGCATTTTGGGGGCCTTGTTCACCTGGATGTGCTCAATGATCAGAGAATCTACGTCTAATCCCTTAAATTCAGCATTACTTTCTGCATTTTTAAGCATGTGGAGCAAAAATTCAGCACTCTTTTTAGGCCAGCGACCCTGTGTCCAGCCCCACTGTTTGGCCTGGGCACACCTACCAACTCCACCATTGTATTGACGGAATGGCACACACTGCTTCTGTAAAGTGACATCCTTCAGGTACTTGGTGGCTTTTCGAATATGTATACCCTTGATGGCCTGGGCAGTTTCACGTGTGTTCTTAAAGTGAACTCGAAGGTTTGAGCCTCTTGACTTGCATGATTTTGTGGGGTTTTCTGGGTCAAGTGAGTAGCGAACCATTTTGAGAGGTCACCTGGAAGGGAACACGGAATAATTCTGTCAGTATGTATTTACACGGTAACTCAAAAGTCTTAAATCTGTATTACATGCTACCAGCAGCTGCTCAGACAGGAGTTGTTTTCACAATTGATCCAAAGGTATCCTAAGAAATGCCATCACCGCAGTCGATTCTAGAAATTTTTTATTTATTTTTTGATCTCATTGTTAACCCACTTGTTATTTAATAACATGCTATTTAGTTTCCAAGTGTTTGAGTATTTTTCAGTTTTGGTTGATTTTTAGTTTCATGCCTTGTGATCAGAGAAAGTGCTTGATATGATTTCAATCTTTTTAAATTTGTTCAGGCCACTTTTGTGCCCTAACATGTGGTCTATACTAGAGAATGTACCATGAGCACTTGAAAATAATGTATATTGTGCTACTTTACGGTGAAAGGTTCTGAAGATCCCTATTAAATCGAGTTGACCTAGTGTGTCCTTTAAGTCTGCTGTTTCTTTGTTAATTTTGTTTCTTGAGGATCTATCTAGTGATGTTAGTGGGGTATTGAAATCCCCTACTATTATAGTATTGCTGTTGATCTCACCCTTTAAATCCATCAATGTCTGCTTTATATATTTAGGTGCTCCTATATTAGGTGCGTAGATATTTATAATGGTTATATCTTCCTGTTGGATTGCTCCCATTACCATTTTGTAGTGACCTTCTTTATCTCTTACTATAGCCTTTGTTTTAAAGTCCATTTTGTCTGATATAAGTATTGCTACCCCAGCTCTTTTTTTCATTTCCATTTGCGTGAAATATTTTTTTCCATCATTTTATCTTCAGTCTATGTACATCTTTTGTTTTAAGATGTGTCTCTTGTAGACAGCATATGTATGGTTCTGTTTTCTTATCCATGTAGCTACCCTATGTCTTTTGATTGGATCATTTAATTCATTCACATTTAAGGTTATTATTGATATGTAGTTGTTTATTGCCATTTTATTCTTCAAAACTGTATTCGTCTTTTCCTATGTTCTTTTTCCCCTTGATCTGTTTACAACAGGCCCCTTAGCATTTCTTGTAGCCTTGGTTTGGTTGTAGTGAATTCCTTGAGTTTTTTTTTTGTCTGGAAAGCTTTTTATTTCTCCTTCAATTTTAAAGATAGCCTTGCTAGATAAAGTAGTCTTGGTTGTAGGCTCTTGTTCTGCATTACTTTGAATATTTCTTGTCATTCCCTTCTGGCCTCAAGCGTTTCTGTTGAGAAGTCAGAAGTCATTGTTATGGGTGCTTCTTTGTAGGTGATAGTCTTTTTTTCTCTAGCAGCTTTTAATATTTTCTCTTTATCACTTAGCTTTGGTATTTTAATTATGATGTGTTTTGTTGTGGATTTCTTTGGGTTTCTCTTTAATGGAGCTCTCTGTGCTTCTTGAACTTGTGAGACTTTTTTTGCTTTAATTTAGGGAAGTTTTCAGCTATGATATGTTTAAACAAAGTTTCTATTCCTTGTTCTTTCTTTTCTTCTTCAGGAACCCCTATGATGTGAATATTATTTCTCTTCATGTTGTCACAGAGCTCTCTGTGAGTTTCCTTAGACTTTTTGAGTCTCTTTTCTTTTTTCTGCTCCACTTCCCTGCCTTCATTTATCTTGTCCTCTAACTCACTGATTTGATTCTCAGCTTCATCCATCCTACTTTTAATTCCTTCTTTTGTGTTCTTCATTTCTGATATTGTATTTTTCATTTCTGACTGATTCTTTTTTATTATTTCAATGTTCTTTTTTATATTTGCTATCTTTTTTTTTTTTTTTCAGGGACAGAGAGAGTCAGAGAGAGGGATAGACAGGGACAGACAGACAGGAACAGAGAGAGATGAGAAGCATCAATCATCAGTTTTTCTTTGCGAGACCTCAGTTGTTCATTGATTGCTTTCTCATATGTGCCTTGACCGCGGGCCTTCAGCAGACTTAGTAACCCCTTGCTCAAGCCAGCGAGCTTTTTGCTCAAACCAGATGAGCCCACGCTCAAGCTGGTGACCTCGGGGTCTTGAACCTGGGTCCTCTGCATCCCAGTCCGATGCTCTATCCACTGCACCACCGCCTGGTCAGGCTATATTTGCTATCTTTATTTAGGTGTTCGTAATGATCATCTATTGTTGTTCTAAGATCTTTGAGCATCCTAACAATTGTTATTGTAAACTCTGCATCTGGTAATTTGGTTATATTTGACTCATTCAGGTTTTTTTCTGGGGATTTCTCTTGATTCATTTGTGTCGCATTTCTCTGACTTCTCATTTTGTCTGTGTAAAAAAAGGTTTTGGCCACTGTAGTCCAATGCGTGTGACCTCTGTGTTCCCTATGTGTGATCTGTCTGCTGGCCTGCCACCCCCTCTGCTGCTGCTGCCTAGGGTGTTCGGGTATGGGTGTTGCCAGTGCCAGCCCACTGGGGCTGTTGCTATGGTTTCCGCCTCTCCTTTACAGGAGGGGCTGTGATCACGTGCTCAGGTGTAAAAGCCTCAGTGTCCTTGGCCTTTGTGCCACCCCCGCAGGTGGGGTTATGCACTGAGCCCGGCCACAAGCCTTGGCCCTGAGGGCAGGGGTGAGTACCTTTGCTCAGCTGCTCTGCCTGATTCCAGGCTTTCACACCGCCTCTGCAGAAGGAGCCTGCTCACAGGATGGCTGCAAGCCTTGGTTCCATGTGCTGGGCAGGGCTACATGCCAATGCTCAGTCGTGGGACTTCGCCTGTTCTGGGCTTTTGCTCCACCCCTGTGGGAAGAGCCGGCTTCTGCATCAGGCCACAAGCCTCGGTTCTGTGGGCAGGGTGAGGCTGTGCTCCTGTGCCCTTGCTCAAGGGCAGGTCTCCACCCCTTTCAGGGCTCCTGCCCTTCCCCTACAGGCTGGGTTGCAGGCGGCCCGCAGCTGGGCTTGACTACTTTTGCATGTCTCCTCCATCCCAGCCGGGCAAGACTGAACTCACACCTGGGCCTCAGTTTTGGCCAGCTGGCTTCCACCCTTGCCAACAGAATTGCGCTTCCACGTCCTACTGCCACCTGCCCTCGGGGAGCCCTCAGCCGTGTGGGTGGGGGTGCTGCAGCTCAGACCCTAACACTCACTACTGTAGTCCAGACAGCCCCCTCCTTCTAAGCAACTCTGCTCTAAGTACTGCAGGAGAGCTTGTTTGGCTGGTGTCCTGCTTCCCTTTGCTGGTATTGATGTTTCCAGGGGAAATATTCACTTCAGATTTGGGGAGTGACTCGTCCCAGGGGTTAGGGAGGCTTTCTCTCAAAGTGTTTCTCTTTGTACCTCCTAGATTACACTCTCTTCCTGCTACTCCAGTCCTCTCCTTTCTCCCCATCCCCTGGAGCCCTGGGTGAGTGGTTGTGAGAGAGGTTTTCTGCGCGGTCCCTTTAAGAAGAATCCTGGGTCTGAGAAATCAGTCTCTTTCTCACAAACAGTATCCTGACTTGTTTCCAGCTCAATACTGTCCATACACCTCTTCTAGGCTCTGGGGCTGCAGGCTTGGGCTTTGTTTCTGGGGCTCAGGACCCACCCCTCTCTGCTAAACTCACTTCCTGCCACGCGAGTCTCTCCCTGCTGCCGTTCACTTCGGGGAGCTGGGCAGCCCTCTCCACGTTTCTGCTTTTTCTACCAGTCTCAGTGTGGCTTCTTTAGTGTTCCTTGGTTGAAGAGTCCTCTTAGTTTAGTCCAAAGTTAATTTAGTCCAAAGATGATGGTTTTTAAAATTAAGTTGTAATTCACTTTGGTTCTGGGAGGTGGAAGTTGGCACGTCCGCCTACTCCATCGCCATCTTGTCATCTCTAGCTGTAGATTTTTTATCCCCTGAGTCATCCTCAGACTCCAAGTTATCCTCATATTCACACCCCTCTGTTTCCAGCTCACCCTGATACTCTTTAGACAACAATTTGTTCTTATACAGAAACATTTCCACAAAAAGGTCCCTTATTTTTGACCCTAGCTGCCCTATAATTTTTTACTTTCGATTACATTTTCCCCAAAAACTTTCTTTACTCACTGTGTACACTTCACTTTGGGGAGTTCCGTCACCTGCCTTCAGTTTTAGTTTCCTCATACTCATAATCAAGTCTTCTGTTCGGGTGCCACTTGCCACGGACCAGCACGGCTCCTAATAATGGTGTGGAATTAAGGAAACAGACTTATTAAGAAGAAAGATGGAACCGGGAGGACTCTTCAAATGCTGATGGCTATATCGGAGTGCCCCATAGCCCCAGTTTACTTTATTATATAGCCATATGCAAATCAAGGAAGTCCTTGTTACAAAGTTACACATCTGAGGCTAAAGCAGGAGCTCTCCCAAGGCATAAACAGGAATCCACCTACCATGCATAAGTGAAATCAACCAATATCTTAACAAAGAGTAAGAGGAAGGGCATGTAAATTGCTTCCAGAAACTTAAGGAAGCAAGTGAAGTGGGTTCAAATACTAAGCATCATAACCAATATGAAGGTGGTGGGGGGAGAACTTAGTCTTTTGCTAAGCCTTGAATCTACAAAGGTTTTTTGCCATTTACGGTCCACAAGAACAAAGGTACATTTCACCAGTCTCTGAGCACTTTTCCAAAAGTGCAAAATGTCCTCGGCTTTCTTTCTAGCCATGAGAAAAGTTTCCCAGGGTGGGGAGAGTGCTTCCAGCAAAGCTGCCCCCCACCCCCATCAGGGTATTTCACATTGTCCAAAATTTAAGTGTATCCAACAAAGGAGCAAGTGCTCATTCCAGTCGTAGTCCAGGAATCAGTCCACGGACATGGGGACTCAGCCACCTCCCTCATTCCTGCCATTCTGGCAGGTCTTACACTGTTCCAAGGAGGAGCACGTGGTAATGGCACTCAATATTTTCATCTCTGCTCCAGAGAACATGATGGCATCCACCTCTATGTCCCAAAACTGCAGACCTACCAGGGGTGTAGAAGGTACTCCTTCCAGCTGGGCTTTCATCTTCTGGAGACTGCAGATTGCAACTCCAGCCTGATTCTCCTCATCCTCCAAAGGGGTACTGGAAATATCAGCTTTCACCGCCGGGCTCGAGCCCTGGGCCACCACCACCTTCTGCTCAGCAGGCTTTGCAGCCCCAGCCCCAGCCTTAGCTCTGGCCTCCTGCCACTGCTGGCTCTCCACAACATCCAGGGCAAGCTGCAACTCATGAACATGTGATTCCTTCTCCAGCAGCTGCTCTATTTCCAGGCAAGTTTTGCAAACCTGGTCAGCCTCCTCCTCCAGCGCTTCTTCCAGCTCCAGGGTCAGCATCTGTTTCTCCCACATTTCCTCCAGCTCCTTCCACTGCTCGGTTTGCAGGTCCCAGGCAAATCAACACTCTGCCATCTTGGCTGCTTCTCCTCTCCTCCATGTGGCCTTACTCTGCTCTCCTCCCTGCTCTCTGCCCTCCTCCTAGAACATAATCACTCTTTCCCCAGAACAACATGATCTCTCTTCCTTTTAAAACCTTTTGGCATGAAAGCCCTTCTCAACACACATTAATATAATCATGCTCATCCCAAGCAAGAAGGGCAATTTATATTATCACCTGGGCGATGGGCTTCCATGTGGGCAGCACCATCTTTAACAAAGTGAGCATAATATATTTTATCTGCCCAACAGGTGTGGACCTCGCTGGCTATCAATTCCTTGAAATAAATTGCAACTCCAGAATGAGTAATGGGATCATGAGTAACAGAATTTTGGGGATGGTATTATCAGAGACAGGCCCTCCAGCTGCCTCTCCCCTTCCCCTCCCTAGGACATAGGGGTCGTGTGGGCCCTCCATGGGTTGGGGGTGGTGGCTTATTGCTCTCCACTAGAGTGTAAGAAATTATAGAAGGAAAAATAAGTATAAAGTGTACAAGGCTAGCATTGGGAGAAGGGTTTCAATTCTCTCACGCGGGGCCGAGGTGGGTGTTGGATCCCCTCCAAGTTTCCCCTACCCTTCCCCAGTTTCGTCGTGTGGCATGGTTGTTGTCCTATGTGGGAGGCATGAGATTCATGGGGGAGACCCACTGCTTTAGCCATAATAGTACCCTCTTGGGCACCAAGAATCCCAGGCACCTTGACCCTTATATTGACTTAATGGTGTAAAGCACTGTAGGTAAAAAAGATTAGTATCTCTTTGCCAGCTGGGTAATTACAAAATAGTGAGTGTGTTGGTCAAATATTTTATAAATATGATATATAGATTTGATCGCTTATAGTTTGCATTGGGTGTGGGGGACAGGCTGTAAGCAGGCAGGGTCATTATACCCTAGTCTTAAAACTAAGGCTTAGACTTAAAACTAAGCCTTTCCCACCCTAAGTGACTTTGTATCAGAGACTTCCTTGTTTGTATATTGAATTAAAGGTTTTGATTTCTACACTATAAAATGAAGCAGACCGGGAGCTTGCTCTCTCTCAGTTCCTGAGATTAGCATTAGAGAGGAGAGCAGAGAAAGGCCACGTGGAGGAGAGGAGAAGCAGCCAAGATAGTGGAGTGCTGAAGGAGAAGCCAGTTTGTGCAGAGTTTTTGCAGAGAGAAGGAGGTGGGGAACAGAGATGAATAAGGCTGGTGAGGTAGAAACCTTTGATCCTAGAAAAACTCAAATAAGTCAGTGGCTTTGGGAACCCTGAATGGAAAGGGAAGTGTTTTCACACTGTGTGTATTTCTTGCTCACTGGGTGCAAGCTAGGATTAAAGCTAATGGTCACCAGTTCTTGGCTCTGTTGTTTCATTACCGTCTGTCTGAATCAAATGGGAACCTGCATGTGAATGACCACGATGGTGGCTCCTGGCTATACATTTGGCGTAGTCTGTGGCAGGATTTGATACAGATCAGTATGAAGCCACCACCACCTTTGAGTGGTGGAGTAGAGAACTGGCTGCTGTTATGGTTCCCCATGGCTGTCCTTTTGGGGGCCGTAAGCTGGCATGAGCTTTTACAGCCATGCATGAGGAAACCAAGAGCTCTGTGGAAGAGGCTGCTTGGGACCTGCAAACTGAGCAGTGGAAAAAACTGGAGCAAATGTGGGAGAAAGAGATGCTGACTCAGGAGCTGGAGCAAGCACCAGAGGAGGTTGACCAGGTTCATGAGATTCATTTGGAAATGGAGCAGCTTCTGGAGAAGCAATCACAGGTTCATGAGTTGCAGATTTCCCTGGATGTTGTGGGGAGCCAGCAGCGGCAGGAGGCCAGGGCTGAGGCTGGGGCCAAGGCCAGGGTCGGGGTTGCAAGGCCCATGGAGCAGAAGGTGGCGGTGGCCCAGTGTTCAAGCCTGGCAGTGGGAGATGGTGTTTTCAGTTTCTCTCTGGAAGATGAGAATTGGGCTGGAGTTGCAATCCGCAGTCTCCAGAAGATGAAAGCCCAGCAACAAGGAGTACTTACTATACCCCTGGTAGGTCTGCGATTTTGGGACGTAGGGGTGGACGCCATCATGCTCTCTGGAGCAGAGATGGAAATACTGATTGCCATTGCCACATGCTCCTCCTTGGGACAGTGTAAGACCTGCCAGGATGGCCAGGATGAGGGGGGTGGCTGAGTCTCCATGTGCGTGGACTGATTCCTGGACTACAACTGGAATGAGCGCTTGCTCCTTTGTTGGATGGACAACACCTTTATACAGATTTTGGACAATGTAAAATACCCTGATGGCGGTGGGGGCGGCTTAGCTGAAGGCCATTCCCTGCCCCGGGAAGCTTTTCCCATGGATAGAAAGAAGTCCGAAGACATTTTGTGCTTTTGGCAAAGTGCTCAGAGACTGGTGAAATGTACCTTTGTAATTGTTGAAATTGTATAATTTGTCATGTTGTTGTTATTTGTGTAATGTGCTTAATTTCCTTGTGCAGGCATACCTGTGCTTTAGATTGTGAAGTGAGCAAAAGGGGTGGAATGTTGGTCAAATAAGTTTGTAAATATGATGTATAGGTTTGTTTGCTTATAGTTTGCATTGGATGTGGGGGCCCGGCTGGAAGCAGGTAGGGTCATTATATCCTAAGGCTTAGTTTTAAGACTAAGCCTTCTCTACCTTAAGTGACTTTGTATCAGAGACTTCCTTGTTTGTATATTGGACTAAAGGTTTTTGATTTCTACACTATAAAATGGGCAGACTGGGATCTTGCTCTCTCTCGGTTCCTGCGATTAGCATTAGAGAGGAGAGCAGATAAAGGCCATGTGGAGTAGATAGGAGATACAGCCAAGATGGCAGAGTGCTGAAGAAGAAGATGGAAAGTTTGTGCAGAGAGAAGAAGATGGGAAACAGAGGTGAATAAGGCTGGTGAGGTAGAAACCTTTGATTCTAGGAAACTCAAATAAGTCAGTGGCTTTGGGAGCCCTGAATGGAAAGGGAAGTGTTTTCCCACTGTGTGTATTTCTTGCCTGACAGGTGCAAGCTAAGATTAAAGCTAATGGCCCACTAGTTTTTGGCTCTGTTGTTTCATTACTGTCCTTCTGAATCAAATGCGAACCTGCATGGGCCAGGCGGCTGTGATGGTGGCCCTGGTTACTGGCTTTACAGAGTGCATTTTATTTTTCTCAGTCAATCAATAATTCATTGGTGTAGTAGTTTACAATCCTTTTATTGTAAACTGTACTAAAATTGTACTAATAATAAGGCATATATAATTGTATAGCCTGCCAAATCCAAACACTTCCTTTTTGTACCAAGGATCCCTTGCTGTGTAAAAAATATTGTTCATGTTAGAGATGTATGTTATTTCAAGAGCCTTTTGTTAATTCCTTTTTATTTACTGTTTCATAGCTCTGTGATGTTGAAATCTTGGTTTGGGTATTAGGGAATATGTTTGGTTATTAATAATGTCTTTTTATGTAATGTTTAGTTTATTACCATTTTTGGAGCAGTATTGTTCAATGTTAGGTCACCACACCTAGAGTAAAAAATATTACTATTGATTAGCCTAGACAGTAAAATTACAACATAACTAAGGTATGTTTTCTTAAAATGTAAAAGGAATTTGTGATTAAGTAAAATATAAAATTTATTGGTCATTCCAATTGGTGCTTGTAACTAAATCGTTAGAATGTAAGGTGTAAATGTAATAAAAAATAATTTAAATTTTTATTCCAAGTGACCTCTAGAATTAGAAAACTTAGAATTCCCTTTATCAGGGAAGTCTCAAGCCCTGGCAGGACTGTTAGAATCTGTAAAATCGAGACCATCTCAAGAAAATGTTTTTAATTGTCTAGCTTAAGTAAAATTTTAGCTCCCAGCAAGTGAGAAAAATTTAGACATTTTCCCTCAGTTTCTGTTAGCCAGAATCAGAAAAGATACTAAGGCAGGCAATTTAGCCTTTACATAGCAATCAGCTCTAGAAATTAAAAAATGTATTGTAAATTTCAAAAAGGGTTGCATCATCAGCTGCTAAAAGCAATAAGTGAATAAAACTAAGCATTTCAGAAGGGATATTGCTCCTCCCTCAATCACATAGCTTTGCCTGGCCCCCAAAGATGACTGGTTAGTCAATGATGGGTAAGATCCCTGAAAAAAAGGGACAACCTAAGACACACACAGTCAATGGAAGGTGTGAGGTCGGTTGGCAATGGGGGAAGGTCACGCGAGGAACCAGGCCTGGGGACCTTGGCTGGAACTGCCCACACCCAGGTGCGCCAAAAGAAACTTCCCAGAAGCCCTTTAGAAAAAAACGACTCTCAGCCAATGAAATTTTGCCACGTCATATCAACCTGACTATCCTACTGACGCTATAAATTACCCCCAAACAGGGGAGGCGGTGTGACTTCTTTGGCCCCCGTCTTGTGGACCAGAGAACCTTGTCCGGGATGCGCTTTACTAAATAAAACTTTTGCTATTCCACACTTGGTGGCTATGCCCCTTTTTCTTCCTCAGTGGGGAAAATACCCTACATTTGGTGCCAAAACCTGGGAGGGGCTTGAAGTCCACAGGGGATTGCTCCTCTCCCTTTCCCTTCCGAGGAAGAACCAGGACTTCTGACCTCCCACCCACTTCAGCACTCGGTGCAGTAAGTTACCTGCCTTTAGCCTCAGTTCTTTCCACTGAGACTCCCTGTCCGTAATCGCAGCTGCGTCAGGGACCTCTTTTCTGTTCCGAGTGCATGTGTGCCCGTGAGAGGTCCTGGTTACTCCTACTCTACCTAACCATCTGTTGGCCAGACCTTGAGTTGCGGGACACCAATTCTCATCTCTGATCACTCCGGGAACTGAGGGTGGCCATGAGAGGCACAGGAATCTAAACCTGACTCAAAAACACTCCTGTAGTGCCTTATCCAGAATCTCTCCCTAAAGAAGAAGAAACTGACTTCTTCTCCACCATGGCCAGGCCACAATACCCACTGGATAATTGAACCAGGTGGCCTCCAGAAGGAACTTTTGATTTTAACACCTTTACCAATTTAATTATTGCCAAAGTAACTGGGAAATGGTTGGAAATCCTTACATTCAGGGCTTCCAGTATTTGTGCTCCCGTCCTAATTTCTGTGCTGCCTGCTCCATGGCGCAGGCCCTTTTTGGTCAGAGAAACCTCAACTAAACCCTCCACTCCTGATCTTTCCTCTGCTGACCCCCAAATCTCCCCCCTCCTGCCCTTATCTAGGGACCCCTCTCTAGTCCCTCTGCAGACCTCTTCTGCTTGGGTCTCTTCCCTCCAAAAAGCCCCCTCCTCTGCCGACTAGGAGCCCCTCCCTTCTCTGCTGTGTTCTTAAGCCCCTCCTCTGTCAGGCCCTCCACAGGCCATTGGTCCTCATGCCGGTTTGCAGGGCTCCTGGCCCCATGGCCCAACCTTGATCTTCTTGAAGGAAGACCTGGCCTTGTCCTGCCTCTGGCTCCAGTGTTTCTGGCTGGATCTGGGTGCCAGGCAACCCATGAGCCCCCCCTCATCTTATTCTCAACCCCCAAACCCCTATCCGAGACCTGATGAACATGGCATTTAAAATTTTTAATGGTTGCTGCTAGTAGAAAAAGGCCGAGGCTGCTTGCCAGGCCCGCATGCAGCAGAAGGTAATGCTCCAAAACCAGGCTCTTGTGGTAGCCCTGAGGCCAGCAGAGCAACAGGGGCAAGGCATAGAAAGTGCCCGATCCAAGTCTGGAACTCAAAGAGGAATCCCACCAGGAGCTTTCTTTAAATGTGGCAAGGAGAGTCACTGGACCTGGCAGTGCTTCTGCCCAAGGCCACCCACTAAGCCAGGGGTCTGGAACCTATGGCTCATGAGCCAGATGTGGCTCTTTTGATGGCTGCATCTGGCTTGCAGACAAATCTTTAATAAAAAAAAAATGTTAAAAAATATAAAACATTCTCATATATTACAATCCATTCATTTCCTACTGTTCATGTTCATGGTTGCGGGTGGCTGGAGCCAATCACAGCTGTCCTCTGGGACAACAATAAATTTTTATTGGATAATGCATAACGTACATGGGTCATTGTGAGGTCAGGAAGTAAACTTCCCTCCTTTTAATCAAGTAGTCAGCTAGCTAATTGCAGAAACCCTTTAGATGAAGAAGATAGCTAAAAGAAAAAAAGATGAGGAGTATCATACTTTTCAGCAGGAATGGACAGAAGAATTCGCCTTTGTGGAGAGAGCAGGTTCTGCAGTGTGTCTAATATGCAATGATAAAATTGCATCGATGAAACGTTCAAATATAAAGCAGTACTTCGACACACGCCATACTACATTTTCATCGAGATATCCAGCAGGGGACAGCAGGAAGAAAGCATGTCAAGAGCTACTGTGCAGAGTGCAAGCTAGTCAGCAGCAACTCCGTGTTTGGACCCAACAAGGTGATTGGAATTTGGCTAGCTTTGCTGGTGCTTTAAAATTGTAAGAAACAGAAAGCCATTCACAGATGGGGAGTATGCCAAAACATTCATGATTGATGTTGCCAATAAACTTTTTGACGACTTTTCAGATAAAGACAAGATAATCAAATGAATAAAAGACATGCCTCTGTTGGCAAGAACTGTTCACGGTCGTACATCATGATGGCAAATCAAATTGAGGCAACACAAGTGAAGGACATAAATGCAGCACCATTTTTTTCTCTCGCTTTAAATGAGTCAACAGACATAAGCCATTTATCCCAGTTCAGCGTGATTGCAAGGTATGCTATCGGTGACACACCACGTGAGGAAAGTCTTGCTGTTTTGCCTATGAAAGAGACAAAAAGAGGGGAGGATTTATTCAAGTCTTTCACTGAGTTCGTTAAAGAAAAAAATCTACCGATGGATAAACATTTTGGTGTGTACTGATGGTGCTCCGTGCATGGTGGGAAAAACAGAAGATTCGTAGTGCTTCTTCATGAACATGAAAAGAGACCCATCCTAAGTTTTCACTGCATTCTACATCAGGAGGCACTTTGTGCTCAGATGTGTGGTGAGCAGCTTGGTGAGGTGATGTTGCTGGTCATTCGGGTGGTCAACTTTATTGTTGCCCGAGCTTTAAGTGATCACCAGCTTAAAACACTGCTGGATGAAGTTGGGGATAATTATTCTGGTATGCTCTGCACAGCAATGTGCGTTGGTTGTCAAGAGGGAAGGTGCTCAGCTGTTTTGCGTCTTGTCTGAGTGAAATCCGGACTTTTCTTGAAATGAAAAATGTCGAGCATCCTGAGTTAGGTAACACTGAGTGGCTCCTGAAGTTCTACTATGACATGGACATGACTGAACATCTGAACCAGCTCAATGTGAAAATGCAAGGTGTTGGAAATACAGTCTTATCCCTTCAACAAGCATGTTTACATTTGAAAACAAGCTGGAACTCTTCATTACCAACATTGGAAAAGATCGTTTACTACACTTTGAAAAACTGGGAGAGTTTAAAGATGCATGCACAGCAAGTGACCCTGCTCAACATCTCGATCTCCAGCAGCTAGCAGGCTTCACATCTAATCTCCTGCAGTCATTCAAAGCACGCTTTGGAGAATTTCGTGAGCACACTCATCTTTTTAAGTTCATCACACATCCACATGAGTGTGCAGTGGGCAGCACCAACTTGAGTTACATCCCCAGTGTCTCCGTCAGAGATTTTGAGCTACAAGCTGCTGATCTGAAGGCCTCAGACATGTGGATGAATAAGTTCAACTCACTGAATAAAGGTTTAGAAAGACTTGCACGACAGCAAGCAGAGTTGGCAAGCAAACACAAGTGGGGAGAAATGAGAAAACTTCAACCTGCAGATCAGCTGATTTTCAAAACTTGGAACGCGCTTCCCATCACATACCACACACTGCAGCGTGTGAGTATTGCTGTACTGACAATGTTTGGCTCTACATATGCATGTGAGTAGTCTTCCTCACATCTAAAGAATGTTAAGACCAACCTATGATCACGTTTAATGGATAGAAGTCTTAATGCTTGCATGAAGCTTAACCTCACCACGTATCAACCAGACTTCAAAGCCATCAGCAAAACCATGCAGCACCAGAAGTCGCATTAATGATAAGAAGTACTTTATTCATCATTAGTTAGCAACAGCATAACAATGTTATTAAAAAGAATTCAGAGACTTATTGTATTTTAGAAGTGTTGGTTTTGCATAAAATGCACACATTTATTTGTATTTAGTGTTAAACATATTGCATGGCTCTCACGGAATTACATTTTAAATATGTGGCGTTCATGGCTCTCTCAGCCAAAAAAGATTTCCGACCCCTGCACTAAACCTGGCCCTAACTGTAAGCAGCCCAGTCACTGGCGGAGTGATTGCCCCCTTTTGGGCAACAGGCTCTTCCTTGGCGCCTCTACATGGAGGACAAGCCACCCAAATGGGAGGCCAAGCCAGCCAGGTGGGCCTATCACTCGAACTCCTAGGCCTCATGGATGACTGACAAGGCCTGACTCGAAGACCCCCATCACCCTCTCCAAGCTCAGGGTAATACTGCAGGTAGCGCATAAGTCCATCTCATTTCTTATGGACACGGGGGCTACCTTCTCTGTTTTGCCATCACACTCTGGACTTCTAGTTCCCTCATAGGTCTTGGTTATGGGAGTGGATGGGACTTCTTCTTTTACTCTTTGCACACCATTGCTGACATGCAATTTGGATGAAATCCCCTTTTCGCACTCCTTAGTTATGCCCTATGGAAGGAAAGGGGCTTCCTTACTACCAAAGGCTCCCCCATAATCAATGCTACCCTCATTTTTAAACTTTTGCAGGCATTACAGCTTCCCACTGGGTGACAGTGGTACATTGTAGGGACCATCAAACCTCTCAAGACCGGGTGGCCTTGGGAAATGCTTGGGCCAATGCGGTGGCTTGAGACCTCACCCTGGGAGCCTCCCCCTCTCCTCTCATGTTTCTCTCCTCCTCCTTGAAACCTTCCTACACTCCTGAGGAAGAACAGGCCCTCCTCAGAAAAGGTGGAGACATGTGCAACCAGGGATGGATATTTCTCGGAGATAGAACTGCCTTACCAAAAAGACAGGCTGAAACTCTCCTTTCTGATATCCACTGTTCCTTACACATAGGGCCAAAAGCTCTCTATTGGTTCTTGCAACCACTCTTTTTCTTCCCAGGCCTCCAGCAGACTATCGAAAAGGTACATACATGCAGCATGCACTATCTGTCCAAAGCCTCTACACAAGGGGGACTCTGCCCCTGCTTTCCCACTCATCAACTGAGGGGGCACGTGCCAGGCCAACACTGGCAAATTGACTTCCCTCAAATGCCCCCTCACAAAAAACTCCATATCTCGTAACTTTTGTTGATACCTTTTCAGGGTGGATAGAAGCCTTTCCCACCTCTCGAGAGAAGGCAGACACCGCTGCCTCCATTCTTGTTAAAAACATAAACGTCCTCAACCGTCTGCAAGAGAAACTGCACAAGGATCTCTCCTACAACCCACTTAACTCCTGGTGGCAGCCACCCATCCTCACCTAAGTTGCCCCCTATCCTAGGTCCTCTTCTAGTTATCAGCATATTACTCATATTTGCTCCTCTTTTTTAGATTCTTACAGGGCCGCATTCACGAGGTTTCTTGAGTCACAACCAGATGTTCCTACACCCATATACGCGACTCCCCTCAGAGCCACCACTTTCCGACCTCCCTTCCCCACGATGCCCCTAACCAGCAGAAAGTAGCCAGATGAATAGCGGCACCCTATCTAACATAAAAGGTCGGAATGTGAGGTCGGTTGGCAATGGAGGAAGGTCACGTGAGGAACCAGGTCCGAGGACTTTGGCTGGAACTGCCCACATCCTTGCGCGCCAAAAGAAACTTCCCAGGAGCCCTTTGAAAAAGAACAACTGTCTGTCAGCCAATGAAATTTTGCCACATCATATCAACCTGACCACCCTACCAACGCTATAAATTACCCCCAAACAGGGGAGGTGGCACGACTTCTCTGGCCCCTGTCTCATGGACCAGAGAACCTCATCTGGGTTACGCTCTACTAAATAAAGCTTTTGCTGTTCCACACTTGGTGGCTATGCCTTCTTTCTTCCTTGGTGGGGAGAATACCTTACAGGGGGCCCTAAAGAGAAGGCTTAAAAACTAACAAAGGTGAGGCTCAAACCCTCACCCCAAAAATGCAGAAGCCTGCTCCCTTAAAATAGTGGTTTTTCATCCACTGATCAGGACACCAAAGGAAGGGAAGGCTCCTTAAAAACTCAGGAAAACCCAGGCAGCTGAAGATGCTATCTAAAACTAGTGGGGATTCTAGAAAATTTGAATAACTTTACTAAAACCCCTGTTGCTAAAGGTTTATTTGCAACCAATTAGAAAAAGATTTTTTCCAGCAGGAAAGAAATAATTAAAAAGGCCAGACTTAGAATCTATTACAGAAGGCATAATATCTGAGTATTTAGTTTATATCCAAGTAAATACTAAGCAAAGTAAGGAAATTGTGAGGAAAAAAAAAAAAACAGGGAAAGAGGAACTTTCCCAAGTAAACATTTAAAAATAGACTTTAATAAAATAATTGACAGGTGAATAGAAGCTTTTCTTACTGGAAGTGGGGCCACAGTGACAGTTGTTAGTTGCTTTGTGAAATTCTTTCCAAATTTAGGTTGCCCATTCTAATGTTAGGTCTGCATTTGTGTCCAAAATCTCACAGCTAGTAGGAAGGGAACCCAATATTAATTAAAAACTAATTTGAAGTTAAATTGTGCCCACAGGCCCCAAAAGTTCAGGGCAAATAGAACGCATAAATCAAATCATAAAGGAAATGTAACCACTCCTTCCTTAAGTACTTGCAGGGTTTGCAAATTACTCAGCAGGCTGTTCAAAAGACTGTCCAAGAGGCACTTCCAGCACTGCCAAGGGATCCGGTACATCCTTTTCAGCCTGGGGACTCAGTCTGAGTAAAGAAATATATCACCCAAGGACTGACTCCCACGTGGACAGGTCCACACACCATGATCCTGACTACTCCCACTGCTGCCAAGGTAGAAGGCATACCTGCCTGGGTCCACCATAGCCAGTTGAAGCCTGCAGTCCCAGCAGAGACACCTTTGTGGACAGCGGAGACTGACCCCGCCAACCCTTGTAAGTTAACCCTGAGAAGGACAGCGTGCCCTGCTCCAACCACAAACTGAAAGCTGGTTGTTCTACGTATGGTTAATGCCTGAGGAAACTCACTGAGGACCTCCTTTTAATCAGACTTTGAGGTAAAAGGAAAACTAGGGTAAAAGAAAAGTCAGCGTCATTGTCACTAAAGGTATAAGGTGTAGAAATACTTTTGAAAGAGAAAGGAAGAAAGTAAATTGTTATAAAAGCTGTTGTAAGGTACCAAAAAGCTGCAAAATTAGTGTTGCTATTCTAGGAGGAAAAGGTCAGGCTTTCCTGTCCTTTCTTTGGAAAATAGAAGAAAAAGAATATAGAAGTCTCCTGACTTATAAGGACAACTAGAGTCATTTTTTTTTTTTTTTTTCAGAGAGAGAGAGAGGGATAGACAGGGACAGACAGGAATGGAGAGAGATGAGAAGCATCAGTCATTAGTTTTTCATTGCGCATTGCAACACCTTAGTTGTTCATTGATTGCTTTCTCATATGTGCCTTGACCATGGGCCTTCAGCAGACCGAGTAACCCCTTGCTGGAGCCAGCAACCTTGGGTTCAAGCTGGTGGGCTTTTTGCTCAAACCAGATGAGCCCACGCTCAATCTGGCAACCTTGGGGTCTCCAACCTGGGTCCTCTGGATCCCAGTCCAATGCTCTATCCACTGCGCCACCGCCTGGTCAGGCTAGAGTCATTTGGTTTTAAATTCTCTGAAAGGAGTAAGATTATATGAAGAACTCCCTTTCACTTTCAATAAGAGACAAAAATTAATGGACCACCCTACACTGGTCTTAGCTCTCCCTCTCTTCCTGGAATCCTGAGATTAACGTGTACCTCTAGGCAAAGGAGGAGAGATAGATACTAAGAGGATTTGTGAATGTCTTTGATTGTATTACCTTGAAAGTTTTAACGTTTTCTGTAAATCCCCTAGACATGTAACATAAATCTTGTCAAATGTTAATCTTGTTAAATGTTAATCTTGTCATGCTGTCATGCCCCCCCCCCCCACCTGTATGTAGTCAAAGGGTATATAACCAGCCTCTGAAATATACTCGGTGTGCACGATTTGGAACTGCTATGCCCCGTGTCAGCCATATGCGGCCGGCATATTTAACAAATCTCCTCCTTCAATAAAATTCTTCAAAATTTATCTGGACTGGGTGTCTCTACTTAAACTCGATGGGGTAAGGTATGGTGCCTTTCAGAATCTGGGGTATGGTACTTTATAACAAAGCCAGTTATTTCTGAATAATTAAGAAAATTTATAAAAATTAAGAATTGCCTCATGCACCTTGTTAAATTGAGTCAAGGATTTGATTCAGGATACAAAACCAGTGGGGAATGTGGTAAGATGCCAGAGAACTGTAAAACTGAGTATTGACAACACCATTTTAAAGAGGAAAAGTCAGGCTTTCTGTTCTGTCTTTTCTTTGGAAAATGGAGGGAGGAGGATATGAAAGTCTCCTGACTTACAAGGACAACTGGGTCATTTAGTTTTAGTTCTCTGAAAGAATTAAGATTATCTAAAGAACTTCCTTTCCCTTTCAATAAGAGACAGAATTTACACACCACCTGTAAAGCCAGTAATCAGGGCCAGGGCCACTATCACAGCAGCCCGGCCCTTGCAGGTTCGCATTGGATTCGGACAGTCGGTAAAGAAACCATGGAGCCAAAAACTGGTGGGCCATAGCCTTTAATCCTAGCTTGCACCTGGCGGGCAAGTAAAAATACACACTGGGCTCCAAAACCCAGTCACACTCAGTGCTCACAAAGCCACTGACTTATCCGAGTTTCCTAGAATCAAAGGTTTCTAGCTCACCAGCCTTATTTTCCTCAGTTCCCCATCTCCTTCCTTATCCCAGATACAAACTCTGTACAAACTGGCATCTCACTCAGCACTCCACCATCTTGGCTGCTTTTCCTGGCCTCCTCCACGTGGCCTCCTTTAGCTGCTGGCTCTACTCTCTCCGCTCTCTCATGCTAACCTCAGGAACCAACAGTCAAGTCCCGTTCCGCCCCCATTTTATAGTGTAGCTTCACAACCTTTAATCCAATATACAAAATAGGGTAGTCTCTAATACAAAGTCACTTCTCTGAGGCATGATTGGATTGTACCGCCCTACAGCAAAAAGGGTGGGAAAGGCTTAATCCCAAAACCAAGCCCCAGGTTACAACGATCTCCAACACATATTAATACCACCTGGGCAACGGCCTCTTTAACAAAGTGAGCATAATCCATTTTATCTACCCAACAATCCACCCCTATGCTCACTTTACTACCCACAATTTACATCACCAGCATTCCTGTGCAAGGAAATTAGAACATTACACAGATTACAACAGCAAAAATCATAGTTTCAACAATTTCAAAGGTACATTCCACCAGTCTCTGAGCACTTAGCCCAAAGCGCAAAATGTCCTCGGTCTTCTTTCTAGCCATGGGAAAAGCTTCCCGGGGTAGGGGAGTGCTTCCAGCAAAGCCACCCCCCACCCCCATCAGGGTATTTTACATTGTCCAAAATCCGTAATCCGAAAGTCCATCCAACAAAGGAGCCAATGCCCACTCCAGTCGTAGTCCAGGAAATCAGTCCACGCACGTGGGTCATCAGCCACCCCCCTCATTCCTGCCGTCCTGGCAGGTTTCACACTGTCCCAAAGAGGGGCACGTGGCAATGGCAGCCAGCATTTCCATCTCTGCTCCGGAAAGCATGTCCAGCCATATTTCCCAAAATCGCAGACCTACCAGGGCCGAAGTAGGTGCTCCTTCCAGCTGCGCTTTCACCTTCTGGAGACTGCGGATTGCAACTCCAGTCCGATTCTCCTCATCCTCCAAAGAGGGACTGAAAACACCAGCTCCGGCTGCCGGGCTCGAGCCTCCGTCTGCCGCAGCCTTCTGCTCCACAGACCTTGCAGCTCCGGACCCGGCCTCAGCTTCAGCCTCAGCCTCAGCCTCAGCTTCAACGCCAGCCTCCTGCCACTGCTGGCTCTCCGCAACATCCAGGGCAAGCTGCAACTCACGAACCTCTGAATCCTCCTCCAGTGTTTGCTCCATTTCCAGGCGAATCTCGAACACCTGGTCGGCCTCCTCCTCCAGCATTTCCTCCAGCTCCAGGGTCAGCATCGGTTTCTCCTGCGTTTGCTCCAACTCCTTCTGCTGCTCGGTTTGCAGGTCCCAGGCAGCCTCTTTCACAGAGTTTTCGGTTTCCTCACGCATGGCTGTAAAAGTCAGCCAGCCTACAATCCCCAAAAGTACAGCCATGGGGAACCCTAACACTAGCCAGTCCTCTACTCCACCACTCAAAGGCTCCTTGCCGATCTGTATCGAATCCTGCCGACTACGCCAAATGTAAAGCCAGTAATCAGGGCCAGGGCCACTATCACAGCAGCCCGGCCCTTGCAGGTTCGCATTGGATTCGGACAGTCAGTAAAGAAACCATGGAGCCAAAAACTGGTGGGCCATAGCCTTTAATCCTAGCTTGCACCCGGCGGGCAAGTAAAAATACACACTGGGCTCCAAAACCCAGTCACACTCAGTGCTCACAAAGCCACTGACTTATCCGAGTTTCCTAGAATCAAAGGTTTCTAGCTCACCAGCCTTATTTTCCTCAGTTCCCCATCTCCTTCCTTATCCCAGATACAAACTCTGTACAAACTGGCATCTCACTCAGCACTCCACCATCTAGGCTGCTTTTCCTGGCCTCCTCCACGTGGCCTCCTTTAGCTGCTGGCTCTACTCTCTCCGCTCTCTCATGCTAACCTCAGGAACCAACAGTCAAGTCCCGTTCCGCCCCCATTTTATAGTGTAGCTTCACAACCTCTAATCCAATATACAAAATAGGGTAGTCTCTAATACAAAGTCACTTCTCTGAGGCATGATTGGATTGTACCGCCCTACAGCAAAAAGGGTGGGAAAGGCTTAATCCCAAAACCAAGCCCCAGGTTACAACGATCTCCAACACATATTAATACCACCTGGGCAACAGCCTCTTTAACAAAGTGAGTATAATACATTTTATCTGCCCAACACCACCCCAAACTGATTTTGGCTCTCCCTCCCTTCCTGGAATCCTGAGATTAATGTGTACCTCTAGGCAAAGGAGGGGAGATAGACACTAAAAGGTTTATGAATGTATTTTGATATGTAAAATGACATCACCATTGTGTTACCTTGAAAGTTTTAACATTTTTAAAATTCCCTAGACAAATGTTATAAGCTTGTTAATGATTGTGTCATGCTGTCATGCCCCCCAACTTGTATGTGGACAAAGGGTGTATAACCAGTCTCTGAGATACATTTGGCACTTGTTGGTCAAATAAGTTTGTAAATGTGATATATATGTTTGCTCGCTTGTGACTTATATTGGGTGTGGGGGACAGGCTGTGGGCAGGCCAGGTCGTTGTAGCCTGGGGTTTGGTTTTGGGACTAAGCTTTTCCCCACACCCTTGAATGATTGTATTATCTGGGTGGTGCACTCTCATGAGGAATCCAGTTATGCCTTGGATGGGTGACTTTGTATCGGGGACTTCCTTGTTTGTATATTGGATTAAGGGATTTTGGTTTTCTACACTATAAAGTGGGACAGACCGGGAGCTTGGACACACAGTTCCTGCTATCACAATTGCAGGGGCTTCCCTGATCCCTTGCCCTTCATGGGAAGAGCTGGTTTTCTGCTTTTCCCTTGTCTTCTTTTGTGGTTTGCCCGTCTTGGTGAGACACCAATAAATAGGATGGCCCCCCGTCCTCTGACTCCGCCATTTCTTTATCGTCTGCCCGAATCCAATGGGAACCTGCATGTGAATGGCTACGATGGCGGCTCCTGGCCCTACAACTGGCGTAGTTTCCGGCAGGATTCAGAGATTGGTATGGAGCCACCACCCTTGATGGGTGGGATAGAGTACTGGTTGCCGCTCTGGCTCCCCATGGCTGTCCTTTTAGGGGCCATGGGCTACATGTTTTTTACTCAAGAGGAAACTGCCCGAGGTCAAAAGCTTCAGTATGAATTGAAAATAGAACGGCAGAAAAGGCTGGAATTGGAGCGAGCACTGGAGAAGGAATTACGGGTTCGCGAGTTGCAGTTTACCCTGGAAGTTGAACGTGTTCACCGGCAGTTATTGGAGAAACAACTGCGGATTCAAGAGCTCGAGTCTCAGCTTCTGGCCAAAAGCCAGCAGCCACAGGAGCCTAAACGGTCACCAAAGGAGCAGCAGCATCCGTGCCGGTGGATTGGCTTTGAGTCAGCGGGAGCAGGCGCTTGCGACTCCTCTTCTGAGGATGAGAAGGCTCAGGCTGAAGCTGCCATACGCACACTGAGAGCCCGACCAGTTGTGGCCAAGAAGGTAAAAACCCAGCAACAAAGAGTCCCTCAGGGGCAGCCACAGCCTCCAGCCCAGGTAATGGAACACTCTGTGGTCCGGCCCTATACCCAGGCAGAGCTGATGGAGTTGGGGGCACAATTTAGGCAGAAACCTACTGAATCCCTGGTAGCCTGGTTACTACGATTATGGGATATAGGGGTGGATGGCATCATGCTCTCCGGAACAGAGATGGAGAAATTGGCCGCCATTACCACACACTCTTCCTTGAGGCAGCGTCTTCAGAACTGCCATGGCAACCCAGGAGACCATACCCTATTAGAATGGGTGATGGCTGCCATTCGTATGGTCTGGCAGAATGCTGGAGAACTGCCGGGGGCAATGAGTCGGTGGCAGTGCTACAGTGAGTTAGTAAAGGTCCTTCGAGAACTAGGTATGAAGAATGCTGTTTTCAACCCTGGGTCTCGTGGGCCAGACGAGGAAGTGTTTACGGCCAAAATGAGGGAATTTGTCCTTGCTAGCGCCCCGTCAGCCCTTTTTGGGTCACTTGTGGCTATCTTGGGCCCCTATGTGGGGCAGCCCATCAATGCAGTTACACAGATGGTAGCAGATTTGGGAGAGCTGGAGGCCGCTCGGGATCATAAAGCAGTGAGGGCTGCTGCCTATGTTTCCCCCCCAACTAACAAGGGAAACGGGCCTGTAAAGGTTACCCGAACACAGATGTGGGTAGACTTGATTGCGGCTGGAGCAGATAAGGGGAAATTGGATGGCCAGTCTAATAAAATTCTTTTGGAGCTTTGGCGGCAGCTTAAACCAGAACAGAAGTTCCAGCCACTGAGACGAAAGGCCCCGGCAGCTACCAATAAAACGTTTGGTGCGCGCACAGCTCGGTTACAAGATTATATGATAGAGACGGCCGAGGGAGAGGGGAACTCCCAAGACCCACTGTACCAGTTTGAATAGGAAAAAGGCCGAGGGACCCGTCTAACGGGGATGGGCGGGGACCGGAGGCCACATGTGGAACTGGCTATCCACTGGTCCCCTTCCAATGTACAACAGGTGTTGGCCTTGGTGGATACAGGTGCAGAATGTTCCCTTCTCTATGGAAACCCAGAGCGGTTTGCTGGGACCCCAGTGGCCATTGACGGTTATGGGGGCCAAACTGTTCAAGTGAAGCCAATAACTATTCCATTGGGGATAGGGAGACTGCCTCCTAAGCCATATAAGGTATATGTATCTCCTATTCCTGAATATATTTTGGGGGTAGATGTCTTGCAAGGACTGTGGTTGGAAACTACAGCTGGGGAGTTCCGGCTGCGGATCAGGGTTGTGAAGGCAGTATTGCGGGGACATGCATCACATTCCCCTTTGCAATTACCCGTCCCTCGGCGTGTAACTAACACCAAGCAGTACCGCCTGCCAGGTGGTTATGAAGAAGTCACAGGGACAATCCTTGAGCTAGAAAAGGTGGGGATCATCCGGCCAGCACACAGTCCTTACAACTCCCCAGTATGGCCTGTGCGCAAAGCAGATGGAACCTGGAGAATGACAGTAGATTACAGGGAACTTAATAAAGTTGTTCCCCCTTTGCACGCTGCTGTTCCTTCGATAGCTAACATGATGGATCGGCTAAGCCATGAGTTGGGGACATACCACTTTGTGGCAGACTTGGCCAATGCTTTTTTCTCTATTGATATAGCCGCAGAGAGTCAAGACCAATTTGCCTTCAGTTGGGAAGGGAGACAATGGACCTTTACAGTGTTACCCCAGGGCTATTTGCATAGCCCCACCTTGTGCCATGGGCTGGTGGCTGCTGACCTGGCTAAATGGAAACAGCCAGAGGTAGTCCGCATGTACCATTATATTGATGATATTATGCTAACTAGTGATTCTCTTTCAGAATTGGAGCAAGCAGTCCCTACCCTGCTATCCCATTTGAAAGCATGTGGCTGGGCAGTTAACGAGAACAAATTACAAGGACCTGGGTTATCTGTTAAATTCTTGGGAGTTGTCTGGTCGGGTAAGACAAAAGTTATCCCTGACACAGTTATAGATAAGATTCAAGCCTACCCCGTGCCCACTACGGTAAAACAGTTACAGGAATTCTTAGGTTTGTTGGGGTATTGGCGAGCATTTATACCGCATTTGGGTCAGTTACTACGCCCCTTGTACAACCTTATTCGAAAGGGGGTTCGCTGGGATTGGACTGAGCAGGCGCAAGGTTCATTTGCAGCTGCTAAGAGAGCTGTCAAGGTGGCACAGGCCTTGAATGTGTTTGATCCTGCCAGGCCCTGTGAGCTGGATGTTCATGTAACCTCGGAGGGGTTTGGATGGGGCTTGTGGCAGCGGACAGAGCGCCTACGGCAACCTATTGGATTTTGGTCCCAATTGTGGAAAGGTGCTGAAGTTCGTTACTCATTAGTAGAGAAGCAGCTGGCAGCTGTGTATGCTGCCCTCCTGGCAACTGAGAGTATTACAACCACAACACCAGTTACAGTCAAAACAACATACCCTATAGCTGGATGGGTGAGAGATTGGGCAACTAAACCACGTAGTGGTATGGCCCAAATGTCTACCCTGGCCAAGTGGGGTGCCTATCTGCAACAACGCTGTGCTCTTAGCACCAGCCCATTGAGGGCAGAACTGCAGGAAGTCTTGGGTCCAGTCACCTATGCGACTTTAGAGTCAGGTGCAACTGGGGCTCAGGAGGCAGAACCTGAGGTCAGTCCCTACCAGGAGGGGCGGGTGCCCATCCCCGAAGATGCCTGGTATACTGATGGTTCCAGCAGGGGCCAACCTGCCAAATGGACGGCTATCGCCTTCCATCCGGCCACTGAGACTATTTGGATGGACACGGGTACAGGCCAAAGCAGCCAATGGGCAGAATTAAGAGCTGTTTGGCTAGTTGCCCATAATGAACCTTCACCTCTGGTGATCTGTACTGACAGTTAGGCTGTCTATCGTGGACTGACCCTTTGGATTGCTACTTGGCACATTAACCAGTGGATGGTAATGCACCGCCCATTATGGGGTCAGGCCATGTGGCAGGACTTATGGGAAATAGGACACCAGAAGCAGGTGACAGTATATCATGTCACAGGGCATGCCCCTCTAGCCCATCCTGGGAATGATGAGGCAGATACGTTGGCAAGGGTGCGATGGTTGGAGACTGCACCTGCAGGTGATGTGGCACAGTGGCTCCACCGGCGCCTGCTCCATGCAGGACAGAAAACT
Organism: Saccopteryx leptura; assembly: GCF_036850995.1. Classification (NCBI taxonomy): domain Eukaryota; kingdom Metazoa; phylum Chordata; class Mammalia; order Chiroptera; family Emballonuridae; genus Saccopteryx; species Saccopteryx leptura. The sequence continues at coordinate 268,201,663 of NC_089503.1, read as the reverse complement.
ATGTGGGCTACGGTTAAGGCTTGGAACTTGCCTGTGTCCTATGCAGAGGTACTTGCAGCCTGTGAGCAATGTGCAGTATGTTCCAAGGAACACCCTCGGAGACCACTGGTGTCACCTGGACAGATCCAGAGGGGTCATGTCCCACTGACACGATGGCAGATAGACATCATTGGACCCTTACCAAAGTCAGAAGGGTACCAGTATGCAGTCACTTGTGTAGATACTGCCACCGGGCTGCTTGCTGCTTACCCCGCTCGTAACCCTGACCAGAGGGCAGTCATACAGGCTCTGGACCGCCTGAGTGCTGCATATGGGCGACCGCTGGTCCTTGAAAGTGACAATGGTACCCACTTCACTGGTTCAACGGTGAGGCAATGGGCTCAAAAGCTGGGGGTGGACTGGAAGTACCATGTTCCCTACCACCCCCAGGCTGCTGGTATCATTGAGCGTTATAATGGACTCTTAAAGCAGGGACTGCGACAGGAGGGGGGCACCGGCTCTCTTACTGGATGGACACGCCGCTTATGGACAGTACTTCGGATTTTGAATGAGCGACCTCGACGGGGAAGCCCAGCTCCAGTAGAGGCCCTCCTGCATCGGACAGCTGCCCCTATTCAGTTGCAGATACGCACCAAGGACATTTTACTCAAGCCAGGTTTCGGACAGCAGGGCAACGTGCTCTTGCCTGCTCCAACAGCCCTTCTTAAAGGACAACGGCTTCAATGGACTTGGCCCTGGACTGTACAGGCCCCCCATCTGAGATGGGTGGCCTTGTTGGCACCATGGGGAAAGGGGTTAGAGGTGGACCTCCAGTTAACTCCTTGGGCAACTAGCACCTGGCCACCTAAGGTAGAAGTGTATTATCCCTTGAGTGCTCAAGGGGACAGCATTTTGAAGGGCACCTTTGTAATTTCTTTATGGCCAATAATGAGTTCCCCTATTTTACTACACATAGAACCAGCAGATGCTGGTGTATTGGCCAATAAGGTTTGGTATGCCCGCTCAGGGCGGCCTCTGGTGCCAGCTACGGTGCTGTCTGCAGACAAAACTCTGGCCTGTATTCTGCCAGAGGGAAAAGATTTGCCTCTCTTGGTGCCACTGACAGCTCTCTCATTTCGCCCATAGTTTTTGATCTGTTAATCCTATTGCTGTAGTTGGTACTATTTCTGTTTATGCAATGTATCCTACTCCTTGCACAGTGACCATCATGGAAGATGCCTGTGGTTTAGATTGTAAAGCGAGCAAAAGGGGTGGAATGTTGGTCAAATAAGTTTGTAAATGTGATATATATGTTTGCTCGCTTGTGACTTATATTGGGTGTGGGGGACAGGCTGTGGGCAGGCCAGGTCGTTGTAGCCTGGGGTTTGGTTTTGGGACTAAGCTTTTCCCCACACCCTTGAATGATTGTATTATCTGGGTGGTGCACTCTCATGAGGAATCCAGTTATGCCTTGGATGGGTGACTTTGTATCGGGGACTTCCTTGTTTGTATATTGGATTAAGGGATTTTGGTTTTCTACACTATAAATTGGGACAGACCGGGAGCTTGGACACACAGTTCCTGCTATCACAATTGCAGGGGCTTCCCTGATCCCTTGCCCTTCATGGGAAGAGCTGGTTTTCTGCTTTTCCCTTGTCTTCTTTTGTGGTTTGCCCGTCTTGGTGAGACACCAATAAATAGGATGGCCCCCCGTCCTCTGACTCCGCCATTTCTTTATCGTCTGCCCGAATCCAATGGGAACCTGCATGTGAATGGCCACGATGGCGGCTCCTGGCCCTACAGCACTGCACGATTTGGGTCAGATATGCCCCATGTCAGCCATATGTGGCTGGCATATTAATAAATCTCCTCCTTTTAATAAAACCCTTCAAAATTCATCTGGACTTGATGTCTCTATGTAAACCCGTGGAAGTAAGGTACGGTACTTTACAACATTTGGGGGTACAGTACTTTATAACATAACTACTTGGCCAACCAGCACCTGGCCACCTAAGGTAGAAGTGTATTATTTCTTGAGTGCTCAGGGGGACAGCATTATGAAGGGCACCTTTGTAATTTCTTTGTGCCAATAATGAGTTCTCCCATTTTACTAAACAGATAACCAGCAGATCCTGGTGTATTGGCCAATAAGGTTTGATATGCCCGCTCAGAGTGGCCTCTGGTACCAGCTACTGTGCTGTTTGCAGACAGAACTCAGGCCTGTATTCTGCCAGAGAAAAAAGATTTGCCTCTCTTAGTGCCGCTGACAGCTCTCTCATTTCACCCATAGCTTATGGTAAAGCCAGTAGCCAGGGCCACCATCACAGCCGCCTGGCCCATGCAGGTTTGCATTTGATTTGGACAGTCGGTAATGAAACAACAGAGCCACAAACTGGTAGGCCATTATCTTTAATCCTAGCTTGCACCTGGCAGGCAAGTAAAAACACACACTGGGCTCCAAAACCCACTCATTCAGTGCTCACAAAGCTACTGACTTATCCGAGTTTCCTAGAGTCAAAGGTATCTACCTTACCAGCCTCATTTACTTTTGTTTCCCATCTCCTTCTCTCTGCAAAAACTCTGCACTAACTGGCTTCTCTTTTAGCATTCTGCCATCTTGGCTGCCTCTCCTCTCCTCCACGTGGCCTTTCTCTGCTCTCCTCTCTAATGTTAATATCAAGAACCAAGAGAGAGCAAGCTCCGGGTCTGCCCCCACTTTATAGTGTAGAAACCAAAACCTTTAATCCAATATACAAACAAGGAAGTCTCAGATACAAAGTCACTTATCTGAGGCATAATGGGATTCCTCAAGAGAGTGCACCACCCCACATCAAAAAGGGTGGGAAAGGCTTAGTCCCAAAACCAAGCCCCAGGCTACAAGGATCCTGCCTGTCCACAGCCTGCCAGCAACACACATTAATATAATCATGTCCATCCCAAGCAAAAAGGGCAACCAATACCATCACCTGGGCAACAGGCTTCCACGTAGGCAGCGCCATCTTTAACAAAGTGAGCATAATATATTTTATCTGCCCAACATTTATGATTTGGTAATTCTGTTGCTGTAGTTTGTACTGTTTCTGTTTATGCAATGTACCTCACTCCTTGCACAGGGACCATCACGAAAGATAACTGTCATGTAAATTGTGAGGAGAACAACCCTCCAGGAATGGAATGTGAGGAAAATCGCTGTTAGGCTTGCTCATAGGTTTACTGGCTGCAAGCCCTTTGTGCAAATAGTGCAGAAGCATGTGACAGCACTATTATAAGTATGTAAATACTTACCCTCAGGGGGGGATTAGGGAGATCCAGTCCTGCCACTGAGAGGTGTTGTTGGGTTTCTTTTTTTGCACCAGGATCCCTTGCCCTCCTCTGTGAAAAGCAGGTTTCTTTTTTTTTTTTCCTTGGTTTTCTTTTGGCTTGCCTGTCTTGGTGAGCCTGCAATAAATTGGAATGGCCCACCATCCTCCAGCTCTGCTGTTTCTTTACCGTCTGCCTGAATTCAATGAGAACCTGCACGGCCCCTGTGGTGGCCACTGGCTTTATGCAGTGCCTTGGGAACATTCTGGCTTAGAAGTCAGGATAGCATGCACCCCCCCCCCCCGCGCTTGTGTTCCCCCTTTTCCCCTCCCGCCAGATCCAGTCAGATTGAGCTATTTCCTCTGCAGCTTGACTGCCCAGTGCCCGCTGAACTCTGACTGTAGGCATTTAACTGCGGCCCTGAGTGCGCAGGACCTGTTCTCTGGATTGTGGCCAGGTGTGGCAGTGAAGCAAAGATGAGTTGTGTTACAGGCAGGTCTTCTCAGAGCCGTTCATGTACTTTGTGCAGCTTTCCAGAACTGATCTGCCCCCCCTTGGCATTTTTTGCTCTGAAGCATTTGTTGGGCACTATGGGTTTCTGGAATAGATAAAGGAAACACTGCCTTAACCCAAAGAGGAAACTCGAGTGGTGGAATTTCAGGCAGAGACTCCTGGCGGAGCATCAAAGCTTTCCTCCTGCTTCCTCTTCCCAGGACCTGGGCACTGAGAACAAGGCTGGTGTCCCATGGCTGTCTCTGGGGTGGCCCAGTGGGGTTGCAGACTCTGGGCAGCCAGATTATGAGCTCAGGCCCAGGCTGGACGGGGTCAGCCAAGTCAGCTGGGCTGGGCTTGGGGGGGAGGATGAAGGGGCTAGCTGGGGGAGGAGATCAGAGGCATGATTCCTGAAGCCATAGTGTCTCTTGATCTCTGAGGGTTCTCCTGGGGATACAGGCGGGTGTGTCTTCTGGGAAGACTGTGGAGTCCCCTGGGACAAAGCCCAGATTAGCTCAGAAGAGAAACATATGATCCCCCCACCCCCCAGGGCCCAGTCCAGGGTCACAGTGGGAGGCCACAGACTGGCCTCACTGTTCTGAAAGTAAACACAAGATTCAGGCCTGGCTTCTCCTCATCTAGCTGCTAGGGCTTTTCTGCCCTGTCTATGGGTCTATGGGGGCTCCAGCATGTTGGCCCTCACCCTCCGCTTTGTACTCTGTCTCCTTCTGTTCACCCCTCTGGCCTCTCCCAGCATCTCTGACTGTGGGTACCCTGGGGACTGGGTCATGCTGGCCCTTGCCCCTGTGTTTTCTGATAGGCACAGCTTAATAAGGCACAGGGAAGCGGGGCAGATGTGAGGCTGGCTGCCCCCTACTGGCCTGCTCTGCAGCGTGGTTGTTGTGATTACTGTTGTCATTGTTATTGACAGTGAGACAGGGATGCTGGGACAGAGCTGAGAGCACAGAAGAAATGCATGTCTTTGAAATGCCTAGACCTTGGGCCTTTCACAGGGGTTGGAGGGTGTAAAGTCAGTGGCTGCCACCGTGGCTGTGGCCATCCAGGTTTTTATTGGATTTGGGCAGACAGTAAAGGAATTGTGGAGCCAGAAGATGGTGGGTGTAAGGCCAGGAGCCGCCATCATGGCCATTCACATGCAGGTTCGCATTAGATTTGGACAGACAGTAATGAAACAACGGAGCTAAGACTGGTGGGCCATTATCTTTCATCCTAGCTAGCACCCAGCCAGCAAGTAAAAACACACACTGGGCTCCAAAACCCACTCATTTAGTGCTCACAAAGCTACTGACTTATCTGAGTTTCCTAGAATCAAAGGTTTCTAGCTCACCAGACGTATTCACCTCTGTTCCCCATCTCCTTTCTTCTCTCTACACAAACTCTGCACAAACTGGCTTCTCACTCAACACTCCACCATCTTGGCAACTTCCCCTGGCCTCCTCCACGTGGCCTTTCTCTGAGCTCCTCTTTAATGCTAATCTCAGGAACAGAGAGAGAGAGAGAGAGAGCAAACTCCGGGTCTGCCCCCACTTTATAGTGTAGAAACCTAAACCTTTAATCCAATATACAAACAAGGAAGTCTCTGATACAAAGTCACTTATCTGAGGCATAATGGGATTCCTCATGAGAGAACACCACCCCTCATCAAAAAGGGTGGGAAAGGCTTAGTCCCAAAACCAAGCCTCAGGCTACAAGGATCCTGCTTGCCCACAGCCCGCCCCCAACACACATTAATATAATCACGTTCATCCCAAGCAAGAAGGGCAACCAATACCATCACCTGGGAGATGGGCTTCCACGTGGGCAGCGCCATCTTTAACAAAGTGAGCATAATATATTTTATCTGCCCAACAGTGGGTCATTTTGTTTATTCAAGTCTTATAACGGTGGATGAGCAAACAGGGCAGGGAAGACTGTTTTGTTTTGTTTTTTTTCCCATTTCAGGACTCCACTAGTCTCAGCAGTCCCCACCCAAACAGGCCGGGCAGATCTCAGGGCTCCTAAGTCCTGACTCAGTCTTCAGTTCCACAACCCAGACTCATTCTTTGGACTACCCTCCAGACTCTCTGCACCCTGGACTGTGCACATTCCAGTCAAAATCAGCTGGGGGGAAAAAACCCTTCTTCAGCAAACAATAACAAATAATAGCCCCTCCCAAGCAGGTAGGCAATCGCAATTTGCAGTCTGGTACCCAGAGGGCAAGCAGCAGCCTTTCATAGACTATACACACATGACACTGCCCTGTGCCAATGCAACAATTAGGCAAAATATAAGTGAGCAAACCTATTATAAACTTGTTTTCCCAACAGAGGGTCAGCCTCCATGTCTCTCTGCCTCATCCACCTCTGACTACCCGAGCTGCACCTGTGGCCATCATGGGGCGCAGTTCCTGGAACTCCCTGAGACAAGTTCCCACTTCGCTGTGGGACCCTGAATCTGTGTGGGGTGGGGGTTGCTGGTGAGGAGGTGGCAGTGGGTGGTCAGGGGCTTGGAGGAGTGGGGGTTGGAATGGGAGGAGGGTGGAGCAGCTCTATGAGTCCTGCAAGGTGGGGCTATTTGGTTTCGGAGGCCAGAGAGAAGTGGAGACATTGGGCTCCATGGAGGGCCCAGTGTGGACACAAGTCTGGAAGTGTGTTAGAAGGAAAGTGAGAACCCAGACTAGCTGGAGCAGAGGGTTGAGGGGTTCAGATTCAGTGAGGCAGGCAGGAGGGAGCCATGGCAAGTTCTTTTTTTTCCTAATTGTGCTAAAATTGAGGAAGGAGGGGCAGGCCCCCCCTTCCCTGAGAAGGAAGAAATGAAAAGAATGCAAGGGAAAGGAGCCTGTAGGGGCAATTGAGACAGACAGTTATAGATTAACTACTTCCTATAATTCTCTGAAAGGTTGCCTGAAGCCTGTTGTGACCCAAAGCAAGAAAGACAGTGTTATATCTGTACAGCAAGGAAACAAATGTTTTGCCACACAAGTAGCCAAATTAAGGAGTCTATTTCAAAGCCGGCAATCACAATGGGACTATAGTTACCCAAATCATGCAGCCCCGAAAGAACTCAGGGATTTGCTTTTAAAGGCAAAAAGAAGTGGAGGGTGGGGTGGGAGGTGGGTGAGAACCTAGCCAAATCAGTTTTACAGAAGTGAAACAGGCTTACTGTTATCATTGGAACAATCTAAGGAGAGAGTGCTCAGTAAAGCATTTTACAAAAGCAAAAGAATGTGCTTGGTTATCTTGGCCTTTTACAGAGGTTGTTAAGGCAGCATCCCGAGGGCTTTTCCCAGGATCTGGAGACATTAGGGAACATTTATGGCCTTTACAGAACTAATATTATGGCTTTACACAATTCTTTTCATTTACTCATCTGTAAACCTTGCAAAACTCGTTCTATGGTCAGGGAAATGGTGTTTCTATATTTCAACAGGACTTGTACATAGCTGAGACCAGTGGTCCGGAAGCCCCTCACTGATTCCACCAAAACTCACCTTACCCTCCTGGAGTCATGAGAGTGATGTATTGTAAAGCCAGTTGCCAAGGCCAGGGCCACCATCACAGCCGCCTGACCCATGCAGGTTCGCATTGGATTCGGACAGTCGGTAAAGAAACAACGGAGCCAAAAACTGGTGGGCCATAGTCTTTAATCCTAGCTTGCACCCGGCAGGCAAGCAAAAAACACACACTGGGCTCCAAAACCCACTCACATTCAGTGCTCACAAAGCTACTGACTTATCCGAGTTTCCTAGAATCAAAGGTTTCTAGCTCACCAGACTTATTCACCTCTGTTCCCCATCTCCTTCCTTCTCCCTGCACAAACTCTGCACTAACTGGCTTCTCACTCAACACTCTGCCATCTTGGCTGCTTTTCCTGGCCTCTTCCACGTGGCCTTTCTCTGCTCTCCTCTCTGCTCTCTAATGCTAATAATCCCAGGAACCGAGAGAGCAAGCTCCCATTCTGCCCTCATTTTATACTGTAGATTCATAACCTTTAATCCAATATACAAAATAGGGAAGTCTCTAATACAAAGTCACTTATCTGGGGCATGATGGGGTTGTACCACCCACATCAAAAAGGGATGGGAAAGGCTTAATCCCAAAACCAAGTCTACAAGGATTCTGCCTGCCCACAGCCAGCCCCCAACACATTGATATCACCTAGGCAATGGCCTCCACATGGGCAGCGCCATCTTTAACAAGGTGAGCATAATATATTTTATCTGCCCAACATGTATATACCTCTAGACAAAGGGATCATGAGCCCCTTGCATGGACACATGTATCCTGTAAAAGATATATAACCTGTAAGAAAATCAATCTCGGGAAGCACATGTCTTTGGAGCTAATAATCCTGTGTGCTCCACTGGCTTTTTTTTTTTTTTTCCAGAGACAGAGAGAGAGTCAGAGAGAGTGATAGACAGGGGCAGACAGGAATGGATGGAGATGAGAGGCATCCATCATCAGCTTTTCATTGCAACACCTTAGTTGTTCATTGATTGCTTTCTCATATGTGCCTTGACCATGGACCTTCAGCAGACCAAGTAACCCCTTGCTTGAGCCAGCGACCTTGGGTCCAAGCTGGTGAGCCCTGCTCAAACCAGATGAGCCCGCATTCAAGCTGGTGACCTCGGGGTCTCAAACCTGGGTCTTTGCTGGCTTTTAATAAATTCTCTTTTCTCTGATCAAGTGTTGGTCAAATAAATTTGTAAATATGATATATATGTTTGCTCACTTATAGTTTGCATTGGGTGTGGGAGACAGGCTGTAAGCCGGCAAAGTCATTATAGCCTAAGGCTTAGTTTTAAACTAAGCCTTTCCTGCACTTTTAATACTAAGATCTTTTCAAAACTAAGCTTTTCCCCACACCCTTGACTGTTGCATGATGTGGGGTGGTTCACTCTTATGAGGAATCCCATTTATGCCTCAGATAAGTGACTTTGTATCAGAGACTTCCTTATTTGTATATTGGCTTAAAGGTTTTGATTGCTACACTATAAAATGGGGGCAGACTGGAAGCTCTCTCACTCAGTTCCTAAAACTAGCATTGCAAGGAGAAGCAGCCAAGATGGTGGAATGCTGAAGGAGAAACCAGTTAGTGCAGAGTTTATGCAGAGAGAAGGAGATGGGGAACAGAGGTGAATAAGGCTAGTGAGCTAGAAACCTTTGATTCTAGGAAACTCGGAAAAGTCAGTAGCTTTGTGAGCACTGAATGAGTGGGTTTTGGAGCCCAGTGTGTATATTTCTTGCCTGCTGGGTGCAAGCTAGGATTAAAGGTAATGGCCCACCAGTTCTTGGCTCCGTTTCATTACTCACTGTCCGAATCTAATGCAAACATGAACGAGTCAGGTGGCTGTGATGGTGGCCACGGCTACTGGCTTTACATCAAGTTATCTGAGTGTCTTATCCTCTGTTGGATCACTTCCTGCTATAAAATAATGTAAAATAAAATTTACCATTTAAAACATTTTAAGTGTCTAGTTCAATGGCATTAAGCACATTCACGATGTTGTGCCACTGTCTCCGCCATTCATTTCCAGAACTTTCTCTTCTTCCCAAACTGAAACTCTCTTCCTATTAAACACCAAGGCCCTATCTTCCTCCCCCAATCCCTGGCACCTACCATCTACTTTCTGCCTCTATGAATCACATTCTGCTAGGGACTTCTATGAGTGGAATCACATAGTATTTGTACTTTTGTGTATGGCTTTACATTTTTTAAAAAAAATATTTATTTTATTCACTTTAGAGAGAGGAATGGTGTTGGGCAAGTAAATGTGTAAAATGAGTTTTTTAGGTTTGCTTGCTTATATTTTGCATTGGCCTGGGCAGCCATGTGTATGTAGTTTGTTGCGGTGCTTGCCCTCCACCACCTTGCTTTTCTACAGCTTCTATGAGTGTAAGGGAACTCAGAAAGGAACCTGTACCTGTAATCAGACTCAATATTCAGAGTGTGACCCAGGGGATAACCAGCCCTATGTCTGTTATAATCCTACAGATCCTCCTACTACAACAATATTTGAAGTAAAAATAGCAGCAGGAGGATGAGGAAAATGGGTGGAAGGACCAACTATAGCCCAGATCAAAGTTAAAGGAAACCCCAGACAAGTTATACTGAGGTGTTTTTTTTTTTTTTTTTCTGAAGCTGGAAACGGGGAGGCAGTCAGACAGACTCCCGCATGCGCCCGACCGGGATCCACTTGGCATGCCCACCAGGGGGCAATGCTCTGCCCATCCGGGGCATTGCTCTGTCGTGACCAGAGCCACTCTAGCGCCTGAGGCAGAGGCCAAGGAGCCATCCCCAGTGCCCAGGCCATCTTTTTGCTCCAATGGAGCCTTGGCTGCGGGAGGGGAAGAGAGAGACAGAGAGGAAGGGGGGGGGTGGAGAAGCAGATGGCGCTTCTCCTGTGTGTCCTGGCCGGGAATCGAACCCGAGACTCCTGCACGCCAGGCCAATGCTCTACCACTGAGCCAACCGGCCAGGGTACACTGAGGTTTGATGCACGTGCAGCCATAAGCCAGGCGACATGGGATGAAAGAAGGACCTGCGGGTCTCTCCGCTGGGAGAGAAGCTACGGGGTAGAAGAAAAGTACATGTGCTCACAAAGTTTCACCTGTGAAACCAGCTGTGTATATTGGTCACGTGTATTATGGGCAACCTGGGAAAAGGACAGTTCCAAGAAGAGGGAAGTATACCTGAGGAAAGGAACAGCCCTGTCAAATTGTAGTAGCCATGGGTGCAATCCCTTAGAGCTAGTTATAACCAATACTCTGGACCCCCACTGGAGGCAAAATGAGGTATTAACCCTTGGTATCAATGAAGCTGGCCTAGACCTCTATGCTCAACTCACCATCCAAGGCCAGATACAGAACCACCTGGTTCGAGCCTTCCAAGTATATAAGTGCTTTTATGAAGAAGCAATTAGACGCCTACCACCACTCCCATCAACAACTAAGAACTTGTTCCTCAGGATGGCTGAAGGAATAGCCCATTCCCTAAATGTAACCTCTTGCTATGTATGTGGAGAACTCTAACGGGGGACAGATGGCTGTGGGAAGCTAAGGAACTAGTTCCCACAGAGGCTAGGCCAAATGTAACGACCCCCCTCACCTCTGATGACAGCCAATGGATTCTAAAACATGCTATCATAGGGCAGGCCTGCTTAGCCAGAGGAGGAGGAGATCTGGCTGAATCAGTGGGGGAACTGACTTGCCTTGGACAATGGTATTATAATGCCACCTCCAAGCAGAGTGTGTGGTGGGGGAACCAGATGGAGAGAAATTCATTGGCCAGGTTCCCTGAGCTAACTGGAGCCTGGCGGGACCCAGGCAGGGCCAGAGACTGGATAGCACCACGTGGACTTTACTGGATCTGTGGGAACAGAGCTTATACCCATCTCCCCAAGAATTGTGAAGGAAGCTATGTCATAGGTACAATAAAGCCTCCTTTTTCCTCTTGCCTCTGGAAACAGGAACTGCTTGGCTACCCAGCTCCACAGCCCTTACAATGGGTAAAAAGAGAATTCCAGATTGGAGACTGGAAAGATGATGAGTGGCCCCCAGAGCATATAATCCAATACTATAGACCTGCCACTTGGGCAAAGGAAAGATCTTGGAGGTACTGTACCCCCATTTATATGTTAAACGGGATTATCCGATTGCAGGCAGTTTTAGAAATCATTACTAATGAGACTGGGGGAGCTCTAACCCTCCTTGCACATCAGCAAACTCAGATGAGAAATGCCATCTACCAAAACAGGTTGACACTAGATTATCTGCTAGCAGCAGAAGGAGGAATGTGTGGGAAATTCAATTTCACTAATTGTTGCCTGCAAATAGATGACCAGGGCCAGGCAGTTGAGGACCTTGTCAAGAAGATGACAAAACTGGAATATGTGCTGTGCAAGTTTGGCACGGATGGGACCTTGATAGCCTTTTGGGGGGATGGTTCTCAGCCTTTGGTGGGTTTAAAACCCTTATAGGAGCAGTCTTACTACTCCTAGAAATTTGCTTAGTAGGTCTGTGTCTGTTGCCACTATTAATGAACAGCATAAGGAACATGATAGAGCCATAGTACAGCAACGAACCACGGCCCATGTATAATTTACCCACCATTATCAGGCCTCCCTCTTAGGATCAGATGAAGAATGTGAGACTCCAGTATAAAAAGACATTCTGAACTCTCAAAGGGAAAAATGAGGAAGGAAGGGAAGGCCCCTCTTCCCTGAGAAGGAAGAAACCAAAAGAATACAAGGGAAAGGAGCCAGCTGGGGTAACCAAGTCAGCCAGTGATAAATTAACTATATTTTATAGTTACAATACAAAGCAAGAATAGTGGGATCTGGATGTAACTGTGGCCAGTGATCTGGAAACTGCTTCCCCCTTGCTGACCCCACAGAAGCTTCCCCTCCCTTCTCCTTGAGTCCTGGGAAACTTTAAACAAAGAAATCACATACCCATTGCTTAGATAATACTGTAAAGGTATATAACCTGTAAGAAAGTCAGCTTTGGGGAGCCCGTGTTTTGGAGCTACAAGCCCCACGTGCTCCACTGGCTTAATAAATTCTCCTTCCTTTATTGATTGAGTTATCCAAGTTTCTATCCTCCGTCGGGTCACTTCCTGAAACACAGCTCTGGTAGGCCAGGCTGACAGTAAAGATGAAAAAATAAAGTATGTCAGATGGCGATAAGTTTTATTTATTTATTTATTTATTTATTTATTTATTTATTTATTTATTTTTTTCAGGGACAGAGAGAGAGTCAGAGAGAGGGATAGATAGGGATAGACAGATAGGAATGGAGAGAGATGAGAAACATCAATCATCAGTTTTTTGTTGCGACACCTTAGTTGTTCACTGATTGCTTTCTCATATGTGCCCTGACCGAGGGCCTTCAGCAGACCAAGTAACCCCTTGCTCGAGCCAGCGACCTTGGGTCCAAGCTGGTGAGCTTTTTGCTCAAGCTGGCAACCTTGGGGTCTCGAACCTGGGTCCTCCGCATCCCAGTCCAACACTCTATCCACTGCGCCACCGCAGTCAGGCAAGATGGTGATAAGTTTTAAGTGTGTGCATGTGGAGAGGGGTTACCAATGTAGATTGGGAAGCCTCTCTTAGAAGGTGGCATGTGGATAAAGACTGGAAGAACGTGAAGGGAAGAATCTCTCCAGCAGAAGGAGGAGCAAACACAAATGTTCTGGGGCTCGGATTTACTTGGCATGTTCACAGAACAGTGAGGAGACCTGTGTGGCTGGAGCAGGGAGAGTGGAGAGATACTTTTCAAAAAAAAAAAAAAAAAGTATTACATTTTTGGAATCCATGGGAGTCTGAAAAGACCAGAGTAACAGGCTTTATGAAAGGAAGAAAGGGACCCTGCCGAGCACTTCTCAGGGGAGAAGAGCGCCCATTACAGACTATGAGGTGAATTTTATAGGGCTTTGGAAAGCCTGAGGGGGTACTGAGTCAAAAGTTCTGGTATGTTCCCTTTTACAGTTTTACGGTTTCTGCTTTCTGGAATGCTTCTCCTTGAGAGGTTGATCAGCTTTTCTGGAACTCTTCTGCCTCAGGGGCGATTATCCAGTAAGTAAGGGTGAGGTCAGGCAGCCAGGTGGGACAACAAAAGGGCAGTTGGAATTTCTAGTAAATTCATATATCTATCATACATAAAGTTATTGAACTCAAGTTTTATTCATCATAAAATTCATACAACTCCTTAAGCAGGAAATGCAAGTAAAAAAATCTACAACCACTGTATAAGACGCATCCAGTTTTTAGACCCCAAAGTTTTTGAAAAAGATGTGTCTTATACATGGGGAAATATGATAACTACTAACTACTCTCTCAAGGTGTGAGAGTAGCTAGTAGAACCTTGTGCAGGGCAAGGGTGAGAGGAACTTCCCTAGGCAGGCCAGGAGGTGGGGGACATGCCCAGAACTGTCTAGTTCCAAGAAAAGAGTGCAGGCTGTGTTAGAAAAATGCATTCTGCTCGAGCCTGGACTTTTTTTGTTTTTATTTTTTAAGATTTTATTTATTCATTTTAGAGAGAAGAGAGAGAGAGCCCAGGGTTTTGAACCAGAAAACTCAGCATTCCAGGTCAATGCTTTGTCCACTGAGTCACCACAGGTCAGGCCAAGCCTGGACTTAAGACCAGAGCCATGCTTAGCTTGACCACAGGTCAGTGCTGCTGTCCTTTGAACTGAATTGTACCCAAGACTGTTCTCTATAAGGCCAGCTCGGTTCCCACACAATTGTAATTGTAGCATTTGGTGTCATCCTTACTAGAAACTTAACCTTTGGCATGGAACTTTGAGAGCATATTGTCTGGTATTTCTTTACCTTTCCTGGATCACAAACTCATTGGGGATTCTGACCAAGCCCACCTGCAACTCGCTGCCTGCCCCACCCACCTGAATATATTTACCCAGATTTTTTGTGGTGCCTAACTCAGGTTAATTGATTTGACTGATTTTAGTTCAGTTCTCTTATTTTATATGAGAGGAAATAGTCACAAGAGCACATAGCACCTTGCTCAGGGTTACCCATACAATCATAACAGAGCTGTGTGTCAGCCCAACACTGCAGTGAACTGTAGAGTCTAAACTGGATGCAAATACTAACCAGAAAGAGATGTAAATTCCCCATGCCTCAGTTTCCTGATCTGCAAAATCCAGATAATAAGAATAATAATAATAGTTCATTCTTTAGCCTGTCCTTCTAACTTAAGTGGAAGTCTAACCAGACAAAGAATTCCTGCCACCTAGTGGTTCTGTGGTGAATAATGCAAAATTCACGGTACTGAACGTGGTGTCCACACCAGTGTCTTTGTCTGTTACTGTCAGGGAATTAGTGCTGCTCTTTTATGAGCATGGGTTTCCTCTCCCAAAGTGAATATATTTTAAAATTGTATCAGTTAGCCTTTGCTGTGTAACAAAATACCTTATAAAATGTTAGGGCCTTTATTAACATTTGATTCTGTGGGTTGGCCATTTGGGCTGAGTTCAGCGTAATAGTTCTTCTGCAGGTCTTTTTTGGGGTCACTCATGGGACTGCAGTTAGCTGGTGGGGTGGATGATCTTGGAGAGCTTCCAGCTAGGGCTGGATAATCTTGGAGAGCTTCATGCACATGGTCAGGAGTCTCAGGCTGGGGTGCATTGGTCTCCTCCACGTAGACTTTCTAGCAGGCTAGCTCAAGCTCCTTCCCATGCTGGTTGCAGATTTTCCAGGAAAAGCAGAGAGGGCAAGCCCCAACACGCAGGCCCATCTCAAGCTTTCACCTGTGCTGTGTTTGCTAGTGTTTTATTGGCCCAAACGAGGCACATGGTCAAACCCAGATCGAGGAGGAAGAGAAATAGAATCCATAGCTTGATAGGGGAGCTGCCAAATATTGTGGGTATTTTTGTTATCTCTTCAATCTTTTATACATGTTTGTTGATGAGTGTCTGGGCATTTTCAGTTTAAAATGTAAAGGATTTTGACTTTAAGTGGTGTTTCCACTTCTCAAAAGAAGAGAACCTAAAATGTGAGACTGTAACTTCCAGGCTAGCTGACAGTGTAGTTACGGAAAGTGACTTCCTCTGTATGGGACATTTGTATTTCTTAGTTCTGGGGTTCTCTTTCTCACCTATCTGCTCTGCTCCCATTACTCCCTCCTCATTGCCTACCTCCTACCTTTCACCTGCCTTATGAATTAAACAGACTTGTGGGCTCGCCTGGGAACTCTATAGTCTTTTCGTGCATTGTTCTCAGTGGAACCTGCTGTTCAACAATGGATGAGGTGTTCACAGCCACCTGCTTGTTCCCTGCCATGGAGTTAGGGAATGTTTCTCTGTTCTGTAGCTTACGAAAGGGCCCACTGGCAAGGTGGACTCACATCTGTCTTGTACAACACTTGCTTTAGAACAGTGCCTGGCACAGGGCTGACACTCAGTAAATATTGTCCAGCGAATGAATGCCCATGGGCAGGACCCAAGTCCTGTCTGTGCACTCACACGTCAGAGGGTTCTCGCTCATGTACCGTTCCAGTGGCTAATTCCTATTGCCCGTCATCCTCCAGCCCTTCTGTAACTCTGAGTATAACCCCTTAGTTACTGTTGGTCAGCTGCCCACAGTGTCCACTGATACCCCCCAACCCTGCAAGACAAATTGTCCTCTCCCCACCATTGTAAATCAGCACTTGACCCTAGACTCAACTTTTGCACCGATGACTCCATAAAGAACTATTTTGTGAGATATACCAGCTAGTTTCACTGTGGGGTGTGAGTGTGCTGCGTGCTTTTATAGTAATTAAACGAAATAAATACAAAATTAAATTTATTCTGACATTAAGACACATTTTTATGTTATATATTTTGAGTTATGCTTTTTAGAATTCACAAAAAAGAGATGTTAAAAAATAAAAAAAATGACAAAAAGTTATCTTTTTATATATACAGATACATTCTTAGTAAGATTTAGTAAATTCGGCAGGTCCCAGTGTGAATGTGTTAAGTTTTTTCATTCTTGTATTTATGAGAAACATGAGCCTGATGTGTCCTAGCAATTTCTTCAATGTTTGGGCATATATTTAAAAGGCAAACTCTCATTTCCTCATCAATATATTGAAGAATTCCTCTTTTTACTCTTAATTGTGTTGAGGGTAAAAAAATCCTAATTCACATAAATAGGATGTTAAAAATTGTAGTAAAATGTTCAAAGCTTTTTTAGATATTGCCACATACTCTTCTTTTATACAAATCCAAAAGGCTTCGAGAGACAATTCCTTATGTTTAATCATCAATCCAAAACCCCCACCATAAATATCATCTTAACTTTACACCATAAAAAGGATAGAAGAAACTTGCCTCCAGTCTTTCCAGGGAACATGGAGGGTAGTGTAAACCAGTGGTCCCCAACCCCCGGGCTGCGGACCGGTACCGGTCCGTGGGCCATTTGGTATCGGTTCACAGAGAAAGAATAAATAACTTACATTATTTCCGTTTTATTTATATTTAAGTCTGAACGATGTTTTATTTTTTTTTTTCTTTTTCTTTTTTTTTTTCATTTTTCTGAAGCTGGAAACAGGGAGAGACAGTCCGACAGACTCCCGCATGCGCCCGACCGGGATCCACCCAGCACACCCACCAGGGGCGATGCTCTGCCCACCAGGGGTCGATGCTCTGCCCATCCTGGGCGTCGCCATGTTGCGACCAGAGCCACTCTAGCGCCTGAGGCAGAGGCCACAGAGCCATCCCCAGCGCCCGGGCCATCTTTGCTCCAACGGAGCCTTGGCTGCGGGAGGGGAAGAGAGAGACAGAGAGGAAAGCGTGGCGGAGGGGTGGAGAAGCAAATGGGCGCTTCTCCTGTGTGCCCTGGCCGGGAATCGAACCCAGGTCCTCCACACGCTAGGCCGACGCTCTACCGCTGAGCCAACTGGCCAGGGCCCTATGATGTTTTATTTTTAAAAAATGACCAGATTCCCTGTTACATCCGTCTAAGACTCACTCTTGACACTTGTCTTGGTCACGTGATACTTTTATCCGTCCCACCCTAAAGGCCGGTCCATGAAAATATTTTCTGACATTAAACCGGTCCGTGGCCCAAAAAAGGTTGGGGACCACTGGTATAAACAATCCAGCACCACAGCTTAACAGCCTTTTGCAACCTAATCAGGTAAGTGAGGTGGGGGTTGGGCAGACTGTCAGCTCACAGCCAATTTCCCACACCTCTGTCCCCCAAAAATCTAAACTCCAAAAACCCTGTTGGTTTTTTGATCCTCAACAGGCACATATTTCTCTGGAATACCACAGGGCGCACCTGGAAATCTTCTAGGGCGCACCAATGTGCCCTGGCACACACTTTGAGAACCACTGGTCTATTTTGGTGACAAGGTGACTTGTTCTCATTTGCATGAAGGTGTTCTGTGAGCTGGTCACAACCTGCTTTACCTGTGTGGTGTCCATGTGCAGGTGACCAGAACAATGCTCGCTTCCCCCAAAGTAGTGCAAGTCCTAACCCCCGGAACCTTGAATATGTTTCCTTACATGTTTTTGGGATTCTGCAGATGTGATGAAGATTACCGATTTTGAGATGGGAGATGATCCTAGATTATCTGGGTGGGCCCAATCTGATCACATGGGCCCTTAAAATCAGAGAACCCTCCTAACTGGACCAGAAATGAAATGGGAGAAGAGGAGAGGAAATTTAAAGGGTATGGGACTTGACTTACTACACAGGCTTTGAAGATGAGCAAGGGGGCCATGAGCCAAAATGTCTGGGCTCCTCCCATAGCTGGGAATGGGCCTCAGCTGACAGCTGGCCAGGAAACCGGGACCTTAATCCTACAACCACAAGGAAGCAAAACCGAGTGAGCAAGGGAACGCACCCTTCCTGGCTACCTCCAGAACTGAACACAGCCTGTGGACGTCTTTTCAGCTCATGAGCCCTGGGACTTTTAAGCCTGTGGGACTTCTTACCTCCAGATATGAAAAATAACACTTTTGTGCTGTTGTTGGGGTAGCAGTGAGAACCAGTACAGCATGGAAATGACTTTCTCTCTTCCCCAGCAGAATGGTTTCAAGCCCCATTGTTGGAGGCAGTGTGCTACTCTGTTAGTGGTTGAGGGAACACTGTGGATGGCTGGGTGGCTGCCAATGACCAGACATCACCATAGACAGCTGTTTGCCTGTAAACACTGTGAATCATCTGTCTGCTATTTCCCCATCTGTCACTTGGAGGTCTGGAGGTTGGGGGAGGCCTTCACTGTCTCCCCCAGTTTGTGCTGCTTCTCCATGAAGCTCTGGTGGGCAGAGCCCATAGGTATGTTTGGGAAACTGAGGCCCAGAATGCAAGGCTCTATAGGAGAGAGCCCCGGATGCTACAGTGGTGACATCTCCTCCCTTGACCCTCTACTCCCATAATGAGGCCCCAGAGGAGGAGGGCACACGTGTGCTGTCCCTAATCTATTGACCAAGACCAGGTGGGCCTTACTGCATCCTGAGGGGTTGAGCCTGAAGCTCCCCATGTCTGCCTACTGCTGGAGGGAGGCTGTGGCTGGGGGAGTGCTGTGGTGGTGGGGGGACCCTGTGCTGGGAGGGGGAGTGCTGCAGCCTGTAGAAGAATTCCTGCCCTAATTCTTCTGCCCCAGACTGCAGAGCCTGCTCATTGTCAGTGCCTTGGCCACTTGAGGTAAACGGGAACCAGGAGGTATGGGGGGGGCATGTTTCCCGCACAGCTCACTGTCCCTTCCCCCTTTTCTGGGACTGTTCCTCTCACGCTTCCAGCTCATCTGTTCACCATAGTTTTTAGGCATCATGGGGTCATCTTATAGGTGGGAGCTCAGGGATGAAGCTGAGTGGGTGGGAGATGAATCCTGACCCCAGGGTTGACTAGGACAGAGGGGAGGAGTTTGCTGTAGAACTGAAGAGGGTCCCCTCTCAGCATTGTTCCTGTGGAATCCTTCAGAGAGTGTGGGGCTCATGGTAGCAGCAAGAGCCTCAGCTGAGATCCTGCTGACCTCCTGACCAGCCTCAGAGATGGATGGAAATTCTCCTGTATCAGGTGAGCTGGCGGATGCGGGGTGTGGAGAGGCTCGTGCTAGACCTGGGGCAGGCGCCCTGGGTATCACATTTGGAGGGGGAAGAAATGGGAGCCAGGTCAGGACTGCGGGAGTTGATGTGGTTTGCCCCTGTGTGCAAACCCCCCTGCAGGGGGACACCTAGGGGCACACCTGCCAGTGTACACACACATCCAAGTAAATGCACATGCTAGTGCACAGTATGTCCCTTCTCCACCTTCACCCAGAAAACAGAACCTAGTTCCCCACTGGCCAAACCCACCTTCAGTGCTCCAACTTCTCACCAGATAATGGGCAACACAGACCAGTGCCAATCCTCAGTTCGTATTCATCACCCCAGCATTCAGCACCCCAGCTCCCATGCAGGTCAGTCTGACACCCAGGAGCTCAACTCCCTAACTCTCACCAGTCAACACTCAATGTGCGGTGGTCTCAGCACCTGGGCGTCAGCAGCTGTGCTTCGCTAGTAGACACGCCACACCTGAATCTCTCACCAGGGTGATGCCCTGTGCTCTCATACCTCAGGGTCCCTTTGTCACCCAGCACCCCAAAAGGCCACTATTTGATTATTTGATCCCCCAAGTTTACCACAACCAGGCCCTGTTTTTGCTCATGCTCTGGCTGTGGTCAGTTCTGAGGGGGTAGACTGTTCTGAGTCTACCCCATCCCGTCCTCCACGGGTGGGGGGATGGCCCAGATTTCCTGACTTTGGAGTTGTGCAACTGGACCAGCAAGGCCAGGGGGGCTGAGGACATTTGTGTCTGAGCTTCCACCAGTCTGGGGCTAGAGACCCCATGCCCCAGCTTTCCCTTCTCTGCCTCCCCAATGCCCCAGGACCTGTGGTTAGGCTGGGCCAGCTTCTCTCCTTGCCTGCCCACCCCCTAGCTGGGCAGTGGTAAGGGGGTGTCCCCTATATCAGTCAGGGTTCTCTAGAGTAACAGAACCAATAGGGTATATGGATATATATATATAAAATATGTATATATATATATGTATATATATATACAGTGTGTCCATAAAGTCATGGTGCACTTTTGACCAGTCACAGGAAAGCAACAAAAGATGATAGAAATGTGAAATCTGCACCAAATAAAAGGAAAACTCTCCTAGTTTCATACCTATTCAGTGCAGTTCGATGTGGGCTCACGAACAGATTTTTTAGGGCTTCTTAGGTAGCTATCCCGTATAGCCTCTACAGACTTGTCACTGACTGATGACCTACCAGAACGGGGTTTCTCCACCAAACTGCTGGTTTCCTTAAACTGCTTATATTATTGAGTAATGTTATTTCTATGTGGTGGCGCTTCGTTATAAACGCATCGATATTCACGTTGCACTTTGGTCACGGATTCGAATTTAGCGAGCCACAGAACACACTGAACTTTCCTCTGTACCATCCGCATCTCAACTGGCATGGCCATAGGCTGCTCTGCTGTATACACGGTGTTACGTCATCATCTGTGCATGTGCACATGCTGCCACTCATCCTACAGAGACTGGGAGGGTTTTCCTTTTATTTGGTGCAGATTTCACATTTCTACTGTCTTTTGGTGCTTTCCTGGGACCGGTCAAAAGTGCACCATGACTTTACGGACACACTGTATGTAACACACATTATAGATATATATTGTATTGCATACATACATACACACATACATATATGTATAGAGAGAGACAGAAAGACAGAGAGACAGAGATTTATTTTAAGCAATTGGCTCTTGCAATTGCACAGGTTACCAAGTCTGAAATGTGGGGAACGGACAGGCAACTTAGGTAGGAGTTGATGCTGCAGTCTTGAGGCAGAGATTCTAGTTCTCTGGAAAACATCAGTTTTTACCCTTAGGTCCTTGAACTGATTGGATGAGGCCTACCCTCATGATCCAGTACAATCCACTTTACTTAAAGGGAACTGATGGAAGATATGAACCATGTCGACAAAATGCCTTTACAACAACACTTGTGTTAGTGTTTGAGGCCCTGGCCAGATGCTCAGTGGATAGAATGTCGTCTTAGCAGACTGAGGTCGTGAGTTTGATTCCTGGTCAGGCATGTAAAGAAACAATGAGTGAACAACTAAGTGGAATGAGTTAATGTTTCTCTTTCTTCCTCCCCTCACCTCAAGTCAATGGAAAAACTAAAACAAACAAACAAACAACAACAAAAAAACCCACTTATGTTATTGTTTGGATAATAGGATGTGATCACTCAGCCAAGCTGACACATAAAATTAGCCCTGGCATCCTCCTCTGTCCTCTCTGGCTGGGGGAGGGAAGGAGGTGGGAGGAGGATGACCAGGGTGATGGGTTCTCTCAGTCTTATACCTACTGTATAGCTTGGACCTGCCCTGGTATCTTGGGGTCTCTCCAGAGCTGGAGTGGGTATTGTTTATAATGAAAAGCCCCTTCCTCTGGCCACTGAAAGAGAAAGACTCCAGGACTTCCCAAGCAGCGGGCCCTAAATCTCCAACATAAACTCAGCTTCCTTCTGTTTACTTTGCTTCAGGTGGGGTAAGGGGAGCCAGCAAGGGACAGCGGGTCACCTGAGAGCGTTGATGAGAATAACAATCCAAAAGCAACCCTTGGGAAGTAGAGGTTGGTGTCTTCACTCTGGAATCAACCTGGAGTGTGGGGGCTAAGGAAGAGTGGAGAAACCGAGGCAAGGTGGGTGACTATCTGTGACTCCAGCGCAGAACCAGGCAACAGGCCTGGCAAAGTGGAGCTAGGATGCTATATTTCTTTTCTTACCGTGCTCTCCCATTCTTGGCTGTGATTGGCTTCAGCCCCAGCTCCAGTCATTACCACATCTTTTTGGCCACAGTAATTGGCTCAGGAGTAGGCGTGTCACCCACTCAGAGTCACTTAGATTTTTTTCCCCTTTGGGGTCCTAGATGCTGTGGTTTGAGGATGAGAGGAATGGCAGTGGTCGTTTTGTGGACCACGGATTAAGATTGGGGCTTGAGCTGCTGTTTGGAGCCAGAACACAAAGCCCAGGCAACCTTGGTGATAGCATCTGAGCACCTGGACCAAACCTCACCTGAAGCTGTCATGTTATGTGAGTCCATATTTATTGTGATAATGAAAATAACATATATGGCATTATGTATCCCTTATCACCATTAGACCTTTACAGAAATAAATTAACCTATTTACCTCTCCCAACAACCCTCAGGGGTACGTACTGTTATAATGCACAGACGAGAAAACTGAGAAGTAAAACAGAGAGGTAAAGCAATCTGCCCAATTCCACACAGTTAGTGGTGGGGCAGAGCCAGGAAACCTAGGCTCTTATTCAGGCCCTTATTCAGTAGATACCTCCTGCTTCTGACATTTATACCCACAGGATCCCTGACTGATTCCAGGTGATGCCAGAGGCTGCACAACAGGAGATGGGAAATTAGAATCACTCCTCTTTGCCTAGAACCTTTAGTGGCTCTCTGAGGCCCTGCATGTCACCTCCCACTGCTGTTTTTACTTCCCTTGGTTCCGACCCCATGGGACTCCTCTCTGTTTCTCCAACTCACCAAACTTATTCTTGCCTACTCTGCCTAAAATGCCTTTTCTCTACTCTTCCTGGTCAGTCTTGTCATGTCTAACCAGGTACTCAGGGAAGTGGGTACCTGACCACCTTCCTCCTGACCCCAAGCCAAGCCCATGGAGCCTAGACATCAAGAACACAGCCTGCAGTTAGTCAGCGTGGGTTTCCATCACTTCCTTGCTGTGTGACCTTGGGCCATTTCCTTGATCCCTCTGTGTCTCAGCTTCCTTATGTGTAGAATAGATAATAACAGTACCTGCCTCACAGGTTTGGGTGAAAAATAAAGGAAGTTATTATATGTAAAGTGATTAGACCAGTGCTGGACACTTAGTAGTCTCGTCTGCAGCTAATAATAATAGTAATCATCATAATAATAATTCTGTACTTTTCTATGACTATTTGGGAGATTTTATGTGTTTATTAAAACAGTGGAAACATTGCAAAACCATGCCAATTTTTTTTTTTTTTTTTTTTACAGAGACAGAGAGAGAGAGTCAGAGAGAGGTATAGACAGGGTGTCAGACAGGAACGGAGAGAGACGAGAAGCATCAATCATCAGTTTTTTTTGTTGCGCATTGCGACACCTCAGTTGTTCATTGATTGCTTTCTCATACGTGCCTTGACCGCGGGCCTTCAGCAGACCGAGTAACCCCTTGCTCCAGCAAGTGACCTTGGGTCCAAGCTGGTGAGTTTTTCTTCACACCAGATGAACTCACGCTCAAGCTGGCGACCTCGGGGTCTCGAACCTGGGTACTCGGCATCCCAGTCCGACGCTCTATCCACTGTGCCACCGCCTGGTCAGGCCCATGCCAATTTTTATTGGCAAGTATAAATATTAGTTTATACATGGACTCTAGTGCTGAATTTGAGTATTATCTTTAAAGTGGAGAGTGATTCTTTTATCTATTTTATTTTTTCAGTTTTCTGAGCTATAATTGACAAAACTGTAAGATTTTGAAAGTGTATGAAACTTATTCTTTTTAAATTATTCCTCGTTTTAACACTAAAGAATGAATCAAGAAAATAAAATGTTCCATCAGTGGTACTATGTAGTGGCTTCCCAAATTGTACTGATTGCCAGTATTTCAGTTTTATTGAAATTCATGTAGTTACCAGACAACTATGTACATAGAATGTTATATCAGACGTTAATAAAACTTTACATCTGTATTTTTATGGCATTTATTTATTTATTTCATATAATGATTATTGCTGAGGTTAAATTTGTTTTATAGGAAGGAGGAGTTTAAAATACTTTAATGCACCAGGAACAAGGCTGAGATCACAATGTCTGTTGAATAAACCAATGAAGGAGGGTGCAGTTCCAACCGCTCCCACCATGAGTCGCTGTTCCCAAACCAGCGCCTTCTCAATCGCACCGCAGGTGAATCTTCCTCAAATTCAGCGGATCCCCCTGCCACACACAGGACGTGCATGGAGTCTCTAGCTCTTTCCCACCCCCAGGTTCCCATCTGTCCTGCAGTCTGTTCATTCCCTGGGTCATGTGAGGAATTTTTCCTACAAGTGGCTCTAACCTCTTCCCTCTGCTTCCCTCCAGCGTTCCCCAACATATCCACTCTGAAACTAACCTCTGGGCCTTTGTATGTGCAGTTTCTTCTGCCTGGAATATCTCATATCTCTGTTTACTGATGTCAGTGAAGTTGATACATGAAATTCACCATCATGACATCTAATTTTTGATGGGATCATGTGGGAAAATACAATTCCCCAAAGAAAATAATGTTGAAACTATGCACTTTATTACTTAAGTAGGAGAACCAGAATTATTTTGCCTGGTTTTATTGAGGTATAATTAACATACTACTTTGTCTAACTTTGTAAGTTTAAGGTGTATGACATAGTGAATATATATATATATATATATATATATATATATAACTAAAAATGGTTCGTAGACACAGCAATCACTTCACATAATTGCAGTATTTTATGTTCAGTGAGAAAACATGCTTGAACTGTAAGCTGGAACACTCAGAAGCCAGAGAACTGCCTGGTCTGACCAGGTGGTGGCGCAGTGGGTAGAGCGCAGGACTGGGACACCGAGAACCCAGGTTTGAAACCCCGACGTCGCCGGCTTGGGCGCGGGCCCCATCCAGCTTGAGCATGGGCTCATCCTGCTTGAGCAGGGAGGGGCTCACAAACTTAAGCAAGGGGTGGCTGGCTTGAGCGTGGGATCCTAGGCATGACCTGATGATTGCTGGCTTGAGCAAGGGCTCATTCGCTCTGCTGTAGCCCCCTTACCCTGCCCTGGGTAAGGCACATATGAGAAAGCAATCACTGAACAACTATGGAGCTGCAACGAACAATTGATGCATCTCATCTCTCTCCCTTCCTGTCTGTCCGATTCTCTGTCTCTGTAAAAAAAAAAAAAAAAAAGACAGGGAACTGTATTTCAGGATTTGAAATGAGTACAGTAATGTCAACCTGGAATAGGAGTGCACATCCTGTATACATTTTTTAAGCAAGGGTAAATGGGGGAATGAATATATTCCTAGTAGCAACTTCAGCAATCTAAATATTGTCATGTTGTGTTTCTCCATACTTATGAGACTTGATTATTTAAAGAACCATTTTACAAACAAGTGCTGCTTTGAGTCCTGGAGATAGTTTGATGTTACATGTTGATGACTATGTGTTGTTGATATTTCTATTTATATCTATTGATAATTGAAATTTTTGGTCACTAGATGGTGGTCTTTCACTTTGAAATAAGATGTATTTTTCTATTGAGGCTTTTTACTCTCTATTTTCTTTATTGTGCTGTTAATGCAGAGATGGTGGGAAATTAAATTCTTTCTTAAACTGCATCTGAGGTTTCCAGTGCCTCTACAGATGTCTAGGAATTTTATTTCTTTTTCTTTTTTTAATCAAGTGAGAGGCAGGGAGGCAGAGAGACAGACTCCTACATACACCCCGACCGGAATCCATCTGGCAACCCCCTACTGGGGCTGATGCTTCTCAGATGTCTAATCATTTGTCTGAAAAGTTTATTGAGCAATGTATATTTTCTCCACTGATAGACAGTGCCTTCTTAATATATAGTAATTAGCCATATATATTTGTGTGTTTTAAGAATTCATGGCCTTAAAGCCAGTCGGCCAAATCCAGATAGCTACCTTATTTTGGTAAATAAAGTTTTTTTTTGTTTGTTTGTTTGTTTTTTTGTATTTTTCTGAAGCTGGAAACGGGGAGAGACAGACAGACTCCCGCATGCGCCTGACCGGGATCCACCCGGCATGCCCACCAGGGGCCACGCTCTGCCCACCAGGGGGCAATGCTCTGCCCCTCGGGGGGGGGTCGCTCTGCCACGACCAGAGCCACTCTAGCGCCTGGGGCAGAGGCCAAGGAGCCATCCCCAGCGCCCGGGCCATCTTTGCTCCAATGGAGCCTTGGCTGCGGGAGGGGAAGAGAGAGACAGAGAGGAAGGAGGGGGGGGGGGTTGGAGAAGCAAATGGGCGCTTCTCCTATGTGCCCTGGCCGGGAATTGAACCCAGGTCCCCCGCACGCCAGGCCGACGCTCTACCACTGAGCCAACCAGCCAGGGCCGGTAAATAAAGTTTTACTGGAATAGAGCTTTGCCCATGTAATTATGTATTGTTTATGGCTATTTTTGTACTACAATATCAAAATTGACTAATCATGGCAGAGACTGTTTGGTCCACAAAGCCAAAAATATTTACCCTGTGGATTTTGATAGAAAAACTGCCAACTCCTAGTAATCCACTAATCAATACCATATTGTTTTAATTACTGTATCTTTGTAATATATTTAGAACTTATTAAGTTAGTATTTTCTATTCATTTTCTTTTGCACAAATTCCCTGGACATTTCTGATGTTTTTTTCTCCATATGCATTTAGTATTAGGTAATGTAGTATGTGTATATTCCTGATGGCATTATTTTATTTCTACTTATATTCCCCTCTTGAGGTTGCCGGTTTGAGACCCCAGGCTTGCCTGGTCAAGGCACCTACTAGAAGCAACTACTACTACAAGTTGGTGATTCCTGCTCTTCCCCCTGCCTTTCTCTCTCTCTCTCTCTCTCTCTCTCTCTCTCTCTCTCTCTCTCTCTCTCCTCTCTATAAAACAAACAAAAAACAAAACAAACAAAAATTGAGCACTTTTTATGTCCTATTAATTCTGTGAGGTTTTTGCATTCGTTATCCTTTCCTCTCACAAAATCATGGGCTCTGTTTCACAGAGGAGAAGACTGAAGCTCAGAAAGGCCAGCGGTTTATCCAGGGTCTCACAGCCCCCTAATATTGAGGCAGAACTCAACCCCAGGCCTCTTTGAATCCAGAGACCATGCTTTTTCAAAGGGATGACAAAGGTAAAGTCAGAAGAGTTAGGGACACAGGGAGAGCTCTCTCCCTTTCTCCAGTAAGACAGCACAGCAAATTGAGTCTGGCTTCTACATTTCTGAGTGGCTTCCAGGATGCTTTCCTCTACAGCTAGTGCTCGACTTACGACCACGATTGGTTCCGACAGACTGGTCGTTAACAGGATTTGGTTGTAAGTTGAGTAGGCTATATGTACAGTACTGTGAAATGATGTTATAAAAATCTTTAAGTCATATTTTATCATAATTTTCTTTCATTATTGTTATATATCATAATTTTCTTTGTTCATTTTATGCCATTTGTATCATCTCTACACCATTTTGTTTCTTATTTTAACATTCGCCAGGTTTAAGTAAAACACTGCATTACCAGTACAACTGGTTTAATATTTGCAAAACATACAAAATTACAAAATACAGGTGCATACAAAAATACAAAATACAGGGATAACGGTTGAAATTGTGCACGCGGAGATGGTAGTGCTGTTGGAAGCTGGTCCACACAGTCGTACGCCTGGGCAATGCTTGAGCTGCCAGATACGGAGCAGTCGCAGCTAGTGATTGTGGTCCTAAAGTCAAATGGTCGTAAGTTGCATAGGTCATAAGTTGATCAATACCTGTAGTTCCTTTGGAAATATTCCTGTAACCAAAGATAGGGAAAAAAAAACGTCTGTTGTGAAAGGTAAGCCACAGGTTGAGCTTTGTCGGCTGCAACAGTCAACAAAATAAATACAAACAGAGAATAATATCTTCATTTTTGGTTGGAGGAAGAGCTGCCTTCCCTGCTCTGGTGAGTGATGCGAAAATTCTCCATTCTGGCTGCGCCCAGCTGGGAGACTGTTCCCTGAGAGGTGGTTAAGGGAAGACCAGCAGCCAGCCCTGACTTAGGCAGGTCCCCTTGCTGAAGAGCTTGCCATACACACTCCCTTTCTTTATTTCTTTCATATTCTGGATCAAAGTCTCTCCTTCTAAATCGCTGCTAAAGCTAACCAGCTCTCACAGATTTCTTTACCATTTTTTTGGTTGCCCTAGAAATGTGTTGTTTTGTTCTCTCAGACTTAGGGGAGGGTTTGGAAGCAAAGCAACATTTATTCTGATCTGCGTGTTTAACGTCAGGCTTGCATGTGTAAATAATTCTGTGGCTAGAGCAAAGGAGAGGGAAAGATGAAGCTCTACTGTTCATGGATCGGTGTGGTAAGCTTCCATACACGTTGTCTCACCTGATCTTCACC
This sequence comes from Saccopteryx leptura, assembly GCF_036850995.1. NCBI lineage: Eukaryota > Metazoa > Chordata > Mammalia > Chiroptera > Emballonuridae > Saccopteryx > Saccopteryx leptura. Next base: position 268,173,224 of record NC_089503.1, on the reverse strand, counting down.
TCCTCCCCAGGAGGCAGAAATTGTTGGTCCCAATTTACAGATGAAAAGACTAGGATGCAGACAGGTGAGCTCATCTCAGAGCACCTTCCCTGTGACCTCTTATGTCTCCAAAGCCTCTCAGCACACTATCTGTTGAAAAGCACTCAGAGGACAGTTACTAATATTTAAGAAACTAATTTCTGCTATTCTCTTACAGTCTGAACATGACTAGGATGCAGAAAAGATGGGCAAGAAGAAAACCAAGGATTTTAGGCTCTGTTGAGCAGCTCGACAATCCATTAATAATTTCTGGAGTGATTTTGCTGGTGGATATAGAGGGGTGCCCAGGAGCAGCAAGTAGGCTTTTCCTGGAGTGCTAATTCCTGGCATTAAGAAATTCATTGAGAGACTGCTTCAAGTTAAGTGTCTGGGAATTTCCATGGACCAGCAGGCCTTAGATGGCTGGAAAATCAGTGTGACAGCAGAAGGGAAAGGCTCAGGAGTGGAGAGTTTCAATGAGGTACTTCACATGTAAATAGTCTGGAGCAGGGTCTGTAATGTCTAAGGAGTTGCACACAGGGTGCTTTCCTTTTCTCCTTCCTTCCCCTTCTCTATCCCTCTCTGCCTCCACTCCCCTGCCATTTCTCCCTCTTTCTCCTACCCATTGTGTGTGTTTATCCAGGGCCTCAGTTGTCAATGAGTCAAGACATTTCTTAGAAATCCAGCAATTTCAGAACAAGCAAATCTCACTCCAAACTCAAGAATTAGACTGCACTGTGCCTCTGGGGGAAGTGAATTGACATGCCATCACATTGGGGATTGGGATTTTAACATATGTATTTGGAGGGGACATAATCATTCAGTGTGGACCCCTGCAGGGCAGCAGACTCCCTGTAGAAGAAGAAGGTAGTCTTCTGTTCCTTGGACATACCACATTGTTCCCATCATGGGCTTTCCTGTCAGCCCCTCCATCTGGAACTCTGTCCTCTCAGATCCAGGTATTGACTCTGCGGCTCATTTAGGCCTCAGATTAAATGTCACCTGCTTAGACTGCACTTTCCTCATCACCCATTCTAGTAGTCTAGTGCAGACTTTTCTATCACACCCTCATTTTATTTTCTTTTTTTTTTGCATTTTTCTGAAACGGGGAGGCAGTCAGACAGACTCCCACATGCGCCCGACCGGGATCCACCCGGCTTGCCCACCAGGGGCGATGCTCTGTCCATCCGGGGCATCGCTCTGCCTTAATCAGAGCCATTCTAGCACCTGAGGCAGAGGCCACAGAGCCATCCTCAGCGCCCCGGCAAACTTTTGCTTCAATGGAGCCTTGGCTGCGGGAGGGGAAGAGAGAGACAGAGAGGAAGGAGAGGGGGAGGGGTGGAGAAGCAGCTGGGCGCTTCTCCTGTGTGCCTTGGCTGGGAATTGAACCCGGGACTCCTGCACGCCAGGCCGACACTCTGCCACTGAGCTAACTGGCCAGGGCCTCATTTTATTTTCTTTAGACCATTTCCTGAAATTTTCTTGCTTATGGCTTGTGTACCCTTCATTGTTTTTTTTTTTTTAATTTAGAAATTAAATTTAATGGGGTGACATTGACTAATGAGAGTACATAAGTTTCAGGTAAAAATTTCTATAGCATATGAACTGTTGATTGCCTTGTGTGCCCATCACCCAAAGTCAAATCATTTTCTGTCACTGTATATTTGTCCTTATATTTCCCTCCTCCTGGTAGCCACTTCACTTTTATCTATGTCCATGAGTCTTAGTTTTATATCCCATCTATGTGTGAAATCATATAGTTCTTAGCTTTTCCTGATTTACTTATTTCACTTAGTATAATGTTCTCAATGTCTATCCATGTCATAAATGACAATATATCATCATTTCTTATGGCTGAGTAGTATTTTATTGTATATATGTACCACATCTTCTTTATTTAGTCCTCCGTAAAAGGACACTTTGGTTGTTTTTATGTCTTGGTCACTGTGAACAATGCTGCGGTGAACATAGGGGTTGCGCGTGTCTTTATGTACCAATGTTTTTGAGGTTTTTTGGTATACACCCAGTAAAGAGATTGCTGGGTCATATGGTAGCTCTATTCTTAATTTTTTAAGGAACCAAGATACTTTCTTCCATAATGCCTGAACCAGTTCACATTCCTACTAGCAGTGCATGAGGGTTCCTTTATCTCCATAGCCTCTCCAACACTTGTTGTTACCTGCCTTGTTGATAATGGCCAATCTAACAGGTGTGACGTGGTATCTTATTATAGTTTTGATTTGCATTTCTTTAATAACTAGTAAAGATGAGCATCTTTTCATATATCTATTTTTTGTTTGTATGTCTTCATGGGAGAAGTGTCTGTTCAGGTCCTCTCCCCATTTTTTTTAAAGCATTTTTAAATTTTATTTATTTATTTTGTGACAGAGAGAGTCAGAGAGAGGGACAGACAGGAAGGGAGAGAGATGAGAAGCACCAATTCTTCATTGCGGCACCTTAGTTGTTCGTTGATTGCTTTCTCATATGTACCTTGATCGGAGGGCTACAGCAACCTGAGTGACCCTTTGCTTGAGCCAGCGACCTTGGGCTCAAGCTGGAGAGCCTTGCTCAAACCTGATGAGCCTGTGCTCAAGCTGGCGACCTCGGGGTCTCTAACCTGGGTCCTCTGCATCCCAGTCCAACGCTCTATCCACTGCTCCACTACCCGGTCAGGCCTCTCCCCATTTTTTAATTGGATTGTTTGCTTGTTTGTTGCTGAGCTTCGTTTGAGTTCTGTATATATTTTGAATATTAACGCCTTATCAGAGCTGTTGTTTGTGACTATTTACTCCCATTTGGCTGACTGCCTGTTTGTTTTGTCAATTTCTTTTGCTGTGCAGAAGCTTTTTAGTTTGATATAGTCTCATTCATTTATTTTTACCTTTACTTCCCTTGCCTTTGGGGTCAAATTAATAAAATGTTCACTACTGCCAAGTCTATAAGTTTAGTACCTATGTTTTCTTCTATGTAATTTATTGTTTCAGATCTTATATTTAGGTCTTTGATCCATTTTGAATTAATTTTTGTGAATGGAGACAAACTATAGTCAAGTTTCATTCTTTTGCATGTGGCTTTACAATTTCCCCAGCACCATTTATTGAAGAGGTTTTCTTTTCTTCATTGTGTATTTTTGGCTCCTTTATGGAAGATGATTTGTCCATATACATGTGGTTTTATTTCTAGGCTCTTGATTCTGTTCCATTGGTCTGTGTATCTGTTTTTCTGTCAATACCATGCTGTTTTATTATTGTGGCTCTATAGAATAATTTGAAGTCGGGTAGTATGATATCTCTGGCTTCGTTCTTTTTTCTCAGAATTGCTTTGTCTCTTTGGGGTTTCTAATGGTTCCATAGAAATCTGCTGGTGTTCTTTACTGCCAAGGTTCATTGGTTTTTTTTCTGAGCTCATTAAATTGCCTATCAGTGTTTTCTCACATCTCACTGATTATTTTCAGAGGTTCAATTTTTAATTACCTATTATTTAACTCCAAGGTGTCCATGTAATTGAGATTTAGTTTTAGAGATTTTTAAATTTTCTTTCTGAACTGCATTTCTTTCTTGGATAGTTATGGTATTATAATGTTTTCCTATGTTGATGGCATTTAAGAGTGGTACTGAATTGTTAAGAAATTCAACAAAAAACAACTATAAAAATTATTTAAAAAACCAAATAAAAATAAAAAAAGGAAAAAGCACAAAAATACAAAGGACAATAATTAAAAACAAACAAAACACTACACTCAAAAAATTAAAAATAAATCAAAATAAAAATAAAAAAGAAGTGGTGTTTTGCTTCCAAAACTTTTTATTTCCCCAGTAGGTGGCGCTGGATTACAAGTTTTAATTCTGTGAAATTCCCAAGCTGACTTCCACTGAGATGTTGCTGTCCTGATGATGGGGGTGGAGGTAAAGTCCCGATGATGGGTGGGGCATGTTGTGAGGGCTTTTGGCTTTAGCAATGGTGATCTCAGGTCTCCGGTTCTGCTTCCCACATCTCAACAAACCAGGGTACCAAACACAGAACACCTCTGCCCTTCAGGGGAAAGAGAAGTCTTGTAGAACTAGCTATAGGATATGTCTCTGCCACTCTTGGCATCCAGCAAGGGGAAGGAAGTGGGATCTGGGAGGCTGGGGGGCTGCACTTTGCCTTTTTGTGTCTTTGTTGGAGTGTAGGCTGCTGGCAGAACAGGGGAACACTGGTGGTGTCCCCTTGTTCTACCGCCTCTTTGGGTCAGTATCTCTCTAAATGTCCCCCAATCTCTTTGGGAGAACCAGTTACTCCTGGTTTCTCCCTTCTCTGGAGCCCTGGCAAATAAAAACCCAGACAGTCTGGGTTTCTCTCCTCTCCACAGCAGTCTGCAAATGCCTCTTATCTTTTGCTCCCATTTAACCCTTCTCACCTTTAGTCAATTCATTGCATACATATTTTCAGGCAAGCCTGCAAACCCAGCTGGGGTTCCTTTGCTGTGTTATAGCTGTTTAATTTGTTGAAATTTCAAGGGAAGAAATCAAGGGTATGTTTCATGTCACCATTACTCTGACGTCATTTAAACTCAACAGAGCAACACTTTTGCTTATTTTTCCATCTCTCTCATTAGCTCCTGGAATCATGTCTTACAATAACAGGAACTCAAGAAACATTTGCAGAATGTTGAGGAAAGATAAGGTGCATTTTTGTACTATACGCTCAAATAATGCACTCTAGCTTTAATTTTTAAAGGAGGAAGTGGAAGCCAGCCAGTTGTCAAGGGAGGGGGTGCTGGGTGAGTGAGTGGAGGGATTGAGCAAAATAAATGGTGATGGATGGAGACTTGACTTGAGTGGGTGAGCACAGAATACAGTGTACAAATGATGTGGTGTAGAATTGTGCACCTGAATCTTTTATAATTTTGTTAACCAGTGTCACCACAATAAACCCAATAAAAAGGAAAAAGAAAAAGAAAAAATAAACAACCTGAAAAAAACATAGCATGCTTAAAAATCTTGGTTTGTATTTTAAATTTTTGCAAAGGAGACATCATTAACGTGTTTCATTCTTCTTCTGGACCTCTGACAGCAAAATTAGCATGAAGAAGTAGAGCACATAATAAAAAATAAAGGTAAGCACTAAAATGTTGTCTGTCTTATTCAATTGCACAACCCTGTTTGAATTTATGATTTGAAGAAAACACAACCTTGTTTTCAGGAGTCTTAGAATTGAAAGATATCAATTTAAATGCTTCAGAAAAAGCCTTGACACTGAGTGCGGAACTCTGTACATGTAATAACTTTTTACTGAACTCTTCTGAAATGCTGTCTACGACCCTAGGCACCAGGTGACAATGATAAATGAGACATAGTTGTCCCTTCCCATCTAAAGGGTGGCAGAGATAACAAAGGTCAATGCAGCACAGTGTAATCCAGGAGTCCCCAAACTTTTTACACAGGGGGCCAGTTCACTGTCCCTAAGACCGTTGGAGGGCCGGACTATAAAAAAGACTATGAACAAATCCCTATGCACACTGCACATATCTTATTTTAAAGTAAAAAAGCAAAACGGGAACAAATACAATATTTAAAATAAAGAACAAGTAAATTTAAATCAACAAACTGACCAGTATTTCAATGGAAACTATGAGCCTGCTTTTGTCTAATGAGATGGTCAATGTCAGGTTCCATATTTGTCATTGCTAGCTGTAACAAGTGATATGAAGCACTTCCGGAGCCGTGAGGCCTCCATCCCACATCACCGGAAGTAGTCCTGTATGTGAGCGATGCCGAGCTTTGCGGCACCGCTGACATACAGTACTCCAGGAGCACAGGATGCATCCGATGCTCACTGACCACCAAATGAAAGAGGTGCCCCTTCCAGAAGTGCGGTGGGGGGTGGATAAATGGCCTCAGGGGGCTGCACAGGCCATAGTTTGGGGACCCCTGGTGTAATCAATGGTGTAAATAGGGCTTCTCTAAGAGCACAGGGGGTGGTATTGGTGGCTTCATGAAGATTTTGGCTATGAAATAATGGAATGGAGGAAAATTAAGTGGTCTTCAAAGATATGCCTACATAATAATAAAAACTGATGTGTACATAAGAAACATGCAGAAATCAAATTTAACGACAAGCAGTTGTGACACAATAATCAATCCTCAAGCATGTCCTGAGGGTCTGCCCTGTTCCAGGAACTCTCCTAGGTGCTGTGACTCAAGCCCACAGCTTACTGTAATGGTAGGATGATGAAGCCACCCAAAAGAAGCAAGAGATCTGCTTTCTGCTTTCATAGGGCCTCAGACCTCAGTAGTCCATGAGAAGAGCTTTGGCACTTACAGAAATGATCAGGTTGCTTTATATCACCCCACTAGTGTGCTGATCAAACCCTCAGAGGAAGTTGAAATGGGAAGCAGTAGTCTGTCAGTAACCCAGAGGCCAACCGTAGCCTCTGGGAACTTACTCTGGATCCTTTGGAAAAGGTCTGCGCCCTCACTCACTTCTGTTTGCAGTAGACATCTTCCCTTTTCAAAAGCTGTTCATCTCTCTGTTTTTCATGCAACTCTTGGGTAGGGCCCAGTTCTACAGAGGGTTTTGATTTTATTTTATTTATTTATTTACGACAGAGACAGAGAGAAACACAGAGAGGGACAGATAGGCACAGACAGACCAAGAGGGAGAGAGATGAGAAGCATCAATTCTTCGTTGCGGTACCTTGGTTTCTCATTTATTGCTTTCTTGTATGTGCTTTGATGGGGGAAGGGAGCTATAGCAGAGTGAGTAACCTGGTCAGGCGATATATATATTTTTTTAATTTTTAATTTTTTTACAGAGACAGAGAGACAGTCAGAGAGAAGGATAGATAGAGATAGACAGACAGGAACAGAGAGAGATGAGAAGTATCAATCATCAGTTTTTTGTTGCAACACCTTAGTTGTTCATTGATTGCTCTCTCATATGTGCCTTGACCATGGGCCTTCAGCAGACTGAGTAACCTCTTGCTCAAGCAAGTGACCTTGCGTCCAAGCTGGTGAGCTTTTGCTTTAACTAGATGAGCCCACACTCATGCTGGAGATCTTGGGATTTTGAACCTGGGTCCTCCGCATCCCAGTCTGATGCTCTATCCACTACGCCACTGCCTGGTCAGGCGCGAGATGGGTTTTTATTTATTTATTTATTTATTTATTTTTTAAATTTAATGCAGTGACATTGATAAATCAGGATACATTTGTTCCGAGAAAACATCTCCAGATTTTTTGACATTTGATTATGCTGTATACCCCTCACCCAAAGTCAAACTGTCCTCCGTCACCTTTTATCTGGTTCTCTTTGTGCCCCTCCCCTCCCCCCACCCCCCCTCTCCTTCCCGCCCCATCCCTCCACACCCATTACCATCACATTCTTGTCCATGTCTCTGAGTCTCATTTTTATGTCCCATCTATGTATAGATTCATATAGTTCTTAGTTTTTTTTTAATTTACTTATTTTACTCCATATAATGTTGTCAAGGTCCATCCATGTTATTGTAAATGATACAATGTCATCATTTCTTATGGCTGAGTAGTATTCCATAGTATATATGTACCAAAGCTTTTTATAATCCACTCATCCTCTGGCAGACACTTGGGCTGTTTCCAGATCTTCGCTATTGTGAACAATGCTGCCACAAACATGGGGGTGCATTTCTCCTTTTGGAGTAGGTCTATGATGTTCTTGGGGTATATTTCTAAAAGTGGGATAGCTGGGTCAAAAGGCAGTTTGATTTTTAATTTTTTGAGGAATCTCCATACTGTTTTCCACAGAGGCTGCACCAGTCTGCATTCCCACCAGCAATGCAGGAGGGTTCCCTTTTCTCCACATCCTCGCCAGCACTTATTCTGTGTTGTTTTGTTGATGAGCACCATTCTGATGGTGTGAGGTGATATCTCATTGTGGTTTTAATTTGCAATTCTCTAATGATTAGTGATGATGAGCATTTTTTCATCTGCCTATTAGCCATCTGTATGTCCTCTTTGGAGAAGTGTCTATTCATTTATTTTGCCCATTTTTTGATTGGATTGTTTGTCTTCCTGGTGTTGAGATTTACAAGTTTTTTTTTTTATAAATTTTGGTTATTAACCCCTTATCAGATGTATTGTCAAATATGTTCTCCCATTATATAATTTGTCTTTTTATTCTGTTCTTATTGTCTTTAGCTGTGCAAAAGCTTTTGAGTTTGATATAGTCCCATTTGTTTATCCTGTCTTTTATTTCACTTCCCCATGGAGATAAATCAGAAAATATATTGCTTCGAGAGATGTTGGAGAGCTTACTGCCTATGTTTTCTTCTGAGATGCTTATGGTTTCATGGCTTACATTTAAGTCTTTTATCCATTTTGAGTTTATTTTTGTGAATGGTGTAAGTTGGTGGTCTAGTTTCATTGTTTTGCAAGTAGCTGTCCAATTTTCCCAACACCATTTATTAAAGAGGCTGTCTTTACTCCATTGTATTTCCTTACCTCCTTTGTCAAATATCAGTTGTCCATAGAGCTGTCGGTTTATTTCTGGGTTCTCAGTTCTGTTCCATTGATCTATATGCCTGTTCTTATGCCAGTACGAGGCTGTTTTGAGTACAATGGCTTTGTAGTATAACTTGATATCAGGAAGTGTGATACCTCCCCCTTTATTCTTCTTTTTTAAGATTGCTGAGGCTATTTATGTTCTTTTTTGGTTCCATATAAAATTTTGGAATATGTGATATATATCTTTGAAGTATGTCATTCGTATTTTAATTGGTATTGCATTGAATTTATAGATTGCTTTGGGTAGTATAGACATTTTAATAATGTTTATTGTTCCTAACCATGAGCAGGGTATGTGCTTCCACTTGTTTGTATCTTCCTTGATTTCTTTTATCAATGTTTTATAATTTTCTGAGTACAAGTCTTTAGTCTCCTTCGTTAAATTTACTCCTAAGTACTTTATTTTTTTGGTTGTAATAGTGAAGGGGATTGTTTCCTTAATATCTCTTTCTGACTGTTCATTGTTGGCATATAAAAATGCCTCTGATTTCTGAGTATTAATTTTATATCCTGCCACTTTGCTGAATTCATTTATCAGGTCCAGTAGTTTTTTGACTGAGACTTTAGTGTTTTCTATATACAATATCATATCATCTGAAAATAATGATAGTTTTACTTCTTCTTTTTCAACTTGAATGCCTTTTATTTCTTCTTCTTGTCGATTGCTGTGGCTACGACTTCCAGGACTATGTTGAATAAGAGTGGTGAAAGGGGGCACCCCTGCCTTATTCCTGATCTTAAGGGGATTGCTTTAAATTTTTGCCCATTGAGTATAATGTTGGATGTCGGTTTCTCATAGATGGCCTTTATCATGTTGAGGTATGTTCCCTGTATTCCCACTTTGCTGAGAGTTTTGATCATGAATGGGTGCTGGATTTTATCAAATGCTTTTTCTGCATCTATTGAAATTATCATGTGGTTTTTCTCCTTTCTTTTGTTTTTGTGATGAATCACATTGATTGATTTGTGAATATTGTACCAGCCTTGCCTCCCCAGAATAAATCCCACTTGATCATGGTGTATGATTTTTTCCCATATATTGTTGGATCTGGTTTGCTAATATTTTGTTGAGGATTTTAGCATCTAAATTCATCAGGGATATTGGCCTATAATTTTCTTTCTTTGTGTTGTCTTTGCCTGGTTTTGGAATCAGTATTATGCTCGCCTCATAAAAGTAGCTTGGAAGTCTTTCTTCCTCTTGAATTTTTTGAAATAGCTTGAGAAGGATAGGAGTCAGTTCTTCTTTCAATATTTGGTAGAATTCACTTGTGAAGCCATCAGGCCCAGGACTTTTCTTTGTTGGGAGTTTTTTGATAACTGTTTTGATCTCATTTGGTGTAATCGGTCTGTTTAGGTTTTCTGATTCTTCCAGATTGATTTTTGGAAGATTGTATGTTTCAAGGAATTTTTCCATTTCATCTAGGTTGTCTAGTTTTTTGGCATACAGTTCTTCATAGTATTTTCTTAAAATATTTTGTATTTCTGTTGTGTCAGTTGTTATTTTTCCACTCTCATTTCTAATTTTATTTATTTGAGTCCTCTCTCTTTTTTTCTTGGTGAGTCTAGTTAAAGGCTCATCGATCTTGTTTACCTTTTCAAAGAACCAGCTCCTAGTTTCATTGACCCTCTGTATTGTTTCTTTAGCCTCTATGTCATTTATTTCTCCTCTGATCTTTATTATTTCCTTCCTTCTACTACATTTGGGCTTTACTTGCTGTTCTTTTTCTAGTTCTTTTAGATGCAGGGTTAAGTTGTTTATTTGAGCTTTTTCTAGTTTCTTAAAGTGTGCCTGTGGTGCTATGAACTTCCCTCTCAGGACTGCTTTTGCTGTGTCCCATAAATTTTGAGTTGTTGTATGGTCATTGTCATTCATTTCTAGGAATTTTTTTATTTCTTCTTTGATCTCACTCGTAATCCATTTATTATTTAACAACCTGCTATTTAGTTTCCATGTGTTTGAGAATTTTTGAGCTTTTCTGTTGTGGTTCATTTCTAGTTTCATGCCATTGTGATCAGAGAAAGTGCTTGATATGATTTCAATCTTCTTAAATTTGTTGAGACCACTTTTGTGCCCTAACATGTGGTCTATCCTAGAGAATGTACCATGAGTACTTGAAAAGAATGTGTATTCTGCTGCTTTAGGGTGAAAGGTTCTGAAGATATCTATTAAATTGAGTTGATCTAGTGTGTCCTTTAAGTCTGCTGTTTCTTTGTTAATTTTCTTTCTTGAGGATCTATCTAGTGATGTTAGTGGGGTATTTAAATCTCCTACTATTATAGTATTGCTGTTGATCTTGCTCTTTATATCCATCAAAGTCTGCTTTATATATTTAGGTGCTCCTATATTAGGTGCGTAGATATTTATAATAGTTATATCTTCCTGTTGGATTGCTCCCTTTATCATTATGTAGTGGCCTTCTTTATCTCTTGCTATATTCTTTGTTTTAAAGTCCATTTTGTCTGATATAAGTATTGCTACCCCAGCTTTTTTTAAATTTCCATTTGTATGAAGTATTTTTTTTTCCATCCTTTTACCTTCAGTCTATGTGCATCTTTTGTTTTAAGGTGTGTCTTTTGTAGACACACCTTAAACAAAGGTGTACGGGTCCTGTTTTCTTATCCATGCAGCTACCTTATGTCTTTTGAGTGGATCATTTAATCCACTTACATTTAAGGTTATTATTGATATGTAGTTGTTTATTGCCATTTTATTCTTTAAAGCTGTATTCCTCTTTTGCTATATTTTTTTCCCACTTTGATCTGTTTACATCATGCCCCTTAACATTTCCTGCAGCATTGGTTTGGTTGTAATGAATTCCTTGAGTTTTTTTTTCTTAGGAAGCTTTTTATTTCTCCTTCAATTTTAAATGATAGCCTTGCTAGATAAAGTAGTCTTGGTTGTAGGCTCTTGTTTTGCATTACTTTGAATATTTCTTGCCATTCCCTTCTGGCCTCAAGTGTTTCTGTTGAGAAGTCTGATGCCATCCTTATGGGGGCTCCTTTGTAGGTGATTGCCTTTTTTTCTTTTCTTTTCTTTTTTTTTTTTTCATTTTTCTGAAGCTGGAAACAGGGAGAGACAGTCAGACAGACTCCCGCATGTGCCCGACCGGGATCCACCCGGCACGCCCACCATGGGGCGACGCTCTGCCCACCAGGGGGTGATGCTCTGCCCATCCTGGCGTCGCCATGTTGCAACCAGAGCCACTCTAGCGCCTGAGGCAGAGGCCACAGAGCCATCCCCAGCGCCCGGGCCATCTTTGCTCCAATGGAGCCTTGGTGATTGCCTTTTTTTCTCTAGCAGTTTTTAATATTTTCTCTTTATCACTTAGCTTTGGTATTTTAATTATGATGTGTCTTGGTGTAGGTTTCTTTGGGTTTCTCTTTAATGGAGTTCTCTGTGCTTCTTGAACTTGTGAGAGTTTCTCCTGCATTAATTTAGGGAAGTTTTCAGCTATGATATGATTGAACAAAGTCTCTATGCCTTGTTCTTTCTCTTCTTCTTCAGGAACCCCTATGATGCGGATGTTATTTTTTATGTTGTCACAGAGCTCTCTAAGAGTTTCCTCAGACTTTTTGAGTCTCTTTTTTTTTCTGCTTTCTTGCCTTCATTCAAGTTATCCTCCAACTCACTGATTCGATCTTCAGCTTTATCCATCCTGTTTTAATTCCTTTCATTGTGGTCTTCATTTCTGATATTGTGTTTGTCATCTCCAACTGATTCTTTTTTAATATTTCAATATCCTTTTTTATACTTGCTATTTCTTTATTTAGGTGTTTGTAATTACCATCTATTTTTGTTCTAAGGTCCCTAAGCATCCTTACAATCATTATTTTGAACTCTGCATCTGGAAGTTCGGTTATTTCTATATCACTCAGTTGAACTCCTGAAGGTTTCTCTTGTGGTTTCATTTGGGTTGCACTTCTTTGTCTTCTCATTTAAGTGTTTGGGTGTTTTGCTTGTAGAGCTGGTTGAGTCTAGGCTTGGTGTTTTCTGCCTCCAATTTTCAATTGTGTTATTTCTAGGTCTTCTTGGGTTGGCATGAGCTATTATTTGTAATCCACTTTCGGTTTTGGGCCACTTCGAAGTCTTGATTTGTTTGTTTTCTTAACAGGTGATAGTCTTGTTTATTGATCTCAGCAGGGGGCTTCCTTGAAACTGTATCCAGGAATGTGATGGGTGTAATCTGAGACTCTGAAGGCCTCTTCCACCAACTAATCTCTCTGGGGGCAGGGTGTTTTCTCAGCTTTAGTAGGGGGAGGTGTATCTCAGATCTCCATGGCGACCTGAGTTATTGCCCCTCCTCCCCACTTCTTGTTTTCAGCTGTGTCTTGTTGTGCTGATTGGAGCTGGAGAGATGTCTGGTGATCTGTGATCTGGAAGCAATTCAGTTCTGTTTTGTGAAAGGATCAGTGCCTCCCCCAGCTATGGCCACCTCCAGTACTGGATAAGCCAGCTTTTTTAGGTTGTCCCTGCATTCCTCTGCTCCTCATTGTCTATCCCTCTCTCTCCCCTTTCCACTTGGAAGATAAGCCAGTCCTTTCAACACGCCTCACTCCCTGGTCACCAGGCAAGTGGCCATGAGCAGTATTTTCTTCTCTTTTCCCTGGAGTGAAAGCCCCTCTGGGCTCTCAGCCTCAACCTCCCCTTTGTTCCTGTGAGCAGGGGAGATTCAGGTGCTCCCTACCAGGTTTGTTGTGGCTTCTTCTTTGCTCCTTGGTTTTTGAAAGCTGTTCTTGTAGTCCAGAGTTGGTTTTTCATGCTGATTGTTCCTAAGTTGATTTGTATTCCAGTTTGGTGGTGAGAGCTGGGAGTCTGTACATCTGCCTACTCTGCTGCCATCTTCAGCTGAACCAAAATATTTCGATGAGTTGGATGGACTGGGGAGTTTCTACTTTTCATGCACTTCACATCAATTCCGTAACATACATTCTTAATGACATATAGCATAACTTCATACAGCCTTGGCGACTGCCTTCCTTGGAGTCCCAGGAGTGGTCTCGGTCCTGCCGCCACTTCTCACCATGGGTCCAACTGCGCTGTGCCTTGCGAGATTGGTTTTGATTTGATTTATGACAGTAGAGAAATAGACTTTCAGTTATTTTTTTAAGTGAGAAGTAGGGGAAGAGACAGACTCCCACATGTGCCCTGAGTGGGATACACCTTGCAAGTCCCCTGTGAAAATGCTCTGCCTATTTGAGGCCATTGCTTCATTGCCCTGCAACTGAGCTATTTTAGTGCCTGAGGTGAGGCAATGGAGCCATCCTCAGTCCCAGGGCCAACTTGCTCCAACCTAGCCATGGATGCAGGAGGGGATGAGAGAGACAGCGAGAGAAGGGAGAGGGGGACGGGTGCAGAAGCAGATGGTCACTTCTCCTGTGTGCCCTGACCAGAAATCAAACTGGGACATCCACACACCAGGTCAACACTCTACCACTGGCTTTCAGTTAGTTTTTAGAGTCAGAAACACTTTTTAAGTCCAGAATAAGTGACAGGAAGTGCCATTCAAGCCAAACATCCCAAGTCATGCTGAGTTAAAGTGTCAAATTTAAAGAGAATGTTAAAAGCATTTGCTCCCTAAGAAATTTTCTACTTCCTTGCTCAGGAAGCCATGATATTCTCCAAAATGATGGCCTTCTTTTTTCTCATTTCTTAACTCAAATCTGGTTTATTCTTGGACTTCTTTTTCCTGTGAGTGTGGTTTGGGTTCAGGAGATTCCGGGGAGATTGATAGTCAGAATTAGATTCTACAGATGTTCCCCTGGCATAGTCTTTGTGACTGGAATGTGAGACCAGTTGCAAAGGAGGGCTGGCCATTGCTACTCCTTCTAGCAGTGCCTTGTGGGTAAGGGGAGTGAGAACAAGGCCACCAGCATCACTGTTAGGGAAAAGGGTACTCAACTACTGCTTAGATGACTCCAGGAGACACCAGCCCTCCCATAAGCACCTAGCGACTAAGACACTCCCTCTCTGCCTTGGTTGTCCTTGGAGGACTTTTGATTGTAGTTCATCTGATAACCAAGAGAGAGAGTTGAAAGATCCTGGGTTAACAATACCAGAGCTGAAAACTCATTGTATGTACTTACAGGCAGATATATTTAGAATGCTTTATCCTGACAAGCATATAAAGTATCAATAGATTCAGTGAAGGTTTAAATATAGTCTCTAACCTTATTAAGAAAAGATTGGAGATCTCTGGACCATGTCATCAAAGTTTTTAAATCAACATTATGAAAAGCAACTCCCACAAATCTTGCCAGAGACAGATAGATGAGTCTGTCTTTTGATATAAAGGAACATTTGAGAACATGCTTATGTCTAAAGGGTTCCAGGCTATTATTTTTTTAGTTAAAGTGGATTATTACACTGACTTAAATAAAGAGATGAGGACACAGCAGTAGAAATAAATAGTAAAGAACCACCTCCTTCCCCTCCTTTGTCCATCGCACCTCCACGACCATCACCACTGCCATGATCAAGGTATCATGGGTCCAACATAGGGAGGTCTACTTATAGGCAAGATCTCATTTAATCATTACAGGAAAACCTATTATTTTCATTTCACAAATGAAAAAAGTTAGGATTTTAAAGGTTATACAACAGATCCAAGGTTACACTGAGTAATTCATACAGCCATCCTTAACAGACTCTATTACATACGGCCTCTCCTTTATGAGAAGTAGCTATGAGAAATGGGGCCTCCACTTTCTCTCCAACCAGTGTTTCCCAGGCCTGGGTTTGACCTCTGGTGGGGGTTGTGCATTTCCAGTTTTCTCATTCCACTAATGGACTCTTCTTACATGTATCATATGGCCCCTCTTAAGACAGAAACTCATGCACAAGACAAATGCCACTAAAGAAATACCAGACCAAGATAGAATCTTTAATTTTATCCTTAAAAAATCCCTCCAGAAGAATGATAAATTACACTGCTTAGTGTAATGCTAAATGTCCTCCCTCTAGTTATTTGCTTTTGTGGTCCATTCTCTGTTGTGTGTGTGTGTGTGTGTGTGTGTGTGTGTGTGTGTGTGTGTGTGTGTCAGAGACAGAGAGAGAGTCAGAGAGAGGGACAGATAGGAATAGACAGACAGGGAGGGAGAGAGATGAGAAGTATCAGTTCTTCGTTGCAGCAACTTAGTTGTTCAATGATTGCTTTCTCGTATGTGCCTTGACTGGGGGGGGGGGGAGCTATAGCAGAGCTAGTGACACCTTGCTCAAGCCAGCGACCCTGCGCTGAAGCTGGTGAGTCGGTGCTCAAACCAGATAAGTCCGTGCTCAAGCCGGTGATCTCGGGGTTTCCAACCTGGGTTCTCCATGTCCCAGTCCGACACTCCATTCACTGTGCCACCGCCTGGGCAGGTGTCCAGTCTCTGTTCTGCTGCTCTCTGTAGTTCTTACTGAGATTTACTTGAAACCTAGCAGTTCTGTGTCTTCCTCTTTACTTATTTCTTAGGAACATGTAACCCCTGCTTATTCCTGACCTGGGAGCTGTGCGGACCACACTTCTCAGTTGAAGCTTCAGGAACTTTTGACTTGGGCCCAAACATCTTTTTTAAAATTTTATTTTTCCTCATTTGTTCATGAACTCAGTCAGTTTCTTGCTGGTCTCTGGCTTTTTTCTGCTAGCATTATCTGCACTGAGGTTTACCAGATACTTCTCTTGAGCCTTGTTTATTTAGGTCCAATTGTTAGTGCTCTAGGCCCCTCTCTTCTTCCCACTAGACTGTGATTCTGTGGCAGGAACTTGTTCTCGTTTAGCTTTGTGGTTCTGATACCTGGCATGGGCCAGACATGGAGGGAGTGGGTGCTCCATGAAATTTAGCAAGGAAGGGAGGAAGGAAGGATGATAAGAAGTTATTATTTCTAGTATTATTAGGTTATTTTTATATGGTATAATTTCTGGTGGAGGGACCTGGAGCAGAGAAAAGATAGAGATGAGGAGGAAGACTCTTCTACCTGACCTCTTGGACTTTTCTTGAAAGAAGTGACTCCATGGGAAGTTAAGAGGTCTGACTCTGAAAGAAGACTGTTGAGTGTTCCAAATCCCAGCTCTGCTGCTCACTTTTTAGATGACCTAGATGGGTTTCTTAACTCTCTGATTCTCAGTTCTCTCCTATGTAAAGTGGAGAAAATGAGAATACCTTTTTCATAAGGGTTTGATGGGAAGTGAGTGAGTTAATCTATAGAAAGCACTAGGAGTAGTTTCAGCACATAGAAAGAACCATTTTATTATTGTTAGAGAGGTTTAGCAGCCAAAACTAAAGGATTTGTCTCTAGGAAAAACCTTCAATCATTCATTGTATCTATCAAACACCTAATCTGTGCCAAGAATTGTGCTAAGTGTTGGAAAGGAAGCTTAATCAAAGATAGAAATGGCATAAAATCTATATCATGAATTCTATATCAGAGAGTTAGAGGTGTGAAGGCAAGGACAGAGTGCTGTGGTGGGAATGAGGCCGGATGGGCAGGGGAGGTGGTACCCATGAGCATCATTATCGGACTTTCCCCATGTTTGATCCCAATGGTACCACACAGAGGTCCTCAAAAACATCTCTGTAAGTAGGAGATATGGGCCAGGATAAGCACAGAGCAGAGCAGAGGTTGGGCATGGAATGAAACTGACGGAGTAATCTGGAAGATGCCAGAGGACAAGATCCTGCCTTCCTGGGTGGTGGCTCAGAGCCAATGTCATTTGGATGTTAGTATGTCCTCATTTGTACTCAGAGATTGGTGATGTCCATGGCCATCAAAATATGAGAATTCTACAATTTTTTTCTATTGACTATGGCTATTTTCAGAACAGCTTCAACTCCTTCCCTAGAGGTCTAAAAATGACTATAAACTGGTTTTCTGGACTCTTCTTCATTTTTAAAACTTTGGTGTATGGAATATTTGATAAGTATATTTTTTTCCACTTAGGATATTATTAGGAATTGATCTCTATTTTCTTTTATTTATTTTTTAGCACGTGTTTTTTTTCTTTATGACCTAACATTGCTATCTTATTCTATATTTTTAAGTGGGATTCATTTTAAAATCTTTTAGCCTCTGGCAATATTAAGACTCCTTTGGTATTTCTGGATCTTTATATGAACGAGATGTCAAACTCCTTATTCCATTAAATCGTTTGAAGGACTGGCAATGACTGCTTCGTAAATAATAACAAAGATCTGGTTTTCTTTTTTTTAAAAAAGAACAAGGATGAGCATAAGAAGCAGCAATTATTCATATACGTTTTTACATGAGGCTTCTATTTTCTTCTGTATTTGAAATTTACCAGATATTCTCTCCAAAAATGAGCTCTATTTATGAGAACTGGACACAGACAACAGTGTGGTGATTGCTGGGAGTGGGGGAGGTGGAGGAGGGTGTGTGGGGATAAATGGTGATGGATGAAGACTTGACTCTGGGGTGGCCACACAGTGCCCTGTGGTGTACAGAGAGGCGATGTGCGCTGAGAACCTGAAGCCTGTATGATGATGTTAGCTAGTGAGAACTGGGCTGATGAATCTGGGAGATAACACTGCATTTCTTATAGCGCCAGCTCTGTATCAGTCCTGCCGACAAGTGTACATATAATATAATCAATATAATATATAATAGTGTATAGTATATAACATTTCAGAAAGAAAACTATTAATACCTATTTTATTCACTATAGGTATTATAATATGTAAAAAATACATAGCAAATACCTTACTATATGTTTACAATATATAATATTATTTCCTATTGTAGAATAGGTCTTAGTTATTTACTACATACAATATTGTGAAATGACCCCTTTCCTTCTCTCCATAAGATTTCCAGATAAAAACACAAGACACTCATAGACATTATAATTTTAGGAAACAAATACATTTTTAGTATATATACCCAATATTGCATGGATCACACTTACACTAAAAATTATTCATTGTTGTCTGAAATTCAATTTAGGCATCCTCTGTTTTAATTTGCAAAATCTGGGAAACTTATCTTTTTGAACTTTTTGCAGAATTTTTAAGAATAGAAAAAAATGAAATTTTGTGGAAGTTCTCTAGCCCTTAGCCTTATTATCAAAGCCCCAAACCTGCTATAATCTGAAGAATTTCTGAGAAAAGAAAGCACATATTTTGAATGAACTTGGGCAATAGACTAGAGGTGCTCTTTTCTAACATTGGAGCACAGCACGTGCTTTGCTGCCCGGGCAACGCAGTTACTGGTGGGGCATGCAGGACAGCGGGAAGCGCGGGCAGCATCACGGTCTGGGAAGCTCTGTGCCACACTCAGTTTTTTTAAAAAAATTTTTATTTATTTATTCATTTTAGAGAGGAGGGGGGAAGAGAGAGAGAGAGAGAGAGAGAGAGAGAGAGAGAAAAGGGGGAGGAGCAGGAAGCATCAACTCCCATATATGCCTTAACCAGGCAAGCCAGGGTTTTGAACTGGCCACCTCAGTGTTTCCAGGTTGACGCTTTATCCACTGCGCCACCACAGGTCAGGCCACACTCAGTTTTAAGAAGTGGCCACTGAGGAATTCAATGGGGATACATTTTCCATGCAGTTAGTTTTTTCCCAGGCACACTGTGGGTTGGCATCCCTTAGGATTCAAAAGGTTTAGAGATATTGTACAAAGGACACCTTGAAGATGGTATTTAATTTTTCTTTCCCATTGAAATAACAGTCTCATCTCTCTTTTTTTTTGAATTAATATATTTAATTTATTGGAATGATGCTGGTTATCATAATTATACAGGTTTCAGGCACCCAATTCCACAACACCTCTCTGTACACCATATTGTGCATTCATCCTCCCAAGTCAAGTGTTCATCACCATTTATCCCCCTCAATCCCCTCCTCCATCTCCACCCTGTCTGGCAATCATCACATTAACAACCTCATCTTAATATGAGAAAAGCAAACTATCAACAGTATCAGGTTTTCATATTTGTTATTTAGAATTTTAAACATGCATTTCTAGAATGCCATTCAACTCTGACTAGGTGGAGAACAGTATTTTTTATTGGGCAGAGAGAGTGGAAAGGGCCCGTCACTAGAGCCAAGACACTAAAGCCCCCAGGTTGGCACTGCTGCTCACTGGCTGTGTGACCTAGAACACACGAATAGGCATCTCTGATCCCTAAAGTGGAGTGGGCATGAGATCTCTAAGGTCCATTCCTTGTCACAATCCTCTGATTTCATAACGATCCAGAAACATTACCAGTGGGTCCCTGTGAAATTCTCCCTTCTCCCAAAATGCAGACGAACTGGCTTTTCCCTGTCTTCTTCTGTGTCTCCCCTTTGCTCTGTATAGTCAACAGCAGGGAAAATTTTGTGGAAAGCCCTGAAATAGCAACAGACAAAAACCTACACTGAGTCCGCTGGGCTCCACTGGGCCCAGACCCTGCCAAATACCTGTCATCAAGTCACCAGTAGGACAGGGGAAGAAACCAATTCTCCGGCAGCAGCGGCTTAGAATTGTGACTTGAGTCATTAACTTTCCCAGAGAACCTGGGGCAGTAAGGAAGTCTCTCAAGGAGACCCTGAAAGCCAAGATACCAAGTACAGCAAAAATGCCAGTGAGGCCGGCAGCCCATTCTGGCTGGCTTGAGAGCCAAAGCAGTGCCTGTCAGGGTCTTCTCATCCTGCTCCCAGAGCCCCTGAGTTCCTATGGCACTTGGGGGGCACTTCAAAAAGACTCTGAGACTGAGCAATTTTATTAATTGTGTCCTGGAGTCAGACTTGGGTGCCACCCAAAATTGACAGTGAGTAGAATTCTAGACCTTGAAAAATAGCTCCTGGTGCCACTGGCTCCAAACTTTCTAAACAAAACAAAACAAAAAACCTAAAACCATAGTATGTTTCACATTCTGACCCTTGAGAATACTGGCTCGGGAAGAAAGTGGTTTCTGATTCTTGGTACCTGGGAATAGAGTTCCATGGTCATCCTTCCCAGCTTTTTCAGGAGTTGGACTTGAAACCCTGGGAAATAAAGGTGACTTTAGCTCTATATGATGGTGGTTTGTACCCCCTTCTGAATCCAGTTTGGTAAAAATTCTTCAGGGAATAACTAACTGTTCGTTGAAACACAGATTTAAATATTACCCCAAATTCATTTTATTGAGTATCTTTCACACTAACCTTCCATGCACAGCTTGCTCCCAGCTTGGAAATGCAGAGTGTGAAATGCTCTGAATTTCCATTAAGAGATTGAAAAAGTTCTTGTCTTGGACGATAAGCCTTCTGCAACGTAAATCACAAAGTTGCTGCATTTAGAATGCAGTGCTCCTGTAATTTCAGTGAAAGAGCTTGTATTTTATAGCAAACTTTTCCTTATATGGTCAATTTGTCCTAAGTCTACCAATGTACACTGAGTACCTATGATTGACAGGACTTCACACAGCGCACTGGAGATACACACACAAATAAATAATTAAAATACAGTGCATTAATCACTAATCATTAGAAGAAATGCAAATTAAAACCACAATGAGATATCACCTCACACCTGTCAGAATGGCGCTCATTAAAAAACAACACAGAATAAGTGCTGGCGAGGATGTGGAGAAAAGAGAACCCTCCTGCACTGTTGGTGGGAATGCAGACTGGTGCAGCCACTGTGGAAAACAGTATGGAGATTCCTCAAAAACTTAAAAATTGAACTGCCTTTTGACCCAGCCATCCCACTTTTAGGAATATATCTCAAGAACATCATAGCACTGTATCAAAAGGAGAAATGCACCCCCATGTTTATGGCAGCACTGTTTACAATAGCGAAGATCTGGAAACAGCCCAAGTATCTGTCAGTGGACGAGTGGATTAAAAAGCAGTGGTACATATATATAATGGAATACTATGGGGCTATGAAAAAGAAGGAAATCTTACCTTTTGCGACAACATAGATGGACATGGAAACTATTATGTTAAGTGAAATAAGCCAGGCAGAGGAAGAAAAATATCATATGACCTCACTCATTTGAGGAATCCAATGAACAATGTGAACTGAGGAACGGAACTGAGACAGAGGAGAGATCAAAGGGACCAGAGGAAAAGAGGACAGAGGTAAGGGGGATGATAGAGTGGGATAAACCTGAAGGGAAGGGGGGAGGGCACTATGGGGAGGGGGCAAGGGAGATATTGAGGGAAATATGGGGGAGGGGGGATGCATTCAGGACAACACTAGAATCTATGTAAACACAATAAATTAAAATCAATAAAAAAACCAAAAAATAAAATAAAATACAGTGCATTAATTGAAAAATATGTAGGATGTGCCATGAGAACAACAGATACACTTATCTAGGAGGTGAACCTATTGAGAACTTAATCCTTTGCAGTAAATTTAATCTCTCTATTTAACAGACAAGAAAACTAAAGCTGTGAAGTTCAGGGGAGTATTTCTTCCAAAGAGCAGAGCCTATGCTGGAATTCATATTGAGTCTATGCTTTTTGCAATATCTGGGTGCCAAATCTTTTCCACTTTCACTTTTCTCCAAAAAAAAAAATTACCAATGCAATGAACACAATGATTTTTTAACAATGAGAATAAATCTTAGGCATCTAAGCTTTCTCATCTTGACAGTATAATTCCAGACTAAAAAATTGCACTCATCAAGAAAATATTATGGTCTGAATATCTAATAATGTTAGCTTTTCTTTATCTTTTTATTCCACCAGCATATGAAATCCTCTAAATTTTTTCCCACTGGAAATAGCAGGCTTGAGTCTCAACCTTAGAAGTGACTTAACATTAAACTGATCTGTGTGGAACCAGACCACTGACTGAATGTAAATGGCAATGTCTCACCTAAACACTGCGGTCATGCATTGCGCCAGATGTTAGTCTTGTAGAAGAACTTTCATGTTGGAAAACAAGCTGAATAAGAGGACTTTAGTGACTTGGCATAATCTAAAATTTCTTGGCCAAGAACATGAAGGTAGTAGAGAAGAGGAGAGAAATTCTTCCCATGTATTGGTTAACCAGGAGATGGATAAGAAGGATTCCAAATAAAGGTGCAGGCCCTGGCTGGTTGGCTCAGTGGTAGAGTGTTGGCCCAGTGTGTGGCTGTCTCAGGTTCGATTCCTGGTCAGGACACACAGGAGAAGCACCCATCTGCTTCTCCACTCCTTCCCCTCTCACTTCTCTCTCTCTCTTTCCCCTTCTCTCTCCCCCCTGCAACCATGGCTCAACTGGAGTGAGTTGGCCTCAGGCACTGAGGTTGGCTCCATGGCCTCTGCCTCAGGCACTAAGAAGAGCTTGGTTTCTTCGGCAATGGAGAAATGCCCCAGATGGGCATAGCATTGCCCCTTCCTGGGCATGCCAGGTGGATCCCAGTTGGGTTATATATGGGGGTTTGTCTCTGCCTCCCCTCCTCTCAATAAATAAAAAAATAAAGATGAAGAAAGTGTATGAACCTTTGAAGCTTGAGTGTATTTTGACTTATAGCACTGAGAATAGAATAGGTCTTATAAGAATCAGAAATATTAGTGGCTTGTAAACACTGCTGCTTTGGGATTCACAGGGAAATGGGCATGAACAACAAATAGGCAAAATTGATGTGTGAACGGTGATTTGAGCACTAGGGTAGGAAACATGCCACAATCGTTGGGGAAGTTTCAACTGGACATAGAGAAAATGGGTCTCAACTAAAGAAAGACATTTGCAGTAACTCTGGGAACTACCCATGCTTCCATTTTTGCCAACGTTAAGGAAATGAGAATTGGTGTTTAGTAGTTTTAACTGGCAAACTCTTGGATTACAAAATGAAATGATAACCTCTGGCAATACTTTTGGCAATCTTTGCACTGTCTGTATAGTTTTGGCTTTCGAGAATGTTATGTAGGAAAAATCATGCAGTATGAAGCCCTTTCAGACTGGTTTCTTTCACTAAGAAATACGCATTTAAGTTTCCTCTGTGTCCTTTCATGGCTTGATAGCTCACTTCTTTTTAACACTGGTTAATATTGCATTGTGGGACTATAACGCAATTTATTTATGCACCTGTTGAAGAACAACTTGGTTGCTTCCAAGTTTTGACAATTATAAATAAAGCTGCTGTAAACATTTGTGCACAGGTTTTTATGTGAATGTAAGTTTTCAACTCATTTAAGTACAGGCCAACGAGTGCAATTGCTGGATTGCATGGAAAGAGTACGTTTAGTTTCTTAAGAAACTGTCAAATGGTCTTCTTAACGCAACTGTACCATTTTGCGTTCTCATTAGCAATGAACGAGAGTTCCTGTTGCTCTCCATCCACTGTGGCGTGAAGTGTGGTCAGTGCTTTGCACGTTAGCCATTCTAATATGTGTGCAGTGGTGTTATTGTTTTCATTTGAATTGTTCAATTCCCTAATGACATGTGATGTTGAGCATCTTTTCACAAGGGCTTATTTGCCATCTGCACATGTTCTTTGGCATATCTTTCTTCAGATGTTTTACTCATTTTTAAGTGGTTGCTTATTTTCTTATTGTTGAATTTTAAGAGTTTTTTTGGGGGGGAGGGATCTATTTTAGATCCAAACCCTTTATCATATAAAAGTTCTGCAAAATTTTTTCCAGTCAGTAGCTTGTCTTTTCATTCTCTTGAAGGTGTCTTTTGTAGAGCAGGAGCTTTTAATTTAATGAAGCCCAAATTATCAATTTTTGCTTTTATAAAATGTACTGATAGTGTTATATAAATGGGCCAACGATGGCCCCCATATTTTGGCTTAAAATTGTCCTTAAGTTGTTACTCCTTCACATCAGGCTAGAACCATGAACCCAAAGCCCATTGATACCCCAGTCAAATTCTTACACATTCAATTGCTTTAAGTATAATCCAAGTAAAGGAACATTCTTAGTTATTTAGAGCCTACCTACGCTGCACATCCTGTGAAACTGCACCCAACATCTTCAAGTCATAAACAAGGACCAGACACTGCTGTTGCCCTGTGGAGCTCTCTGGCCCAGAGACTCCTCACCTTGCTGCAGAGCTACATCATCCAGACATGGGACCCTCTCTGATGTTCCCTCTTTCCTGGGAGGTCTGCTGTCCTCCCCCTTTCTGGGTAATCGTCTTGTGCCACTATTTCTGGAAAGTCCCTTGTTGGGAAGGACTTCCCCTCTCATGTAGTTCTGTTTAATAAACATTGTTAGTGTCACTGCCTCTAGTGGCCTTGTTTCTTCCGTGGTCTGCCCAAAACTTCAAATTTACCATAGTGTGAGCCTCCCTATGAAAGGGCCTTCCTAGAGATTTTAACTCTTGGGGTTGCCCATATGGAGCCTCTGGTAATCTATCAAATCTAGTTCAGGTATTTCTGTCCCAGCACTGGTTCCATGGCAGGTTCTGCTGTGAGTCTCTGCTCCAGTAAGTCAGACCCTGTGTCTGCCTGTCTGTCTCTTCAGTCTTGGGGCCACTGGCCTGCTCTGTGTCCATATCATATTTATGGACCCTAGAAGAGGTGCTGATTTTTCAGTCTGTTCACTTTTCACTTGTTGCTGGTATGGAATGGTGACCTCC
Source organism: Saccopteryx leptura (assembly GCF_036850995.1). Taxonomy (NCBI): domain Eukaryota; kingdom Metazoa; phylum Chordata; class Mammalia; order Chiroptera; family Emballonuridae; genus Saccopteryx; species Saccopteryx leptura. Next base: position 268,148,206 of record NC_089503.1, on the reverse strand, counting down.
AAGATCCTTACATGTGGAACTGGAAATAAGAAGTTACTATATATAGTTTTTAAAAAATATCTCTTTGGCCCTGGCCGGTTGGCTCAGTGGTATTATCGGCCTGGCGTACAGGAGTCCCGGGTTTGACTCCTGGCCAGGGCACACAGGAGAAGCGCCCATCTGCTTCTCCACCCCTCCCCCTCTCCTTCCTCTCTGTCTCTCTCTTCCCCTCCCGCAGCCAAGGCTCCATTGGAGCAAAGTTGGCCCGGGCGTTGAGGATAGCTCTATGGCTTCTGCCTCAGGCACTAGAATGGCTCTGATTGCGGCAGAGCTATGCCCCACATGGGCAGAACATCACCCCCTGGTGGGCATGCCGGGTGGATCCCGGTCGGGCGCATGCGGGAGTCTGTCTGACTGCCTCCCATTTCCAACTTCAGAAAAATACAAAAAAAAAAATCTCTTTGTGCAGTATATTTCATAGTTGTTGCTCTGGGTATTGCAACATACATATGTCTATATGTATACATATTACATGCATATTTTACCACTTTGGATGAAGTATACAAACCTCCCTTACTTTTTCCTTCTCCACTTTTAAATATCATTGTCTTGAGTATCCAATGATGTTAAAAATCAACTATGATTTATACCACTCCTGAGGAAAAGGACAATGTATTTTATGTATCTATATTTCTGCTTTTTATTTTGTCTTCCTTCTTGATGCTCCAAGATTTAAAAGATATTTTTTTTCTTAAGTGAAAAGTGGAGAGGCAGAGAGACAGACTCCCACATACCCCCCGACTGGGATCCAGCTGGCAAGTCCACTAGGGGGTGATGCTCTGCCCACCTGAGGCCGTTGTTCCATTGCTCAGCAACTGAGCTATTTTAGAGCCTGAGGTGAGGCCATGGAGTCAGCCTCAGCACCTGGGGCCAATTTGCTCCAATTGAGCCATGGCTGCAGGAGAATAAGAGAAGGGGGGGAAGAGGTGGAGAAGCAGATGGTTGCTTCTCCTGTGTTCCCTGACTAGGAATCAAACCTGGAACATCCACAGGCTGGGCTGACGCTCTACTGCTGAGCTAGCTGGCCAGGGCCCAAGATTTTTTATATTATCATTTCCTTTTTGCCTGCTAGAAAGCTTTTCTTTAGGTGTTCTTTTAGGAGAGGTTTACTAACAACATATTCTTTTAGGTTTCCTTTATCTGAACATACCATTATTTCTCTTTCATTCTTGAAGTGTGGTTCATGAGATACAGAATTGGTGGTGAACAGTCCTTTCTTTTCCCCAGCCACTTCCTTTTGGCCTCCATGTTTCAGATAAGAAATCTGCTGTCATTCAAATTGGTGTTCCTCAATTCATTTCTCTCTGCTTTCAAGCTTTTCCTTTGTCCTTAGTTTCTAAAAGTTTAACTATGATGTAAGTTGGTCTGCATGTCTGTGAATTATATTTGCAGTTCGTTCACTCGGCTTCTTGGGTCTGTTGGTTCTTGACATAGGACATTATTTTGTATTGTATCCTGGACATTTCATCTAATGCATTAGGAAGTTGTAGGTCCTGATTACCTTTTAGGTGTTAGTAGGAAGTCTTTTGGTTCTGGTGGCTCATCCCATCCCTCTGGGACTCCCTCTCATCTCTGTTGGTGCTGCCTGGTGGACAGAAAGGGCTTTCCCAGGCCAGGCTTCCAGTGTCTCTTTGTGGGGGAATGCCATGTTCAGACCCTTCAGGAGTGCTCTTGGGCTTCCCTCGTTCTCTGGGCTTCTTGAACCCACTGGGTCAAAAAGTATTTTTAGGATGGTGTTTACTGTTGCTTCATCCTTCTATCTGGTTCCATTTACTCACCCTGGTGCCTTCTGGAGAGTGGGCCTGGCGTTTGTTATGGCTGGGTCCTTCCAGCTGATTCCACTTGCTGGCCCTGTTGGCTCCTGTAGGGGAAGGAACATCTGGAGTGTGAGATCTGTGGGGACCATGAGATAAACGGGTTTTCCAGACTGGGCCTCCCATGCTAAGTGGGTCTCCATGGCCAGTTCTGTCCCCCTGCCTCAGCATCTCAGCACTGTGGGCATCTGAGGCTACTTAGTGTTGGTGGGGCTCTGATTAGCTTGCCTTGCTGGTGGTGTTGGGTTCACTGATGTTGTCAGAGGGTCTCCCATTTAATCCAGGGAAGGAATGAGTCTACCTGAGCTGCATTTTGTTGCCAGGTTGGGGATTCAGGAAGCAATGTGTCTTAATGGCCTTCCACTGTTGGGTTCTGTGTGTAGGGGGAACAAGACACTCTACTATTTGTTGTTTCTCCCACCCTGGGTTCTAGACACACTCACTTCTCCTTGACACCATTCAGGAAATCCTTGCTCATCTTTTGCATTATTTCAAGGGTTCACAGATATGCTTGGGAGGAGGAGTGGGGAGAAACTGCTCTGTGCCATCTTGTCAGAACTGGGAGCTCTATTACGTTTGCTAAAAGCTTAGAAATTTATTTTTGTGGAGATTTCATCAAAGTAATGTCAGCTTTTACACATCATCACACCAAATAACCCCCCAAAAATCTGAGAAATGAGCATAGTGTGAAGAGATGTATCACTTTAATATAATTAGTCCTCCATAAGTTTTGCCGCATTTATGGCTAGTACTGACTTGAGATGCAAACGTGTAGAGGGAAGAAAAGCTTTTTGCTCTATAGTGATGATGTATGAGGTTTCTCTCTTAATGAACACAAGAAAATTTGCTAAATATTAATATAGACATATGTATATTCTCTAAAGACAACATATTTAAAGCAACTTGCAGAATTTTTACAAGGTTTTAGATTAAATCTGTATTATTAAAATTATATCCACTTGCCAAAAATATGCAAACCATGTATGGGGTGCTGTATCAAGATCTCCTCACCTCTTTCAACTGCAGTTTACAACTGTAATTAATTGTGGGTGACTTTGACTCATGACTTTGTCATTTATTCCAGGCTAGAGATTTCAGCAACAAAGTATCTCCATCTATCTTTGTCTTCAGCCCTCATGTGAGGATCTTGTTTATCAGCCTTCTTTATTGATTTTTTATTTGGAGAAATGACACATGCACTAGACATCCCAATTAATTACCTTCTTTGCATGGTTCTGAATGAAAAAAATTATATGTATATATGACATAGATCATTCTGTTATATATGAATAATTTATAATACCTAGTGAATATCTCCCCCACTTAAAACATACATGTACAAACAAATATATAATCTTACTGGCATTTTTTTTGTTTATAAATGAGAATGACAGGCTCTTTTTGATGTCCCTAATAATTTATGTTATCATTATGATATGTCAGTGTATTGATGCATATACTATTTGGATGTTTTATATTGTTTTATTAAATTTTTTCAGTACACAAATAGGATCTTGTTTTGTTTCTTCAGCTTTTTTATTTTGCAACAGAGACAGAGAGACAGAGAAAGGGACAGATAGAGACAGACAGACAGTAAGAGAGAGAGATGAGAAGCATCAATTCTTTGTTGCAGCATCTTAGTTGTTCATTGATTGCTTTCTCATATGTGCCTTGACTGAGGGGCTACAGCAGAGCAAGTGACCCCTTGCTCAAGCCAGCGACCTTAGGCTTCAAGCCAGTGATAATGAGGTCATGTCTATGATCCTGCACTCAAGCCAGTGACCCTGTGCTCAAGCCAAATGAGCCTGTGCTCAAGCCAGTGACCTTGGGGTTTCGAACCTGGGTTCTCTGCATCCCACTCCGACACTCTATCCACTTTAGCTTTATAAAGCTTTATAAAGTGTCTTTAGCTTTATAAAGTATCTTCATTTACTTATTTCCCCCCTAAGGTCACAAAGTTAACTTTTAGTAGCCCTGAGACCAGAAGATAGATCTGATGCCAGACTCTTTGCTGTAAGTATCAGTCCCTCTGTGACTGAAGTCTACACACAGGATGAAGGGAAATATGGAGCAGAATACACAAGGGGTGATTTTGTGATGCATTTAGCTGTGTCAGCTGTACCCAGGAAACACTGCTAATTGCCAACCTGGTGTTAATTTACTGATATGTGTCTAGTCTGTGACTAAATATCATTCAGCCCATGCTAATTAATTCTTATCTGAATCGATAATTTCATCATTGGCTAAAATTCACACTTTAGCCATACCTCTATAAGTAGTCTCCTACTCTGTATACCTCATATCCCAGAGACTATTAGTAGTTATTTTTTAATGACTATAAAATGTTTCATTATTAGTAATTATTTTTAAAATCGTGATTTATAGAATTTTAATTTATAAATTGCCCAAAATGTGTAGACTAATTATATAGAAAATAATTTTAGATTCATTACACTGGAAAACAAAATTTTTGTTGTGTCTACAAAAGCACTTGTTCTTACCTAATTCGAGTGTGCTGATCTCAAATTTGACATTAGTTTTTCTCTGTAAGCTACAGTTTTTTTTGCAATTCAAGATTTTAGGTTTTCATCTTATTGTAAAATTTTCAACATTGAGTTTAACATAATGAAGTAGAATGTCTTCTGGGGCATCATTTTTGTGAAAATATAATAATTTATATAATGCAGTAAATACACTAATACACTAAAAGATATGATTGCATCAGAATTTGTCTACAATTTCAAAATAGAACATATTAAAACACTTATTTTAATCATAAAATTTGCGCAAAACTTATTAAAATTCTATTCAGGCAAAAATTTGCATTTGTAGCTCTTGCGTTTGTGTACTTGTTGAGGACAATCTCATTTGATGCTCCAGCAGTAGTCTGCTCGTCATTAACAGCTCCAAGATTTTCGGGAAACTTATCAAGGTGACTGTTCAGGAAGTGAATCTTAATGTTCATGTTACATCCAATGTTGCGGAAAGCCAACAGCATCCTTTGAACCAGAAGTGCATAGTTTTCTGCTTTTTTGTTGCCAAGAAAGTTTTTTTGTAACTGCCACAAAAGACTGCCATGCTACTTTCTCCTCCTTATTCATCTTCCTGGAAAATTCTTCGTCACGTATGAGGGTTCGAATTTGAGGTCCATTGAATACACCTGCTTATATCTTCTTAAAAGACAAGGCCGGAAAAACAGAAATACTATGTTGAAAGCATTCACTTTCTCTATTCAAAACCTGAACAAACTGCTTCATTAAGACAAGTTTGATTTGAAGTGGGGGAAAAATGTTCCTGTCTCGATTAACAACAGGTTTATTCACAATATTTTGCATCCCTACTTCCAGAGCTTCACGTTTTGGCCACTCCTTCTATGTCCAGTCGTTTTCCTGAGCTCGGCTGTCCCACAAACACAGAAAGCAAGGATACTTGGTGAAACCTCTCTGTTGTCCTAGCAGGAAATTTACCATTTTAAGATCCACACAAATGATCAACTTATGCTCCTCATACTTCAGGAAGTCGAGGACAATTTTTATGTTATTATAATCTTCTCACAGATGAGTTGAATCCAATTGAAACCCCTGCATAAACATTACCGTTGTATAGGTGAACACATTTTAGACTCTGTTTAGAGCTGTCAAGAAATAGCCGTCATTCTGTTGGACTGTAAGCAGTAACACCTAGCTGGCTGAGAAGACTACTGATATCATGACAGTAAACAAAGTGTTTGTCTTCGGAAAAAAAAGTCCACAAAAATTTGTTCACGCTTCCTGAAATGGGATACTTTAGCTGACCAGTGAAGTACTTTCTTTTCTTGAAGCCTGGAGGCTAATAATTCAGCTGCTTTCTTTGATAGGCCCAAATCTCTTACTAAGTCATTCAATTCGGGTTGGCTAAACTGCTGAGGGGTTAATGACTGCTTGGCATCAGAAGAAGAGCTTTCTGATTCTACAACCATTTCCTCATGCATCTTATCAAAATACACTTGATCACCATATTCACTTTCTTTGTCCTTAGAAGAAATAAAACCATTGAAAACTGGAACCAGAAGTGTCTCAGAGTGTGGGATAGTTCATATTGCTGAAAGAATATTAGGATATGCGATCATATGCCATTTTTTCTTGCTGATTCCCTTTTTATGGATCAGACAGAAATAACAGTCACTGCTGTGGTCCTTAGGTTCACGCCAAACCATGGGAATACCAAAGGCATTCCTTTGCATTTTCCTTTTGTCCAGTCATGAAGCATTTCCTCAGAATGATGACACACAATATGAGGAGCCCAATTCTTGTCTTGATCGCCAAGGGGAACTTGAAAATAGGCAATATATGCACGTGTCACAAATGATAAAATATTGTGCCTTTGACGTTGAAGTGTGTAACAGCCACATATATAACAGAAGATGTCAGGACTATTCTTACATTTACACCTACTCAAAGAAGCCATGATTCAATCTTAAAACAAAATAAGAGGGTGTTTTTTTTATCAGATAATAATTTTTTACATTTAAAAACAACTACAATTGCCTGACCAGGCGGTGGCGCAGTGGATAGAGCGTCGGACTGGGATGCCAAGGACCCAGGTTTGAGACCCCAAGGTCACCAGCTTGAGTGCAGGCTCATCTGGCTTGAGCAAAAAGCTCACTAGCTTGGACCCAATGTTGCTGGCTCAAGCAAGGGGTTACTCGGTCTGCTGAAGGCCCACGGTCAAGGCACATATGAGAAAGCAATCAATGAACAACTAAGGTGTCGCAATGAAAATCTGATGATTGATGCTTCTCATCTCTCTTCCCTTCCTGTCTGTCTGTCCCTATCCATCTCTCTCTCTGACTCTCTCTCTGTCCCTGTAAAAAAAACACACAAACAAACAAACAAAAAAAAACAACTACAATTATGTAAAAGTGATGTTTGTAAAACATTAATTGCCTTGTGGTTATGTTCAATCCAAGAGTCGTTGCCCTTTAACTCCAATTTAAAAACCAATACACGCAATTAACTGTAACAAAAAGAAATTAAAATTGCATAAAAACTAGAACATGCACCAAAAAAACAGATTTTAGATTTGGAATCAGTGATGAAGAAATATATAGAAACAGTTCTAAAACCTCATGCAACAGAAAATGAAAAAAATTTGTTCCCCAGTGTTATCTGCCAATTAATCTAACTTCCACTCAGAATTCTATATGGAACAGGAGACTAAATTTGGGACACAATTTTTCATATGCTCACAAGTTTAACCAGAGAATCCATCTCCACCTCATAGGGAACAGTATAATTTTCTTTATTTAATATGCTGCAGTATTCGTTTTATTATAAAATGTCTGTGCACAAGGCTTTAAAATAATTGAATTTATTTGTTTCATTTTCCCTGATGTACTAATATTTTTTGGCACCATGCTTTAGAAAATGTACGCCATAGAAAGCAGCCAAATTCTTGTCTTAGCCATAACCTTACTGAGGCAGAAAATTTGGCATTTATATAAAATGAAACCATCTCTAATCTTTTGTTTTCTCTTCTAGAGTTGCCTTTGTTTAATCATCATGTTTGGAACCTCTGAAAAGGGATTGCTTTTTAGGAATAAGGGCTAGGAATGAGGGGCTGAATAAAATGGTCATATAAAATAAAATTGATCTCTTCCCCCCAGCTGCAGTCGGTGAGGCTGCCTGCCTGCCTGGTAATTGTTTGAGGCAGTCCCTGATTGGTGAGTTCCTGTCCTGTTCCCTCCCAGATCAGGATTTCTCGCTTTGTTTCCATGGTGCCATGTTTCCCTATCATAACACATTATTGTAATTGCTTCTATATTCTCTGCTAGATGTTCGGAGTCAGGGATGGTGTCCTTGCTTCCCCTTGTTGTACAACATCTAGCACAGTGCTGGGGGAGTGGCAGGGGCTGGTGCTTAATAAATGTTTGTTCAATCAAAGGTTGAATGCAGTTTAAAATTTCAGCTATTTTCCAACGTCTATAATTTTCCTTTTAGACAGTTTTATTGAGGTAAAATTAATATACAAAAAACTGCATCTTTGATATACAATTTTGTGGATTTAGACATATGCATGCACCCACAAAACCCTCACCACAGTCAAGCTAAAAAACACACCTGTTACCTTCGAGAAAGCTTCCTCATGTCTCTTATTTTTCTTTTCTTTTTGTAGTTAAGATATTACAGAAAATTTAAAGCCAAACTTTAATATATGACCTGTTGGAATCCATGGGAGTCTGAAAGACCAGAGTAACAGGCTTTATTGAAAGGAATCGGACGTCAGAGAAATGGCGCCGTAAGGAGCAATACCGATAAATCTCCCCAAAATTTCAACAAGTTCTTCAACCAGAGACAGAAAAATCTATCCTTGGAGCATCTAGAAGTCCCACACTGAACACAAAGGTATGATCGAGTGAAAAGTTGACTAAATATATAATCAACCCCGAAGGAAATAGGACAGAGAAAGGAACACTCTGCCTTCCTCACTAACCTAAACAAGGGCTGCTTTCACTTGGAATTGAGAGTATAGGAACTAAGGCAGGCAAAGGGTCGGTAAATAGAGCCAGGCTGTGGCATAAACGTCCAAGCCAGGCTGTGGCACAGACATCCAAGCCGAGGAAAAATTGTACTTGTGGCGACCCAGTCAACACAAGCTAACATTCGTGCCAAACCCAGACAAAGAAAGGCAGTGCGGCAGCAGTCAGCCCTGATATCCTGGTTGGTGAGCGCGGATAGAATGAGAGAGGTTTCTCCTAGTGCCCTGGGAGTGGACGCCTGTGTTACCAGACAGAGGGGCAGAGTCAGAGGCCTTTGTGTTGGCCGAGACCGGAGTCTCAGGGTCACCCCTGCAATCTGAAGAGCAGCACACAGGAAGTGTGTGAAAGCGAATTTCCTTATGCTAGAACTTCTCCGGGCGGGCAGAGTGCCTCATCCGGAATGAGTGGCGGCTGCCCCAATACCCAGGTCGTCAAGCGCGGATAGTGTGTGAGAGGTTCCTCCTAGCACCCTGGGAGTGGGTGCCCAGGTTCCCGAACAGAGGGGCAGAGTCAGAGGCCTTTTCTTGGGTTGTGACCGGAGTCTCGGTGTCGCCCCTGCGCCCTGAGGAGCAGCGCGCAGGGAGTGCGCGAAAGTGAAATTCCCTATGCTCAAACTTCTCTGGGCAGGTGAGGCGCCTCACCCAGCCATACAAGCTAACAGACCCAGGGAGGATTAGCTTAACCCACAGTCTGCTCGCCTCCCAACTGACCTATGCAACCCTAACTGATAAGATCTCTCTCAGTTCAGCGATCTAAGACAAGAGGCATGATATTTTTTAGTGCCTCTTGCTATGCTATGCACGTAAGGGTGGGGGAAACTTCTGATTGGCAGAGCTTTCATACTCAGGGCTATATGTTAAAAAGAGGGATTTGGCAGCTTGTAAGTCTTCTTGCTTTGCAAACAGTGACTAGGGCATCTTCTACCCAGCCAAAACAGGTTACAAAGTGCCAAAAGCCTGAGGAAGTGGTCCCACAGAGCACTGAGGCATTCTGGACATGCCTAGAGGCACATAGAAAGGCACCTTAAAAACAATTGGCTCCCAGCCCCGCCTGATTATGCTAGCGACTCTGACTGATAGAGCCTTACCCAGAGCCCTGTGCTGAGTGGGGATAGAGTGGGGATTTGCCAGCTCTTTGAGCCTCTTACTCTCTAGGCAGAGGCAGCAGAAACCCCATAGCTGGATCATCAGGCTGCTAATTCAGGAAGGACAGACTAGGAGAGAGGCTCTGGGAAAAAGGACTCTCTCATTGTCGGAGCCTGCAAATGCTAATGAGCCTCGACTGCCAACGAGACTGAAGCCCAATATATGGCATCGCCATAGAGACTTATCAACTGCAAACCTCTACCTAAGCATGCCACAGGGGCAGAGCCCAGGGTACAGAGTCACTGATCAGGAAGAGGGAGAGAAAAAAAACAACAAGAAGATAACCTCTCAAAATCAAGAAAAATCCACAGACTTTATAATCTTTTTTTTTCCATTTTATTTTATTTGTTCATTTGTTTCACTCCAAAACCCTTAACTCTCTCTCTCTCTCTCTCTCTCTCTCTCTCTCTCTCTCTCTCTTTGTTATTTTTTCTTCTTTTTGTTTTTTCCTCTTTCTTTTGTTCTTCCTCTATATTAGTTTCTTCTTTTCTCCTTTACTTTTCCTCTCATTCAATTCTCAATCACAAACAAATTATTTTATTTGGGACTCAAATTTTTTTCTTGTGGCACTTTGGGTGTTTTTTACTTTGCTTTTTAACTCATTAGCAGTGCTCCCAACCCTGGCTCTCCATTCTATCTAGTTTTTGCTCCACTAAATACAATAGTAATTTTTTAAATTTTTTTTCCCTTTTTTCTGTTTTCCTCTTATCCCTCTCATTATATCTCTTAGTCAACCATCACTTAAAAGCAAATTATTTTATTCTTGACCCAAATTTTTTCTTTTTTGCATTTTGCAGGTCTATACCCCCCTTTTTTTTGCTCCTTTATCACTTCTCCCCAACTCAGGCCCTCCATTATAGGTAGTTTTTGTTCTATTTAGCACAATATAATTCACAGGTCATCACAATTTTTACTCAAGAAGGAGGGGAGAGGAAAGGAGAGGGAAAAAAAAGGGAGGCAATAATAATTTTTTTTTTACTTTTTATTCTTTATTAATTCTCATTAGTACTATCAACAAAACCACCCTCAGATGCCATTAAGGGAAAGGAAATTGAATATCATGGATACAAAAGACAGAGAGTTAGCACAGATAGATGAGGAAAAATCTATGGAGAAAAAATTTAATATATTGGAAACCTTGGAGCTAAATGACAGAGAATTTAAATTAGAAATCCTAAAAATACTTAGAAATATACAAGAAAACACAGAAAGGCAATTTAGGGAGTTCAGAAAACAACTCAATGAACTCAAAGAATATATTACCAAGGAAATTGAAACTATAAAAACAAATCAGCCTGACCAGGTGGTGGCGCAGTGGATAGAGCATTGGACTGGGATGCAGAGGACCCAGTTTCAAGACCCTGAGGTCACTAGCTTCAGCACTGGCTCATCTGGTTTGAGCAAAAGCTCACTAGCTTGGACCCAAGCTTACTGGCTGCTGAAGGCCCGTGGTCAAGGCACATATGAGAAAGCAATCAATGAACAACTAAGGTGTTACAATGCACAATGAAAAACTAATGATTGATGCTTCTCATCTCTCCATTCCTGTCTGTCTGTCCATGTATATCCCTCTCTCTGTCTCTGTAAAGAAAAAAAATCAAACAAAGATGAAAATCTCAATTCACGAACTGAAAAATGAGGTAACAAGCTTAGCTAATAGAAAAGGCCAGATAGAAGAGAGGATTAGTGAAATAGAAGACAAGCAACTTGAGGCACAACAGAGAGAAGAAGAAAGAGACTCAAAAATTAAAAAAAAAAATGAGAAAGCCCTACAGGAATTGACTGACTCCATCAAAAAGACTAACATAAGAATAATAGGTATATCAGAGGGAGAAGAGAGAGAAAACGGAATGGAGAACATATTCAAACAAATAATAGATGAGAACCTCCCAAGCCTGTGGAAAGAACTGAAGCCTCAAATTCAAGAAACAAACAGAACACCAAGTTTTCTTAACCCCAACAAACCTACTCCAAGGCACATCATAATGAAATTGGCACAAACCAACGACAAAGAAAAAATTCTCAAGGCAGCCAGGGAAAAGAAGAATACAACATATAAAGAAAGGCCTATTAGATTATCATCGGATTTCTCAACAGAAACTCTACAAGCTAGAAGAGAGTGGACTCCAATATTTAAAGTACTGAAAGAGAGGAACTTTCAGCCACGAATACTATACCCATCAAAGCTATCCTTCAAATATGAAGGAAAAATAAAAACATTCACAGATACAGAAAAGATGAGGGAATTTATCAGTATAAAACTCCCACTCCAGGAATTACTAAAGGGAGTTTTCCAACCAGATACAAAGAACAAAACAAAACAAAACCACAAGTAAAAGCTCCACCAAGAACACAAAACCAAATTTAAACTGTGACAACAACAAAACAAAAAAAAGGGGGGGGGAGAGGACAGAGATTAACAGTAGCAAAGAATGATGAAGTGCAGAAGTACTCACAAGATAGTGTACTACAATGAACGGGGTAGGAACCCTTTTTATTACTTAATGGTAACCACCCCTGAAAAAAACCACCACAGAAGCACATGACTTAAAAAAGATAGCAACAGAGGAAAGAAGTATGGAATACAACCAAACAAAAACAAAGGATAGAAAACAAAAGAGAAGAATCAAACAAGATACAAAACTAACAGAAAGCAATTTATAAAATGGCAATAGGGAACCCACAAGTGTCAATAATTACTCTAAATGTAAACGGATTAAACTCACCAATAAAAAGACACAGAGTAGCAGAATGGATTAAAAAAGAAAATCCAACTGTATGCTGCCTACAATAAACACATCTAAGCAACAAAGATAAAAACAAATTCAAAGTGAAAGTCTGGGAAACAATACTCCAAGCAAATAACATCCAAAAAAAGCAGGTGTAGCAATATTCATATCTAATAATGCTGACTACAAGACAGCAAAAGTACTCAGAGACAAAAATGGTCATTTCATAATGATTAAGGGGACTCTGAATCAAGAAGACATAACAATCCTTAATATATATGCACCAAACCAAGGAGCACCAAAATATATAAGACAACTACTTATTGACCTTAAAACAAAAACTGACAAAAATACAATCATATTTGGAGACCTCAATACACTGCTAACGGCTCTAGATCGTTCATCCAAACAGAGAATCAATAAAGATATATTGGCCTTAAACAAAACACTAGAGCACCTGGATATGATAGACATCTACAGGACATTTCATCCCAAAGTGACTGAGTATACATTTTTCTCCAGTGTACATGGATCATTCTCAAGAATTGACCATATTTTGGGCAACAAAAATAATATCAGCAAATTCAGAAAAATCGAAATTGTACCAAGCATATTTTCTGATTATAAAGCCTTGAAACTAGAATTCAACTGCAAAAAATAGAAAAAAAAACCCCACAAAAATGTGGAAACTAAACAACATACTTTTAAAAAATGAATGGGTCGAAGAAGAAATAAGCGCAGAGATCAAAAGATATATACAGACTAATGAAAATGACAATACGACATATCCGAATCTATGGGATGCAGCAAAAGCAATGATAAGAGGGAAGTTCATATCACTTCAGGCCTATATGAACAAAGAAGAGAGAGCCCAAATGAACCATTTAACTTCACACCTTAAGGGACTAGAAAAAGAAGAACAAAACAACCCAAAACCAGCTGAAGAAAGGAGATAATAAAAATCAGAGCAGAAATAAATGAAATAGAGAACAGAAAATCCATAGAAAAAATTAATAGAACAAGGAGCTGGTTCTTTGAAAAGATCAACAAAATTGACAAACCTTTGGCAAGACTCACCAAGGAAAAAAGAGAAAGGACTCATATAAACAAAATCCAAAATGAAAGAGGAGAAATCACCACGGATATCATAGATATACAAAGAATTATTGAAGAATACTACGAAAAACTTTATGCCACTAAATTCAACAATCTAGAAGAAATGGATAAATTCCTAGAACAATACAACCAAGAACTGCATTAGTCCATACGTAGGTGGGACATAAAAATGAGACTAAGAGACATGGACAAGAGTGTGGTGGTTATGGGGGAGGGGGAGAAAAGGGAAGGAGAAGGGAAGGGGGAGGAGAGGGGCACAAAGAAGACTAGATAGAAGTTGCGGAGGACATTCTGACTTTGGGGGATGGGTATGCAACATAATTGATTGACAAGATAACCTGGACATGTTTTCTTTGAACATATGTACCCTGATTTATTGATGTCACCCCATTAAAATTAATAAAAATTTAAAAAAATAAAGGAAGAAAGTAACCCTGCCGGGCACTTCTCTTGGGGAGAAGAGTGCCGGTTACAGTCTAGGGGCGAGTTATATAGGGTTTGGGGGAGCCTTAGGGGATACTGAGGCAAAAGTCCTGGTATGTCTGGAGCCCCTCCTTGGGGCGGCTTGTTAGCTTCTTGGAATTTCTCTGTCTCAAGGGCGATAGTCCAGTAAGGGTGAGGTCTGACAGATAAGCAAAACATCAAGAGGGTAGTTTGGAATTTATCATTTCTCAACTCTGTGGTTACCTATAAAAGAAAGGTAGTTATTAATTTTATAATATATGGTGAGGGGTGATGAGGAGAAACAGGAGAAAAAATTGGAAATTTATTGCTTCTTCTGGAGAGAACTCAAGAAAAGAACCTTGCCAAGCCAAGTCCCTCATTCAGTTAAGGAGGTCATCAATTTCCGTTCTGTAAGGTCTGAACCAGGCGATGTCCTTGAAAACCTGAGAAAGGAAGTAAAAAAATTTTGCAAGGTAATAATTGTTAGTTGCTTGCTGAGAGTGCTGATTGAACAGGGTGACATGGTGATACATGGTCTCCTAGATGAGCCTCATGAGACGTGCTGGTCTGGTACCTCTTGAATGGAAGGACATGTGGAGATTTTTAGAGACAGGGAACTTGTTGGTGTAAGTTTTTAGAAGGACTGAATATGTATGGTTTAAAAGGAAGGAGATTTGGAGAACATTCAGGAGGGAACTTCTCAGGCTGTGGGGCGGCTTCTTCCTGGTGTCATCCCTACCTATTTGATATTTCCCTTCATGAAGTTCTCCATGGGGTATTGGAGAATAGGAGTGTAGGAGCATTTGATTGTAGGTAATCCTAGAGATTTCTCTCGTCCGGGCCTGTAGGAACCTGATAAGAAAGAGGCAATTATTTGGAGATCAGGAATGCAGAGATAAGGAGGGTTGTATAGCAGGGGGTGAAAGTCCTTCCATGGTAATGTTAGAGATATTTTTTTCCTGGCAGCCCTAGAGAGAGCAGTTAGCTTGAGTTAAAAGAAATGTTTCATGTCTGTTTGTAGGCTCTTCTTCAGCCAAGAAGACCCAGTGATCTTGTCCCCTTACTATGTGAAGGATAAAACGACTGAGAAGCATTAAGAGGTGAATGTTATTTATTCTTCTAGTTCTTCAAGGATACGGGAGAGCTTTAGGGTTAGAGGACCTGTAGGGGTTGAAAGATAGTATTTAGGAGGTTTGCTGATATAGGGTTTCAGATATTTCTGTTTCGTGAGGGCAGGTTTCAGGGTTGGTGTGTAGGGTTAGGTAGATTTTTTCAATTTTCTGATTGGCGAAGGTCTGCATGCAGTTCTATAAGAAACTACTGAACAAATGTAAGAAGCAGGGTCTAAAAATTAGAAAAATAAATAGGAGAGTGAGTGGACCAATGAAAGGCAATAGTCAAGACACCCAGTTTGTGTGAAACCATTGATTCCATGTTTACAAATTTGCTGGGCTTCAGAGAGAGAAAGAGAGAGAGAGAGAGAGAGTAGGAATAAGACAGGGCAGTGGCCAGTCCCCCTGCCCCTAGACCTACTTTTATAGAAATTTTAAAAACAACAAGAAGAGAAATTACCTGTATATCTCGTTTGGTCCTTAGATTGACGGGTAGTGTATTAGGAACTGGAAGAGGCTCATGGGGTGGGATTAGGTTGATATTTAGGGTGAGATACATTAGGATACAGGTTTTTGTCCAATTAGTAGGGCAACACATATAGGTGTTGGTCCTATATGAGTAGAAAACCCCTGATTGGGTGAGGCAGGCTGAGAGGTGAATAGAAAATAGAAGGACAAGGGGTCAGTTTTGTTTCTCTGTTTCTGAGCTCCAGATGGTCAGGGTGAAGGAAAGAGTCATCCCAATAAGTGGGGAGAGTAGAGGATTGTTAATTAGTGTGACTAATTAAAATTTCTTTGAAAAACCTGTTTTCTGATTGTACAAATTCTTTTTTCTCTGTACAAATTTCCTACAATCTGCACAAACCTTCTACAACTTACATGAACCCTCAGCTTTCATGTACTTTCTTATCCAGAAATAACTGGCCTTCATAACAACTTGCTTTTTCTTTTTCTTTCAAAAAGTATTTCCATACCTTATACCTTCTATTATCAAAACCATACAATTCCTTTCTAGTCAGAACTCTTGGTTTAGAAATCTTTAACCTTTAGTGACAATTAAGTTGACTTTCTTTTTATCCTAGTTTCCCTTTTCCCAAAGCCTGATTAAAAGAGTCCTTATTTTTTTCATATATTTGCCATACGTAGACCAACCAGCTTCAGGTTTGTGGTTGGAGTAAGGCATGCTGTTTTTCTACTTTAGCAGCAGTGGGAGTTGTCAGGATCACGTTGTGTGAACCTGTCCATGTGAAAGTCAGTCCTTGGGTGATGTAATGCTGGAAGTGCCTCTTGGACAGTCTTTGAACAGTTTGCTGAGTAACCTGTAAATCCTGCAAGTACTTAGGGAAAGAGTGGTCACATTTCTACACTTTGCAGTTAGAGTTTAAGTCTTAGTGACCACTGCTTCTAGCTGGAATTAGCAGCAGGTCCCAGCCTAAATAGGAATGGGGCATTGAGATAAGAGGAATAAAGGAGATACTATACATTAAATAAAGTAACAAAATCAGACTGTCAATACCCACAGTAAAGATCTTTGAGGGATAAATAAAACACAAATATTCAAGCGAGGAATAGTATATGGCCCTTGTGTTTACAAGAAATGAGATCAATTTATCTGCTACTTGGAAGAAATACCTTAGGCTTGTGAGTGATGTCCTTGGGCCTTCAGTGGCAATTCCCAGTGCACTGGGAAATGTCAGGTCACAGGTAGCTGCAGCAGGGCTAGAAGAAACTGAATCCTCCCTCCATGGAGCAAGGGGGGCAGCTTACCTTCTCGTGTCCCTCTTTCCACAGCAGAATTGTGTCCTGTGATGGGGCCGGGAAGCCTGGCAGGTTTCAGTTCAATGATCTTTTTTCCACTCTTGAAGTAGGGCCCTGACGGAATTCTATGAAGCCCTTTAGGGCGCTGGAGCCAAAAGCTGGTATTTCCTGACTTTTTGGGGGCCTTATTTGCCTTTTCTGTTACTTCTTTGGCCATTATAAACCTTAAAAGCCATGCTCAGAAGATCTCACTGAGGGGCTTGACTAAGAGAGTAAAATTGGGAATCCAGTGTTTAAAAAAGCCTATTTGACCAAGGAAAGAAAAGATTTGATTTGCATTGGTATGTGGTTGGAGACTGTGGAGGGTCTGAGTTTGATCTAGGGTGAGACTTCAGGTGGTGGGGGTTAAAGCGATGCCTAGATAGACTACGGACTGAGAATGAAGTTGAGCCTTAGCAGAGAAGACCTGATATCCCTTCACAGTGAGGAAGTTAAGAAGGGTGGCAGTGTGTCTCCTTGAAGCAGACAGGGAGGGGCTGTAGAGGAGTAGGTTATCTACATATTGTAAGAGAGTACTAGTTTTGGGATTGCATGCTGCTAAATCCTGAGCTAGTGCCTGCCCAAACAGGTGTGGGCTGTTTTTGATCCCCTGGGGTAAAATAGTCCATGTAAGTTGCTGGGCTGTATCAGTGTCCAGGTCAGTCCAGGTGAATGCAAACAGAAAGGAAGAGTCAGGGTGTAGAGGAATGGTAAAGAAAGCATTCCTGAGGTCTAGGACCCTGAAGTGAGTGGTGTTTGAGGGAATGTGTGACAGTAACTTGTAGAGATTAGGGACTACTGGATGGAGGAGAACTATTGCCTCATTGATTAGGCGTAAGTCTTGTACGAGGCGATAAGCCCCTGAAGGTTTTTGAACAGGAAGGATGGCAGTATTGCAGGGAGAGTCCATGGGGATGAGTAAGCCTCGGTTTATGAGGTGGGTAATTATGGGTAATTATTGGTTTAAGACCTTAGAAACAGACACAGTTACACATTAAACAAAGACTTCATATACAAATTATAAAGTAAGAGATTTAAATGAGCGTACTTTACTTGTTTCAATTAAAATTATACTAGAGATATTTTCTGACAAACAAAGAGACAAGACGGATTACTTACATAGCTTAATATGCAATTCTGTTTTTTTTTTAAGTTTTTTGAGGTGACAGGGAGTTGCCAGCATAGATGGGAGGAAGAGAGAAAGCAGATGGATAGACAGCATGAATAGCTGGATGGAAAAGAAGGAGGGTCAGAATCTGCAGGAGTAGGAGGGTAAAGTACTGGTGTGGTGCCATGTGGTCAGAGGAGTCAAAAAAGATTTAGAGCTCTAAGGAGAGGGGAGGGGGGAAGGAGGAAAGAGGCTCAGTCACAGTTTGTAATGAGGGAGGAGGGGTAGGAGAAGATACAGGCACAGCAGCCGGAGCCACAGCTTCTAAGGAGGAGGGAGGGGATGAAGAACACAGTGGAGAAGGGAGGGGGCTCTTGGAGGAAAGAGACTTGAGTGGAAAAAATTTGCAGAGGGGCCAGAGAGGGGTCCCGAGAGAGGGGTGCCCTCGAGGGTCAGGCAGGAGGGAGAGAGTTGGGAATCCACGGAGAAGGAAAGATTAGGAGCAGAGGTTTTAGGTGAGGTTTCTCTGGCCAAAAATGGCCTGCATGTAAAACAGAAGGTACAGAAATTAAGGACAGGAGAGAAGGGAGAAGAAAAGCCTGCACGTAAGGAGTTTCTGATGCCCTCCCCGTTTGGTGGCAGAAATTGTCAAGATCTCTTAAGATATTGTAATCAAATGTCTCATTTTCAGGCCAATGGGAGTCATTGTCTAGTCTGCACTGAGGCCATGCTGTGTTACAGAAGATTAATTTCTTCAGTTTGAGGTCTGAAAGACCGAGTTTGGTGAGGTTTTTTATGAGACATCCTAGAGGGGTCTGGTTGGAAGGTTTAGACACTGAAGAGCTTTGGAGACAGGTGAGCAAGAGGGGGCATCCCCGCCTTTTGTCACTGTCCTAAGAGGAGAGAATCTCCATGTGGGGGAGTCATCCCTGACAGAGGTCATCATCACCTGTCAGGGAGCTCCGAGGACAAAAAGTCCGAGAGAGTGAGAGGTTTGGCTAGGCGCCTAGTCTTCCGTGCAGTCCACTGAGGCTGAAAGTCAAACCCCTCAAAATGTGAGTCGTGTCAGAGAAAACTGTCCAACCAGGAAGGGGTGTTTTTAGAGAGAAATTTGGAGGTCACCGGGGAAGGGGGAGGGAGAAACTCCTTACCTTTCTGGTCCAGCAGGGTTTCAGGACAGGGTTAGACTGCCGGCCAATCAACCTATAATTACACGTCTAAACAGAATCAAGGAGTAAGCCCAGGACGAGCTGCTGCTGCCCATTGCTTCCCTGGTTGTAAGTTTGGACGGCAAAGAGGGATTGTCAAGTGGGATTTATTCTTGGGAGGCAAGGCTGGTACAATATTCGCAAATCAATCAATGTGATTCATCACATAAACAAAAGGAAGGAGAAAAACCACATGATAATTTTAATAGATGCAGAAAAGGCATTTGATAAAATCCAGCACCCATTCATGATCAAAACTCTCAACAAAGTGGGAATACAGGAAACATACCTCAACATGATAAAAGCCATCTATGACAAACCCACAGCCAAAATCATACTCAATGGGCAAAAATTAAAAGCAATCCCCTTAAGATCAGGAACAAGGCAGGGGTGCCCCCTTTCACCATTCTTATTCAACATAGTCCTGGAAGTCCTAGCCACAGCAATCAGACAAGAAGAAGAAATAAAAGGCATTTAAGTTGAAAAAGAAGAAGTAAAACTATCATTATTTTCAGATGATATGATATTGTATATAGAAAACCCTAAAGTCTCAGTCAAAAAACTACTGGATCTTATAAATGAATTCAGCAAAGTGGCAGGATATAAAATTAATACTCAGAAATCAGAGGCATTTTTATACAACAACAATGAACAGTCAGAAAGAGAAATTAAGGAAACAATGCCTTTCACTATTACAACCAAAAAAATAAAGTACCTAGGAGTACATTTAACCAAGGAGACTAAAGACTTGTACTCAGAAAATTATAAAACATTGATAAAAGAAATCAAGGAAGATACAAACAAGTGGAAACATATACTGTGCTCATGGTTAGGAAGAATAAACATCATTAAAATGTCTATATTACCCAAAGCAATTTATAAATTCAATGCAATACCAATTAAAATACCAATGACATACTTTAAAGATATAGATCACATATTCCAAAAATTTATATGGAACCAAAAAAGAACACGAATAGCTTCAGCAACCTTAAAAAAGAAGAATAAAGGGCGAGGTATCACACTTCCTGATATGAAGTTATACTACAAGGCTATTGTACTCAAAACAGCCTGGTACTGGTATAAGAACAGGCACACAGATCAATGGAACAGAATGGAGAACTCAGAAATAAACCCACAGCTCTATGGACAACTGATTTGACAAAGGAGGTAAGGGCATACAATGGAGTAAAGACAGCCTCTTTAATAAATGGTGTTGGGAAAATTGGACAGCTACCTGCAAAAAAATGAAACTAGACCACCAACTTACACCATTCACAAAAATAAACTCAAAATGGATAAAAGACTTAAATGTAAGCTGTGAAACCATAAGCATCTTAGAAGAAAATATAGGCAGTAAGCTCTCCGACATCTCTTGCAGGAATACATTTGCTGATTTATTTCCACAGGCAAGTGAAATAAAAGACAGGATAAACAAATGGGACTATATCAAACTAAAAAGCTTTTGCACAGCCAAAGACAATAAGAACAGAATAAAAACACAAACTATACAATGGGAGAACATATTTGACAGTACATCTGATAAGGTGTTAATAACCAAAATTTATAAAGAATTTGTAAATCTCAACACCAGAAAGACAAACAACTCACTCAAAAAATGGTCAAAAAAAAAAATGAATAGACACTTCTCCAAAGAGGACATATAGATGGCCAATAGGCAGATGAAAAAATGCTCAACATCACTAATCATTAGAGAAATACAAATTAAAACCACAATGAGATATCACCTCACACCGCCAGAATGGCGCTCATCAACAAAACAACACAGAATAAGTGCTGGCGAGGATGTGGAGAAAAGGGAACCCTCTTGCACTGCTGGTGGGAATGCAGACTCGTGCAGCCTCTGTGGAAAACAGTATGGAGATTCCTCAAAAAATTGAAAATGGAACTGCCTTTTGTCTCAGCTATCCCACTTTAGGAATATACCCCAAGAACACCATAGAACTGTTCCAGAAGGAGAAATGCACCCCCATGTTTATGGCAGCATTGTTCACAATAGTGAAGATCTGGAAACAGCCCAAGTGTCCGTCAGAGGATGAGTGGATTAAAAAGCTTTGGTACATATATACTATGGAATAGTACTCAGTCATAAGAAATGATGACATCAGATCATTTACAATAACATGGATAGACCTTGATAACATTATACGGAGTGAAATAAGTAAATCAGAAAAAAACTAAGAACTATATGAATCCATACATAGATGGGACATAAAAATGAGACTCAGAGACATGGACAAGAATGTGATAGTAACAGTTGGTGGGGTAGGGCGGTGGGCAGGGGCGAGGAAGGAGGGGTGGGGTGGGGGGAGTGCCACAAAGAAAACCAGATAGAAGGTGATGGAAGACAATTTGACTTTGGGTGAGGGGTATGCAGCATAATCAAATGTCAAAATAATCTGGAGATGTTTTCTCCAAACATATGTACTCTGATTTATCAATGTCACTGCATTAAAATTAATAAAAATAAGATTAAAAAAAAGATAAAATAAGTGATGAACACGGGCTCATCTGGATAGAGCAAAAGCTCACCAGCTTGGATCCAAGGTCGCTGGCTCGAGCAAGGGGTCACTCGGTCTGCTGTAGCCCCCCGGTCAAGGCACATATGAGAAAGCAATCAATGAACAAGTAAGGTGCCACAACAAAAAATTGATGCTTCTCATCTCTCTCCATTCTTGTCTGTTTCTATCTGTTCCTCTCTCTGACTCTCTCTGTCTCTGTCACAATAAAAAGAAGAAAAAAGATAAAATAAGTGAGAACATGGTGCTAGACACTAAAAATATAGTGGTTAAAAAAAGATTTGATCAGTCTGAATATAGAAGGTCAGTCACAGATATTGACAAATTATAGTTCCCTAATGACCAACCATGAAGGGTTTCAAGTGTGCAATTCTATAATGCATCATCTGTATCAGTGATGGGATTCAAATATTTTAACAACTGGCTCTCTGCCCTAATGACCATTTTAACCTTATAAAACAATATACTGAAACATAGTTTATTATTTCATGCATTTAATACTTAAATAAAAACAATAAAATAGGTATACAAAACTAGACTGTGTTATGAGTTTAAAAATATTAATGAAAAAATATTCAATAATACCTGAAAAAAACAATAAAACTGTTATTTAATCTATTTCCAATGACAGCTTGTCATCCCTTGGTGGTTTGGCACTTTTTCTCTTTATGTTATATATTTGTTTACTGAAGTACCAAATGCAAGGGAATTAAAAATGTAGTATTTCGGCCCTGGCCGGTTGGCTCAGCGGTAGATTCCCGGCCAGGGCACATAGGAGAAGCGCCCATTTGCTTCTCCACCTCCCCCCCTCCTTCCTCTCTGTCTCTCTCTTCCCCTCCCGCAGCCGAGGCTCCATTGGAGCAAAGATGGCCCAGGCACTGGGGATGGCTCCTTGGCCTCTGCCCCAGGTGCTAGAGTGGCTCTGGTCTCGGCAGAGCGACCCCCCCGGAGGGGCAGAGCATCGCCCCCTGGTGGGCAGAGCGTCGCCCCCTGGTGGGCGTGCCGGGTAGATCCCGGTGGGGCGCATGCAGGAGTCTGTCTGACTGTCTCTCCCCGTTTCCAGCTTCAGAAAAATACAAAAAAAAAAAAAAAATGTAGTATTTCATCAAAGATATGACTTTTATGAAATGAATAAATAAATATTACAAGCATAGTTCCATCGTATTTTTTTTCACCTATGAACAAAATGAGCATTACTATGGGTGGTTAGAATACACTGTTGCACAGATGACTATTAAAAAAGAGTAAGAAATATAAATTTGTGATTTTCACATTGGGCAGCTGTCCAGGCTGCTAACTTATAGAGAACCCTGATGACAAGTGCCATTTTAACAACTAGCTTGCCGAACTCAACAAAAAATTGGGTATTGGTTCTGCCAAACTGGTGCGAATCGGCTGAATCGCACCATAGACTAAGTCACAACCTTAATAGAGTCCAAAAACCAGAACTTGCACAGCCACATTTTCTGGAACACAGAAACATGTATGAAATAAATATATAAAAGTAAATTATTCTTAATTATAAACATGAAAAAGGAAATAAAAACTGTAGTGACAGTGTATTTGAAGATAAGTCAATCATGACATCAAATCTCATGAATATAGTCACAAGATAATTTTTTTTGACAGAGATATAGAGAGAGACAGAGAGAGGGACAGACAGACAGGAAGGGAGAGATGAGAAGCATCAGTTCTTTGTTGTGGCTCCTTAGTTGTTCATTGATTGCTTTCTCATACGTGCCTTGACTGGGGGGCTACAGCAGAGCAAGTGACCCCTTGATCAAGTGAGTGACCTCGGGCTCAAGCCAGTGACCTTTGGGCTCAAGCCAGCAACCATGGGGTCATGGTCCCATGCTCATGATCCCATGCTCAAGCCAGTGACCCCATGATCAAGCTGATGAACCTGTGCTCAAGCCGGATGAGCCCACGCTCAAGCCGGTGATCTTGGCGTTTTGAACCTGGGTCTTCTGCATCCCAGTCTGACACTCTATCCACTGCGCCACTGCCTGGTCAGGCACAAAATAATTTTTTGTATAAAAATGTATAGCTTTAAAAAGTGCTTTTGTTTTTAAGGAATAGTTTTAAAAGTAAATAAAGGAGATAACACAAGGAGTTAGGAAACGCAAAAAAGTGACCCTAAGAAAGCAGGATGAGGAAACTGATAAGGACAAAAGTAAAATAAAACAAGAACCAAAAACATCATCTGGTAGCTAACATTTATAAAGCATTTCCTACATGACAATTCATGAGCTAAATGTTTTACTCAGACTGTCCCTGAGTTTTCAATGCAATCTTATGATGTGGGTACTATCATTATTCCCAGTCTACAGATGTAGAGACTGAGGCTTTGAGAGGTAAAGGTAACTTGTTTAAGGTCACAATATGAGAGGCAGCATTTTGCCCCAAAAAGTGTGACTTCAGATCACAAGTTCTTACTCACTGTCCACGACACAGTCTTCTTTATCCAGGATACAGGGGGTCACATTCTAGGGAAGACCTCACTGCTTCTCTTATACTATTTCTAACTAAATGTCCCATTAGGTATTAGTCAAGTAAATTTAATTATTTCTTATAATCCACTCTGACAACCATCCCACCTAGCCCCCGCCCCCCACCTGACACTCAGCTGAGCTGTCTCCACAAGTAGACAAGAATGACAAAACAAAAAGGAATGACTTCTCATTCCTAGGGTGAACCTCTAACTGTTGATGACTCCCTGGGCCTCCTCCCATTCAGATATAGGGAGGTTCACACTGCATAGCCCTCCTTGTGTTCACCTTACATGTGGTTATATCCATCCAGCTGTTGGATGTGCACATGTGGCGCATGGACCCCACATCTGCTCACACTTTACTGCCAGTTCTGACTGTCTTACTCTATCCTTCTAAAGGCTTTTGAAATTTTACATCCATGATTTTCTTTACCCACGAATGATTTAAAGTCAAACTGAGAGAAGATTATTTTTTTCTTCACTTAAAAGCCACAAATAAGGACAAGTTTCAAGGACAGAAAAATTTAAAAATATTTAAAATTAAAAAACATTTGTAAATTTCTGGTCCTTATCAGTTCACCAGACTATTGTAAATTTTTTTTAAACCTCCAACTTCATGTTATGCTCTCACAAAAATTAAATGCAGTTAACTGAAATATATGTTTATTTGACTATTGTACATTTTTCAGATCTGACAAAAGTACATCTTTTTTTTTTTTTAAGGATCTTGATAAGAAGTCAGTTGGCATGTGCCAAGTTAAACTCTACAAGGGGAAGAAAGGTAAATTGCAATTAGCTGTTTTGTAAGCATTGTCTTCAGAAAACCAAGTGTTTATTTCAGGGTTGCACATACTGTATAATGATACAGTGTATCCGGAACCACACACATATAGGAACCATAATTACAGCAATGCTGTCTTCCACTCCTTTACTGGATAAGCACAGCTGAAAACTGAAGCTACCAGTCAGTCTACCAGTTTATTCTACAAATTTGTCCCGGTTAGAAATAAAATTACCAAAACAATAATGTTTTTAAAAAGAAATAAAACTTCTGGATTTTTTTTATCCCGCTAGAGTTTGATACTCACTTAAGGTAGAAAGCAGAAAAATGGGTTTTCACTGGATTTTTATTGCCATTCAAGGAAGCAAGTTGGGTTCTGCATTTTGGTTTCTATTAATGTTACTGTTACAATTGAGGATGGTTGGGCTTCACTTGGCCGTCTCTGCACATTTCATACCTTTTATAAAAATGTTTTGGGTTCAGAGAAATTCAGAATGTACTTTGTCCTAAACACTCTTTCTTTTCATTTTTAAGTGGTTATGTAAATATTAATATCAGTTTCAGATTCATTTACACTTATCAAAACTTTTCACAGCGTATCTGGAGGGACTAAAATAAAACCAAACAATCTTGCTTATAAAAGGCACTGGGTTCCAGAATCTTGCTGCAGACTCTACCAGGCACTTTCTTCTTGGAAGCACAAAGTCATGTTTCTTCAAATAAAATTGGATAAAAATATTCGTTGGATTTTCAGTCTAGCTGAAGTTTACTACTATCCCATCTGAACATGGAGAAACTGCTGGGCTTAAGTCTTCCATCTGCGTGGTTCTTGGTCCATGCTCATTCCATAATTAAAGCCCATGGTACTCAAAATTCATCATGTCCTCTCCCAAATCTGTCTTTCCTTTTCAGGTCTGTTTTCTTGGGCATTGGCACCTTTCTCACACTACCCCGCCCAGAGCCCTGAAAGTCATCTTAGACTCCTATTTCTCCTTCACTTCCTGCCATTCCACCAAATCCTGTCTATTTCACCTGCTAACTTAATTTACTTTGCATGTTGACTCCCCTAATTGATGCAGCATAACTTCTTGTCCATATTTGTACAGCTGGACTTCTCTCTTCCCCATTCATTGCTCACCTAAAGTCAGTGATCTTTCTTTCTTTTTTTTTTCTTCTTTTTAAATTCAGTGAGAGGAAGGGAGGCAGAGACAGACTCCCACATGAGCCCTGGTTGGAATCCACCTGGCAAGCCCACTAGGGAGCAATGCTTTGCCCATCTGGAGTGTTGCTCCATTGCTCAGCAACTGAGCTCTTCTTAGCATCTGAGGTGGAGACCATGGAGGCCTCCATAGAGCCATGGCTGCAGAAGAGGAAGAGAAAGAAAGAGAGAAAAGTGAGAGGGGAGAGGTGGAAAAGCAAATGGTTGCTTCTCCTATGTGCCCTGACTGGGAATCGAACCTGGGACATCCACAGGCTGGGCTGACTCTTTACCACTGAGCCAACAAGCCAGGGCCCAGTGATCTTTCTAAAAGGAAAATTTGATCATCTGAATCCCCTTCTCAAAACCTTTCAATGGTCTCCCATTACTTTTAGATTAAACTTTATTACTTTAGAATAAAGCTGAAATTTCTTAGTTGATTTTACCAGGCTTTCTTAACTTGCTTCTAAAAGACACTCTTTTTTATTTCTCCCTGTTGCATCTCACAAAGGCAAGGGACCTTGCCTCAGTTTGTCAAACATGTGCTGATATTTTTTTCCTCCAGGCCATCTATTGTTTTGCATATTTATAGCGTTGATTTATTGAATGTTTTATCATGTATAGGCATTGTTCTAAATAACTGTAAGTTCTGCTATAATGTGATATTTTTATTGCAAAATATCATTGTGCTATGCAGAACATGCAATGAAAAACCTTCGTGAAAAAAATGGAGTTGGGGCATAGCACTCAAAAACTTCATCAGTGACACATTTAAAAAGATAGGAAGACCAACCTGACCAGGCGGTGGCACAGTGGATAGAGCATGGAACTGGGATGCAGAGGACCCAGGTTCAAAACCCTAAGGTTGCCAGCTTGAATATGGGCTCATCTGGCTTGAGTGCAGGCTCACCGGCTTGAGCAAAGGGTCACTCGCTCTGCTGTATTCCCCTGGTCAAGGCACATATGATAGAGCAATCAATGAACAACTACGATGCTGCAACAAAGAACTGATGCTTCTCATCTCTCTCCATTCCTATCTGTCTGTCCTTAACTGTCTCTCTTTGTCTTTCTCTCTTTCTCTGTCACAAAAAAAAGAAAAAATAAATAAAATAAAAAGATAGACCAATAAAAATGTAGCACACTTTGATACATATGAAGTGTTAGAAATACATGTATGTTATAATAAATATAGTCCTTTGCCTCTAACAAGGCTTGAAGTTTGCTTGTGGATTGGGCTTTGGGATGAATGTAGCATATGAGGTATTTTGAAGTGGTGGAAGGAGGATCATCCTTCCACAAATGTGTGCATGTGTGTGCATGTACATGGTTTATGCATTCCCACCATGCAGCTGAGTGCAGTTTTCTGTGTTCATCTGGTAGTTTTATGGGTAAAAGTTTTATGGGTAAGCCAATGCAAAATTCAAGGGAATGTTCAAATTGTTCCCTAATATATGAAGCATGTTCAGCAAATTTTTATGTTCAAAGCAAGGATTACAGCAGAGCTGATAGTAAGTTTAAATTTTTAAATTTATAATCTGGATACAAAGCCAAAAAGGTCAACATTATATTTATCTCTATTTTATTAACAAAGAGAATGAGGCATAGAAAGTTGAATTAACTTGTTCAAGATATACACTTAGAACACAAGCAATTTGTTTTATGGCTTTGCTCCTAATCATTATGTTATATCACTATGATATTGTGATATAATAAGATTTGTCATTCTTTATATGTATAGATGTATATAGATTTATATCTATGTATGTCTGTATATCTACCTATATCTATATACTGTATATATATTCTTGATCCCTGGTTCCTGATGCAGAGTTCCTAAAACTCTTGGAATTTCCTGAGTGATAGAGATAGAGGTTATTCATAACAAGCCTTATGCATACAACCTTAGGCTAATTAGCTTATGGTAATGAGTTTATGGTTTTGAGTTTATGCTAATGCCAGAGTAATCAACTGTGTGATTACAGTTAGAACTTTCAGCCTTTCTTCCTCCCCCAATTGTTGATCTTTTGGGAGGACAGTAGAGCTGGAGATTGAGTTAACCACCCATAATTAACAATTTAATCAATCATGCCCATTTAGTGGGGTCTCCATAAACACATTAACTGAAGGGGTTCTGAGAGCCTTGGGATTGGTGACCACATGGGCGTGCTGGGAAGGCATGGAGGCTCTGCCCCTGTCCCCCACACCTTGCCTTATGAATCACTGCCGTTTGGCTGTTCCTGGACTGTATCTTTTATTTTTTTTATGATTTATTTTAGAAAGACAGAGAAAGGGAGTGAGTGAGAGAGAGGAATTCATTTGTTGTTCTACTTTAGTTGTGCATTCATTGGTTGCTTCCTTATGTGTCCCTGACTGGGGATTGAACCTGAAACCTTAGTGTTTCAGAACAATGCTCTAACCCAGTGGTCCCCAACCTTTTTTGGACCACGGACCGGTTTAATGTCAGAAAATATTTTCACCGACCGGCCTTTAGGGTAGGACGGATAAATGTATCACATGACCGAGACAAGCATCAAGAGTAAGTCTTAGACGGATGTAACAGAGGGAATCTGGTCATTTTTAAAAAATAAAACACCGTTCAGACTTAAATATAAATAAAAGGGAAATAATGTAAGTCCACGGCCCGGGCGTTGGGGACCACTGCTCTAACCAACTGAGCTAACTGGCTAGGGCAAGATTGTATCCTTTATAATAAATTGGTATAGTAAGTAAAGCATTTCCCTGAGTCCTGTGAGCCATTCTAGTAAATTATTGAAACTAAGGATAGGGCAATAAAAACCTCTAATTTATAGCTGGTCAGTCAGAAATACAGGTGGCCTAGACTTGAAATTGGCATGTGAAGCAAAAGCAGTCTCATGAGACTGAGCCCTTCACCTGCATGATCTCCGGGCACTTGGTGTCAGAATTAAACTGAACTGTGGGACACTCGGTTGGTGTCCAGAGTGGTGGAGAATTATTTGGTGCTGGAAGTGTTGGTAATGCGAAAGAACTCAGATATCACTATATTTTTCTGTATTATAGTCTGTATTAGAACTTATATTTTAATTGTATTGAATAGTGCTATCCAGGAATCAAACATGGCTTGACTTCCTCATAACTCTCATTCAAAGGAAGAATGAAGAATTCACTGAATCAATTGTTTCTCTAAACATCTGGAGATCTGGGGTTATGTGGGTCTGAAAATGCATCAAGGTCATAAGATGTAGGGAAAGAGAATAGGTTTTGAGTCAGACAGATGTCAAAGTTTGGTTCTTTGATGCTGCAGACCAGCATGGCTAGTAATTGTCCAGGTCCTGAGTGCGAATGGTGCAGAATGAAGAAATAAACTCAGAGAGAAAAAGAATGGGATCAGAAGGCCTCTTTCCAGCCTTTAGCTTGCAAGAGCTAAAAGCAAAGCCCCCATCTGCTTTATTATATAATGCAGAACCACACATCTCCAAGGCAACCCAAGAATTCTCCCAAGTGCAAAAAACCCTTCACCCTGCATAACTGAAATTAATCAACATCAGAACAAACAAAGGGTGAGAAGAAGGGCATGTAAATTGCCTCTAGCAACTTAATCAAGCGAGATGGTTGATGGGACGGGAACAAATATTCAGCTTCATAGCCAATATGGAAGTGTGTGGATAGAATTTCCCTTTGACTAAGCTTTAAACTGCGAGGGTTTTTCCAGCTTGCAGTCTCCCACACTTTGATATATAAATATAAACTCTGATGGAGGCAGGTTAGTAAGAAGTTAGGAAAACTCCTTGGCAAGCAGAATGGGGAAGCTGACACAGGTAGCTGATTCAAACTGGCCCCATCTGCACCCTGCCTCACCTGCCTCCTTCTCTCTTGCAAGATTGCTACCTTAATCATTAAGCTCTCAGGACAATGAGGTTCTGATCAGCATCAAATAATCTCAGAGACAAAGTTTTGTGGCCACAGAGACAAAGTTTTGGCCAAACTAAAGATGATATCTAGGCCTCAGTTGTGTTTTAGCTCCAGGCCCAGAAAAGCAGCAAAGCCAGATGAAGCAACACCATGGCTGACGTTGGAGCCCTAATGAATGATCTCTTACCATTGTGCTGACCAGTCAGTAGTGACCAGGACTCTGAAAGGACACACTTGAAAGCTGATGAAGATCCTATTGAAATCCTCTCCTGAGACCTATCCTAAAATTCCTGCCTTTAGAGAACAGATAAAAACCTCATGACAGATCTTTTCCAGATCTTAAGATCTGGAAACAGCCTAAGTGTCCGTCAGAGGACGAGTGGATTAAAAAGCTTTGGTACATATACACTATGAATACTACTCAGCCATAAGAAATGATGACATCGGATCATTTACAATAACATGGATGGACCTTGATAACATTATAAGAAGTGAAATAAGTAAATCAGAAAAAAATTAAGAACTATATGAACCAATGCATAGATGGGACATAAAAATGAGACTCAGAGACATGGACAAGAATGTGATGGTAACAGGGAGTGGGGTGGAGGGGTGGGGAAGGGGCAAGGAAGGAGAGGGGGGGGGGAGGGTAGGGGCACAAAGAAAACCAGATAGAAGGTGACGGAGGACGATTTGACTTTGAATGAGGGGTATGCAGCATAATCAAAGGTCAAAATAATCTGGAGATGTTTTCTCGGAACATATCTACTCTGATTTATCAATGTCACTGCATTAAAATTAATAAAAATAAGATTAAAAAAACCCATGACAAAGGACCCAAGCCCCCCCACTCCAGAGCACGCCCACACCTTACGCATACCCCTTCCTAAGTCACATATCTCTGCTTTCTTTCTTCAATGACTCTTTTTTTTTTTTATACCTTGGTAACTTGTTTCCTGAGTCCACACAGCCCAACTGGCTCGCTCTTTCTGCCTCTGTGACTTTCTTTCTAAAGGACCTAGGCTCCGTCCTGTTGCTGTGATATTGCCTCTTTGATCTTAAACCTTCCTTTGTTTCACAGAATCCAGCTTTAGTAAACATACCCGTTATGCCTTAGGTCATTTCCCTCGTTCCTGAGTTGTGGATGCTGCCAGGTTAGGACATGTGCAAGGCCGACCTCTAACACAGCTCCAAGGAGCACAGACTGGAGACGAAACAGAAGGAGCATGAGAAAGTGAGAACTTCCAGCCAAGAAGGGGACCTGATGTTAGATCTCTTGAACAGGCTGTCTTGAGGCTCAAAGGTATGTCTGGAAAAGGATCTGGGACATGGGCCAAGGAGGGGCCAAGAAGAGCCTTCCTCCAAATGTCAGGCTCTATCTTGCCTCTGCCTCCTTAACAGTAGACACTCAGAGTGGAGGAATAGGAGGACCAGAGGACCAAGATCTTAGGAGTTCAGCTGTTCCTTCCTCCCTCCCAACCCAGACTTAGGCACTTGTCCTTACATGGAGACAATGTAGAATGGACTCCTTGGCTTGCAAAATCTCTCAGCCCCTGCTGTCTTTGGATAAACAGGGATCATGGAAGACTGTTCCACGTCTGAGCCTGAACCTTCTTCAAAGAGCTTGAAGGCTGGCTTTTGGTGGAGGGTGTTGGGGGAGCTTGCTCTCAGCCTGTGCTCCCCCTACCCGCTTCACCAGTGTGTTTGCCACCTCCCTAAAGAGACTGAGATAAAACAGGACATGTATCAATAAAGAACTTTACAGTATATAATGTAAGAACTGACACAAGAAACTTTTCATCTGTATTTCAAATCAACAATCTAGTACATTCTAAAATAGATGAAAAGCTACTTATCAATGTGCAAAGAAACAACCTCTGCCCACTGATGAAAATAATCCAAGACCTTTGTAAAGCCAGTAGGCACGGCCACCATCACAGCTGCCTAGCCCATGCAGGTTCGCATTTGATTTGGACAGA
Source organism: Saccopteryx leptura (assembly GCF_036850995.1). Lineage (NCBI taxonomy): Eukaryota > Metazoa > Chordata > Mammalia > Chiroptera > Emballonuridae > Saccopteryx > Saccopteryx leptura. Next base: position 268,116,297 of record NC_089503.1, on the reverse strand, counting down.
CGGTAATGAAATAACAGAGCCAAGAACTGGTGGGTCATCATCTTTATCCTAGCTTGCACCCGGCGGGTAAAAAATACACACAGTGGGAAAACACTTCGCTTTCCATTCAGGGTTCCCAAAGCCACTGACTTATCCGAGTTTCCTAGAATCAAAGGTTTCTACCTCACCAGCCTTATTCACTTCTGTTCTCTCTGCACAGACTCTGCACAAACTGGCTTCTCCTTCAGCACTCCATCATCTTGGCTGCTTCTCCTCTTCTCCATGTGGCCTTTCTCTGCTCTCCTCCAGCATGGGCTCCTCTGCCCCCATTTTATAGTGCAGAAATCAAAACCTTTAATCCAATATACAAACAAGGAAGTCTCTGATACAAATTCACTTATCTTAGGCATAATGGGATCCTCATGAGAGTGCACCACCCCCTATCATGCAACAGTCAAGGGTGTGGGGAAAAGCTTAGTTTCAAAACTAAGCCTTAGGCTATAATGACCCTGCCTGCTTACAGCCTGTCCCCCACACCCAATGCAAACTTTAAGCAAGCAAACATATATATCATATTTACAAACTTATTTGACCAACAACCTTATTTTACAGTGATGGTGAGTTCCTGGTCTCTACACGGCCATATCTGAGCTCATTGTGGCTCTCTGATAGGTGATTTTTAGGGCTGTCTGTCATCATAGTCCTGTCTTTTATCATACTTTCCCTCTTTAATACACAGCCTCTGTGTTTCATCTCAGCTTTTGCAAAGGTGTTATGCAATTTAAAAATCACCTCAATTGTAAAATAGACAAATGAGTTTTCTGTGAGCATGAAAGGAATTAGATAAATGGGCCTGCCTCTTCTGGGAGCCAGAACTTCAGAGATTTCCCCAGTTTCAAATAAAAACAATGCAATTTCACATAGCATGTTATTCTTCATCCCATTTTAGTACTTTGAATCCTGAATTTGACATTTGCATGTATAAGGCCAGTAGCCACGGCCACCATCAGAGCCGCCTGGCCCATGCAGGTTCCCATTGGATTTGGACAGTCGGTAAAGAAACGACAGAGCCCAAAACTGGTGGGCCATCATCTTTAATCCTAGCTTGCACCCGGCGGGCAAATAAAAACACACACTGGGCTCCAAAACCCACTCATTCAGTGCTCACAAAGCTACTGACTTATCCGAGTTTCCTAGAATCAAAGGTTTCTAGCTCACAAGACTTATTCACCTCTGCTCCCCTTCTCCTTCCAGCTCCCTGCACAAACTCTGCACAAACTGGCTTCTCACTCAACACTCCGCCATCTTGGCTGCTTCTCCTGGCCTCCTCCACGTGGCCTTTCTCTGCTCTCCACTCTGCACTCTCCTCTAATGATAATCTCAGGAACCAAGAGAGCAAGCTCTCGTTCTGCCCCTATTTTATAGTGTAGAAATCAAAACCTTTTAATCCAATTGTACCGCCCCACATCAAAAAGGGTGGGAAAGGCTTAGTCCTAAAACCAAGCCCCAGGCTACAAGGATCCTGCCTGCCCACAGCCCGCCCCCAACACACTTTAATATCACCTGGGTGGCAGCTTCCACGTGGGCAGTGCCATCTTTAATAAAGTGAGCATAATATATTTTATATGCCCAACAGCATGACAAGACACTATCTTGTAGCTAGATCCTGGATTCAGGTGCATTGAACCTGGGAAAGCTCTGGTTCAGCGAGTGCCATTCACAGAAAAGTTCCATCCTAGGGTAAAAGAATGGTCCTTTCTCCCTTGCCATTTTTGGACTACTGGATCCTCCCCAAAACTGTCAGGGAAAAGATATCTTTTCTTTCCAGGGGAAAGGAAATTCTAATAAAAAGAGTCACCATTTAAATAATGACTTTAAAGTTGGAGGGCGGAGTTTGTTCAGCGAGTAAGTACAGACTACATCACTGTTCAGTTTGCTCCTTCCTGGAGCCCTGCAAGAAAATGTGTACACTCCAAGGCCAAGGAGAAACATCCCTGCCAGTCCAGCAAAGGGATAAGATTGAGCTCTTTTGGTCATGTCCAGAATGCCCCAAAGCCTCTCTAGAAGTATAACTGAATAAAATGGTCTCCCTGACTCGGTCTTGTTCACACCTGCATAGTTCCTGTGGCCTGCAGGTTAATAGTTCCTGCTTTAGACACCTACTCATTAGAGAAATTCAGCCTGGGGCTTGAGTCTTTTTAAAAACAGTCCCTCCCATTTCCCTTCACCTTAACAGAAAGGAAGCCTGAACTTTGTACTTCCTTAGGATGGATTTGAGGATTAGAGCTCCTGTCTTCTAGGTTGGTGCCTTCTCAATCAATAACCATATCCCTACTCCAAACTCTTGACATTTTGACTTTTGGCCTTTAAAGCAGTGGTCCTCAACACCCGGTCCGCGGACCGGTAACGGTCTGTGGGCCATTTGGTACCAGTCTGCAGAGAAAAAATAAATAACTTACATATTTTCCTTTTATTTATATTTAAGTCTGAACAATGTGTCATTTTTTAAAAATGACCAGATTCCCTCTGTTACATCCGTCTAAGACTCACTCTTTTTTTTTCTTTCTTTCTTTTTATTATTATTAAATTTAATGCAGTGACATTGATAAATCAGGGTACATATGTTGAGGGAAAACATCTCTAGATTATTTTGACATTTGATTGTGTTGTATACCCCTCCCCCAAAGTCAAATTGTCTTCTGTCACCTTCTATCTGGTTTTCTTTGTGCCCTTCCCCTCCCCTCCCCCACCCCCTCTCTCCTTCCTCGCCCCCTCCCCCTTCCCCCCACCCCATTGCCATCACATTCTTGTTCATGTCTTTGAGTCTCATTTTTATGTCCCATCTATGTATGGATTCATATAGTTCTTAGTTTTTTCTGATTTACTTATTTCACTCCGTATAATGTTATCAAGGTCCATCCATGCTATTGTAAATGATCCGATGTCATAATTTCTTATGGCTGAGTAGTATTCCATAGTATATATATACCAAAGCTTTTTAATCCTCTCATCCTCTGATGGACACTTGGGCTGTTTCCAGATCTTCGCTATTGTGAACAATGCTGCCATAAACATGGGGGTGCATTTCTCCTTTTGGAGCCATTCTATGGTGTTCTTGGGGTATATTCCTAAAAGTGGGATAGCTGAGTCAAAAGGCAGTTCCATTTTCAGTTTTTTGAGGAATCTCCATACTGTTTTCCACAGTGGCTGCACCAGTCTGCATTCCCACCAGTAGTGCAGGAGGGTTCCCTTTTCTCCACATCCTCGCCAGCACTTATTCTGTGTTGTTTTGTTGATGAGCACCATTCTGGCTGGTGTGAGGTGATATCTCATTGTGGTTTTAATTTGCATTTTCTAATGATTAGTGATGTTGAGCATTTTTTCATATGCCTATTGGCCATCTGTATGTCCTCTTTGGAGAAGTGCCTATTCATTTCTTTTTCCCACTTTTTGATTGGACTGTTTGTCTTCCTTGTGTTGAGATTTACAAGTTCTTTATACATTTTGGTTATTAACCCCTTATCAGATGTATTGTCAAATATGTTCTCCCATTGTGTAGTTTGTCTTTTTATTCTGTTCTTATTGTCTTTAGCTGTGCAAAAGCTTTTTAGTTTGATATAGTCCCATTTGTTTATCCTGTCTTTTATTTCACTTCCCCGTGGAGATAAATCAGCAAATATATTGCTCCGAGAGATGTCGGAGAGCTTACTGCCTATGTTTTCTTCTAAGATGCTTATGGTTTCACGGCCTACATTTAAGTCTTTTATCCATTTTGAGTTTATTTTTGTGAGTGGTATAAGCTGGTGATCTAGTTTCATTTTTTTGCAGGTAGCTGTCCAATTTTCCCAACACCATTTGTTAAAGAGGCTGTCTTTACTCCATTGTATTTCCTTGCCTCCTTTGTCAAATATCAGTTGTTCATAGAGCTGTGGGTTTATTTCTGGGTTCTCTGTTCTGTTCCATTGATCTATATGCCTGTTCTTATGCCAGTACCAGGCTGTTTTGAGTACAATGGCCTTGTAGTATAACTTGACATCAGGAAGTGTGATACCTCCCACTTTATTCTTCTTTTTTAAGATTGCTGAGGCTTTTGTGTTCTTTTTTGGTTCCATATAAATTTTTGGAATATATGATCTATATCTTTGAAGTATGTCATTGGTATTTTAATTGGTATTGCATTGAATTTATAGATTGTTTTGGGTAATATAGACATTTTAATGATGTTTATTCTTCCTAACCATGAGCATGGTATATGCTTCCACTTGTTTGTATCTTCCTTGATTTATTTTATCAATGCTTTGTAATTTTCCGAGTACAAGTCTTTAGTCTCCTTGGTTAAGTTTACTCCTAGGTACTTTATTTTTTTTGGTTGTAATAGTGAAGGGAATTGTTTCCTTAATTTCTCTTTCTGACTGTTCATTGTTGGTGTATAAAAATGCCTCTGATTTCTGAGTATTGATTGTATATCCTGCCACTTTGCTGAATTCATTTATCATTTTGACTGAGACTTTAGTGTTTTCTATATACAATATCATATCATCTGAAAATAATGATAGTTTTACTTCTTTTCCAACTTGAATGTCTTTTATTTCTTCTTCTTGTCTGATTGCTGTGGCTAGGACTTCCAGGACTATGTTAAATAAGAGTGGTGAAAGGGGGCACCCCTGCCTTGTTCCTGATCTTAAGGGTATTGCTTTTAATTTTTTCCCATTGAGTATGATGTTGGCTGTGGGTTTTTTATAGATGGCTTTTATCATGTTGAGGTATGTTCCCTGTATTTCCACTTTGCTGAGAGTTTTGATCATGGAATGGGTGCTGGATTTTATCAAATGCTTTTTCTGCATCTATTGAAATTATCATATGGTTTTTCTCCTTCTTTTTGTTTATGTGATGAATCACATTGATTGATTTACAAATATTGTACCAGCCTTGCCTTCCCAGAATAAATCCCACTTGATCATGGTGTATGATTTTTTCCATATATTGTCGGATCTGGTTTGCTAATATTTTGTTGAGGATTTTAGCATATAAGACTCAGTCTTGACACTTGTCTCGGTCACGTGATACATTTATCCATCCCACCCTAAAGGCTGGTCCATGAAAATATTTTCTGACATTAAACCAGTTTGTAGCTTGAGAAGGAGAAGTATTAGTTCTTCTATGAATGTTTGCTAAAATTTGCCTGTGAAGTCGTCCGGTCCAGGACGTTTTTTTCCTGGGAGTTTTTTGATGACTGTTTCAATTTTATTTGTTGTAATCAGTCTGTTTAGGTTTTCTGATTCTTCCAGGTTGAGTTTTGGAAGGTTGTATGTTTCTAGGAATGTATCCATTTCACCTAGGTTGTCCAATTTATTGGGATATAGATCTTCATAGTATTTTCTTACAATCCTTTGTATTTCTGAGGTGTCAGTTGTTACTTCTCCACTTTCATTTCTAATTTTATTTATTTGAGGCCTCTCCCTTTTTTTCTGGATGAGTCTGGTGAAAAGTTTGTCAATCTTGTTTACCTTTTCAAAGAACCAGCTCTTGGTTTCATTGATTTTTTTGTATTTTTCTTTTTTAGCCTCTATGTCATTTATTTTTGCTCTAATCTTTATTATTTCCTTCCTTCTACTTCTTCTAGGCTTTATTTGTTGTTCTCTTTCTAGTTCTTTTAGATGCAGGGTTATGTTGTTTATTTGAGCTTTTTCTTACTTCTTAAGGTATGCCTGTAATGCTATGAACTTCCCTCTCAGGACTGCTTTTTCTGTGTCCCATAAATATTGAGTTGTTGTATATTCATTTTCATTTGTTTCAAGAAAATTTTTTATTTCTTTCTCAATCTTGTTGCTAACCCGTTTGTTATTTAATAACATGCTATTTAGCCTCCAAGTGTTTGAATATTTTTAGTTTTTCTGTTGTAGTTGATTTCTATTTTCCTGCCACTGTGATCAGAGAAGATGCTTGATATGATTTCAATCTTCTTAAATTTATTGAGATTTGTTTTGTGTCTTAACATGTTGTCTATCCTAGAGGATGTACAATGAGTACTTGAAAAGAATGTATATTCTGCTCCTTTGGGTTGAAAGGTTCTAAAGATATCAAAAAAATTCAGTTGATCTAGTGTGTCATTTAATACCACTCTTGCTTTGTTAATTTTCTGTCTGGAGGATCTATCTAGTGATGTTATTGGGGTATTAAAATCCCCTACTATTATAGTATTGCTGTTGATCTCACCTTTTATGTCCATCAAAATCTGCTTTATATATTTAGGTGCTCCTATATAAGGTGCATAAGTATTTACAATGGTTATATCCTCCTGTTGGATTGCTCCCTTTATTATTATGTGGTGACCTTTTTTATCCCTTACTATATAGCTTTTGTTTTTAAAAGCTATTTTGTCAGATATAAGTATTGCTACCCAGCTTTTTTTTCACTTCTATTTGCATAAAATACTTTTTTCCAGCCCTTCACAGTCTATGTGTATATTTTGTTCTGAGGTGTGTCTCTTGTAGACAGCATATGTACAGGTCCTGTTTTCTTATCCATGCTACTACCCTATGTCTTTTGATTGGAGCATTTAATCCATTTACAATTAAGGTTATTATTAATATGTACTTATTTATTACCATTTTATTCTTTAAATCTACAATCCTCTTTTTCTCGATTTTATATTTTTTCCTTTGCTCTTTTTATAGCAAACCCCTTAACATTTCGTATGGTACTGGTTTGGTTGTAATTAATTCCTTGAGTTTTGTTTTTTTGTCTGGAAAGCTTTTTATTTCTTATTCAATTTTAAACGATAGCCTTGCTGGATAAAAAAGTCTTGGTTGTAGGTTCTTGTTTTGCATCACTTTGAATATTTTTTGCCATTTCCTTCTGGCCTCAAGTGTTTATGTTGAGAAGTCAGATGTCATCCATATGGAGGCTCTTCTGTAGGTAATTAACTGCTTTTCTTTTGCAGCTTTTAGTATTCATTCTTTTTCTCTTAACTTTGACATTTTAATTATAATATGTCTTGCTGTAGGTCTTTTTGGGTTTGTCTTTAATGGGACTCCCTGTGCTTCTTGAACTCCTGTGACTTTTTCCTTCATCAATTTAGGAAAATTTTCAACTGATTTCTTCAAACAGGTTCTCTATTCCTTGTTCGTTCTCTTCTCCTTTAGAAACCCCTATGATGTGGATGTTGTTTCTCTTCATGTTGTCACAGAGGTCTCTAAGAGTTTCCTCAGTCTTTTGCATCTCTTTTCATTTTGTTGCTCTACTTCTGTGCTTATGTTTACCTTGTCTTCTAAATTGGTGATTCGATCATCTGCTTCATCCAGCCTGCTGCTGATTCCTTCTAGTGTGTCTTCATTTCTGATATTGTATTTGTTATTTCTGACTGGTTCTTTTTATGATTTCAATATCCTTTTTGATGCTTGTTATCTCTTTATTTAGGCACTCATTATGTCCATTCATTGTTGCTCTAAGATCTTTGAGCATCCTAAAAATTATTGTTTTAAACTTAGCATCTGGTAGTTTGGTTACTTTCATTTCATTTAGTTATTTTTCTAGGGATTTCTCTTATTGATTCATTTGGGTTGCATTTCTTTGCCTGCCTATTTTTTTCTGTGTATTAGGTAGCGGTGTCTGACTTTGAAATTTTTGTAGTGTCTTTATGAAGAAGATGGGCTCAGTGGTACTGACCTCCAGGCCACCTGGTTGTTTTTTTGGGTTTTTTTTTTTTTTTTTTAGGAATGCTTCTTGAGGGTACTATTTTCCATCCTCTTGTGAGTATTGAATGCAGTTGGTCCTTCTGTGCATATGGTTATTTCTTCAGTATGGCTGGCTCTAAAGGTCAGCCTTGATCATGTGTATTACACACTGTGCAATGTTTGTCTTGTTGGACATATTTATTCTTCACAGTGTCTGGTGCCTGCTAGACTTCTCTTTTGGGCCTGCTGCTTGTGTAGCTAGCTGAGTCTAGGATTGGTGCTGTCTGCCACCCACTATCAGTTGTGTTGGTTCTCGATCTTCTTAGGCTGGTATCAGCTGTTGTTTGTAACTGTCTGCGGGCTACCTGTCTGCAGCTACTGCTCTTTTTGCTGTTTGTGTCTGTGTTTTCTGTGCCTGGGTGCCATGAACCAGTGCAACTTGTAATTGTCCAGGTCCTGAGTGAGAATGGTGCAGTATGAAGGAATAAACTCAGAGAAAAGAAGTATGGGATCGGGAGGTCTCTGCAAGCTGATGGAGAGCCAGAGCAAAGCGGAACCACTGGTTTGCTTTATTATATAGGGCAGAGCCATATGAAAAATAAAAAAGTTTCTGATACAGAGTCACATATCTGAGGCATAAACAGGAATCCTCCTAAAGGTACAAACAGGAATTCTCTTAAGACATAAATAAGAATCCCTCCACTGTGCATAACATTTCAACCAACAGTTGAACAAACAAAGGGTGAGAGAAAGGGCTTCTAAATTGCCTCGAGCAACTTAATCAAGCAAGTGAGGAGGGGGATGGGATGAGTAGAAACAATCAGCATCACAGCTAACATGGAGGTGTGGGGAAGAGTTTATTTAGCCTTTCGTTTTACCCTTAAACTGCAAGGATCTTTGTCAGCTTGCAGTCTCTCACACCTGCGTAATGTGGGGGAGGGGGCAACCTGTGTAAAAGGATCAGCTTCCTCCTACTTAGAGATGACAGCAGCTCCATAAAAGCTCTAAGCTCCATAAGATTTGCCTCCACTTTTCAGCTGCTTCTTCTCCTCTTGCAGCTGCCTGGTCTTCCCACAGAGTCTTCTGTAGTAAGACTGTAGTGTGGGCCCAGACTGGCCTCACCCAACCAACCCCTATACAGGTTGCAAGCTTATTGGGTTAGGGCAGCTGAGGTTGGGAATACAATGTTAGTGGGACCCCCTACTTCAGGGGTCTCTTGGTCAGGAGCTCAGTACAGGGAATGTGGCCCCTACTCCAGAGCCTAATCCCTCAGCCATTGCTGGTTACTCAAATTTTATTTCTCCTTAATAAGATGAGCAGCAGTTTTAGATATAGTGTGCCTGACAGTCCCCTCTGCAGAAGTTATTTCAGGTGGTGAGACTCTGGTCTCAGGGAGGAAGACTGAGAGAGTCCTCTGACTGTGCCACCCTTGAAAGTGGCTAAACTCCTCGACCAGATCCAACAATAGGCTCACAGGGACCCACACCTTAAATGTCCATGCTCCAAGCCTCTTTCCCTTCCCCCCCTGTGGAATCTAGCCCAGCAGGTCAGGATATCCAGCTCCAGACCAGCTGACTGTGAAGCTCCACTCTACCCAATAATGCACATGAACTGCTGTGCTGGTGCTAATCACAGAAAGTGGAACTTGCCTCAGCTGGGCCAGGTGTGAGGAGCCCTTCCTTAGGATACCGCTTTAGCTAGGGTTGTTAGGTCCTGAACCGATGCTCTTTGCAGCTGGCCACTGGATGTGTCAGCCCTGAGCCTTCCTGGCAGGAACCCAGTGCAGACCAGTGGGAGACACTGCCTGAGACTGGCCCTCAGCCACCTTCTTGGAGCTACAAACAATCCAGAGTTTGTGGTTGCCTCTGCTGGGCCCAAGTACACACGGAAATATCAAGCTGCACACCTAGGCTGGCTTTTACCCACAGTGGGCCTGGCGGAAGGTCTGCTTAAAAGGCCAAGGTTCCCTGAGTCCTGCCTCTTGTAGCCTCTGTCTGCTTACTGCTTGTTGGATTCAGCCACTGAAAAAACCATTGGTAGAGTCTAGAGCAGGGGTCTCAAACTTGAGCCCACGGGCCGCGAGTTTGAGACCCCTGGTAGAGCCTGCAGCAATTCAGGAATTATGAAAGGTAGTGGGTGTGGCTCCACCCCTCTGCCCCAGATGTGAGTCTGTCCAGACTTTTTTCACAGACCTCAGTAGGGTGTGTCCCCAGGAGTCTGGTGGGTATGCCCTCTGAGACCCAGAGGTATGGTCTGCATGCACTTCAGACAGTTTCAATTGAATCTCCCATGAGGTGGAATTATCAGTCTTAGACTCAGTAGCTTGGGGGCAGGGGGTAGCTCTGGCCCAACACCAGAAAACTGAGCCACTGATGTGCCCCCTGCTTCCTGGCCTCTCAGAATGACCCTAACCCTGAATGGAGCAGGAGAGACTCCTGAGGGCGGAGCTGTTGCTTTTCCTCAGGCTGATGCTGCACAAAGGGGATACTCTGCCCAAGAAAGATGGCAACTGCAGTATTGGAGAATGATTCAGCACAGGGATTTGGTGGCCATTCCCCACAGTGTCTCTCTCTGGGCCTCCAACATTACACTCTCCTCACGCAACTCCAGTTCTCTCAGCTCTCCCTCTGTTGGAGCCCCGGATAAATGGCTTTGAATGAGATTTTCTGCACAGGCCCTTTAAGATGGAGCTTGCACCTCTGAAAGCTCAGTCTGTTTCTTGCAGAGAGAAACCCAGCTCTTTTCACGTCCAAATGCTGTGTGGGCATCTCTTCTAGGCTCTGAAGCTCTAGGGTGGGGATCCGGGCCTGGGGCTGAGCACCCACATCTCTCAGGTGACCCTCCCTACAGTGAGAGTCCCTCTGGACCTCAGCTGCCACTCACTCTTGGGAGCAAGGAAGTCCCCTCCGCATCTCCTCCCTTCCTACCAGTCTCAGTGTGACTTCTTCTGTGACCCTTGGCTATAGACTCCTCTTCATTTAGTCCAAAGTTGGTTTTTCAAAATGACTGTTCTTAAATTAAGTTGTAATCCAATTTGGTCCTGACAGGTGGCAGTTGGAATGTTTGCCTACTCTATCTTGGAATCTTATGGTTGTGGCATTTCAAATGTCAAAGATGAAACTGAGGACAAGGCAATATATGAAGACTGTGATTTGTCATCAGATACAGATGAGGACAAGCTAATGGATGGGAGTTTTGACAGTGATGGAGAGTTGTATGAATTTTATGATGAATAAAACTTGAGTTCAATAACTTTATGTAATACCTTTTTTTTTAAATTTTGGTGCATCTTATACACAGGGAAATACAGTATATATATATAACTGTATAATCTTTGGGTCTTGCATTGAGAAAGGGTTTTATAAAAATGATCCCAGAGCAAGCATAAGTAAAACATTGATAGTTGTGAATGTCCTGAAACAAAAATAAAGCCAACATTTTAAAAACAAACAAACTAGTATTTACAACATAAACAAAAGCTGAGCATTTTAATATAAAAGAGCCTTTAAAATTCAAGAGAAAGATGAGGACCTTTTTCAAAATAGACAAAATGTATAAAGCATCTATGGACATACCACCCTGAATGTGTCCGATCTCGTCTGATCTCGGAAGCTAAGCAGGGTTGGGCCTGGTTAGTACTTGGATGGGAGACAAAATGTATAGGCAGGCAATTTACCAAATGAGAGAGAGAGGTGGCCAGAAAACATATTACAATAACTTGTCTGCAGTTAGCATTGAAATGCAAGCTCAATGCAATTCATTTTCTGCTATTTTAATGCCCCCCAAGGGGCTAATAAAGGTTAGTGTTCAGTCTTGGTGAAGATGCAGAGAAAGAGAAGCTCAAATGCTGATTATGATGGCTGGCAAATTGATTGAATCTTTCTGAAAGTCTCTTCATTATATATCTTATACAGTATAAATTACATATATCTTTACCATGAACATAACCTTTGCAACAGCAGTTTTATCTCTAGGAATTTCTCATGAGAAAAATGCTGAAGAATTCCACAGAGATTTAGTTACAAGGACTTTCATAATAATGTTGCTACAGTAACCCTAAGTTAGAAATCAAATATCTATAACATTTGAAGTTATTAAATAAATTATGACTTATTCATGTGATTTATACAGCCATTAAAAACAATTATAGGCTAGATATTAGGTGATATTTAAGAACTAATTTTAATATGATTAAGGGTAGTAGCAGTTTATTGTTATGTTTTCCTTTAAAGGTCTGTTAGAAACTCTCCCCTATCACAAAAATTAGGGGATATTTTAAAATGAATATAAAGCAATAAAGTATCCCCTAATTTTTGTGAGCCGTATTCATTCAGAAATAGGTGAAATATCATGTCTTCACTTAGATTATTTTAAAATACTGCATCCTTGCCCATGCCAAAATATATATGCAGGTAAGATAGATGACAGATAACCAGACTCTGGAGGCCCCTACTCTGTGACTCTGGGCATGTGACTCTGCAATGGTCCCCATGTGTTGTGGGCTGAGAATAGAGCCTACTTCTTCAGTTGTTGTGGAGGTTGAATAAGACAATGCTGGTATTACTATGTGTCAAGCACAAAGTCAGGAGATTTCCCAGGATGTGCAACATGCGAGATCATAGTAGGAACTCAGAGACACAACCACTCTGGTTTTGAAAAGTTAGCTTCTTTCTTTGAACTGATGTCCAAATTTTGGTGGTACAGGGCAGGAAAGCCCTGAGGAAGACAGAAAACCAGTGAGGAGAACCCCAAGCCACTGGGAGAGAGGCAGAGACCAGCAAAGAGAGCTACTTAATGGGTAAGAGTGTATCTGATAGAGAAAAAAGAAATACAACTTTCCAAATTTTGCCAGAAGCTTTCCTGACTGCCTGTAATAACCGAAAGGCAATAGCAATGGGGCAGGAATTGGATGAGGAGGCCAGTCCACCAGTTCAAAAATAACTTAAGATCCTGCTGTCAAAGCCACTGGCTCCTTCTCTGGTAGCCCGTACTCATGATGGGTTTTCCTTCTGGAACATCATTTTCATTCAGGTAGGAGCTTTACTGTTGGATGCAAAAGACTGACAAGTTTAGGGATGGGGGAAGTTTACCCTCTTAATTATCCTGTCTGGTCTAATAATAAAATTGACATAAGACAGATAAACAGGAGAAAGTGACTAAATTTATTCTGTACTTATATATAGGGATAAGAAATGAGATCCAAGGACAAATACGACAGGTGACGCTTACATGCTACCTTGAGCTAAGGAGAAAGGGAACTAGTGGTTTAGACTTCAAAGGGCAGGAAGGCAATTCATATGCAGATGAAGAAGCAAATGTTTGGTACCCAAATGTTGCAGGGCCATCTTTAGCAATGGAACACAGAGAGGACTTTGATTGAAGGGCCTTTACTAGATTTCTCCCTGTCCATCACACCTAGTTTATATTAAACTGTAGTTGTCTGTGATGATTGTGTTGTAGGAAGCAATGCCGGAGGGAGGAGTGTTGTGGACCGTAAATGGCAAAAAGCCATTGTAGATTCAAGGCTTAGCAAAAGGCTAAGTTCTCCCCACTCCATCTCCATATTTGGCTATGATGCTGAGTATTTGCACCCACTCCACTTGCTTCCTTGGGTTGCTGGAAGCAATATACATGCCCTTCCTCTGACTCTTTGTTTGTTTTTGGATGTTGGTAGATTTCACTAATGCATCCTGTTTTATGCCTTGGGAGAGTTCCTGTCTTAGCCTTGGATGTGCAACTTTGTATCAGGGTCCTTGATCTGCATATGGCTATATAATAAAGCAAACTGGGGCTATGGGGCACTCGGATACTGCCAGGCAGTTTGAAGAGTCCTCCCAGTCCCATCGTTTTTGTTTTGAAAATTTTGTTTTCTTTTTTTTTTTTTAATGAATGCTCTTTTATTATTTTATTTTATTCATTCATTTTAGAGAGGAGAGAGAGAGAGAGAGAGAAGGGGGAGGAGCAGGAAGCATCAACTCCCATATGTGCCTTGACCAGGTGAGCTCAGGGTTTCGAACCAGCGACCTCAGTGTTTCCAGGTCGACGCTTTATCCACTGTGCCACCACAGGTCAGGCGAAAAATTTGTTTTCTTAATTCCGCACCATTATTAGGAGCTGTGCTGGTCCGCGGCAAGTGGCACCCGAACAGATGACTTGAGTACGAGGAAACTAAAACTGAAGGAAGGTGGTGGAACTCCCCAAAGTGAAGTGTGCACAGTGAGTAAAGAAAGTTTTGGGGGAAAGTGTAGTCAGGAGTAAAAGATTATGGGACAGATAGGGTAAAAAATAAGGGACCTTTATGTAGAAATGTTTCCATATGAAGACAAATCATTGTCTGAAGAGTATCAGGGTGAGCTGGAAACAGAGGGATGTGAATACGAGGATAACTTGGAGCCTGAGGATGACAGGGAGGATAAAAAATCCGTGGCTATGGCTGCCTTAGCCACGGGGCCAACACTGCCCTCAGCTCCTTCCTACATTCAACCCTCTGCTCCTCTGTTCCCTTATTGGGCTGATTGCGGAGTCTATAGCTCAAACTCTGGGAAATCCCCTCTCCAACAATCTATAGACCAGGCTCAAATGTAGGGGAAACAATAGATGATGGCTTTACCCATTTTCCTGTTGTAGAAATACAGGATGATACAGGGAGACTAGTGCAAGAACATGAACCTGTACCTTTTAGAACTCTGAAAGAGCTTAAGCTTGCTTGTGTTCAGGATGGGCCTACTGCCCCTTTTTCACTCGATTTATTAGATACTATTAGGGCAAAGGCTTTTCCCCCAAATGACTGGAAGGCGATTGCTTGTGCCTGTCTCTCCAGGGGTGATTATTTGCTGTGGAAGTTGGACTTTCTTGAGAATGGAAAGGAGACTCAGGTATCAGGAAGATTGCAGCTTTTCCTGTCATGGTCTGATTTTCTTTAATGTTTTGACTGCAGTCTTCTGAACTATCATTTTGTTTCTTTCTTCTTCTTTGCCTGGAGGTTGAGGCAGGGGACCTGTGTTGGATCTGACTATAGAAAATATCCCAGCAGCTGCCAAGAGCAAATTTTCTCAAGGGAGATTTTGTTTAGTCACATCCTTCAGTCCCTCTGTCTGAAAATGCCCTGACTAATATCAGGCAGGCATCTTTCTAATCTGGATGTGCTCTGAAATCCCAGGTTTGTCTCTGGTTTGTCTGGTTCATCTAATTCTTGTCTCTGTGTAGTCTTTGTTTAATGTTGTCTAAAATGTGTCTGTTTTTAAGGCCTGAATTAAGTTTTTTTGCATGCAAAAATTGGAAATGGTGGCTCTAATATTTAGAAAAAATAAAATGTTTTTTAAAACTTGTAAGGAGCACTCATTTAAATTTAAATAGAATAGAATAGAATGTAGATCCTTAAGACTTACGATATGGTTAGTGCACTGTGAGGTGTGTTCAGAGTTAGGAGCCAAATAGCAACTAAAGTATTAGGATTGATCAAAGTTATATGTTATACTTGTGTTTTTGTGCATAAATTGTCTTGTTTATGTGTAAGGTTATACTCAGGCAAAACAAAAGGAATTGAGCAAAATTAAGCAGGGCCCTAATAAGTCATTTCCAGAATTTGTCTCATGGCTAATTCAGGCAGTTAGAAGAATAGTATAAGGATGCTAATTCTGCTTCTCAGGCCACATCCTGCAAAAGGGGCCCCAAGGAAATCGGTGATTTGGCTCCTCTGATTTTGCCAATTGGATTAAGAAAAAAGAGGTCAGGAACACCCTGAAATGGAACTAACAATACAAGGGTATAAATTTAAAGGACTTTTAGTTACTGGTGGAGCTGATGTATCTGTTATTGCTAAGCCACATTGGTCTCCTTCCTGGCCCACTCATGTAGCAGCCACAGAATTACAAGGTGTATAGGGCAGAGTAAATCCCCTCAACAAAGTTCTAGTTTTTTACATTGGGAAGATTAAGAAGGTCATTCTGGATTTTTTCAGCCTTATGTGCTCCCTGGATTACCAGTGAATTTGTGGGGTAGAGATGTTTTGAAAAATATGGGAGCATTGCTTGTCAGTCCTAATAGTTTAGTTAGCACTCAAATGCTTGATCAGGAATTTTTGCCACTAAGGGCTTAGGAAAAGAAGAGCAGGAAATTCTCACCCCCATAAAAGTGGCACCCAATACCAGAAGGCATGGGTTAGTGTATCAAAATTTAGCATAGAGGCCTTGGTAGTTCCTGCTACCCCAATAATGCATTGTGCAGACCCAATTACTTGGAAATCAGATAATCCTGTATGGGTAGACCAATGGCCCCTTTCTCAGGAGCAACTTGGGGCAGCTGCTCAATTGGTACAAGAGCAGTTACAGCTTGGGCACATTGAACCATCTAATAGTCCATGGAATACGCCTATATTTCTCATTAAAAAGAAATCAGAAACTGTTAGGAGACATTAATTGGCTTAGACCTTCCTTGAAATTAACTACTGGGGAACTGACTCTTTTATATTCTTAGAGGCTCAGCTGAACCAGCTTTTCTTCAGCTACTTACACCTGCGGATAACAAGCTTTTAAGCTTGTAGAAAAAGCCTTGCAACAAGCACAACTAAAATGCATAAATCCTGAAGAATCAATTGCCTTACTAATTTGTCCCTCAAGTTACACTCCAACGGGACTATTGTGGCAAGCTTCATATCCTATTGAATGGATTCATTTTGCTGTTCTCCATATTTTGATCTTGTTGCCTCCTTGATTATCAAGGGGTATAGGCAACCCTTACAGCTTATAGGTTTTGAGCCTCAAAATTATTGTTGTTTCTTTTTTCAAAGGATCAACAACAATGGCTCTGGGAAACTTCCACAAAATGGCAAATTGCTTTTGCAAATTTTACAGGCCAAATTGATTCTCACTATTTATTTATGGTTGTTTCCACTATAGAGACTACTGTCTTAGGGACAAATGCTGACAAACTATTTCAGCAATTTCTCCTTCTTCAAAGACTTGTACATCAACATAGAGCTCCATGTTTCATAGGACATACTTGAGCTCACTCTATGCTCCCTGGAGCTTTAGCACAAGGGAATACCCTTGTTGATCAAACTACCCAAAAGAAAATTATTGGAGCAACCATGATAGATCAAGCAATTCAGTCTCATACTATTCATCACCAGAACGCTGCAGCCCTGCATAAACAGTTTCAACTTTACCAATGGCAGATTGGTAAATCCTGTCCGAGGTGTCCTATACTACAATCTGTCCCTTCATTTGGAGTTAACCCTCAAGGACTCCTACCAGGACAACTTTGGCAAATGGATGTTACTCATATACCTTCATTTGGCAAACAGTCCTATGTCCACGTTACAGTGGATACTTATTCTGGATTTATGGTAGCCTCTTCTAGGACAGGAGAGGCTGCTAAGCATGTTATAGCTCATTGTCTGTATGCATTTTTTATTATTGGACTTCTTGATGTGATTAAAACTGACAATGTTCTTGCATATGTAGCAAAAGCATTTACTATATTTTATCAAACCTTTCGAATTATGGGTATTTCTTACAATCTTTAAAGTCAAGGTATTAAAGTGTACCCAGCAAATATTTAAGGTCAATTTTAAAAATATAAAAGGGAGAGTCATATCCTGGAATTCCTGTAAATCTACTTTATCTTTTAAAAATTTTTCTTTTGAATGTTGATGAACAGGAGACGCCAAATCCTTTTCTCCTGCAAACTTCTACCCTCTTTTATTTGATCCAGCTAATAACACTGTTTTGTCTTTTTCCAAATAGCTCCAGATATACAGAAAAGATTTATATAGGCAAATGGGGATCCTCAAACCCCTCAGCGAGATCTTCTAAAGCCCAAAAGAGATCAGGTGAAATACTAGCTCTTGGGATACACCCTCAAAAGGCTCCAATGCCCCAACGGGGCTTCATAGAACTCCCTCTGGACCCTGCTTCAATACTGGAAAGGAAGGTCATTGAGGCAAAGCCTGCCAGGCTTACATGCCTTTGCTGTGACGAAGAAGGGACACTGGAAGGTAGGCTTCCCCCTCGCTCCTCTAAGGGAGGGTTCAGTCTCTTCCAGCCCTGTTCCAGCCACCTGTTACCTAACCTTGCCCAGAATACTGGGCTTTGCCACTGAAGGCTAAAAGGTGCCCAGGGCCATCGGCCCCATCTATGACACTGTGGACGAGCCTATGGTATTTCTTTCAAGTAGCAGGTAAACTGATTTCATTTACGCAAGGGCCACTTAACTATGTCTTACCTGAATATTCTGGTATTTTATTCTTCCCTTGAAGATCTCTGTTGTGGGTGTTGATAGTCCTATTTTCTGCTGCTTTGTTTAATATATAGTTTTCCTTTATTCCTCCTGCCTCAATGCCCCATTCATATTTTAGGCTGGGACCTACTCCTAATTTAGAGCTTTTTTTCCCCTTTTTTGCCAACTTACAAATTTACCTCTGCCACCCAGCTTAGTGTATCCCAAGGTTCTCCTTACCACCCCATGGCTGTAAAGCTCCAGTATAAGGCCCCTGGGTTCATCTTTCCAGTTTAAAGAAAACGGAAACTCCATCTTCATGCGTGCTGCGGATGGCTTTTCCAGTCTACCTGGGCCATTACCAGCTAGAAGCAGCAGTCTTTGGGACTTGGATGTGAGCTGCAAAGTATAGAAGTGTGACGACAGCAATTCCAGTGCCATGTGGACTTTTCCTGGATTCGCTTCCTGGACTCCTGCTCCTGTGACAGCTTTTGATGGACTGAACTGGGGTTGGGTTGCATTTGCAGAAATTTGAAATGATGTTGGTGCCAACTTGGACTTGGTGAACATGTTAAGGACACTACTCTTTTATGGATTCTTGTTGTATTGGCCAAGAGTTTGCTTAAAGTCTTTAATCATGTGTCATGTATTAGAATGTTTGTTTGGGTATCTGTTAGCATTGACTATACTAACTTTGTGTTTGTTCTGTATTTTTTTTTGTCTGCCTCCAAATTAGAATCTAGGAGACTAGGAAATCAGATGAGTGCAAATCTCAGCACACAAATTAAAAATAAAAAAGAAAAGGAGGATATATTGTGGACCGTAAATGGCAAAAAGCCATTGTAGATTCGAGGCTTAGCAAAAGGCTAAGTTCTCCCCACTCCATCTCCATATTTGGCTATGATGCTGAGTATTTGTACCCACTCCACTTGCTTCCTTGGGTTGCTGGAAGCAATATACATGCCCTTCCTCTGACTCTTTGTTTGTTTTTGGATGTTGGTAGATTTCACTAATGCATCCTGTTTTATGCCTTGGGAGAGTTCCTGTCTTAGCCTTGGATGTACAACTTTGTATCAGGGTCCTTGATTTGCATATGGCTATATAATAAAGCAAACTGGGGCTATGGGGCACTCAGATACTGCCAGGCAGTTTGAAGAGTCCTCCCGGTCCCATCGTTTTTGTTTTGATAAGTGTGTTTTCTTAATTCCGCACCATTATTAGGAGCTATGCTGGTCCGCGGCAGAGGAGACACTCAGACAACTTAATTAATAGAAGAAGTAGAATTTATTAGTGATAGGGTTGCAGGTGGGGGCCATGACCCCCTCCACTCTTAAGTGGGCAGAGGACATTGACAAACTGGACTTTCCAGATCACCTTTTCCCAGGCATCTGGACTGACTCACCTGGGTTACTTATGTTAATCCTTTTTACCCCCATAAGGACTACCAACCCCCACTCTTGAATCCTCTATTTAACCCTACCTGTTAGAGAACCGGTTGCTGACCTCACCTTAGGAGTCAGCCCAGCCGATGACCCCCTAATAAACTTTTCTTGCCTGAACTTGGGAGTCCTCCTTCAGCTGAGCTTTCATTTTGGTGCTGAAACCCGGGAGGGGCACCTGCCATGACCTGCTGGATGGCCCTTCTCTCCTGCTTCCCTTCCCCTGGGCTTGATGCGCCTTCTGGCTGCCCCTCCTGAACCTGCCAAGAGGACACCCTTCTCCGGGGCTTTCCACCCTTGCCATTGCTGACCCTGCAAGGATCACTGGCCTGATTTCTTCTCTCACAGGCGAGTAACGAGTTCTCCTAGTTCTTACGTCTCCTGCTTCTCTCTCTCTCTTGGCTCCTGGTCTCTCAAAAGTCCTAGCACTAGGCCAGGAAGACTCTCTTGGCCTCTGGGCCTGATCCTCACAGATCTGGGGATGCCCAATTTGTGAGTGATCCTCGCTCTTGCTCTTGGAGACTGGCCAGGGAACAGGGACACCTCTTCCCTTGGCCCTTCATCCTTCTAGGATTTCTCACACTCACCCTTCATAGTCTCCAACTTCGTATCATGGGAGCATTGCAATCTTGCCCTCACAAGGACACCCCATTAGGATGCCTCCTTTGGAATCTCGACTCTCTTGGTCTCTGAGGAGTAGTCAGACACAAAAGACTTATCTATTACTGTAATACTGCCTGACACCAATATTGACTAGATAATGGGTCTCAATGGTCCAAAAATGGCACTTTTGATTTTTAACACACTTCAAGACCTTGATAACTTTTGTCAACGCAATGGCAAGTTGTTGGAAATCCCCTACGTTCAGGCCTTCTTTACTCTCCACTCTTGTCCCTTTCTCTGTCAAACCTGTTCCACTTATCAAATCCTCTCAGCATGCTCCAAACCTCCTCCTCCTTCCTACAAAATTCTGACTCTCCTTCTTTTGATCCAGCTGATCATGCTGTCTCTCTGTCTGCTTCCTCTCTTCCTCCCCCCTATGCTGACAACTCCCCGCCATCTGGGGATCATTCAAGCTCAGGATACTGGCCTCCCAGACCTCCTTTCCTTCCTCATACTCACTTCCGTACAAGTCAACGTACTTCCCAGGACCCTCTGGCTCCCCTCCTCCCTCTCCGTAAGGTAGTAGTGCTGAGGGAATTGTTAGAGTCCATGTTCCGTTCTCTCTCTCAGACCTGTCACAGATAGAGAAGAGACCAGGCTCTTTCTCCACAGACCCAGACACCTACATAAAGGAATTTAAATACCTAACCCAGTCTTATGATCTGACCTGGCATGACCTCTATATCATTTTGTCTTCCACCTTACTACCCGAAGAGAAGGAGCTAGTCTCACTGGCTACACAGGCACATGCTGAGGACTTCCACAGGACAGACAATCAAAAACCTGTGGGAGTGGCAGCCATTCCCCGGGAAGACCTTAATTGGGACTATCAAATTGACAAACCTGGCAGAGACCTTCATAACTGTATGGTCACCTGCTTAAAAGTAGGACTCCAAGAGGCCACTTACAGGTAATTAATTACAAAAAACTCCAAGAAATTACACAACAAGTGGACAAAAATCTGACCCAATTCCACTCCCGCCTAACAAAGGCAGTCCAAAAATATACTAAAATCGACCCCAATTTGGTTGAGGGGGGCATAGTTCTTAACAATTATTTCATCACCCAATCAGCCCCTGATATACAGAAAAAGCTTAAAAAGGAAGAGGAGGCTACTCAAACCCCTCAGTGAGATCTCCTGAGCACGACTTTTAAGGTCTATAATGACAAAGAGGTCAGACAGAACCCAAAGAGATCAGGCAAAATACCAGCTTTTGGTGGCCCCCCAAAGGCTCCAATGCCCCTAAGGGGCCTTGTAAGACTCCACTGGGGCCCTGCTTCAACTGTGGAAAGGAAGGTCACTGGGCAAAAGCCTGTCTGGTTCCTTGGCCCCCACCAAGTCCTTGCCCTTGCTGTGGGAAAAAGGGACACTGGAAGGTAGAGTGCCCCCTTGCTCCTCCAAGGGAGGGTTCAGTCTCTCCCACCCCTACCCAGCCACCTGTGACCTAACTTTACCCAGTCTGCTGGGATTTGCTACTGAAGACTGAAGGTGCCCAGGGCCATTGGCCCTATCGCACATCACTATCAAAGAGCCTAGGGTAATCATCCAAGTAGCAAGTAAGCCGATCTCATTTCTTACAGACATGGGGGCCACTTACTCTGCCTTGCTGAAATATTTGGGTCCTGCTCATCCCTTGAAGATATCTGTTGTGGTTGTTGATGGTCTTATTTCCTCCTTATTGGCCACGGATCCACTGCCTTGTCTAATACATGGTGTCTCCTTTGCACACTCTTTTCCCCTCCTGCCTCAATGCCCTATGCCTATTTTAGGCCAGAACCTACTCTCCAAATTCAGAGCCTTTCTCTCCTTTCACTTCCCATCCTCAGAGTTGGCCCTGTTACTGCTTCTTGGCCAGCCATATTTTCCCACTTCTGTTACAAATTTACCTCTACCACTCAGCATAGTGAATCCCAAGGTTCTCCTCACCACCTCCACAACTGCAAAGCTCCAGGAAAAGGCCCCCTAGTTTCATCTCTCTAGATTAAAAAAGATGAGAACTCCATCACCACACATGCCCTTTCAGTCTACCTGAATCATTGCCCAGATATACCTGTTCCCTCGTAGGGCCCACCAATGTCAGACTGATTAAAATCCCAGAAGAAGAGCCCATTTGGTCCCTGTCTCCTGCGCCTTTTCTCTAATTTTCTCCAGGACCGCCTGAAGGCCTTCACTAACCAGACTGTTCACGAGCTCCTATTATTTCAAGCCATCTACCAGAAGGTCCCTACTTTGCCACCGCAGCCCAAGGCCAGCTGCCCCTTCCCATAACTTGCTGCCCCTAGTCAGCAGGCAGCAGTTACAGAAAAATGATCATCACCCATTAACCAAATAATGAAAGGCTGGAATGATAGGGTTGCAGGTGGGAGTCATAACCCCCTCCTCCCTTAAGTGGACAAAGGGACATTGACAAACTAGACTTTCCAGATCACTTTTCCCCAGGCATCTGGACTGACTCACCTGGGTGTGGAAGGTCCCCTAGTTTATTTACGGTTAATCCTCTTTTCCCATAATGACTTCCAGCCCCCACCCTTGAATCCCCTATTTAACCCTACCTGTTAGAGAACTGGTCACTGACCTCCTTCTTAGGAGTCAGCCTGGCAGATGACCCCCTAATAAACTTTTCTTGCCTGAACTCAGTCCTTCTTTGGTTGACCTTACAATTATTATTAGACAGTGGAGCATGTGGGGCTAGTAGCACCAAAGCATGAACTCCCTGGATTAAATTTTCTTACAGGTTATATACCTTTACAGTATCCAAGTGATGGGCACGTGATTCCTTTGTTAAGGTTTCCCAGGACTCAAGGAGAGAGGAGGGGAAGTTTCAGCAAGGGGGGGAAGGGTTCCCTGATTACTGCTTGTAGCTATATACAGATCTTACTTTCCTAGCTTTGTGTTGCAAAGTGGCTCCAAGCAACCATTTAGAGAATTATGGGATGTAGTTAATTTATAACTGGTTGACTCAGTTATCCCTGCTGGCTCCTTTACCTTGTGTTCTTCTGGTTTCTCTCCTCTTAAGGGAGAAGGGAGAGAACTCCCAACTCCTACCTTCCTTCAGCATGACTCATAGTGGAACATGCATTGAACCTTAGGGTGATTTGTTCTGGGCTTCCTTTGACCCTAGTTTGAGCCATGGTTGGTCTGTCTTTCCAACCCCAGACTCCTCCTCCCTTTGCTATTTTCACCTCGAACACCACTTCAGTAGGAGGGTCTGTGGGGTCATAATAAATATAAGGTTGGTTATGGCCTGGGTCACATACTGAATATTGAGTCTGATGATAGGTACAGGTCTCTTTTTTAGTTCCTTTACACTCATAGAAGCTATAGAAAAGCAAGGTAGTGGAGACTTTTTGACCTTTCTTGGTGATATGGATACACAGTTCATATTCTTCTGCCCTAGTTCCCCTCCCTCCCTAGAGTCCTACTGTAAAGAGCCCCATGGTGAGGTTCCTGAGGTTTTGGCTATGTGTGGACCAGCCAGCTTCTGGTTTGTGACTGGAGCAGGGCATGTTGTCTTTCTTAAAGTCAACTTACAAGGGTTGGTGGGGCCAGTCTCTGCTATCCATGAGGATGTTTCTGCAGGGGCAATGGGCTTTAGCTGGCTGTGGTTAATACAGGCAGGTATCACAGTGTAAGGTCCTTTCCAGCTGGGTCGGAGGAGAGCTGGATTTGAACTTGACTCACACCTGGTCTTCTTTGGTAGATCTGAGCCTTCTTCTTCAAGACCTTGTATCCATTCTTCTCTAGGTGACATAGATGCTCGTCTGTTCCTCGAGCACATCCTTGGAGAGTCTCGTGACCCAGCAACAGGTCATCCATGTACTGAAGCAGGACACATCTAATGTCCTGTGCAGGAAACCGCTGGAGGTCCCAAGTAAGGGCCTCCTCAAAGATGGTGGGGAGTTCTTGAACCCTTGTGGGATCCTAGTCCAGGTGTACTGCACCTTTGCCCCTGTAGCCAGGTCCTCCTGTTGGAAGACAAATAGATCCTGGCTTTCAGGAACCAGTCTTATACTAAAGAAGGCATCTCTTAAGTCCAAGCAAGTGAACCAGGAGACGCGGGCATGAAGTAGGCTTAAGAGAGTGTAGGGGTACAGAGTCACTGCTGCCTCATTTATGACTCTCAAGTCCTATACTGGCCGATGATCACTGGTTCCTGGTTTTCTGATAGGGAGCAAAGGACTATTCCAGTGTGAATGGCACAGGATAATAATGCCATGCTCCTTGAGTCTCTGTAAATGCACCTGAATTTCTTCTAAGCCTTCTCTAGGAATTGGGTATTGTTTCTGGATGACAGGTAGTACCCTAGGCTTTAACTCTATCTGCACTGGCACTTGGTTTTTTGCCAGCCTGGGAGGACTGTCCTCAGCCCATACTCCATTTCTGAGTCAGTCTCTAGCTGGGTGGCTTCCCAGACTCAGTAGCAAAAATCCTTCATTCCTCCTATCTGGAGATGGTTAGAGTTAGAACTAGTCTAGGCTTAGGCACTTGCAAGTCTAGCCAGCTATTGTCAGCAAAAGATATAGTAGCCTTTAGTTTGCTTAGCAGATTGCACCCGAGCAGGGACACTGGACAGTCAGGCATGAACAAAAACTGATGCATAACCTCATGACCTCCTATAGGACATTTATGGGCAGGCAGAATGCCTATTCCGCTTGTTTTCCTGTGGCTCCTACAATGTCCACCCTATGGGTAGAGAGTGGCACCACTGGCCAGGTCACTACTTAGTGTTCAGCCCCTGTATCAATCAGAAAGTCAATCAGTTGACCCCCTACCATCATATGGACCATAGACTCATTGGGGGCCCCTGAGTCCGGTCACCCTCAGTCCAAGGGGACTCCTCAGCTACATTGAACAGTGTCTTCCTCTTTGAAGGTGGCGCAAGGACACCTCCCCCTTGTCCCAGTTGGGATATTTATTTTTTCAATGACTGGTTCTCTGGTAGATGGCACACTGATCACACCACAAGGGGGTCCTGCCTGACTGTCCTTTCTTTCCCTTGCCTGTCTTCTTCCCATTTTCAAATGGGCGAGGCTTTCCTTTGCCCTTGTGCTGAAGGGCAGCAGCTGTGAGCTCAGCCTCCTTCTTCATTTAGCGCTCATCCTCTTGCCTACAACCTCTCTGTTGACATAGACCTTATTGGCTACTCCCAGGAGTTGGGAAATGTTCATCCCAGAAAAGATTTTTAATTTCTAGAGCTTCCTTTATATATCTTCTGCACTCTGGCTGATGAAGGCCATATTAACCATTCTCTGGTTTTCTGGACTTTCTGGATCGAAAGGAGTATAGACTCTGTAGGCCTCACATAATTTCTCATAAAAGTCACCCAGACTTTCGGCCTTCCTTTGCAAAGTCTCTGCTACTTTGTTGATATTAGTGGCCTTCTGGCTTTCCTTATGGAAGCCTTGGAGGAGAGCCTCTCTGTATCTTCTGAGCCATCTCTGGCCTTCCACTATATTCAGGTCCCACTTAAGATCCTATCTTGGCATTTGGACCCTTACATATTCCTGGGGGTTCTGGTATTCCTCAGGGGTATTTCTCTCTAGCCATTTAGTCACTGTCTGTATTATTCAGCATCTTTCTTTCATGTTGAACACAGAGAGGAGCAATTGATAGCAATTTGCCCATGTGGGATTGTGGGTCTGGAATATGGATTGCATGAGATCTATTAAAGCCTGAGGTTTTTCTATAGAAGAGGGAGTGTGGTGCTTCCAATTGAGGAGGTCAGTAGTGGTGACAGGTTGGTACACCAGCACCTGCTGTTCTGCCATCCACCCCTGTTCATTTATCACTGTGTTCCTAATTTCTCTCAGAGGCATGTACTCTGAGCCCTGTCTTTGAGTGCAATCTCCCACCTAGGGGATGAGAGCCTGGACCTGATTCTGGCGGGGCAGTGGGAGGCACCTCTGGCTTGGGTGAGCTTACTCTGGGACTTGATAGATCTGGTGATGATGGGTCTGAGTTAGTAGCCTTGTCTGGGGTAGACAGGGTGCCAAGTATGGAAGGGAAAAGCCTTGCTGGTGCATAAGGTAGAAGAGCCAAAGTTTTTGCTTCTTCTGGTTCACTAGGAGTTAAAGGTTCTGGCACTGGAGTGGCAGTGGCTCTCTGGGTTTGGTGGAAGGCTTCCCTGCATTAGTTATTAACAGAGTGAAAGCCTGACCTCTAAGCCAAGGTGGAGGGTGCTATACCAGTGTGAACCAGGTGCTGATGTAGGGAAACTGTTTGGGGTAGCCTGGATCTCTAGTGACTACCTGCCACACTTTCTGCACAAGGGACCTATCCAGGCTCCCTTCTGCTTGCCACCCCACCCCAAAATCAGGCCATTCTAGTTCACACAAGGTCCTCAATTTCTCCGGGGACATAATAACTCTGTAATCCTTTGAGAACCCTTTCTTAAAGTTCTTGATCATCATGTCTGGGGAGTAGGTTTTCTCTGTGAACCTCTCATGCCTCCCAGACAAACACCAGTCATGCCACAAGAATGGATTGGGGGTAAGGTACAGGAAACTTGGAGGGGACACCACTTGCTTTGTCCATCACTGGCCACTCCCTTCGTGGAGATATTGGACTCTCTTGGCTTATGACAGGCTGATATAAACTGTCAGCATGCAATTTTGCCTTGTAGCCATAGGAAGTGCCCTATGGAACCATGGTTGGGGACTCAACACTCACTTCGGCCCTGTGGGGGAGAGTCGGAACCCTCTCTCAGTGTCTGTCTTATTCACTCCACACTCACTCTCTTTCACACAACCTACTACCACATCTAACCTGTCCTGTGAAGAGTGATCAGTCGCCACTCCTAACCTATGGAAGGCAATCAGTCACTTTCCGAAGGTGATCAGACCTCCCTTCTGCCCAGTAAGGTAAGAAGACCTCAGCTAGCTACCCTTGCCCAGCATGTCTTACCATGCTTTAGACATGCTCCTGCTTTCCTGTTCCTCCTTTGTCTAATACTTTCTGGGACTGGCAGATGGGATTTAACCCTTCCGTCTGTGAGGTGTCCACACAGGGAAATACCCAGTGCACACTCAGTGGGCACATCTGCAGGGCGGTTTAGGGGTTCCCAAGTGGGGTACCTGAAGTTCGCCAAACGTGAGCATCATTCCTCCTCACTTCCCAGCCAATGCACCAGAAATCTGCTGCAGGAAGTGGCACCTGAGGGAGGAGACACTCAGACAACTTAACTAACAGAGGAAGGAGAATTTATTAGTAGCTGGCAGAGCATGTGGGACCAGTAGCACCAAAGCATGAGCTCCCTGAATTAGATTTTTTTTTTTACAGCTTATATACCTTTACAGTATTCAAGCAATGGGCACGTGATTCCTTTGTTTAAGGTTTCCCAGGACTCAAGGAGAGGGAAGGGGGAGTTTCAGTAGGGTCAGCAAGGGGGAAGGGGTTCCCTGATTACTGGTCGTAGCTACATACAGATTCTGCTTTTCTCGCTTTGTGTTGCAAGTGGCTCCAAGCAACCATTTAGAGAACTATGGGATGTAGTTAATTTATAACTGGCTGACTCAGTTATCCCTGCTGGCTCCATTCCCTTGTATTCTTCTGGTTTCTCCCCTCTCAAGGGAGAAGGGAGGCTTGCTCCCTCCCCAATAGCTCCCTTCCTGGAGCAAGTCTGCTATCTAAATTCTTTTAGGCTCTTAGAAGGACGGTCAAAGATTCTTCTTGAGCCTTTTATTTCTTAAAAATAACCATCGTAACATAATTAATATTTTAAAAAGGGATATTTTGGGGTTGCAAAGTCTGCTCCCCCTCACTAGTCTGGGAATTAACTAATGTAGGCTGTCCAGCTTGGCCCTGGGGCAGCCTAGTGCAGAGATCTGTTTCTGGGCCCAGCAAGGAAATCTGTCCCACCAAAGCAAACATTCTGAGTTGCTGATCCCTCCCCTTTTCCAATCAGATTCTCGGGGAGCCATGGCTTAATAAATGAAAGGGATTACAGGGTGGGATAGGAGGATTGATAAAGGATAAAGAAAAAAAATGTTCTTGGTCTGCTTCAAGTTAGACTAAAGCATGAAGTGCAGTAAGTGAACTGAGAGTGAAAGGAGTCCAAGTTACTTTTTTATTTAAAACATTCAGACTAATTGCCAAAGCACTGGGTATACCAGATAAATAGCTGTGGCTTCTAATGCAGGCTTAAAATAAGACACAATAAAGGGAAATATTTTGTCCTTCCTGTTTTATGTGCTTATGCTATACTCTCAGTGTGAAATCACTGTTTCTTTTGTGAATGAATATTGCCAACTGTCCCAGTGAAACAGTCATGACAAATCACATTGACCAGCTTAAAACTGATTCCGCTCCCTTAAAGCAAATTGGTGATTAATGTAATCCTGGAATTATCTTACAGAGACAGCCCTGCACATGTACCACCCCTGTTCTCCAGCTGCACCCAGAACTGAAGTCTCACCACTCTCCCTGGGACCAAAGGACTAGGACATGAATGGAGCTTGAACACTGGAACCCTTCAGAAGGAATGGTTTGTTGTCCAGGATAAGCTGGTGCTGAAAGCCCTTACTATAAATGGCCAATTCCTAGGTTCTCCAATTAAAACTTGCTCCTCCAGCACTTCTGCATACCTATTTCCCTTAACTCCTTAAAACCCTTTGATTGTCAGCCATCGGGAGTTCAAATTTTGAGCCACAGCTTCCCAAATTTTCTTGCATGCCGCCTAGCAGTAAGGAGACTCTAACTTCTCCACCACAGTTCTTGGTGTTCCGTGTTTGGCTCTGCTGTGTGCTGGAAGGGATGAACTCTCTTTTCCATCACACCAGTCTCTTGCAAAGAAGCAGCAATGCAGAGCTTCTCTGTTTTCGTTGTTCTCTCCTTAGGTACATCTTTTTTAAACACGAAGGAAGATTTACTTTTATAAGTAATCTAGGAATGTAGAATCTAAGACTGTTATCCTATTTTTAATCCTCCATCCACATCCTTGGTTATTATAGCCACATCTTCATGTGTAATGAATGAGTAACTTACTGAAATCCAGTGTAAGGAAATTAGTGCAGGAAAATGAGATCGTCCAGATATACTGCTTGTGCTTTGGACAGTACAGGCATGCACCACTTAACAAGGGAATGCTTTCTGAGAAATGAATGGTTAGGCAATTTGGTTTTTGTGTGAACATCATCAAGTGCACTTACATATACCTACTAATAGGTGTATGTAATAGCCTACTACTGTGATTGCCTTTTATGCAACTGGCAGAGCTGCTCACTTCAGCACTACCACAAACACATAAGTAATGCATTGTGCTATGAGGATATGATGGCTGTACCTTCACAAGGGATACAAAAATTTCAGGTTCATGACAACCTGTGGGACTATAGTTGTCTGTCATGACTGACAGAAATGTCATCATGTGGCACATGACTGTGCAATCAAAGGGGATGTGTTAGTTTTCTAGGGCTGCCAAATTGGCCTCAACAAACAAATTTATTTTTTCATAGCTCTGAAGGCTAAAAGTAGATCCAAGGGCAAAATGTCAGCAAGGGTGATCTCTTCTGAGGCCACTCTGCTTGGCTTGTAGACAGTTGCTTTTTTTGGGGGGGGGTTTGCAAGACTCATGCCTGCTTGGTCTTCCTTTTGTGCATATATGTGTCCTAATTTTCTCTTCTTATCAAATTAGAGCTCACCCATAAGGCCTCATTTACCTTAATTTCCTCATTAAAGTCCCTATCTCCAAATAGTCACATTATGAGGTACGGGGGTTAGAACTTTAACATAAGAATTTTGGGAGGACACAATTTCATCCATAATACTCAACCTTTTGGCCCCCCAAATTTATGCCCTTCTTATATGAAGAATACATTCACCTTATTCCAACAGCTTCAAAAGTCAACTTGGTCTAGTATCAACTCAAAGTCCAAAATCTTATCTAAATATAATTCAAATCAGACATGAGTGAGACTCAAGGTATGATTCATCCTGTATTAACTTCCTCCACAGCTGTGAAACTGTGAAACCAGGAAACAAATCTGCTTCTAAAACACAATGATGGAACAGGCATGAGATAGTCATTTTTATTTCAAAATAAGAAATAAGAAAAGAGCCATAAATTCAAACAAGTCAGAAGATAGCAGGGAAATTTTCATTAGATTCTAAGGCTTAATAATAATTCTATTTGGCTTGGTGCTCTGTTTTCCAAGCCCATCCTGGTGGCACCCCTGTTTTTCAGACCCTGATTGGACAGACCATGTGGTTTGGAGAGAAGAGCACTAGATTTAAGAGACACTATTGTGTCTCTATTCAATAATTATCTCTGTGACCATGAACATGACATCCAATGTCCCAGCATCATGACTTCTTTATCTGTAAAATGAGATGGCTACCATTTCTAAGGCTCTTTTTATATCTAAAATTATTTAGTTTGATAGAAAACATTAGCCCTCCCTTCTTTTGGACAATTTCTTTCCTCACAAGAGGATAGATAGTCAATGATTCCAAATAGAAAAGTGCAATAATATGTAGGGCATATTAATCTGTCTACAGAGATCACAAAATCGTGAAGGGGAAGTGGCAATTTTTCTGTATTTCCAATCAAGCAATCAATCACTAAAACTTGAAACTAAATTGAAAGACATGCTTAATTCAATAAAATGTAGACTTCATAGGTGCTGATCCAAAAATACGAGGTTCAGGTGTTTATTTTCAGACCTGCAATTATGATAGCTCCAATTGCATTGTGCAGAAGTGCTCTCTGTAATCGAATCCCTTCCTTCAAATCTGGGGAAGAGTATATTTCTGACAATACTTGGCACATCCTTCGGCAAGTAATTGCCTGCTCATTCAGCAATTCTCCAGTTCTCTAGTTAAAATCCCCAATCCTTTGTCTTTAAGATGCAGCTAAGAAGTGTCTCAGCAGGGAAATTAGAAAAAAAAAGCAGGAAAGTTAAAATGAGAGCTGATTCATGCCATTAGAAAAATATGACTTAGTAGGAGGTAAAACTAAATGATAAGAACCCTGAGGTTAGCAAATGTCCCAGGCTGCAGTGCATCAACACTGTCATCCCATTAGGGAGCAGATCATGCCAGTGAATTGATCAGCACTGTCCTTACTTACTAACATTAGAAGAACCTCAAGAAAACCCCTACAGCATTTTCCACAATCCAAATCTCTGTAAATTTAGATTAATCTTCATTCAAAGTATTCCACTGAGTAGGATCCAAGCCACAAGTTAATGATATTGGTCACTCATGAAGCTGAGTATGGGGGTTGGTGCCATTTGTATTTGGGTGATGACTGTGCATATTTTAGGAGATCTGTAGGTGACTGGGATTATTAAATATTAGAGGCAAGAAAAAATTTAGAAGTCATCTAACCTAATGTCATCACTTAATGGGTGAATCTCAGGTACAGGAAAGTGAACTTGCCCAGTTATTCCCAAATAAGGTCACAGTTCCAGGTCCGGGTAACTCATTTCCTTTGTTCATTTCTCATCACTCTCTGGACACTGCCATGTTTACATCTCAGTCCCCTCTGTGGTCAATCTCACTCATCATCTCTGTATCTTTAGTTTCCTTATCTTTAATTTGAACAATTACCTTGTCTTCTGCAGATTTCTGCATTCATTAAGGGTTTCATTTAAAAAAATTTTATCAGTAACTTCCTTTTTTTGTTTTTGCTACATCCAATTTATACTTTAATGCAGAGCTAAAATCCTACAGCCAACTTACTTATTTCTGTTTCCCACTTGGGGAAAATGATAAAAAAAAAAATCTTAGAGCACTGCTAAATCATCCATATATCGGTTTTAGAAATACCATTTAAATATTCCTCTATAGTATAAAATCTACATATCATACAAAATGGTCACTGTGTTCTAAAATTGACCAGAGTGATAAATAATTATATTAAAAATTGGCAAGATGTCTGTTTCCTACAGAACAGGGGTTGGGAACCTATGGCTCATGAGCCAGATGTGGCTCTTTTGATGTCTGCATCTGGCTCGCAGACAAATCTTATTAAAAAAAACAATAACGTTAAAAATATAAGACATTCTCATGTATTACAATCCATTCATTTCCTACCGCTCATGTTCATGGTTGCGGGTGGCTGGAGCCAATCACAGCTGTCCTCTGGGACAACACCAAATTTTTATTGAATAATGCGTAAAGTACACAGGTCGTTGTATGGCTCTCACGGAATTACATTTTAAAATATGTGGCATTCATACCCCTGCTACAGAGGTAATGAAGTATATGACTCTGTGTGTAACATAGGTTGTTCAATTGTTTCTTTGGCACCAGAGAGTCTAAATTATTTTTTAATAGTGCACGTTTATATAGCCTTTTGTAATTTTCAAGGAAATTTCATATTCATTATTTTATTTGATTCTTACAATAGCCCTGTAAAATACTAGTATTCATCTAATTGAATGTGGTTCCTGAAGTCTACATGACCACTGAACACACTCCAGCTAGTACTCGACTTAAACCATTACCTCAGTGGCTCCGCTTTGAGTGCACATTAGAATCACCTGAAGAGTTCTGAGAACTCTTGACACCCAGACTGCAACCACACCAATCAAACCAGAATCTCTGGAGGCGAGGCCAGGCAGCAGTATTGTTAAAAACTCTCCTGATAATTTTAATGTGCAGCTAAGGCTGAAAACTAGCACATCGCCCTGTCCTTGCTAGAACACTGAAGTCTCTCCAATTCAATCTTCTCTGCTCTCACCTTTTAAAATAATTTTTACTGTATTTTAAAGAAGATGACACTCTTGGGGCCCACTTTCTTGCAACATAGATGTCAACCTTTTATAAGGGAAAAAACAAAGGGACAATATCTGTCACTTTAAATATATAATTTTCTTCCAAGCTTCTGATTGATGGCTCTACATCTGTATTGATTAGAAAATAAAAGATGTCCAAAGGTGTACAGCATTCTTTGTGGGGAGTATCCAAGCATTTGAACTTAACTAATAGGTTTTCATATCATATGGATATCATATTCAAATTTGTATTCAGGCCCTGGCTGGTTTGCTCAGTGGTAGAGCGGCGGCCTGGCGTGCAGGAGTCCTGGGTTCGATTCCCGGCCAGGGCACACAGGAGAAGCGCCCATCTACTTCTCCACCCCTCCCCCTCTCCTTCCTCTCTGTCTCTCTCTTCCCCTCCCACAGCCAAGGCTCCATTGGAGCAAAGTTGGCCCGGGCGCTGAGGATGGCTCCATGGCCTCTGCCTCAGGTGCTAGAATGGCTCTGGTTGCAACGGAGCAATGCCCCAGATGGGCAGAGCATTGCCTCCTGGTGGGCATGCCAGGGGGATCCTGGTTGGGTGCATGCGGGAGTTTGTCTGACTGCCTCCCCATTTCCAACTTCAGAAAAAAAATTTTTGTATTCAGATAGCTAATGAATATTATCATCTTCTTACTCTTTCTAAAGGAATGACAAATGTGGCTCTGAGTATTGGTTTCACCTGTTTCTAATAGCTAAGGATAACTTCAGAATGGTTAGAAAAGGAGCTTAAGTGACACTTGCCCTACAAAAGGACCCTACACATGTAAGGTCTGAGAAATCTTAGCTGTACAATAATTTTTACATTTTTCCACTGAGGCTGAATAGAAAAATGGCAATTATTCAGCTATGATGATGAAATAACTCTTCTCCCAAGCATGCACTGGGGAGACGCAATGTTGGTAAAATGTAAACTGGTAGAGAGAGAGAGAGAGAGAGAGAGAGAGAGGCGGGGACAGACAGACAGGAAGTGACAGAGATGAGAAGCATCAACTCATAGTTGCAGCACTTTAGTTGTTCATTGATTGCTTTCTCATATGTGCCTCTGTGTTGGAGAGTGTGTTAATAATAGTAATGCTTAGGCTTACCTCTGGAGATTCAGATGGATTTCATCTGCTGACTACTTTCACTCATGTTTTCTCAGTGCCAGGTAGAGAACTAATACTAATCTCTCTGGCGCTAAGATTTCTGCCAGAGCCCTGGAATTGACCTCTTTTGCTTCCAGAGCAAAGGCCAGCCCACTGGTGACAACTATTTCCAGACTCAAAGTCATTTTATTTAGGGATTTTCTTGCTCTTTGCTGCCCTACAGTTTTGATCAGGGTCATTCAAGTTTTACAAATCGATTGATCTAACATTGAACCTAAGAAGAGGAGATTAGGAGAATTTTATGTGTTTTTCTCTCTCTGAGTTCCTTACACAAAATATTTTATGATACCCCCAACGCCCCCCCCCCCCGATTTCCACATCTTAAACAGTCTGCCTTTGCCAGAGAGAGAAAGGCAAAGGCAGAGGGTCTTTAACACCCTTCTTCAGAGTAAAACACCTTGCCTTGTATTTATAAACTTACAAAAAACAAACTTATTGGTATTTACCATACTAAAGAATGTGCCTCTAGATGACTTGCTGTTTGTTACCTCTGGATATACATGTAGCTGAAACATTTTAATTGGCAGTTTCCCTTCCTTAGAAACAAATAGGTAGATAGAAATATAGAGTTCTTTAGCCTTCTACACAGGTTTATGGTTTCTACCACCACATCCACTGTTTTCCAATAGAGTCTTAATTAATCAGTGTTTAAATGTTCAACATCTCATCTTTCTTTATCGGACAGTGTAGTCTCCTCCTTTCCTTCCCCTGACTTCCAATGCTGGTAGCATTCCTTCCAATCATTTTGACAACACAGAATTTCTTTCCCCATGCAATTCCAAATTATGTTTTTAAAACACGATGATCTAAAAATATCCAAATCTATGTCTTTAGCTAGGACAATTCTGTCCCCTAAATCCATGACTTAAATTTCTTAACTGCCAGTGCCATGGACCAGTCCATGTATCAATCCCACAGGCAACTGAAACTTGACATGTCCCAGGAAAACCCACCTTCTCTCCCTACAAACCTGCTCTCTTCTGAATTCCTTATCCAACGATGCAGCCAGCACCTCAGGCTCTTAATCTCTCCTCCTGCTTTCCTCCAACTTCATCACTGTGTTCTGTTGACTCCATGTCCTAAAAATCTGTGGCTTTATTCCTTCAAATTTCTGCTCACTAACCCTTACCTAGGGACTGTTGCAATAGCTCCCACTTGTGTCCCTGCATTCAGTGGTATCATTGCCCAGTCCAGAGTGACTTTTCTAAAAGAAAAATTTGATTAAATGTGTTCCCTGCTTAAATTCCTTTTCTGGCCTCTCATCAATGCTGGTGGCTCTGCCCAGCAGGTAGTTAAGGAGCACTTGGGGGTTTAATGAAGAGGTTCCAGAAGGTTCATGTCATTCACAATGGCACCTGTTCCTTTCTAGTTTCTATCAGTTGGTTAATAGAATAGAAAAAAAGTTTAAAACTAACAAATAAATAAATTAATGATTTAAAATATTTTTCCCTTTAAAAAAGAATACTTTGCTAACTTCTCTCTTCATATCCAGTAAACAGGTGTGCTGTGGCTGGGGAATTTCAAATTGAACAAACTCATGTCTCACCCAGTTTCTTACTCGGTTGAATCCCACCAGATGTGATGGTTTTGAATTCCTTTTAGTTGTAGTCATAGAATTTTCCTTTTATATCTATAATGGACCATTTGTTTAGAAAAAGCATACAAGCTGCAATGTCAAAATTCAAGTTATAAG
This sequence comes from Saccopteryx leptura, assembly GCF_036850995.1. Taxonomy (NCBI): domain Eukaryota; kingdom Metazoa; phylum Chordata; class Mammalia; order Chiroptera; family Emballonuridae; genus Saccopteryx; species Saccopteryx leptura. The sequence goes on along the minus strand of NC_089503.1, from coordinate 268,080,743 downwards.
AATAAAAACGATAACAACTTTTCAATCTTATTTCAAATTGATCTTCACCAGGACTGTGTCTTGTAGAAATTACAAATTAACTTTGCAGCAGACCACAATGCATATTGATCATTTATTTATTTATTTATTTATTTATTTATTTATTTAGTATTTTTCCAAAGCTGGAAACGGGGAGGCAGTCAGACAGACTCCTGCATGCGCCCGACCGGGATCCACCCGGCATGCCCACCAGGGGGCGATGCTCTGCCCATCTGGGGACGTCGCTCTGCCACAATCAGAGCCATTCTAGCGCCTGAGGCAGAGGCCACAGAACCATCCTCAGCGCCCGGGCAAACTTTGCTCCAGTGGAGCCTTGGCTGTGGGAGGGGATGAAAGAGACAGAGAGGAAGGAGAGGGGGAGGGGTGGAGAAGCAGATGGGTGCTTCTCCTGTGTGCCCTGGCTGGGAATCGAACCCAGGACTCCTGCACACCAGGCCAATGCTCTACCACTGAGCCAACCGGCCAGGGCCTGCATATTGATCTTATATAGCAGATCAATATTTATGAACTACTTTTGTATTACTATAGTAATAAATATATTTAAATAAGATATGAAGCCTGATCAAGCAGTGAAGCAGTGGATAGAGCATCAGACTGGGATGCAGAGGACCCAGATTTGAAACCCGAGGTCACCGGCTTGAGTGCGGGCTCATCCAGCTTGAGTGCAGGCTTGCTGGCTTGAATGCAGGTCACTGGCTTGGGTGTGGGATTATAGACATGACCACAAGGTCACTGGCTTGAGCAAGGGGTTACTCTCTCTGCTGTAGGCCCCTGGTCATGGCACATATGAGAAAGCCATCAATGAACAACTAAGATGCAGCAATGAAGAATTGATGTTTCTCATCTCTCTCTCTCTTCCTGTATATCTGTCCTTATCTGTCCTTCCCTCTGTTTCTCTCTCTGCCTGTCACATACACAAAAAAAGATATGAAGAATAACACTATATATTACTATAAATTATAATAACTATGTTTTTTAAAAAATAAATTGAATGCAGTAATAAATAATTACACTTTAATATATATGTTACCATACAGTACATTCCCAATCCAAAAATAACTTAATTGTTCATAATTTACTTATCAACATTATATTTTCCTTAAACAATATAAATTGAATCAAATTATGCAAATCTTTGGTGTTGGGAAAAAGACAGATTTGATCTGCAATGACACTTTGGTAAAATTATATTACAAGAGTTTTATAAATCTAGAAAGAATGACGATCAACTAAGTTGAATGGTGCTGATATGTAAAGAAAAATGAGGGCTGAGAACTCACTCTTCTAGTTTCCCAGAAAACCTACAGAAAATTCCAGCTTATTTTAGGCAATGTTTTCAAATCCTGAATTCATCTAGTCCTCAATTATTTATTCAGCAAATATTTTGAATATCTGTTATGTTATACAGATACTGTATAACATAGACACAATGCTAGCAAGTGGTTCCTGCCCTCATGAAGTGTAGAGTTTAAAAGGGAAAAACTAAAAAAAAAAAAAAAAAAAAAAAGAAATAGCTAAGCAACAAGACAATGGATTAGGTAATTACATATTGTTATAAGTACTAGGTAAATGTTACTTTCAGCCTACCTGAGAAGAGAGCATTTGAGCCGATACCTGTAGGATAAGAAACAAAAACCAGACAGAGAAACTTTTGTACCAAAGCTCGGAGGGCAGATCAGCTTGGAGGACTCACGGAGGTTACAGGGAGCAGGGATGCTGGAGCTCAGGGAGGCATGAGAGAGGGGGTCGTCATGGCGAGGTTAGTATGGTAGGAAAGGGCCTGTGGTGAAAAGATTTGGTTTTTAAAAAATAATAAAAATGGAAAAAAATAGTTAAGATATTTTAAACAACTGATTTGATTTACGTTTAAAAAGTACATAACCAGAGAATGCTATTTTTGGTATAGAGCAGTAAGCTCCTAACAGAAAGATCTCCCATGAATGAAAGTACAGTATCTGGCCAGAGCAGAAAAGGCAACTACTTGAGGTCCTATCAAAACTTAAAGGTAGGCAGCTCAGGGCCCCACTTGAGCTGGTTCTCACCACCTTTCTTTATATGATATTATTATTTTTTTAATTTATTGATTTCAGTGAGAGAGGAAGGGAGATAGCGAGAAAGATAGGAACATCACACTGTTTCTGTATGTGCCTTGACCAGGCATCGGACCAGCAACCGTTGTGTTTCAGGATGATGCTCTAACCAATCGGGCTATCTGGCCAGGGCCCCACCTCCTTTCTGATTTTATTTCTTTTCACTCTTCTACTTGCTCATTCTTCTCCAGCTGCTTTAAGCACACTCTAGGCATTTATTGCCCTGTCTACCTGGAACCGTCCTCCCTAATGCATGCTTAGCTAGTTCACATCCCCTGCACACCTGCACAAATCCTTTTCATGACCTCTCATGGAAAATAGAAACCCTCCCCTCCTTTACTATGCCAGGACATTCTGCCCCCTTACTCTACTTTATTCTTCTCTAGAACACCTGTCACTATCAGACACACCATGTATTTATTTATTTATTTGTCTCTTTTATTCATGCATGCCCATTAGAATGTAAGCTTCATCAGAGCAGGAGCAACCCTGGCACCTAGAATGGTGCCTGGAACAAAAGCAGTTGAAGAAGAAAACAGAGAGAGTAATTGAATGGATAGAGGAATGTAAGATTTTCTAAAAGATTGGGGGGATCTTGTTTGACAGTATGTAACAGAAGGTCCTTCTTGACATAGTGATGTCCATGGACAAAGGAACAACAGCTGAACAAGGGTAGCATGTGTATGTGGTGACAGGCCACTGACCTGCCTGTACAGCTGGAACATGTCTGATTTACTGAGAACTGTAAAACCTGGCAGGGTCAAGCTGTCAGGAGCCTTGTGATTTTCTCATGCAAGCATCTCAGATAAGATAATTCACCTAGAAACTAGAGGGAGACAATGGGTTTTCTTATGCTTGGTCCAAATCTCTCCACATTTATCCCCATAGCCCAGTTTAGCCGCTATGGACAAAATTGTGTCTTCACCCAAATTCATATGTTGAAACTCTAATCCCCAGTGTAACTGTCTTTGGAAGTAGGGCCTACAAAAGAGTTGGTAAGGTTAAATGAGGTTATAAGGGTGGGGCCCTGTTCTGATAATATTAGTAGTGCCCTTAAGAGAGGAGACACCAGGGAGCTTGCTCTCTTGCTGTCCTTCACTCACACACACACACACACACACACACACACACACACACACACACACACACTGAGAAATGGCCATGTAAGAACACTATTAGAAGGTCAGAAAGAGTGCCTCATCAAGAACTAAACCTTGCCAGCAATTTGATCTTGAACATTCCAGGCTCTAGAACAGTGAGAAAATAAATGTCTGTTGTTTAAGCCACCAAGTTTAGAGAATATTATTATGGCAGTCTGTGCTGACTGCCCTTCTTCTGTACTGCCTCTTGATAAAACAGGATTTATAACCACTCATCTACGTGACCAGGCAATTGTGCCAATCACTAAGAAGGGAATAAAGAATAAAACTGGAAAATGGGCTATAAATAATATCTTTTGGGTGCCTAGCCATCTTTAGTCAGCTCACATTCTCAGACATAGTCTTTACAGGTGACCCATTCAACTAATCCAGTGGCTTAGTTTTGACATTTATAACAGCTATTAGAACCATATTTATGTGAACATTTCAGAAGAGATTTAAACAGTGTTCTGTTGTCTTGTTATTGGGTACAAGTTGACTATGAGAATGGGAGCAGGAGCAGTCAGGGAGAGACAAGCTGCTGTTTTCATTTTTAGTCTGTTGGCTTCCAGGGGCAGTTGTCCCCATGCGAAAACAATGAAGCATGGATTTCACTTGTAATGACACAGATCCAGGCATATTAACCCAATTATTTTATTAAATAACTTACAGAAAATTTATCTTGTCTGGTACTCTCATATTACTTTTTTATTCCTAAAACTGAAAAAAAAACCAACCCAAAAACTGGAGACTGAATTCTTATTTGAGAAGAATTCCAGTGTTAAGAAAATCTACAGCCTTCTCTCTGCCATGTAGTTACAGGTGTGTATGAGGCTCAACAGGAAGCATGCAGAAGCAATGTGGAGACCAGACAAGATGATATGTGCACAGATGTCAAATTGCTCCTCCTCCATTCCTACTGAAATGATTATAAATATTATGAAGAGTTATCCAGTGCTGCAGTTCAAGGAAAGATTATGTATATGCCAAAAGCAATGAAGAAATCATTTAGATAAATGAGATGGGATTAATGAAAAGGAAGAACCATCTACTACCGTGCTGTCTGCTCAGAAAGTAAGTGGAAGAGAAACAAAACTACATAAAATCCTGTATGTAAAGTAGTAAGGGTTGGTACTGCTGGAATGTGAGGTAATGTGCAGAGAGATGGGGATGGACTACCTCTACTATTTAATATTCAGTGCAATATTGAATAGCTGGGTGAAACACTTTCACTCTACCAGGACCTGTAGGACGTTCTACTGAGCTGGTGCCACACAGACAGGACACGTCAAGGACATGCGTTGGGGAAGTGTTGCACTGGGGATCAGCACAGGGGAGGAAGGTACCTGCTGAGATGCCTTCTAGCCTTGGCTCTGGGCTTCCAGATGCTGTACAAGGACTGGTGTTGAAGCGGGCTGGGCAGTTCCTTGCTGCCAGGTAGACCAGAGAAAAGCTGATCTGTCCTGCCTCTCTCCCCTGGACTGAAAGATTGAGAAAGAGGCAGAGCCATCCACTTAGACAAAGTATGCGCACACATACACACACGGCACACACCACACACACACACATACCCATGAAACTCTAACTCCACAAGCCAATCTGGAACAAACCTGGATCTTCCTCTTGAAGGAAGAATAAACAGAAAGCCATTGAAACCATCATTTCATAAGAAGAGTGTTGGGCAGATAAAATGTATTATGCTCACTTTGTTAAAGATGGCGCTGCCCACGTGGAGGCCCGTCGCCCAGGTGATATTAATGTGTGTTGGGGGTGGGCTGTGGGCAGGCAGGATCCTTTAGCCTGGGGCTTGGTTTTAGGACTAAGCCTTTCCCACCCTTTTTGATGTGGGGTGGACTTTGTATCAGAGACTTCCTATTTTGTATATTGGATTAAAGGTTTTGATTTCTGCACTATAAAGTGGGGAAGACCAGGAGCTTGCTCTCTCAGTTCCTGAGATTAGCATTAGAGAGGAGAGCAGAGAAAGGCCAAGTGGAGGAGAGGAGAAGCAGCCAAGATGGTGGAGTGCTGAGTGAGAAGCCAGTTTGTGCAGAGTTTGTGCAGAGAAAGAAGGAGAAGGGGAACAGAGGTGAATAAGGTTGGTGAGCTAGAAACCTTTGATTCTAGGAAACTCGGATAAGTCAGTAGCTTTGTGAGCACTGAATGAGTGGGTTTTGGAGCCCAGTGAGTGTTTTTACTTGCCCGCCGGGTGCAAGCTAGGATTACAGCTAATGGCCCACCAGTTTGTGGCTCTGTTGTTTCATTACCGTCTGTTTGAATCTAATGCGAACCTGCATGGGCCAGGCGGCTGTGATGGTGGCCATGCCTACTGGCCACACAAAGAGGAAAAAATGTCATTCTGAAACCCACAGTTATCAGAAACAGGAACATTTTAAAGAAATTGTGTAATTTTTGTTCTTTTATTTGTCATTAAAAATTGTATTTTCTTCCAAGTTAATGTCATGAAAAAAGGTGTAGTCAATTGCCTTGTATTAAAAAGGTATTTTAGTCATCAGAGAAATGCAAATTAAAACCACAATGAGATATCACCTCATGCTTGTCAGAATGGCTACCATCAATAAATCAGCAAAAAAGTGCTGGCGAGGATGTGGAGAAAAGGGAACCCTTGTGCACTATTGATGGGAATGCAGACTGGTGCAGCCACTGTGGAAAACAGTATGGAGTTATCTCAAAAAATTAAAAATGGCACTGCCTTATGACCCAGTGATTCCACTTCTGGGAATTAATCTGAAGAAACCTGAAACACCATTTGAAAAAATATATGCACCCCTATGTTCATTGCAGTGTTATTTACAATAGCCAAGTTATGGAAGCAGCCCAAGTGGCCATCAGTAGATGAATGGATAAAAAAGTTGTGGTATATTTACATAATAGAATACTACTTAGCCATAAAAGGAAAGGAAATCTTACCCTTTTCGACAGCATGGATGGACCTGGAAAGCATTATGTAAGTGAAACAAGCCAGTTAGAGAAAGACAAGCACCATATGATTTCTCTCATACACGGAATCTAATGAACAGAGTGAACTAGTAAACAAAATAGAGACAGACTCATAGAGAATAGGCTGGGCCCTGTTGGGGTGGGAAGGATTGGGGAACTGGTGGAAGGAGAGAAGAGATTGTGCAAAAAAGAAAAGAAGGGAAAAAAACTTATGGGATTGCTTGGAGAAGGGGAGATGGGGAGAATTGGAGGAAGGTATAAGAGGGATAAATGGTGATGGAAGGAGATGACTTAGGGTGAACATACAATACAGAGTATAGATGATTTGTTATGGAATTATGCACCTGAAACCTGTATTATTTTGTTAACTACTGTCACCCCAAAAATTCAATGAAAAGGAAAAACAATAAGGAAAAAAAGAGAATTTTAAAGCATAAAACCCAAGGAAATGTGTGGACCATAATTGGTTCAAACAAACCAAAGGTTGAAAAATACCTGGGGGACAACTGGAGAAATTTGACCAAAGACTAGGTATTAGGCAATGTCACAGATTTTTTTGTTAATTTTACTAGTTGTGATTATAGTGTGCATTGTGGTTATATAGGCAAGTGTCATTATTTAGAGATACATGTCAATAGCCATAATTTTTTGAATTAAGAAAAATACATAAAACAAATATAGAAAATGTTAATAACCATTGAATGTAGGCAAGGAGGACTTAGAAGATTGTTATAATATTTTTTCTTCAGCAGTGTCAGCGCACTGAGCGGTTTTCTGAGTTTGATAAAGAATTAGAACACCATGCTTGCTTGGAGAATTGTGACTTGAGAGTGCATCAATATCATGCTGAGCCATATTTTCATTTTCCTCCCACTTTAACTGTTTATGCTCTAGGAGAATTAATTGAAAATCCAGGTCTTTTGGTGGATATTAACATTATACCTTCTACTCTGCCACTTGGAAAATCATAAGTTGCTGAAAACAGCTCCAAATTCCAATGTGTATTGTCTTCTAAGAAAATAATTAGTAGATTCTGAGTGTTTTTTCCTTATAGCCTACCACACACTGACTTTCTCACTAATCGCTAACAGTCTTGCCAATTGAAGGCATCAGGTATATGATTATCACAAATCTTTATTCTCCAATTTAACAGGTTCCTCCATTGTCTCTACACGTGTTTTGGTCTCTTCTTGTCAATAACACTATTTCCCTTATCTACCATGGAACAGATCTTAATAGAATGCTTGCATTTATGGTATAAGGTTAATGACTATGAAATTAAACAATAGCCTGACTGATGATGGCACAGTGGATGAAGTGTTGACCTGGGACGCTCAGGTCCCAGGTTCGAAACCCTGCGGTTACCAGGGTGAGTGCGGGCTTGAGCACAGGTTCACTAGCTTGAGCTAAGGGTCTTTGGTTTGAAGCCCAAGGTTGCTGGCTTGAGCAAGGGGTCACTGGCTTGGCTGGAGCTTCCCAGGTCAAGGCACATATAAAAAGCAACCAACTAACAACTAAAAAAGGCCACAACTACGAGTTGATGCTTTTCATTTCTCTCCCTTCCTGTCTGTCTGTCTGTCTCTCTGAAAATAAGTAAATAAAAAAGAAACTAAAAGATAATATATTCCTTTGGCAAATGAGGTTTCTGAAGAACAGACATTATATACTAAGGTGACCAACTTTTTTACAATGAAAAGGAGGACAAAAATAAATCGAAGAAAACAATATTGTAAATAAAAGAAACATTTTATTCATTGCAAAATAATAAATACACTATAATATAAATGCATAATAAAAATATTTGTAATATTTTATATTGTAATTATGCTTATATGCCTATTAATTTTTAATAATTGTAAGAAAAAAGTACTAATTTAATAAAACTAAATATCAAACAAAACCACTAATTTGGAGTGATATTTGGGTGTATTTATCATTTTCTAATTTAAAAACGTCTGTTTTATACAACTATTTAATCAAAATGCATTATTAATAGATATAGTCTAAGGTTAGATTTCCATCTTAAAACTCAAATTTTGGGAAAATACTTGTAAATAAAATGATATGTATTTGGAAATTATTAAATAGATAATGAATTAATAAAATGTGAATTGTGCTTACCTGATTGAATATTCTATGATTGAATATTCACTGACAAAGAAATAATCCTGAGTCTACAGCATAGTATGTGCTATGTTGTATTTCAGTAAGAAGTACACAAAGCCATTTCCAAGCTCTGTATATTGCATGCTCTCTCAAAGTCTCCCATGCAGAGTGCATGTGTCTCATAATCCCATCTCGCTGAACTGTACTGATCCTTGACGAATGGTCATGTCAAATACAAATACATCACATCACACGCAATGGATCCACTCTGCATCGATCGAATACGGACATTTACAGATTAGTCTTCCAATATCAAAAAGTAAGACATGTAGGAGGACACTTTTCGAGGGAGGACAGAACTTACAAAAGAAGGACTGTCCTCCCTAAAGGAGGACGATTGGTCACCTTATATAATATATACATATTTTTGATGATAAAATGTAAGAGTCGGGATTTCAAGATGGCAACGAAGTAGGCGGATGTTCCAACTGCCACCTCCTAGGACCAAACTGGACTACAACTTAATTTAAGAACAGAAGAAGCCACACTGAGACTGGTAGGAAGGGCAGAGATGTGGAAAGGGCTGCCCCGCTCCCAGGAGTGAGGGGCAGCTGAGGGTCCAAAGGGACTCTCATTGTGGGGAGGGTCACCCTGAGAGGTGTGGGTGCTCAGCTCCAAGCTCGGAACTCCAGCCTAGAGCTCCAGAGCCTAGAAGAAGTGCCCAGACAGCATTTGGCAGTGAAAAGAGCAGGGTTTCTGTCTTCAAGAAAGAGACTGAGCTCTCAGAGATGCAAGCTCTGTCTTAAAGGGCCCATGCAGAATATCTCATTCACAGCCACTTACCCAGGGCTCCGGTGGAGGGAGAGCTAAGAGGATTGGAGTTGCGTGAAGACAGTGTAAAGTTGGAGGCCCAGGGAGAGACACTGTGGGGAATGGGCACCAAACCCCTGAGCTGAGTCATTCTCCAATACTGCAGTTGCCATCTTTTTTGGGTGGAGTATCCCCTCTGTACAGCATCAGCTATGGCTGCCGGAGGGGAAGAGAGAAAGAAGAGTGACGTGAGAGGGGAGGGGTCGTGGGCATATCTCCTGTGTACCCTAACTGGGAATCAAGCCTGGGATATCCACATGCCAGGCTGAAGCTCTACTACTGAGCCAACTGGCCAGGGCTTACAATTCTTTTAAAATCTATTTGGCTACAGAAATGAGAGGCAAATCCTATTTAGTAAGGCTTAGATATGCTTATTTTATCTTCTTGGAATTATAATTTTATTACAATCAGATTTATTGAATTTTATCTGATTTTACTTACATCTTAAAACATCTGCAGATAATATAATTTACCCACATATTGGCATAAGAACATGCTTCTTTCTGATTTTAACAAAATGTAGTCCAAGCATTAATCGAATCAAGCTGGGCATTTCAAAAAGGCATTTTTTTTAACAGACGGTAAATAACACGTCTGGCCCTTGTCAGTTTGTCTTTATTTTTAAAATAAGATCATATAAAGAAGTTATCCATTACAAATAAAAATTTCCCACCCCACACACTTTTAAACATTTAATTTTTATTAGGTTTATTGGGGTAATTGGTTAATAAGATCACATAAGTATCAAGTGTGCATTAGTGAAATCCAAGCTACTCACAGCAAGGGAAAAAAAAATATGGCTTTGCTTATGTGTCTGGATGCAGAGCTCTAACTGCAGGAGATCCGCTACGACCTGAGGCTACTGCCTCCATGAGGTGACATCAACGAGAGTTGCAAAGTTCCTTGCCAGTTAGTTCTTTGCTGATTTCAAGTAGCTGAAAATGCAAAGGGTGAATGTGGAGTTATAGATCAGCTGTATTTTTAATTTTTTAAAATTTGCTTTTCCTATTTTCACCCTTTATTTAAAACTCTCTAGATAAAGGATAGCGAGTCAGGAGCATAAAGACACTCCTGGTGGAGAGGTGAGTCAGGGAGTGGTGCAAAAGGACAAGGAATTGGTTCCTGGAAGAGAAGGTCCCCTCTCCCTGCAGTGAGAAGCCGGCAGGGCTGCTCCGGGGACAGAAATCTCGCTCACCCTGGCCGTGGGCAGGCAGCTGGCTGTGCCTGGGTGCTCCAGGTGAGTAAGCAAAGGAACCGGGTACAGGCATCCATAAGGGCAGGGTGGGTGAATGGAACCCCCACTTTTCCCAAGCGCCTCCCACCTTTTCCACATGCTCTAACACCAGTATTCCCAACTTACCTCGTTTCTCTTATATATTTTGGGAGGCTACCTCATAGTCAACAAGTGTGTTTTAAACCCATTATCATCCTCAGATGGGGGAAAGAATTGCAGTTGCTTGCTTTTATTACCAACTGTGAGCTCTTGAACTTGTGATTTTCACAGTAGTTTCTGCCTGGGGTTCCGCCTCAGCGCCCAACCTCAGAGTCCTTAGAAGCCAAGATGGGTTCCCACTTCTCCAACGCACTCCTGCCTGAGTCCCTTAGGTCAGCTTGTAGCAGTGGAAATCTGGGTTTCCTCCGCGGACCGGGATCCCCTACAGCAGGGGTCCCCAAATTTTTTACACAGAGGGCCAGTTCACTGTCCCTCAGACCGTTGGAGGGCTGGACTATAAAAAAAACTATGAACAAATCCCTATGCACACTGCACATATCTTATTTTAAAGTAAAAAAAACAAAATGGGAACAAATACAATATTTAAAATAAAGAACAAGTAAATTTAAATCAACAAACTGACCAGTATTTCAATAGGAACTATGGGCCTGCTTTTGGCTAATGAGATGGTCACTGTCCAGTTCCATATTTGTCACTGCTAGCCTTAACAAGTATATGACGTGCTTCCGGAGCGTGATGCGAGCCTCCTGCGTCACCGGAAGTAGTACTGTATGTGAGCTACTGCATCCGCATCCTGTGCTCCTCTTCTCACTGACCACCAATGAAAGAGGTGCCCCTTCCGGAAGTGCGGTGGGCCGGCATGCCCCCTGTGGGTGTAGTTTGGGGACCCCTGCCCTACAGTCTATTGGGGAAATCCTCTGTCGGCTGGCTCTCTTTTTGCGACTACAAAGTCAGCAGTGACTGCCACTTGCAAAGCCCCTTCTGCAGAAAGAAGCTTCCCTCACCCCCCAAATCTTCCTCCTGCGCCCCAGCAGCCCACTTAGGTGTGGCTCAAGGCTCAAGTCCCCAGGACCTCTGACCCTGTGTATTGGAAAAGAAATCTGGACCGACCTAGGTCACGTTTCGCCCTGGGGACTCATCGGGCTTTGCTCGGGTCCTGACTCTCAGGCCGACTTGGCTGGTCGACAAATCCACGTGCTTCGCACACCCAAGTTTGATTTCTTCCGGCACGGGGGTGCGTGTGGCATTGGCCCTGTGGTCCCGAGGACGCAGCGGTTCCCTCTCCCCAGCGGGCGCCTCCAGAGGACCGCGAAGCAACCTGTTCAAATGGCAAACGGGTAGATCCTCCTGTTTCCATTGGCTCAGCTCGGTGCGACACACTCGCCGGCTGCAGTAGCGCCTCGCGGGCTTCAGGAATTTTAATTTCGCCGCAAGTCACCCGGCCGACGGGGGCTGCGGTTTGGGCTGTATTTGCTTCGGATTTGCACCCCGCCAGTGGCCGTGCGGCGGAGCGCGCCAGAGCAGGTTCCCAACGGCGGGGGCATTGCGCGCGGAGCACCTCTCGGGGGCACACGGTGGCAGCCTGGCTAGCCGCTCCGGGACCGCAGAGTCTGTGAGGCTCCCAGCCGGTTCTACCCGTCGAGCCCGGCACGACCTCGATCCCTCTTGCGTTCGGTTTACACCCCGCCTTTTTGCGCTCTTTCAAGAAATCGCCAGCCAGCAAAGCTCTGCAGCCGCCTGGGATTTAGCAAGCAATTCACATTCAGGACCCCGTGCCTGCTCTCCTGGAAGCTGGATCTAGCACGAGTCCACCGCCGACTATCTACACTGTGGGCAACTGTGGACCGGGAGCAGTGAGTGCCCAGATGTCAACAATCCCCTCCTTTAAGGGTCGACGGCAGACCGGTACTTGCTTGTGGTTTGGGAGGAGACTGGCGCTGGATTTTTGAATTCCAAATAATGTGCAGAATGCTGAATCTTCTAATCAGGACAGATCAGCCAGTGCAGAGAAGAGGACTCTCGTAATCCTGGGATTGCATTTTGCAATTTGTCTCCTCGAGTTTGGCGCCAAGCCTCGGGTAGGTAGGGAGTTGGGGTCTGGGGCTCAAGGCAGCGGGTGGAGGGCGTCCACGGGCAAACCCGCGTGCCCCTGGCCATGTCGTCTTTAATGCCCTGCCCCTTTGCGTGGTCTTTTGAGGGTTTACAGGGTTGGCCCTGGTTGCTTCCCACCTGCGCGCTCTCTGTCACCCCTATCCAACTCTAGTGGGCAAGACTCCCTCAAGCCGAGACCTTTGGTTTTCTGCTCTCTCGTTACCGTCTCTGCCCCAGTCCCCAACAAGGGGACCTCGGCCGACCTGGCTAGGACCATGGTGTTTCTTTCCGGAAATGCCTCAGACAGCTCCAACTGCACTCACCCTCCGGCACCGGTGAACATTTACAAAGCCATACTGCTCGGGGTGATCTTGGGGAGCCTCATTATTTTCGGGGTACTGGGGAATATTTTAGTGATCCTCTCCGTGGCCTGCCACCGGCATCTGCACTCGGTCACTCACTACTACATCGTCAATCTGGCAGTGGCAGACCTTCTGCTCACCTCCACCGTGCTGCCTTTCTCTGCTATCTTCGAGATTCTGGGTTACTGGGCCTTTGGCAGGGTCTTCTGCAATATCTGGGCGGCGGTGGACGTCCTGTGCTGCTCCGCGTCCATCATGGGGCTCTGCATCATCTCCATTGACCGCTATATCGGCGTGAGCTACCCGCTGCGATACCCCACCATCGTCACCCAGAAGAGAGGTCTCCTGGCTCTGCTCTGTGTCTGGGCGCTCTCCCTCGTCATCTCCATCGGGCCTCTGTTCGGCTGGAGGCAGCCGGCCCCGGAGGATGAGACCATCTGCCAGATAACCGAGGAGCCTGGCTACGTGCTCTTCTCGGCGCTGGGTTCTTTCTATGTGCCGCTGGCCATCATCCTGGTCATGTACTGCCGGGTCTACGTGGTGGCCAAGAGGGAGAGCCGAGGCCTCAAGGCCGGCCTCAAGACCCACAAGTCGGACTCGGAGCAGGTGACGCTCCGCATCCATCGGAAAAATGTCCCGGTAGGAGGTAGTGGGGTGTCCAGCGCCAGGAACAAAACCCACTTTTCTGTGAGACTCCTCAAGTTTTCCCGGGAAAAGAAAGCAGCCAAAACTCTGGGCATCGTGGTTGGCTGCTTCGTCCTCTGCTGGCTGCCTTTCTTCTTAGTGATGCCGATTGGTAAGTCTTTGCAACACTCCATCTTAGTATGTAGGGTTTTCACCCTCTTTCCGGTTTGCTGCCCGAGATTCACAGTCGGGGTGAGTCGGGAAGGATCTGCATTTCAAAACAGCAAAGCCAGGAGGGCAGTTTGGAAAGTCTCCCTTGTAGAAACGTAAATTTCCATTTCCTTTCTACTCCAATCTCATTTATATTTTGCCCTATGGGCACTTTTTCAACTACTGTAAAGTGGCTTTCAACTGGTGCAGATTAATTGCTTTCTTTAATAAGAACGTCAACTTTTCTCAGTGCCATTAAGCCTGTGTTTAATTTAAATACATCCCGTCCTCTCTCTGTAGGAGTCTCTGCCAACTTAGGCAGGGCTGTGGAATGCCCCTTCCACCTCTGCTGTTAAGGAGTGCTAATTCTCTTGGCCTAAATAAGCACCATGCTTATTCTGAACACATGTGTAATTTTATTATTAGATTAGATTATTCCTAAAGATTAGTTATAATGGTCTGCTTATGCTCTATCTCTGTGTTAATTATATGTTCTGAATTCCATATGGAAGAAATTATGGTAAGCTTCTGACAAGAAAAAAAATTATTTTATGTCTATATCAATTCAAGATTTAAATACTTCAATATAATGTTTCCAGTAAGAAAGACTTTCCCCCTTTTTTTTTAATAGTAAATATTAAGGCTAACACTACTATTATCCAAAGGCGTTCAGGAAGTTGCAGCTGACACAGTTTGAAAATAATATAGTAATGTTATAAATCCGGTTCTTGCAAATGCTAAGTTAGCTGTTGTTAAAACTCACTAGCCCAGAAGTTTCAGCAAGCTGATCCACTTGGAATAGTCATCTATTTCTGAAAAGTCTTCATGGATTCCAAAATGGTTGTTTGCTATTTTTAGTTTGCAAGTTCAAATATAGACCCACATATTGGTTGGTTATCCACTAACTCTAGCAAACAAAAAATTATGATAAAAATTAATGAAAACCTGCTTCCAGCACTTTAGAGCCAAATTTAAATAGTGTGTACTTAAGAGTACTTTAATTGCAACTCTATAATAATAGCAGCTATGATTGAGACATTTGATAAAAATCATTATTGCATTTGTCATCTCAACAACTTACAATATGAAGTATGCATTGTTACCCTGAAATCACATTGTGGGCAAGAGGTTCTTCAGGTTCCAGAGCTTCACTGTCTAATGCCATAGTCATTATCCAGAGCTTCACTGTCTAATGCCATAGTCATTAGCCACATGTGACTATTTATTTATTTATTTATTTTTTTGTATTTCTCTGAAGCTGGAAACGGGGAGGCAGTCAGACAGACTCCCGCATGCGCCCGACCGGGATCCACCTGGCATGCCCACCAGGGGGCGATGCTCTGCCCATCCAGGGCGTTGCTCTGTTGCGACCAGAGCCACTCTAGCTCCTGAGGCAGAGGCCATGGAGCCATCCCCAGCGCCCGGGCCATCCTTGCTCCAATGGAGCCTTGGCTGCGGGAGGGGAAGAGAGAGACAGAGAGGAAGGAGAGGGGGAGGGGTGGAGAAGCAGATGGGCGCTTCTCCTGTGTGCCCTGGCTGGGAATTGAACCCGGGACTTCCACACACCAGGCCGATGCTCTACCACTGAGCCAACCGGCCAGGGCCCACATGTGACTATTTAATGTGAATTAAAAATGAAAGAAAATTAATATTCAGTTCCTCAGTCCCACTCATCACATTTTTAGTGCTCAGTAGTCATATGTGGCCAGTGGCTTCGGTTTTGGAAAGCAGAAATAAAGAGGATTTTATAATTGCAGAAATTTCTTTCCAACAGAGGCCCTTCTGAGGCCTCTGCCTCACCTTTTGCTGTCTGTCCATTGTTACTGCTTACTCTGCCCCTGGAAGTACTTCACAACTTTGAATTTAGATAATGCTCTTTACGTGAGCCACTGCCTGCTTACCTACCTTCTGCATCCCAGCTTTTACTCCCCCTGAGGTTTGCACATTCTTGTGTCCATGCAGCTCAGCAAGTGTTTACTGAGCAGTTGTTCGAGATGCTCAGAATGAACAAGAAGGAAAAGTCTTTGCCAGTAAGATGTTTGCATTCTTTTGGAGGACATAGACATGACCAAAAAAATATGTTAAGAATTCAAGATTATATACCTGCAACTACTATAAAATACTATTGAAATTAAAAGTTAAAAACAAACAAACAATAAAGAAAGCAAGAATAGATAGATTAATATCAGATCAAACATACTTCAGAACAAAGAAAGCCAGCAGTGGTTTCTGTTGGAATCCATGGGAGTCCGAAAGACCAGAGTAACAGGCTTTATTGAAAGGAAGAAAGGAACCCTGCCGGGCACTTCTCAGGGGAGAAGAGTGCCCGTTACAGACTAGGGGTGAGTTATATAGTGTTTGGGAGAGCCTGAGGGGATACTGAGGCAAAAGTCCTGGTATGTCCGGAATGCTCCTCTTTGGGGGGCTTCGAGCATGTGGGTGTTGAATCAAAAGTCCTGATATGTCCGGAGCCCCTCCTTGGGGCAGCTTGTCAGCTTTTTGGAATTCCTCTGTCTCAGGGGCGATAGTCCAGTAAGGGTGAGGTCTGACAGATAAGCGGAACATCAAGAGGGCAGTTTGAAATACACATATCTATCAGTTTCCAGAAGTTCAAGAGGGAGGGAAGAGTAGGAGGGACCAAGGGGATTTTTGGGGGTGTGACACTACTCTGTATGATACTGTAATGTGGATATATGACATCATGCACTGTCATAGCTCATACAACTACACAACACAAAAGGTGAACCTTAATGTAAACTATGGACTTTAGTTGATGATAATGTGAACACATTGGTTTATCAATTGTCACAAATGCACCACACTAATGCAAGCTGTTAATAGTAAGCAGAGGCATATATGTAAACTCCGCCCTCCAGACTGCAGTCGGCACCCCCCACCTGCCCCAGTGCCTGCGTACATGAGATCACTTTCTGTTTCAGAACAGTAGGGAAAACAGTTCTAGAACTTGCTGGCCTCCCCTCCCCCAGCCCAGCTGATCTCACCTGGTTGCTGGGCATCTGTTTACCTTAGAGACAGAACACTCTGTGGGCTTTGGCGTGGTCAGATGTGGCCCACAGGACATGGGCACTCAGGGTCAGCTGTGAGCCCGACCAGGCATGGAGACCCCCACAGCCACCGCCCCGCTGCTCCTGGAGCACCTGTGCGTGCTCTGCTGCGGATCTGAGAGCTCCAGACATGCCCCGTGTCTCCCGTGCATGTTCCTGGGAGACCCTGGTATGTGCTGTGTGTTGGTGTCTTGGATAGTAAAGAGACAACACACTTTAAGAAGTGTGAAGGCACTGGGCAATGATGTCTGAGGAAGACACAGTGAGAGTATTGAGCCAGTGACACACACGATGACTCCCTCAGGCTGCCTGGGGTGGTGCCCCCCACCCCCCAGACCCTGTGCTACTTAGCACCGAATACAAACTGAGCAGGACAAGAGCATGGCTCTACAAACAGCCTGGAAGAGTCAGGCTCCTGAGCTTTCCCAGCTGACTGATGAAAACTATCTCAAAAGCATCAGAGATAAATGGAGAGCAACTTCAGAAGAAAATAGTGAATGATTTCAACGAAAACATTCATTTTTCAGAAAGTCCACAACTGCTCCACCAAGAAATCATGCGATGGAGGCAGAGAGTCTGGGAAAAGGAGCAGGAAAAGGGCTGGAGCAGAGACACAAGCGGAGCAGGTCCTGAAAGAATTACTATCAGTGGCTAAAAACCTGCCGCAGACCGTCCTTGTTTTGATTCCCTTAGTGATCACTGAGATCACTCCAAGGCAGGTCAAACAGAACAGGGAAGCAGAAAATGCCGATCATCCCGTCCTTCAGCCACAGGTTGATCTGAAGGGTGTCCCTGCGGATGCCCACTTCAATGTGTCCCTTCAGTGTCCTGAAGAGAAACACCACGAAATAGCCAGATATTTGTGGTACCAAAAAAATGAACGAAGAGCTCACAGAACAGAAAACCAACCCCCAATTCGAGGAAGCATCTTTGTAGCCTGTACATTCAAACCTAGAAAGTAAAATTCAGCAGCTGAAGCGAAGTTTCAAAGGCGTCCTGGATCCCATGCAGATTGCTGAGTACAACGTCAGCGAAAACAGAGGAGGAAATGAGCTGCTTAGAAATGAAGAAGACACGTGTCAGCGTGTGCAGACACACGCACTCTGCCCAGCAGACACCCCTCCCCCGACCCCGACAGGAAGTTGGCCCAGACCTGGGCCAGGAGCTGGAGAGAAGCACCTCCTACTGCGGAAGGAGATGGTCTTCTGCGTGAAAGCGTGGAGGGCTGGACCGCAACCCTTCCGACCCAGAGAAAGCCCAAGGAGGTAAGGAAGGGCAATGATCACAACAGGCAAATGCTGGCCAAGGTCGAGTCCAAGTTCCAACCTTTCCCAAGTGGCCCCTTTGCTCCCGCGGCTCCACCTGCACCCTGCAGGCCTGGAAGTGTCAGGGGATCCCATGGGTCATTAGGCCTCCCAGCAAGGAGGGACATGGCAGTAAGAGCTCAAGGGTCACCAGCAGGTTTGACTCGGTTTCCACAGCATCTAGGTTCTGAACACCCACAACCACTCAGAACATCTGTATCATTTCTCTTTAAATTAGTTTTGGTTGATTTCTTTTTAGTTTAGCTATTGTTATTTAATTGATGCTACCATTCCTCTTACTCAAGTAGATATTGCATTATAATTTTAAGTTAGTATTTTAAAATAACTTCACTAAAAAAAGATAATAAAGTTCATTTAATATTAAAAAATAATTCAGGATTAATAAGCACTGTTTAAAAAGTCAATAGAATAAGAGGCTAGAGAGTGGCAGGACAATGAAGGGTGAGTGGGGCTCAGGAAAGTCTTCTCTGAGTAGGTGATGTCTGGGCACACTTGTCCTGGCTGAGGCCAGGAGCAAGCCTTGCAAAGTCTGGGAGGAAGAGCTTTCTGGGCCGAGGGAACTTCCAATGCAAAAATAAGAAAGAACCTGACTTCTTCAAGGCAGAGCAAAGAGGCCAGTGTGGCTGAACTACTGAGAATGAGGGAAAATACAAGTTCGAAGTGAGATCGGGAAGACAGCCATGGTTAAAGTAATGTGGATTTGTGGCCAAGTATGATTTGCATTTTATTCTAATTGTAATGGGAAGCCAGTCAATCAGAGGGCTTTTAGCAGGCCAGTGGCTGGCCTTAGGTTTTGAAAAGACCATTTAAGTTGCTAGGGGGAGAGTGGGCTGTTCGGGGTGAGAGTGGGAGCAGGGAGACCGGTTCGGAGTCTGTTGGAGAAATCAAGAGGACAAAGGTCTTGATGCCTCCAACTCAGGTGAGACAGGTGGAAGTGGTGAGAAGTGATCACATTCAGCACTCATTTTAAAGGTAGAGCTGACATGTTTAGACAGAGGGACATGAGAAAAGAGAGGAATTAGAGATAACTTCTAGGTCTGGAACCGAAATAACTGAGTAAACAGTGCATTTGACAGGAATTGAGAAAACTTGAGAATAATAGCATTGTGAGGGCTGGCGGGAGTGTGAAGGATGCGTGTTTATTTTGTATCGCACATGTTGAGAAGGGTCTATTAGACAAATAAGTAGAGATGCCCAGTAGGTAGTTAGATTTATAAACTGAAGCTCAGAGGAGAAGCTGGGATACTATATATAAATCTAGGACACATCAATATAGTTAAAGCCACAGAAATGAAAGGACCTACAGGTGAGAAAGTATGGAGAAAGAACGAGATAAGATCCGAGCCTTGGGATATTTTGATATTTGAGGGTTGAGAAAAGAAAGAGAACCATCCAGCAAAAGAAATTGGGAAGGATTGGGCAGGAAAAAGACTGATATCCCCAACGCTGAATGGAAATGCTTCAAGAAAACAAGAGTAATCAGTTGTGTCTCATGCAGCTGCCAAAGCCAAGTCAGAGGAGGACCAGGAACTGAGACTGGACTTGGCCAAGTGGAGGTCTGTGCAGATATAAAGAGGTCTTTTGAGGATAGTAGTTTCATTGGAGTGATGGAAACAAAACAAAGCCTGGTTGTGTGCTTTCTAACTAGAATGGAAGATGAAGTAGGAAAAGTGAAATAGACAACTCTTTGGAAAGATTTTACTAGACAGTGAGCTGGGAAATAGTGTGTAACTGCAAGGATCTAGAGAGAATTTTCAAAGGTGGGAGATTGGATATCATGTTTATATGATGAGAATGATGGGATAGGGAGATGCTGGTGGTGCAGGCAGGGTGGCGATGGGACTCAGTACCTAAATAGAGGGTTGGGAAGTGATGAGAAGACACAGTGGGGTGGGAGAATCTCCTTGGAATATGTTTATGTCCTCAGTGACACAAGTAGAAAGATTATTCACTTAGAGTGAGGAAGGAATAGGAAATGATGGTCATTTGAGGAGCAAAAGAAGATGTGAAATGATGGTCATTTGAGGAGCAAAAGAAGATGTGAAATATTAATCTTTGAGGTGAGAGAGTGAATAGACCATGGAAATTTAGTAGAGTCACCAGGAAGACCTGAGGAGTCCTGTGTGAGACTTGTGGTCATACATTTAAAACCCAGTCAGGAAGGTTGTATGTTGCTCTCTAATACCTAAGAAGCTGGGGATCATAGGGACTGTTACTGATGACTGGCTAGATCTAGGGTCCACAGTGAAGAGGGGTGCTTGTGAAGGGACATAAACTGAATCAGATACAGAGTCAATGGAAAAACTAAGGTGATGATAAATGGTTGGGAGGTGACCGCACTGCCTCCAGGAACATGAGCACGGAGGGCTGGGCGCTGAGGCCCCCTTGGGTGGGAACCATGGTCTAAGCAGAGCCTCCCTACTGATCTGCTCTCTTAGGGAGTTAGTGATGTTGAGGTGAAGACGTTATGGTGGAAGACAATTGCAGTAAGAGAGGAGTACCCAGAATTATGGGGCTTTCTTTATATCCTAATAATGTGTTGTGACAGGAAGGAAATTGAAATTTTATAGTTAACAGTATTTGACTAGGTTGCTCAGTAGGTGAAAGAGCCCAAATCCTACCAGGTCTGCGTTGCCCTATTTCTTCTTGACACCAAACGAGCAAGAGACTCTTATCTTCCAGGATTTGTTGACTGTATAATAAGGAGCAGGCACTGAGTCATACAGAATAAAAAGGTAAAGCACAACCTGGCCCTCAAGGACCTCACAGCCTAGTTCAGGAGACAAGTTAGATGCACATTATCACAAGTCTATGAAATTGGTCCTCAAACCGATATTACCAGGGCTAAGAATTGTAATATTGAATAGTTAACCATGACTGAAGGCCACTGTGGAAGTATTTAGAAATATCACTGTTAACTAAGCAGGCATTTGAAGGCTGACTACTTCTGCTGGGCCACCCATAAGATGTTACTGGTTTTTAGTACATTTCCATGCACAATGTGAACGGAAGAATAAATATGTCATTATCATACACGAGGGACATGAGCTCTTTTTTTTTTTCCTACAGAGACAGAGAGAGAGTCAGAGAGAGGGATAGATAGGGACAGACAGACAGGAACGGAGAGAGTTGAGATGCATAAATCATTAGTTTTTCGTTGCGACACCTTAGTTGTTCATTGATTGCTTTCTCATATGTGCCTTGACCATGGACCTTCAGCAGACCGAGTAATCCCTTGCTCGAGCCAGCGACCTTGGGTCCAAGCTGGTGAGCTTTGCTCAAACCAGATGAGCCTGCACTCAAGCTGGCGACCTTGGGGTCTCGAACCTGGGTCCTCTGCATCCCAGTCCAACGCTCTATCCACTGCGCCACTGCCTGGTCAGGTGGGACATGAGTTCTAGAAGACAAGTGCTCTCTCAGGAAGAAGAGGTTATCAGTCTGCACTAGGCTGCCAGGGAGCAGTAAGGGTAGAAGCTAAAACCAGGGCCCAAATGAGTGGGAAGTACACAGCTGCCAACTGAAGCACCACATGCACAGATCGCAGACGGCAATGACCAGGGGAGTGCGTGTTCCCCACATCATCGTCATCACCGGAGGCCGATCGCTCCTCTATACTGTGGAGCCTTCTCGCTGACCCCATACTCCCTACCCTTTCTCCTCACCAGGGCTGTGCTGGTTGCTGGACCGAATAGTGTGATTACAGGTAGGAATCTGACTTCCCTACTCTGAAGTCAAGTGTTATTAGTCCTTTTTTCTTTTTGCATCACAGATGTTTGGTTGAAATTCAGAGCCCTTTCACAGGAGGGGAATCACTTTTGAGGTTGCTATCAGTCATTCATAACGTGGAGTGAATGTTTTTTAAAAAACCAAGATTTGGTTAAGGAGGTGAACAGAGAGAATATGGTGTTAGGCTTTAACCTCTAAAAGCAGAAAGGGTGAAGAGTGTGCCTCACATGAAAGACTGGGCACTGACTGTATGTATCATCTTGGCCTATTTTATCCTTTTGACTGGATACCACTAGCCCCAGAGGCAGTGTGCTGGGTGGAGAAAGTGTTGGCCTGAGATTTAAACTACGGCATCCTTTTTCATCAAATAGATGATGTTTTATGGGGTAGCTAGTAATTTTATCAGAATTCAGGTGATTCATAGACCATTACTGACATTTGTTCATAGAAGGATGTCACCATGAGCAGTGGATGCCCCTGGAGGTCTGAGAAAAAGAGAGCATAAGAGAGAAAGAGATGAAGGCAGCCACATTTACTGAACACATAGTTATGTATCTAAACTCTGGACACACTATCTGATTTACGTACAAAATAGGCACTATTATTGGACCTGGCTATTGCTGTTATGTCTGAAATCAAAGGAAGCAGTGTTGGGCTGAGCTGTGGCTTCTGGGGATCCAGGAAGAATATATTTTAAAATGGGATGTCTTTGGAGGAAAGCAAAGCTGGCAAGAGGCTTATCAGGTGGAAGTAGAGAGTCAGTGGCAAGGATTCATTTATTCAGCAAAATTTTAGTGAGCACTTACTATGTGCCAGTCAGCTAAAGAATCACTGGAGATAAGACCAACAAATCCTGCCCAAATGGAACTAACCATCTGTACAATTAAATACTTAGAAAAGTTTCAGATGGTGATAAATGAAAAATAGCAGAAAAAAGGGAAGCTGCATCTAGTGACATCTAAATGACAGATAAGGACTCATTCTCATGGATGTCCAAGAGATAGTGCTGCTTCACTGCAGGTACAAAGGGATCAGACCCCTGATTCTTATGGAAAAGGTTGATCTCTCGGAGATACTGGTGTAGAGAGAATCTAAGAGCCATTATGATTTCAAGGTAAGAGATCAGTTTTTCAGTTATTCTTTCTATACCACAAACCATCTCAAGATGTCGTGGCTTAAAACAACCCCATTTTATGGCTGGTGATTCTGTGGGTAGGGAATGAGTCAAGACCCCATTTGTCCAGGTACTGGGGCTGGCTGTCAGAATTGGTGGCCTCTCTTGTCCCCAGTGGTCTAGACTAACTTTCTTCTGATACGGCAGTTCTAAGAGTTAAGAACAGATGCTGCAGTGAAAGCAAGTCACCAAGCCAGCAAGTCAGTAGGTTCAAGGAAGTAGACTCATCTCCTGATGGGCGAGTAACAGGGAGGTGCCCAGGAGGATGGGATTACTGTGGACATTTTCTACCCCATCTACCTCCCAAACCTCTCATATAACAGTTTTCTTTCTTCCACCTGTTATTTATTGAGCTGGGCTTTATGCAATGTGTGGAATAAAAACAGTTGAGGTCCGGCCCTGGCCGGTTGGCTCAGTGGTGGAGCATTGGCCTGGCATGCAGGAGTCCCAGGTTCGATTCCCAGCCAGGGCACACAGGAGAAGTGCCCATCTGCTTCTCCACCCCTCCCCCTCTCCTTTCTCTCTTTCTCTTCCCCTTCTGCAGCCGAGGCTCCATTGGAGCAAGGTTGGCCCGGGCGCTGAGGATGGCTCCATGGCCTCTGCCTCAGACGCTAGAGTGGCCCTGGTTGCAACAGAGCAATGCCCCAGATGGGCAGAGCATCGTCCCCTGGTGAGCATGCCCAGTGGATCCCTGTCGGGCGCATGTGGGAGTCTGTCTGACTGCCTCCCCATTTCCAACTACAGAAAAATACAAAAAAACCCCAAACAAACAAAAAAACAAAAACCAGTTGAAGTCCTTGTCTTCCTGCAGGTTTCTAATCCCCATGGGGAGATAGACATTAATTAGATAACCACATAAGAAATCCTGGCTGGCCTGATATTCATGAGGATTTTCCAGAGGCTGGTGTGGCCAGAACTGACAGGCTGAGAGATAACTGGTGTCAAATGAAGCTGAGGAAAGAGGGTCCAGACCAAAGAAGCCTTCAGAACCATTCTAGGAGTTTTCTTGGTTTTATCACATGACCAGAAACAGGGATGACATGATCCAGTCTACATTTCAAAAAGTCCAAGGCTTAGTGAAAAAAAGACTGTGGCTAGACCAGTTGGGAGACCTTTACATGGAACAGGGGAGAGATAGCCTGGCAAGACACGCCTTCGCACACGTGGCTGAAAATATGTACTTCTGTGAGCTGCTGCGGAGTTCTGGAATGCCCCTTTTGCCACTGCCTCCACAACACAATGATGAGAAAAAATTTTGCTGCTCATAATCGTATAAACAAACTTGGCTTTACCTTAATGGTAGCTCTTGCCGCAAGACAGGTCTGTTGATGAAGGTTTACTATCATATCCAAAAGACTGTGTTGCAGGCTCAGAGGACGTCTACAATGAGTCCTAACACTTTCAACAATAGCCGACTTTGAGATCAGTCTGCAGAAGGCAGGTCATTACTGTGAAGAGACGGCACCAAGTGACTACTCATTGTTGTCTTTTGTTACTTCATGGTTTCAGGTTTGGACATGAGGACATTTTTCTAAGGCCTTTTCCTTGTCCAGCAGGTTTGCTGTCTTTAAGCCTTGTTATTTTTAACAGCTGGACGCTTGCCTAATCCACGCCCTCCATATATTTTATGTCATTTATATTTTGACTTTTGGGATGTGAAATAGCTTGTCTGTGCTTTTCGGTCACATTGTATAAAGTTATTTTTTTAAATTTTGTTTATATTTTTAAGCTCACTTTATATATTGAGAGTATTAATCATTATTTATTGTATATACTGGGCTGCCAGTTTTCTCATGCTGTATTCAGATAGGCTAAGAAAAATGTAGCTTTTTTATTTTTCCAAAAACCAATGTGACCTTTTTTATGAAATTCTATGGGAGCACACACATATACATTTTAGTTAAACCCAATTAGATCCTGTCATTTAAACCTCTTTTAGATAACTCAGCCTTTCATATTTCCCATAAATTGTTGATCAGCCCCAGGGGCTCACATTGCCTCACGGTAGTAGGTGGCGGGGGGTGGGGCACTAAGGAGATGTGACAGGACATTGGGCCCTCAGCTGACACTACACTGTGATTTTTAGTGCCCTGCCCTGGTAACTCTGGTCCAGTCTACTGACTGGTCCCATTCATCAAGCACTTGTTCCATAATGAGCCTAAGTTTGCTGCTCCCTGGCAATGGTTGTCAGGTCTTGATGACCCAGCCCCACTCAGTCCTCACTGCGAGAACAGATCCTCTGTGTCTGTCTTCCATTTGTTTCCTGGCTGTGATGCCACCTGCTGTATTGCCATTGGCCAGGGAATCACTTTGTCCCTCCATCCCCCATAATCACCTCTCAGTGAGCTCCTGAGCCAAATCGTCAGCCATGTTCCATCTCTGTCTCAAGGCACAGAGAGCCCTGTGGGCTTCCTCCACACCACACCATGCAGACGTGGCAGTCCAGTGTGCTCTATGCCCAGCCACACTGGCTACCACTTTAATTGATGCAGTAACCCTTCTGTGCCATCTTCCAGAATGGATGGGGGGAAAAAGCAACTTCACTCCTATCTTCATCTTCTTAAATGCCTCTATGGTCCTTGTTGAGAGGGGAGCCCAGTACAAGCACTCGACTGCCTCTTTCCACTACTTCTTATCCCATTTTCTTCCACAGTCCACCTATGCAGGGTAGAGGTCCCTTTTTCTGGCTAAGTGGAACAGTCTTCTGAACCACATCCTCCTCCTTCCAGGGCTCTATCCACCTTTTATGACATCACAATGGCAAGATTTCAGGCAGAATGACAAGTTTACTAAAAAGTGAATAAAGAGGAGTATTAAACAATAATAAAGTCCTTATACATGTTTAGCAACTATTTCCCCCATTTTTTTGCATTGTATTATTTTGTGGCTTTTTACCAGTACAGTATATAGACATTTAAAATTTTTATGTAGTCACATATTTTAATGTGTTTTTTTTTTCATGGATTGTGCCTTCTCAAGAATTTTTGCAGACATCTTCCATGATGTAAGTCAAACCACCTCTGTTTCCTCTTAGTTCTTTTACCATCATTTGTAATCTATCTAGAATTTATTTTTGTACATCGGTAGGTGATGTCTAACTATATTTACTTTGAAGTTGTTAGATATTTTTTGAAGACATAGAATAATTTATTCTTCCCGGTCTTATTTGGAAAGAATAGATTATATTAGACTTTTGACTCTATTTTGGGACTTCCACTTCTGTCCCATATATCTATCTCTCTATTCTGGCACTGGTACTGCATTATTTTAATTACTGCGGTTTCACAATACATTTCAATATTTTCTGGTTTAAGTCCCCTGGATGAACATTATTTTTCAAAATTATTTTTCATCCTTGCACATCAATTCCTCCCAGAAGATTCTGAACTCATTTTGTTAAGTTATACCCCTGTCCCCACCACTAACACACACACACACACACACACACACACACACACCCTGCACATGTCAATCATAATGTATAGGTTAATTTGAAAAGTGATATCTTTATGACACTGAGACCTCCTGTTAAGAAACATCACCTGTCCATTTTTATTTTTTATTTTTGTAACAGATAGAGAGAAGGACAGACAGACAGGGAGGGAGAGAGATGAGAAGCATCAATTCTTTGTTGTAGCTTCTTAGTTGTTCATTGATTGCTTTCTCATATGTACCTGGACTGAGGGGCTACAGCAGACTGAGTGACCCCTTGCTTAAGCGAGCGACCTTGGGGTCATGTCTGTGATCCCACACTCAAGCTGGTGAGCCCACACTCAAGCCAGATAAACCTGCACTCAAGTCCGATGAGACCACACTCAAGCTGAATGAGACCATGTTCAAGCCGGCGACCTCGGGGTTTTGAAACTGGGTCCTCTGCGTCCCAGTCTGCCGCTCTATCCACTGCACCACTGCCTGGTCAGGCTGTTTACATTTTTAATCACACTCACTATCATGTGCTGGAAAAGAGATAATGACAATGAGTTGGGAAATGCTGTTTGGTATTTTGACATTTAATATGATACTCATTATTGATTTTAGATTAATGACCTTCCTCATATTGAGAAACTGTCTTTCTACAGTTTATAAAGAATTTAATAAAAAATGAATTTTTAGTTTCATCAAATGCTTTTTTATATCAGTGAGTAATAAACTTTTTAGGGACAATTGTATGGTGACAGAAAATGGTCTGACTTTGGGTGATGGAAACAGAACACAACAATTCTAATGCTATAGAGATGTTCACCTGAAACCTTTGCACTCTTATTGTTCAATGTCACTCCATGACATTTAATTTCAAAATAAAAAAGAGAAAAATAGCCTGACCTGTGGTGGCGCAGTGGATAAAGCGTTGACCTGGAAATGCTGAGGTCGCCAGTTCGAAACCCTGGGCTTGCCTGGTCAAGGCACATATGGGAGTTGATGCTTCCAGCTCCTCCCCCCTTCTCTCTCTCTATCTCTCTCTCTTCTCTCTCCCTCTCTGTCTCTCTCCTCTCTAAAAATGAATAAATAAAATAAAAAAAATTTTTTTTAAAAGAGAAAAATAATATTTAGCTTTTTTGTTGACACTGATTTAATAAATGTAATTTTGTAATATTATTCTACACTTTTATTATTGAATAAAATTCTGATCAGTGGTATTATTCCTTTTATATGTTGCTGCATTATACTAAATATTTATTTCTGGTTTGTATCTGTATTTCTATGTGAAATTACTATATTTTATTGCATTGTACTATCTTTGTCACATTTTGCTTTTTCTTTTTTTTTTTTCTGTATTTTTCTGAAGCCGAAACGGGGAAAGACAGTCAGGCAGACTCCTGCATGCGCCCGACCGGGATCCACCCAGCACGCCCACCAGGGGGCGACGCTCTGCCCCTCCGGGGCGTCGCTTTGTTGTGACCAGAGCCACTCTAGTGCCTGGGGCAGAGGCCGAGGAGCCATCCCCAGCGCCCGGGCCATCTTTGCTCCAGTGGAGCCTCGGCTGCGGGAGGGGAAGAGAGAGACAGAGAGGAAGGAGAGGGGGAGGGGTGGAGAGGTAGATGGGCACTTCTCCTGTGTGCCCTGGCCGGGAATCAAACCCGGGACTTCTGCACGCCAGGCCGACGCTCTACCACTGAGCCAACCAGCCAGGGCCTCTTTGTCACATTTTGGTATCAAGTTTAAGTTCATAGAGCGAACTGTGACACTTTTTATTTTTTTCTACAATCTGGAACAGTTTAAATAACATAAGAATTATGTGTTCCTTGAAGGTCTGAAAGAACTTACCCATAAAACATTTGGTTACAGCTCCTTTTATGGCTGCAATTTTTAGAGACCAGTTTCTGTTTCTTCCATGGATAGTGGGCTATTCTGATTGTCAGATTTGATAGAGTTTGTTTTCTTATTTTCTGTTTTCCTTTTCGTTGAGGTTTAACATTTTAGCCTAGAATTCACATGAAACTCTGTAATAGTTTCTTTCTTTTATATCCTTCTTTCTACATCATGTATTTGTGTTGTCTTTCTTTTTGTTTTCACTGAAGTGTTCTAGAAGGTTGTTTATTTTATTAGTGTTTTCAAAGAATTTATGTCCAGGATTTATTAATCATTTGCATCTGCTTTCCAGTCACTAATTTAATCTCTAGAATTTTGGAGAGGGGTTGTATTTTAGTCTTTTTCATTAGCTTGAGCATAATGTTTGGTTCATGCATTCTAATTCTTTCTGGTGTTGAGCTAACCACAATCCGCGCTGTCCCTCCCTCACTGTTTTGTGAGGTAGTACTTTGCTCTCATCCGGTTGCTCCATATTGCCACTTTTAATATCTCCTTTGTTTCGTTGTTGACAGGAGAGAGTTTATTATTTTGTTGTTGTCGTTGTTTGTTAATTTGAAAACAATTGGTACTTTTATCCCCACTTCAAAAAAATTAATTTCCAACTTGCTACATTGTGGTCAGAGAATGTGGAATTTACTGAGGTCTTTATGACTTAGTATATGATCAATAATTAGGATATTTAATGTTTAAGAGATATATGTTAACTAAACTTTAATAGTGTTTTAAAGATATTTTTTCCCCATTATTCTTTATCTTTTACTTTATCCATAATCTGCTTTATTTGTCAAATATTGAGGTAGGTATGGTAAATCATCCCATTGCTCCTGGAAATAACTTTTCCAGTTATTTCTTAAAAATTTAACAGGTTTTGCTTTATACATGTTGGTGCTGTTGCTTGACACTTAAAATATTGAGTCAATCAATAATATCTTCATTTAGACTTTTTTGTTCTATTTATTTTTCCTTAATAGTATATTTTTAAAATATAATATTGTAATTGCTAATACATTTTTCTTTGCATTTGCCAAAATATCTTTGCTCACATTTTTATATATTAGCTTGTGCATATTGCATCAAAGTGATTTTTTCATAGTCTGTGTATTCACCTGGCTATTTGTCTTTTAATAAGGATTTAACTGATTTCCACCAATTGTAACATAGATTTGATTTTTGTCTTTTTGTTTTATGCTTTCTTCATTCTTTTTCTTTTGTCTCTTGCAAAATGGACCTTTTTTTTTTTTCTTTTTCTTTTTTGGCTTTTTAATGCTGCAATGTTTTGGAAAGGTTGTCTCCTATTTTTTAATTCTCCTAGAGATTTCCTTCAAGATTTCAAAAGCATTTTTTAACTTTTATGTTACTCTTACCACTAGCCTACCACCTACCACCTTTGCCCATGTGAGGAAAAAAGTTGAGCATACTTCTTTTTCTCTCCTCCTGGAAACTTCTTTCTTTCAGTTAATAACATTTTGCATTTTAAATCTAGATCATTTCTATTACATTTTTGTCTTACTTAGTTTGTCCTTTGTATCTTTCTATAATTTAGTTTAGTGTAACACTAATTGCCTTCTTATTACATACTGTGATTTACTCACTCATGAGCTCTGGATTTCACCTTCTCTCCCATGTGGAACTAGAACTGGAAAACTGTGACCTGTTGACCTGTTTTGTAAATAAAATTAAAAAAATTTTTTTTAATGATCAGAGGAGAGATAAGAGAAACAGACTCCCACATGTGCCTTGACAGGGATCTACCCGCCAATACTCATCTGGGGCAATGAGAACAGGGAAAGAAGGGGGAAAGGGAGGGGAAGAGAAACAGATGGTCACTTCTCCTGTGTGCCCTGACTGGGGATCAAACCTGGGATGTCCACAAGTTGGGCCAATGGTCTATCCACTGAGCCGACTGGCCAGAGCCATAAATAAAGTTTTATTTGAACACAGATATGCCTATTTGCCTACAAACCATCCCTGGCTGCCTCTATGCTGCAGTGGCAGAGTTGAGTGGTTGTTAGAGAGACTTCATGACTCACAAGGTTTAAAATATTTACTATTAAAGAAGTAACTATATAATGCCAAATAAAATTTTACCAATAAAGGCATAAGCAAAACACATTTTCTAAGCCTTTACATGCCTAAGGCTAAACACATGAAAGACAACTTCTCAAAGCATAGAAATCATGTTATTTTTTTTTTTAATTTCAAAATATTGTTGTTGTTAGTCCTTTGTTTCTTGGTATTTCACACTTTATAAATGATTTGAGACCAACTTACTGATTTTTTGTCAAGTATTCTTTTTTTTTTGTCAAATATTCTTTTTATTTATGTATTTATTTTCCAGCCAACATGCTTATAAAAGAGTTTCTCTAATCAAATTAAAAAATATCTCCTGGAAGTTTCTGGTTTGGTGATTACGCTTTCAGAGCTATTTTCTGGAACCCAGTGCACGTTCTTTTTGTACCCAGAGATTACTTACTTCACTTCACTCTTTCTCTTGGACTGCATACTAGTTGTATTTTGGATCTCCTATATCTGCCTTTCTTTTTTCTTTTGCTTTTTTGTCTTATATTAGTCATCATTTCCCATTTTGTTCTGACTCCCATTTGAATTTCTTGTGTGATGTATTTCACCCTATTTAGCTTTGGTAATAGACAATGTCCTCCACATTCCCTCCACTCCACTCCGTGTCTCTGGCACATTGCTCCATCTTCATTATTGCTGACGGTCATTTTGTCAACCCAATAGCTCCTTAAGTCTCTTTCAGTACAACTTAGAGATTTTCTTCCATGTCACTCTTTTAAAGATAGACTTGTGCTCTGATTTCTCAAATTGATATTATCTACTCAATAGCCGAATCTCTTCAACAGAACAATAATTCTTTTTGTTGAACTTCATGGATAACCTAGTTATAAAATTTTAAATGGGTTCTGTTTGGAAGTTGGTGGGTCCCTGTTAAATCTTTCAGATTCAGATGAAGGGGAAAAGAACATAATTGCTATCATTGTAGTTTAAATTTGCCAGAATCCAGATCTATTTATCCATAAGGAGCAAAGAAGGAGGTGGAAGGAAAAGGTTTCACTTTTGTGCAGCGGAGTTTCTTTGTTCTGTTTGGCACCAATGGGTGCTGTGGCTTCACCCCTGGGTGGCATGACTGGTGCCCTGGAACCCTTGTCTCAAACAGCCTCCCTTTCCTCATCTGCTGACCTTGCCTGGAGAAACTAAGGGGCTTCCCGCCCCATGTAGACCTCAACATTAGCACTCTTCTCAGACACTAAAGTATAGCTGAGATTTGTCTTTGAAAAGCCACCCCTGAGTCTGCTTGTGCCCCCAGCATCCATTATGCCAGGCCCCTGGGGGTGCCACTGAGCAGTAACTGGGAGCCATCTTACTTTTACCTCCTGTTCTTGAGATAAACTGAGGATGTATTTGCCCTTCATTCCTGCTGTCGTTACCAAACTACAGTTTCCGGAAATTTCTCAGAGGTTCTGGTTTGTGGATATTGCCCTTCCCTGGTGTTTTAGCAGGGACATAAGATTTTACCCATCCATAAATTCTTTTAGATTTATTAAGAATTTAGAAAGGGGATGAAGAAGCTCAGCTTGATCTAGAAGTCACTGCCACAGCTCAGGCACCTTTCTGCACTGATACCAAAGTGTGACACGGGAATGAGAATAACCTCAGTGTGAGTGTTTCCTTGGGGCTGTGGCAGTGTGTGGCTCAGGACGAAGCAGTTAGAGGAAGGCATCCCTGGGGTCAGACATTGATCAACGCCCTGTACATATTGTTCAGTAAGCTGAGCCTTTTCTGCAGCATGAGAGCAAGAAGATTAGATGAAATCATGTGAAGTGTTTAATGAGTCTCTTTCCAGGAAAAAGAAATGAATTAGTTCATAGATCTGATGTGATAGGTGTTTGTCTAGTCTAAGGTGTTATAACAGTACCACACAGACTAGATGTCTTAGAGTTTGAGATCAGGTGCAGCGTGGTTGTGTTATGGTGAGTGAGGGCCTTCTTCCTGCTTTACAGAGGGCCAGTTTCTGATTGTAGCCTCACGTGGTGGAGAGAGAGCAAGTTCTGGTCCCTTTATCTCCTAATAAGGGCACTAATCCCATTACAGAGGCTGCACCCTAATGACCTCTTATAAACCTAATTATCTTCCCAAAGCTCCACCTTCAATACCATCACATGGTGGGGGTGGGGATCAGGACTTCAACATCTGCCCGATGTGGGAACACTCAGTGCCTAACAGTGGTGTGTGTGTGCTACTATTGTACTGAATTCAAATCCCTGAACAAGCCTGTGTGACAGAAGCTGCAGTGCTCATGTAGAGAAGCAGAAACAGAGGTACAACAGAGATGAAGTCACATCTTGCTGGAGCTGCGTGGCTGCCTGCCTTTCCTGGAACAGAGGAATGTGGTGGTGGTGGGGGTGTCACCTGGCCATGAGTTAAAAGCCCTGGCTTCCTTCTCCTCATCTGTAGAGAAAGGACTTGCATGAGGCCAGTGGCTCTCAAGTGTCTCGTCTTTGGAGCAACTTGTTCAAACAAAATTCTACTCAGAAGCCCCAGACATAAAAGTGATAACAGGGGCCCTGCTTTGGTTGAAGCAGCCAGGGGACCCTGGGTCCTGGACGGAGGCAGACTGAGGTTGGTTGAGGCCCCGGTTGCAGAAGAAAATATTGGGCCCCTTAAAAAAAAGAGACAGGGAAAATAAAAATACATATTAACCATATTTTTAAATAAATAAAAATATTATATACTATTAATGTTAAAATTGCACATATGAAACTAACTTGGTGTCATTAGAAAAAAGTGTAAAGTTGGGGTTTTGCAGGGTCCCTCAGAAGTCAGGGCCCAGGGCACATGCCTGGTGCGCCCACCGTTAAATCTGCCTCTGGTCCTGGATGCTCAGCTCTGGCCCTCCTGCAGGCAGTGACCACTGAGGGGGATCAGGATTGCAGGTTTCTCTCTGTGCCGTCAGTGTCTGATTCTGAACTCATTCAATGGTATCATCAGAAGTTCTGGCAGGAATTCGGTGTGCATTTTCAAAGGAGAAGGGGAGAAGTTGCCGAAGGGCACATCAGTTATTATTCTGGAATGCTGGCACAGAAAAGGGGTTTGAAAAGGGAACATTGCACACTTTCCTTCTTTTTCTTTTTCTTTTTTTTCCCTGTGCTATCCACATTTAGCTTATTGCCAGAACCTGTAGTTTCCAGGGAGAAACTTAATACTCACACATCGATTGTGTAGTTTGATACATTCTAAGGAGATATGTTTTTGAAATTTACCTGCAGTCGGTCCAGTGTTTTTTAAAATGATATTGCTGACTTTAGGAAATAACTAAAGGACAATCTCAGAAGTCGATTTTTTAAAAGGAAATTCTAGAAGAGAATGAAATCCCAGAAGAATAAACTATGCTTAATGAAGTCATAGCAGTAGTTCTTAACCAAGGGAGAACTTGCCCCCTCAAGGACATTTGGTTGGCATATGTGGAGACATTTTTGCTTGTCACAATGTCATGATTGGGGTGACAGGTGCTACTGGCATCTAGCAAGTAGAGGCCAGGATGCTGCCAAACATGCCACCATGTACAGGACAGCCCCTACCACAAAGAATTATCCAGCCCAAAATGACAGTAGTGCCAAGATTGATAAACTCTAGCTTATAAGAATTTGTGAAAGCTATCAAAATCTTTAGAAATACTACATTTAAAGCAGAACACCAAATTGGTTATTCGTAGGTTGTTTTGGGGTTTTGTGGGGGTTTTTTTACTATATTTTCAACATCTTGGCTAGTGATTACAAATAAATGGGTGTTTACAGATGCCTTAAGTTCCCTTAAAAGGTAGTAGTTGTCTATTCATCATTTTTCTGGTAAAATTTATATAACAGAAAATTCACTATTGTAACCATTTTAATGTGTATAATTTAGTAGCATTTAGTACACTGACAATGTTGTACAACTATCTACTTCTGAAATGTTTTTATCACCCCAAATGAAACCCAATACCTACACATAATCACTCTCCATGTCCTGCGTCCCATGCCTCTGGCCACCATCAGTCTTCTTCCCTCTGTCTGGATTTGTCTTTTCTTGATTGTACATATGAATGGAATAGTATAATCAGTGACCTTTTTGTATCTGGCACTTCACTCAGCATGATGTTTTCAAGCTTTATTCATCTTGTGCCATCTATTCGTCTATACTTCTCCTTTTTACAACTGAATAATATTTCATTGTATGAGTGCCATATTTTATTTATGCATTCATTAGTTGATGGACATTTTAGTTGTTTATACCTGTTGGCCATTGTGTACAGTTTTGTTATGACTATTCTTGTGAAAGTTTTTGTTCAACTACCTGTTTCTAATTCTTTTTGATGTGGACTTAAAGTGGAATTGCTGGGTGACGTGATACTTACATATTTAATTACTGAGGAACAACAAACTACTTCTCATAGTGGTTGCCCCAACTAACATACCTCCCAGCAATGCAAGACAATTTTAGTTCCCCTACATTACCACCAATACTTACTTTCCTTTTAATGATAAACATTCTAGTAGATATGAAGTAGTATCTCATTTTTTTAGTGGTTTGGTTTTGTATTTCCCTAATGGCTAATGCTGTTGAGCATCTATTCATGTCATTCTTGTCCATTTGCATAGCTTCTTTGGAGTAATGTCTATTCAAGTCCTATGTTCATTTTTTAGTACCACATCACATGCTTTATTTGGACTTAAACACTTATAATTTCATTTTAAAGACTTGGTTGACATACATTTTGATGTGTGGAGTTAGGCTATAGAGGATATATACAAACCAAAGTTCAATGAATAATAACAGGATTTTCGAAGATTGTGTGTCATAAAAAATACAGAGAAAAGAAAGACAACCACACATTCATTAGCTCAGAACAATTTTTAAATTTGCTTGTCTTTTGCTGTTGAGTTGTGCTTTATATATTTGAGAATTTAGATTCTTATCAGATATGTGATTTGCACATATTTTTCTCACATTCTGTGTGTGGATTGCTCTCACTTTTTTGACAGTATCCTTTGATGCACAGATATGTGTAATTTTTATGAAGTCCTATTTATCTACTTTTTCTTTTGTTGTTTGTGCTTTTGGTGTCATATCTGAAAAAATCATTGCCTAATCCATGGTCATAAAGACTTATCACTCTGCTTCCTTCTAGGAGTTTGTAGTCTTAGCTCTTACAGTTCAGCCTTTGATCCACCCTGAGGTCATTTTTATATATGGTGTGAGGTAAGGTTCCAACTTCATTCTTTTGCATGTGAAAATCCAGTGGTCTCAGCACCACTTGCTGTTGGAGAGACTATTCTTTCCCCCATTGAATGTTCTTGACAACTTGTCAACATTCCATTCACTATAGATATATGGGTCATTTCTGGACTCTCAGTTCTCTTCCGTATTCTCTCTATGATTCCTATGTCAGTTTCACATTGTTATGATTACTGTAGCTTTGTATTAAGTTTTGATACTGCTACCCACTATTTTCTTGTACATTTTTAAAAGGCTAATGGAACCTTTCAAAAAGATTGTCTCTTTTTGAGAAAAGTATATAGGATAGTACACAATTCTACCAGAATTCCTAAGTTCAAAAGCTCTGAAGACAAAGAGTTCTACATTCCTAATTTGGGGCCAAAACCTGACCTGATCAGAACTAATCTGATGCTGAACACCATCTGAATTCATATGAATCTATATACATGATGAGATCTATGAAAACATAGATTTCAGAATATAGAGAACATAGAATATAGAATGTAAAAATCTATATTTTATACAATACATCGAGTTTTGGAAAGATTTATATGTTTGATTGTGAGGTGCTGCCCCACACCCCACTGGTGGTGGTTACAGTGCACAGTATATGACCTGTATTGCCTCCATAAAATTTGAAAAATACACCAACTCCAGTAGTTTTGGAAAAGAAATGGTAAACTTGCATTATTCTATTCAATATACAGCAACAGTGGTTATCTCTGATGTTCAACCTCTGATGATTTTCTATCTTTGATTAAAAAACAGTAGAAACCAATCACCACAATGTGTTTTATGTAACTGACACTTATGGCTCAAGTGATTTGTATTAGGCAATGTATTAGGCACTTTTATCTCATTTAAATCTTTCATAGCACAGATTCTGGGTCAAAAGGCAGTTCCATCTTTGATTTTTTGAGGCATCTCCATACTGTTTTCCACAGTGGCTGCACCAGTCTGCATTCCCACCAGCAGTGCAGGAGGGTTCCCTTTTCTCCACATCCTCGCCAGCACATATTCTGTGTTGTTTTGTTGATGAGCACCATTCTGACAGGTGTGAGGTGATATCTCATTGTGGTTTTAATTTGCATTTCTCTAATAATTAGTGACATTGAGTATCTTTCCATATGACTGTTGGTCATCTCTATGCTCCCTTTGGCAAAGTATCTATTTAGATCCTTCGCCCATTTTTAAATTGGGTTGTTTGCCATCCTGGTGTTGAGTTGTGTAAGTTATTTATATATTTTAGAAATTCACTCCTTATCGGATATATCATTGACAAATATGTTCTCCCAAAAAATCTGTGACTTCCCTTTTCAATTTGATGATGGTTCCTTTGCTGTGCAAAAGCATTTTAACTTGATGAGCTTGATATAGTCCCATTTGTTCATTTTTTACTTTGTTTCCCTTGTCCAAGGAGATATATTGGCAAAAATATTGCTATGAGAGATGTTTGAGATTTTACTGTTTTATGTTTTCTTTTAAGATTTTTATGACCTCGTAATCCCACTTCTGGCAATATATCCGAAGAAACCCAAAACACTAACCTGAAAGAATGTATGTACCCCTGTGCCCACTGCAGTGCCATTTACAGTAGCCGAGATCTGGAAACAGCCCAAGTGCCCATCAGGAGATGAGCAGATAAAAAGGCTGTGATACATTTATATAATGGAATACTACTCGTCCATTAAAAAAAAAAGAGAGAGAGGAAATCTTGCTTTTTGCAACAGCATAAACCTGGAGATTATTATGCTAAGTGAAATAAGCCAATCAGAGAAAGACAAATACCATATGATTACACTTATATGTGGAATATAATGAACAAAATAAATTGACGAACAAAATAGAAACAGAGGCATGGACACATGGAACAGTTTGACAGCTGTCGAAGGGAAGGGGTGATGGGGGCTGGGTAAAAAAAGGTGAAGGGATTAAGTAAAAATATATATGTATATAACACATAGACACAGAAAGCAGTGTGGTGGTAGCCAGAGGAAAGAGGATGGGGGTACATGGAAGTGGGCAAAAAGGGGGAATGGGGATAGAAAGAGACTTTGCGCTCGGCAATGGGCACACAATACAGTGTGCAGACGATGTTTTATTGAGTGGTATATGTTAAACCTTTATGGTTTTGAGAACCATCGTCACTCCAATAAATTAAATAAATAAATAAAATTAGAAAAAACCAGAATTTTGGTTCTACCAACAAAACAAAACAAAAAACACAGATTCTGCAAGGAAAACAAATGTAACAACCATTGGCCAATGAAAAGTTAAGCATAGTTGTTTTTACCCTTTTTTTTAATAAATCAGGAGAAACTCTAAAGAAGAGCTGTGCCCTGAATTCAAGGCTTTGCTTAGCTCCGGTAGGTGAGAAACCAAGAAAGTTTTTCTCTTGCTGTTGGGTAGCTACTGTCTCTGGTCTGGCCTCCGCATGAGGACTGTCCCTCTGCCTTTTACAGTTTTGTTCCGGCTCATCTCTCTTTAAAGGAAGCAGACTTGCCCAGATTCCCTCTTACCTCTCTGTGGCCCTCTGCAGCCATCATGGGCTGTTTGTGATTTCCAGATAATTCTTCTCCTGCAGATTAGTTTACATAGTCTAGAATTTAGCACTTTTCTCAGTTTCTTTGGTCTAAACATTGCCTTATTGAATCATTCTTTAAGGTGCAAATGCTAGATCATTGCTGAAGTGCATGACTTTAGCCTCTGGTTCATCCAATCCTATACCCTTACTCTTTCTTTCTTTCTTTCTTTCTTTCTTTCTTTCTTTCTTTCTTTCTTTCTTTCTTTCTTTCTTTTTCTTTTCTTTTCTTTTCTTTCAAAATTCAATGAGAGGAGAGGAGGCAGAGAGATAGACTCCTGCATGTACCCTGATCAGGGTCCACCTGGCAAGCCCACTAGGGGGCGATGCTCTGCCCATCTGGAGCATTACTCTGTTGCTCAGCAACTGAACTCTACTTAGCACCATGGAGCCATCCTCAGCCCCCTGGGGGCTAACTCAGTCCACTTGAGCCATGACTGCAGGAGGGAGGGAGAGAGAGAGAGAGAGAGAGAGAGAGAAGTGAGACAGGGAGGGATGGAGAAACAGATGGGCACTTCTCTTGTGTGCCCTGACTGAGAATCAAACCCAGGACATCCACACACCAGGCTGATGATTCACCACTGAGCCAACTGGCCAGGGCCACCCTATTTTTCAAGTGTTATTTTACTTAAGTCCATGGTTTCCTTACAAGGTTATAAGGAGGAATTTTTTATCATTGTTTTGTCTGCCTAAGAATGGAGGCTGAGAGAGGTTAGTTTACCCAGTGCCATCAATCTAGTATAGAAGGTTCGTCATGATTTTTCCTCTTTGGTGCATTAACTTCCTCAGTAGAACCATGTTGATCAAATGGCCAGCAAGGCATTAGTCATGCTGCCATCTCCAGGAAAAAGTAGAAAACCCAACACTTTCTACGCTAACCGTCATGATAAGTTCATATAATGTCCTGGATGAAGGGGACACATAGACATTTGAGAGAAATTAAAGCTAGAAAAAAGCCACAACAAATAGAAGCATGAACAGAGAATGAGGGGGATCAGGGAGTTAATTATTAAAATGTAATTCTAATGTTCACTGGGTCTCAGATGTTTTCACGTTCAGTTCTTTTCCTGAACTTGCCTATTAGCCGAGAAGTATTTATGAGCTCTCAGCATCTACTGTGTGCTCAGCCCTAAGCCAAGTCTTATGGAAGATCTTGAAAAAGACCTACTACCTTTAAGTCTAATTGGGGAGAATAATGCCCATGAAACAACAGTTATCAGGACAGGATAACATGTCTTATCAATACTCTAAAAATTCAGAGGCGAGATATGTCAAGCAGGGCTTAACTAGTCATGCAAAACTATGGAAGGAGGGAGTCTTCACTGGGTTCTTGAAAGGCAAGGTTTGAAAAGCAAAGCTCCAAGGCAAGAGTGAGCATGGCATGCTTATGAACTCGTGAGATAACTCCCTTGAGGAGGGTGGTGGAGTATGTGTGTGTGAGCATGCAAGTTAATGCAGACAGGGCCGTGGAAGACATTGATCAGGGTTGGTGGGACAACATTCTCTGGGGTGTTTTTTGGTAAGAGAATATGGGGAGCCACTGTGAATTTAGAGCAGTGTTGGAATGAGATTAGATTAGCTATGACGGCAAAGCTGTGTTGAAGTGAGGAACTCAGGCTGATTGTTTGGTTTGAGAGAGGACCTGAACAGGGGAGCGGCCATGACACACAGAGGGTGGTGCAGAGAACCAGGACATTTCAAGGCAGAGTCAGTGAAAGTTATAAGCTGCTAATGAGGAAGCAGAAGAAAAAAAAAAGGGTAGCATTTGAGCTTTGAGTGGAGGATGGAAGGTTGAGGTGCCATGGGCAGAGATGTTGGAAAGAAGAATATATTCTAGAAAGCCCTTTGTCTTTACCATATTTAGCCTGAAATCATGATATTTATGTGAAACTATTTGAACCTAGCCTCAAGCCCACATGTAGGGAATTAACTTTAAATTAAAATTCACTGAAATTAGGTCAAGTTAAAACTTCTTGTTCAGGTTAACTACATTTCAAGTGTGCAATAACTATACAAGGCTAATGGCTACCATATTGGACAGTGCCTAGATAGAACAATTTTCACCATCTCAGAATGTTCTATTGGGTCGAATTTATCTAGAGAACAGTAGTAAATATTAACATTTTGGGAAAATAGTGACACTAAGTCAGTGGGTCAGCTCTCAAGGAGGAGGGCCAAGAGCTAAAATTTAAAAGACATGTATAAAGTTGGGAGAAAGAGGCAGAAGAAGAACAAACAAAAATTGCCTGAGGTTTTGGAAGAGGGAGCCTCAGCATAACGTAAAATAATCCTGGCAACCAAAAGAAGAGAAGCTGTCAGCGAGGAGGGGGTGGTACCGATGTCAAATGCTGTGGGGACGTCAAAGGGAAAGAGAACCAGGAAAAGTGGTGTTTAGTAATCTGAGGTCATTAGTGCCCCATCCAACTCAATGAAGGAGTGAGAGAGATATAGTTAAATAGGAACGCCACCAGCTGAGACCAGGGTGGGAGTTTGGGGTCTTGGAGTATTTCAGTGGCACGGCAGGGATGGGGCTTGTTAAAGAGAACCTGGGTTGGGGGCAGAGGGAAGAGAAGTGAGGAGCTGAGCCAGCTACTGGGAGAAGAAGGAAGAGGAATGAAAGAGACTGAACTATCACCACCCAGGGCTTTATGGTCAATTATTATTTTTTCCCAAGAAAAGAAAAATGGGTAAAAAATAAAAAGAAAAAGAGGATGTTTGTGAACAGCCTTAGGGGTTGGGATAGAATGGGAATGAGGGCATGAAAAGTGAACATGAGGAGAGGGCCATACTCTGGGGCTCAGGGGGAAGGGGACCGGGAAGCTGTGGGTGGCTTGCAACTGTTGTCCTCTGAGGTTGGAACAGTTGCTTAAAGCCAGAGGCTGCTTTGGCTTTGCCTGCTCCCTCTTGTTCTCCTGTCTTCTTCCCATTCACAAGATTCTTTCATTTGTTCTCTAACACATTAGACCTTAACATTTAGGCAGTGTTACTACCTTGCCTTCTAGATTTCTCTAAAAGCCATTGCACGTAAACACATTCACTGATTATTTATCCAGGTCTGTGTCATCTGTTTAGATTATAAGGACAAGGACAGTGTTTGTTTAACATGTGCTCCCCAGGGCTCATCATACTACTATGAATATATAGGCAATTAATTCAATACTATTTACTTGTAAAGATCAGTAATTACACCTGTATTTGAAGAGATGCTTTTAAATTATATATATACAGTTGAATGTGTGGGTGTGCCTGTGTATGTGTCTGGCCAACTCCACTGATCAAAGATAATTTACCCTCCTTGCCATTGTGTAAAGAGTTACTAGAGATTGATTTAAATTCAGGCTTTAGTTTATTAGGGGCTGATACTCAGGGCTTTCTGTGCACAATTTTATTCAGTCCTTGTAGACATTGGGAGCGATAAATGTTCTAATTCTCATGTCAGAGGTGAGGAAATTGTGGCAGAGGTTAGTGAGGTAACTTGCTCAGGGTCATGCAGCAAGGACAAGGGGCAGAGTAGGAACTGGAATCTGGTTCTCTCTGGCACCCAGTCTTGTGCCCTAATGTCCTCTGTGTTCTCAGGCAATATGCTTAAGTGACCAGTCTATTCCTGCTATCATGACTGGGTTGGCCACCACTGTGCTCATGCCCACATAAGGATGTGTTTGCTCTCTACAGCCATAAATCTCCTCTCGTTACTGAGAGGTAGAAAATGGTTTTGGGGAAATAACACAAATAACACCTCCTGGTGTCAACCCAGCCTCAATGGGGGACGAAAGTGCTTAGCAACTCTTTCAAAGTATCCAAGACAAAACTTGACCTTTAAGCAGTTTCTTCATTTAGAGTTAAATTTGTCTTCAACAAATATGGTTCAAATAAATCAAAACCTTCTGTTTTAGCTATTTGACTGGGAAGTTAATATTTCC
The DNA here is from genome assembly GCF_036850995.1 of Saccopteryx leptura. NCBI lineage: Eukaryota > Metazoa > Chordata > Mammalia > Chiroptera > Emballonuridae > Saccopteryx > Saccopteryx leptura. Next base: position 268,038,641 of record NC_089503.1, on the reverse strand, counting down.
AATTTGATTAAAATTTTTTATTTTGCCGAATTCTGCAGGACAAGGGGGGCAAAAAGTTTAGAATAGAAGGAAACTTCCCAGGAAGTGCATTGGTGCAAACCATAGCTATAGTCATCATAATGTCACTTTTTACTTTTCAAACTGAAATCTGGGGTTTCCATGGTAACTGCTTTTTACCCCAGCTGGTTTGCATCATGTTTTTTGAATGGAAGCCAGTGGAGCGAGCCCAGCTATGTCACAAAGTTCAAGAGTCACTATCAAATGGATCTCCTGGGACAAGTACCAGGAAAAAAAACAACATTGCATGCCACACCTTCTCCCACCCAAACTCTACCTTCACAAACCCTTGCACTTTGCTACTGTGCATCCAGAGTGGGCCATCCTCTCAAAAGTCAAATTATTGGCTGCCTCCAACTGTAACTTCTCCCTCTGTCTAACTGTCCACTGGAAGGGAATCAGAGCTGTGGCTTTTGATTTACTAATGCTGCACCCAATGGAGTGTTTTTATGCAGTAGTGTTTCATAAGCATCAGAATGGAGATTTGACCATCTGGGCCAAATGCAAACTGGAGAGATTGCATATTGCTTCCTTGTGACTCACCCAGGCTTCCAGACAGAAGTGATTTTCCAAGGTCACGGCAAAGCTTGGTACAAAAGTATCCTGTGTGGCATGAAGGCGCAAGAGAAGTTGTGCCAAGGGTCGGGACTTCCATTTCTCTTCATATGCTTGATCTTGGCAGATGAGCTTGACCCTGAGAACTTCTCTCCAATAATTGGACTATCAGAGAAACATAGGTCTTTCCGTTCCCCATGCCCTCTCACCACTCTTACCCCAAGCCCTGCTCCTGTTTTCTAGGCATAGTGAAGGAACTGAGGAAGAAATATGTCTCCTTTCACCAAACCATTTCCATTTCCTAAAATAAATCCCAGCTTTCCTCTGCTGGGAAGCCACCTCAGAATGGACTAGGATCTCAAAATATCTTTTGTTTACTTTATGCAAGAAACATATTCAGAGCCTCCTGAGTGGCAGACACAAGCAGACCCCAGCTCAAGGTGGAGGTCAACACTTAGAACTGAGCCCAAAAAGGCATGAGCAGAAGGTGCTTTTCGGCCCTGGCTGATTGGCTCAGTGGTAGAGTGTCGGCCTGGCATGCAGGAGTCCGGGTTCGATTCCCGGCCAGGGCACACAGGAGAAGCGCCCATCTGCTTCTCCACCCCTCCCCCTCTCCTTCCTCTCTGTCTTTCTCTTCCCCTCTCGCAGCCAAGGCTCCATTGGAGCAAAGTTGGCCCGTATGCTGAGAATGGCTCTATGACCTCTGCCTCAGGCGCTAGAATGGCTCTGGTTGCGGCAGAGCAATGCCCCAGATGGGCAGAGCATCGCCCCCTGGTGGGTGTGCCGGGTGGATCCCGGTCGAGCGCATGCAGGAGTCTGTTGACTGCCTCCCTGTTTCCAACTTCAGAAAAATAAAAAAATAAAATTAAAATAAAAAAAAATAAAAAAAGAAGGTGCTTTTCCAATCTGGGGAACAAGCTGTCAAAAAGCCTTCATCAAAGAAGTGACTTGACTAGCATGATCCAAAGCCATCTAATTTATTAGCATGCACATAATTATAACATAGGTTTTAAATATTTCTGCAGGCAAGTTTGTCTTGATATCTCCTTAGATTAAAAAAATCTTGAATGTGAAAACCTGGTCTTTTTTATACATGTGGTCGGTTCTTGGGTTACAACAGTCTCGACATACAATGTTTTAAGTTTACAACACTCTCATAAAAACTTTAAAAAACTGAGACATGAAAAACAAACAAACTGAGACATGAGTGTTTTGGCTCATTATGTTAGCATCGTACTTATGAACTACGTGGGCAAACTAGTTTGGTTGTGCATGGCGGAAGAATATGCAATAATGTGGTGTATGACTGAGGGAGTTAGTGTCCCCCAGTATGCTTACCTACGTCATTTTGGACTGTGCAAGTGTTTTGTTCGTGTTAGGCTACGGTGAGTTTTGACTACAACCAAAATTCGGGTTATGTCACTGTCGTAGGAATGGAACTGTGTCGTAATCTGAGGTCCCCCTGTACTAGGTTGAAGATCTAACTTAGAATAGAGCAGCGAGGGTTATCATCGCCTTGACTCTGCCTTCAGAAACAAAAGGACAGATTGGAGAATCCACAGGCAGTTTGTGTGAGGGGTGGCCCTCTGCAGACAGTGTGCAGACAGCACAGCATGCTGCCACCATGCTGAGAAATAGATTGATTACTGAACCCAAAAGCTGAAGGATAGGGGCTTTGCATGCAGTGCTTTTATTTTCTACCATTTCTTTGAGGCTAATGGCACCTCTAACCTTAAGCATGATTTCAAATATTTTTTTTCCTTAAGTGAGAAGTGGGGAGGCAGAGAGATAGACTCCTGTGTGTGCCCTGACCAGAATCCACCTGTCAAGCCACCTACCAGCTGATGCTCTGTCCATCTGGGGCTGTTGCTCTGTAGCTTGGAAATCAAGCTATTTTTAGCGCCTGAGGCAGAGGCCATGGAGCCATTCTCAGCACCTGGGGCCAACTTACTCCGAGTTGTGGCTGCAGGAGAGGAAGAGAGAGACAGAGAGAAAGAAGGAAGAAGGGGAGGGGTGGAGAAACAGATGGTCACTTCTCCTGTGTGCCCTGACGGGGAATCAAACCCAGGCATCCACACACCAGGCCAATGCTTTACCAGCTCTACCATTGAGCCAACCAGCCAGGACTGATTTAAAACTTTTAAATTACCCTGGATCAGAGCTCACTGTGTGGCTCTGGGAACGTTCTTTCTCTCCAGGGCTCACTCTTTCATTAGCAGAATGAGAGGGTTGCTTTGCAGGCGTCCCCAAACATGCGGCCCCCTGAGGCCATTTATCCGGCCCCCCGCCACACTTCTGGAAGGGGCATCTCTTTCATTGGTGGTCAGTGAGAGGAGCACTGTATGTGGCGGCCCTCCAATGGTCTGAGGGACAGTGAACTGGCTCCCTGTGTAAAAAGTTTGGGGACCCCTGCTAGGGGATTGTCTCTTAAACTCTAAATTGTATTCTATAGGCTTAAACTGCATCAGTCTAAACCAGCTCTGAATCCTCAGGGCCCAAGCACAGAAGTAAGTACTGGTTAAATGTTTGTTGAACTGAATTAAAGAGACTTGAAGTCCAGTTCTCTACGTGAGAGGATGAGACTAGCCTGGTGAAGTCTGTGGGGGCCCTGGTCAGCAGAACCAGGTGTTGTGAAAACAGCTGTTTTAGGCTTGCTTGCTTGCTCTTTGCATGAATAGTGTGTAAGTAAGCCCATGGCAGAACCATGTGTGTATAGTCTATTTAAGAATATGGGTGCTTGCCCTCAGGGCGGATTGCAGATCGCTTGCCCGTCACTGTGAGGGGCTGTTTATTCACCTGCTGCCTGGAGAAGTGGTTTCTCCCTGACTGTTTGCTTGTCTGCTGTGTGAGAATCTATTAAATGGAAATGGCCCAATGCTTTCTGGCTGCACAGTTCCTCTACCATCTGCCTGAGTCCAATGTGGACCTGGCATTGCACCAGGGTTGGGCTTTCTACCTGTCACACAGACTGGGCAGGCCACCTGGGTCTTTATGCTGGCCCAGCTTGGCTTCTTCAGATGTGGACTCAGGCAGGCTGGTCTGGGCTTCATGTTGTGTGAAATCTTTAGATACTAAAGAAAGCCTCCACATCTCTGTTGGTGTTAGGAAAGAAAATACAGTGTGGAACATCTGTGTGATTGAATGCCTGTCCTGTTTATATTCGGCTGCTGGCTTCAGGTGGCACATCCCTGAGAGACAGGAGTCCTGTGATCACTACAGACAGCCTACCACAACAACGCAAGCCAGGAAAAAAAAGAAAATCTGAATTGTTCTAATTCTGTGTTGTAGTGCTTTCAGAACTTAAAGATGCTTCTATTTCCCTATCCTTTGAGATGCCTTGATAGAGATTAAAGTAATATACTGGGTAGGAACTCAAGCCAGCAAAGGTAGAAATGTTCTGAGCCAGAGATCCATCTTCGCCACACATTAGCTCAGTGGTGTGGGCAGCAGAACAGCATGGCGGGTTTTGTAAAGCAAACCCTTTCTGCTGCTCTATGAAATATCTCCACTGTGGGTGTCAGTCAGCCCTCAGGCTATCTAATTTAGTGCCCAAGGGTTATTGCAGATTTTTTATTTTTATTTTTTAGAGAAGAGAGAGAAAGAGAGAGAGAGAGAGAGAGAGAAAGGAGGGAGGAGCAGGAAGCATCAACTCCAATATGTGCCTTGACCTGGTAAGCCCAGGATTTCAAACCGGTGACTTCAGTATTCTAGGTGGACATTTTATCCACTGCGCCACCACAAGTCATGCTATTGTAGACTTTAATGTGACTCTTATACTACTTTTTTTAACTGTTTTTTTTTTCATGTAGATCCATGCCCCACCTGAAACTATTTTAATTCTAAATAATCAACGTGAAGCAAAACTAAATAAAAAATCTTTGTACATGGGGCTCCCAAGAGGCAAGCAGGTGCCTGGTAGAGGAGGGTGAACGCTATCTGCTCTTTTTCTGTTCACAAAGACAAGTATTTCCCAGCACTTGTGTGCTAAGCCACGTTTCATCCACCTTTGTTTAATAATCACAGTTCTGTTAAGCATAAGAAAGGCAAAGCCCATTGCCCAGATAGGGAGGGGCAGGGCTGGGATTCAAACCCTGGCCCTCTTACTCTGGATGCAGGCTTTCCCCCTGCAGCATGCTACTGTCCTGGGCTGGTCAGGTGCTTCCCTGCAGCTCTTTGGAACTGTATTTCGCTGTGTGAAGCCTGAGGTGAGCTGAGCACCCCATATGCAAGTTCCCCCTGCAGAAGACAGGGAAAAGCATGCCCTTCTGAATAATGAGCAGAGGTTTTTTGAAATTTCTGAGATCTCTTAGTAGTTTAATTTGCAAACTTGGCACATAATTGGCTACTCATTTGCTCTTACATAATGTACCTGTGCTTTTGGACAAGAGCAATGAAGTGAGCAACGCCACATTGGTTATGGCTGTGGAACCTATAAAGTGTTTAATGAAAGAGTTTTTAATAACAGTGTTTTTAATAACAGTGTTGCAGTTTGATATTTGCTACTAATTTTGAGAATTATGGATCATTAGAAAATTTTTTCCTAACACAGCAATCTAACAGTATCATTAACCCAAGGCCTCCAGGTGGTTTGGTGGGCTTTTTTTCTCTTCAAGAATATGGAGTCAATCGCCTGACTGAGCAGTGGTTCAGTGGATAGAGTGTTAGCCTGGGACGCTGAAGGCACAGGTTCGAAACCTCGAGGTCACCAGCTTGAGCATGGGATCATAGACATGACCCCATGGTCGCTGGTTTGAGCACAAGGTCACTGGCTTTTAGCCCAAGGTCGCTGGTTTGAACAAAGGGTCACTGGCTCGGCTGGAGCGCCCCACTCCGGTCAAGGCACCTATGAGAAAGCAATCAATGAATAACTAAGGTGCCGTAACTATGAGTTGATGCTTCTCATCTGTCTCCCTTCCTTTCTGTCTATACCTGTCTGACTCCGTCCCTCTCTCTTGCTTAAATATATATAGTCATAGTCAAGAAAGGTATAAAGGGACTTTACAATATTGGCGTTTAAAACATTTTGTTTTCTGGGGCCATGAGATTGCTTACTGAGTAGATCAGTATCCAGTTCTTTGCCTTGTATGTGGCCTGTTAAGACATGGGATCGTAAATCAGAACACTTCCGGCGAGTTCCAGGTTTGTCACTCACACTTAGGGCCCATCTCTGAATGTCTACAAGGATCTGCATTTCTTGCCTGACAAATGTGATTTGTTTAACAGCTGCTTCAGTTACCTCAGAGTAATGTTGTTGGAAAGTCATGTGCGGGAAAAGATTTGAGTGCTATAAAAAGTTAAGTGTTATAAAAATGTAAGATTTTCTTGTTGCATAGATGACAGGGCATGAAGAGTCCTGAGCTAATGTGGTAACCAGTCTGTCAGGGATGAGGTTAAAATGGTATGGTCAGTGAACAGATGCCCAGCTGCTGACCGCTTGTCATTGGGCTGTGAACAAAGTGAGTGTCTAGAAACATTATGGCAATATGACAGAGTAATTTAATGGCTGTTGAATACAATAATAAAAAATGTGCCTTGAATTTTCTTGGTATTTATTTTATTTTTAATCATTTATCTCTCTTACATTTTAAGAAAAGTTTTGGTGCACAATGGTTTGGGGAAAAACTCGCCCTTCACACAGATGATGCAAGAAGTTATGGTATGCGAGAGAACAGAAGTCCAGGAGACAGTTAGGAAATTGTCTGTTTTACCCATCCAGAGAAAGCTGACAGGAAGTGGAGAACAGGAATCCATTCCAACTGGGTCACTTCTCTCCCAGGTGTTTGGTGTCCTGTAGACAGAGGGCATGTTCTGATGTCTCACCTTGGAGACTCACCCATTATCATCCAAAAGAATAAAAGTCCAAAGCATAGGGCTCCAAATACTTTTCCTAAGATGGTACCGAGGACCACAGAGCTCATGGCTCTTTCTGTGGTGATGAGGCCTGGGTGTAGTTAGCCACGAGACAGTAACATCCACCAGAGACCATGGTCAACTAAAGAAGGGGAGAATGCTGACCTCCACGTCTGGGCGTGTCAGGAGTGGCTGATGCTGACCTCCATGTCTGGGCGTGTCAGGAGTGGCTGATGCTGACCTCCACGTCTGGCATGTCAGGAGTGGCAGAGTGATCCACTGAAAGCCTGACTTCTCTTTCAGTATTGATATTTGTAAGTTAATGTTTTAACATATTTTAATATTGAATAGGGTACCCCATCTCATTTTAGCTTTTCATCCTTATATATTCTTCCAGATGAAATTTAGAATTGTCTAGTTCTAAAAATCTTGGGTGGAATTCCGTTAACTTATATATTTATTTTTTTAATTTTTTTTAATAATAATTTTATTTTTTTTAATGGGGCGACATCAATAAATCAGGATACATATATTCAAAGATAACATGTCCAGGTAATCTTGTCATTCAATTATGTTGCATACCCATCACCCAAAGTCAGATTGTCCTCTGTCACCTTCTATCTAGTTTTCTTTGTGCCCCTCCCCCTCCCCCTTTCCCTCTCCCTCTCCCCCCTCCCCCCGTAACCACTACACTCTTATCAATGTCTCTTAGTCTCACTTTTATGTCCCACCTACGTATGGAATAATGCAGTTCCTGTTTTTTTCTGATTTACTTATTTCACTTCGTATAATGTTATCAAGATCCCACCATTTTGCTGTAAATGATCCGATGTCATCATTTCTTATGGCTGAGTAGTATTCCATAGTGTATATGTGCCACATCTTCTTTATCCAGTCATCTATTGATGGGCTTTTTGGTTGTTTCCATGTCCTGGCCACTGTGAACAATGCTGCAATGAACATGGGGCTGCATGTGTCTTTACGTATCAATGTTTCTGAGTTTGGGGGGTATATACCCAGTAGAGGGATTGCTGGGTCATAAGGTAGTTCTATTTTCAGTTTTTTGAGGAACCACCATACTTTCTTCTATAATGGTTGTACTACTTTACATTCCCACCAACAGTGTATGAGGGTTCCTTTTTCTCCACAGCCTCTCCAACATTTGCTATTACCTGTCTTGTTAATAATAGCTAATCTAACAGATGTGAGGTGATATCTCATTGCAGTTTTGATTTGCATTTCTCTAATAACTAAAGAAGATGAACATCTTTTCATATATCTGTTGGCCATTTGTATTTCTTCCTGGGAGAAAACTTATATATTTAAATGAATAAAAATTGTTATCTTGACAATATAAAAAATTCCTATCCACAAATTAATCATTTCACCCCAGTCAGTTAATTTTTATAGTTTTTTTTGTTCATTTTATATATTTCTTGTTAAATGTATCTATCCCTGGATATTTTATATTGTTGTTGTCACTGTGAATGGAATCTTGTCCCCCATTACTTTCTAATTACTGCTGGTGTAAAAATAAGCTATGGATGTTAATATATTTAATGTTTAAATAGCCACCTTTCTGCTCTCTTATAACAGTTCTAATTCTTTTAGGTTCTCCAGTATAAAATATTATTATCTACATTTACTAACTCTGGTCCTCCTTTCCAATAGGTAGAACTCTCCTTTCTCTTGGTTAATTGTATGAGCTATTATTCCCAGAACACTGTTAAAAAAAAGAAGCTATCCTGTTTGAATGTTGTAAAGGGCTGGATCTTATCAATAGAAACACAGAACTTGAAGCTCAGTGCCCCTTCTTTTTCCTTTTTATTGTTTCTCAAACCCTTGCTGACAGAAATCTCATTCAGATGACCTGTGAAAGATGGCTTTGGAAGAAATATGCAAGTTGAATTCTTTGTCTCTGCTTTGCCTTAGTATTATGGCACAAGAAGGGGAACGTGGGATTGGAGGATTGATTATATGTTTAATTATGCAGTTCCTACATCTTTTATAGTATCATAATTGGTCTCAGGAGGATGCCTGAGTCACTGCCGGGCTTTCTGGTTAGGACTGGCTCAGAGTTGCTGACTGTATGGTATAGCCCCCTGTATCTTTCCACCTCCCAAGGAGACAGGGGTGTGCTTCTCAGCTCTTTCCTTTGTGTTTTATGCTTGATTTCAATTTGAAGCCATATTCAAGGTACCCACCCCTGAAAAGCAAATGAGAGACAAAATATATCCCTCAGTTCTATTTCCAACCCCTTCAAAAATAGAAGGCAGTCAGAGTTCTCAGGAGTGGACGTCAGCTCAGCTGGGAGGCTGGGTGCCTGATTGCCATTGTGACAACATGAAGGGAACTTGTTAGGCGCTGGAAACTGCCCAGGATGGAGTTGCCTCCGTCTCCCCTTGGTATGGAGTCCAGTTAGGCTTAGAATTGTTCGTGTTAGAAATAAATTTAAAATCTGAGCATCAAAGAGGCTGCTCTTCTGCTTAGTCTTCTTCTTTATATAACTGTGCACACAATATAGCTGCAATCTCACAAACGTGCATAAACGTGATCACACCGCCAGGTAGTGGTGCTGTGCTGTCGGGTTCCTTACCACCAGGACTGATGCCCATCCCCCCAGAGCTGGGAGTGCCTATGGCTCACAGTGCACAGCTCACAGCTCAGTCTCACCTCCTGGTGAGCATCCTCTCCTGATGGTAGTCGCCTCCCTTCTGGGAGCAGCCCATGCCCAATACCTGGTCTTCTTCCTAATTTGGGACAACAGTCCAGAGCACTTCTAGCTCCACTGGGATTGGCTGATACAAGCTTGCTTCACAGCCTACAGGTATGATTCTGAGGGTACCTCCCACAAACCTCCTGCAGGTAAGCCTCCATCTTGGAGACAACATTCCTAGAGTCATATCTCAATCTGCTTCCTTAACCAACAACACAATCTGCTTGAAATTTTAGTGGTATCCTTTCACTTTTTTTTTTTTGAGCCAACTTCTTATCTCTTGTCCTGCACAACAACATGAGTCCCACTGACCTCTCCCAAGAAAACCCGTGTTCATGACATCTTTTGTGTCTACCCACAGTTTTCCTCTATTCATTTAGTTCTCTACAAAAACCATCTAATGTCTATCACATTCACTGTTTCCTCTATCAGTGGGCACTCCTTGGGTTTCCAGGCATCCAAATATGCACAGTGTTTATAGACGTGCTTATGAGTGCAGGTGCATTAGCTTCCATGGGACAGATTCCTGAGAGGGTTGCTGCTTTAAAGGGGTCCTGTGCTTTCAATTTTAAGCTATGTTGCTGAATAATCTTTTTTTTGTGTGTGTGTGTATTTTTCTAAAGTAAGAAGTAGGGAGGCAGAGAACAAGACTCCCACATATAACCGACAGGGATCCACTCGGCATGCCCACTAGGGGGTAATTCTCTGCCCATCTGGGGCATTGCTCCGTTGCTGCTGGAGCCATTCTAGTGCCTGAGGCAGAGGCCATGGAGCCATCCTCAGCGCCTGGGCCAACTTTGCTCCAATGGAGCCTCGGCTGCAGGAGGGGAAGAGAGAGAGAGAGAGAGAGAGAGAGAAAGGAGAGGGGAAGAGTGGAGAAGCAGACGGGTGCTTCTCCTGTGTGCCCTGGTTGGGAATCAAACCCAGGACTTCCACACACCAGGCTGATGCTCTACCACTGAGCCAACCAGCCAGCGCCCTGAATAACCTTTTTAGAGCTCTGTGATATCATTTTATCAGTAATGAGTAGAAATCCCTGCTTCTTATTTCCCACTGGAAGATCAAAGAGCCGATCTTTGATCAGGTCCCAGTTTGGGTCTCAGTCATTTGTTACTGCAGGTCTACCTTGTCCCTTTGCTGTTGAAAAGAAGGTGAGTTTAGTGAGGGAAAGACAAAGCTGATGGGCTTGAGAAAGCCCCTTGGCCTCCAGGAAGCTCCTTCCTCCAGATGGATGAGAAACATGGAGTGGAGACTAGCAGGACCTCTTCACATGCTTCAGCCCACCAGCCTGGGGCGCACTGCTGCCCAAGACTGGGAACCCAAGCCTCAGGGGATGGCGCTGCTGCCCTCCCAGAACTGGGAACAGGAGCTCCACAGGGCAAAGGTGAGCTGAGGATGGGCGGGGGGAAGATGCATGCAGCTTGCCTCCCCAGGACCCACAGGTTCTTAGCTGGTTCCCTGCAAGATGGAATTATGCTCTTCTTGTCCCTGAAAACAAAAAGTAAGAGAACTGGCATATCACTGATATCCCAGGTGGGACAGGGGGAAGGTTGGGGTGACCTCTTCAAATAAGGAAAATCTGTCAAGGATATTTGAGCACACGGATGCACCTCTTCCAATGTCCAACAAGACATAAAATATGAACTGGCAACCCCGTGACCACTACACCCTTCCCAAGCTGGCCATGACCAGGAGTGGAGTGTGGTGGGGAGCTCTCTGCTGGAGGCTGTGCCGTTCCTGCCTGGCTGGGCACTGGGCACGACCTGTCACAGGCTGTCTGTCCCCTCCTCGGGGTTAGCGGTTTCTCCTCGCCTCTTTTTCAGTGTGTGACATTAAGCTGACCTTGCTCGCTGTTATTGTGGCACACAATCATTACCCCTAATAAGCATTCCATAACTCAATCTATTTTTACCAATTGTTTTACATCTTTCTTATTAGCTGTGTTCGGCACACTACAATTTTAATCTTCTTAACGTCCATGTGAGGGTTTGACAAGTCAGCAGGGACTCTTGCCGTAGCTGCCAAGGATACACGATTGGGTTACAGCTCCAGAGAGCCTCCCTCTCCCCGGCCGACTCGTCTCTGAAGCATTATAAGAGAACTCAGTCTCCTGAAGTTCACAAGGTACCAGTGTATCAGCGAGAACAATATCTTGGGCTTTCATTGAATCATTTAATCTTGTGAAAATAAGTAAAGAGGAAAAAAGGTATGTGTGTGTGTGTGGGTGTGTGTGAGAGAGAGAGAGAGAGAGAGAGACTGGGACCCCCACTGACCCCCATCTGAGAGACTACTGCAGCAACCCAGGTCAGCTCTGAGAGGCTGCAGAAACCCATTCCAATATTCTGAAGGCGTTGACACAGAGGAAGAAGTTGGCACTGTGGTAGAACTTGAACTATTCTTTTTGTAGGATCATCTCAGGGTAGGAAAATAATTATGGTTTTGGCAGCTGAGATGACTGTTGGCAGAACGGCTTATTTCTCACTTAATTCCTTAAATAAACCCTTGTCTCTGTGAACTCTTGCCATAGTGACGCCGAGGAAGGCTCTGTGGTGCTGTCCCTCCAGACGAGCCTTCTTGGGTTTCATCTTCTGTTAATGCTCCCACTGTATGTGTTAGAAGAATACTGTCTGGCTCCAGAGCTTCGTCCTTTCGTAGCCATTTTCTGATGGTCCAGATGCATGTCATCTTCACACTCAAGAACGAATAAGTCCTGGTGGCTAAGATTGGGGCTCTGGGGACAGGAGAGGAGTGCAAGGCTCAGATCGAGGTTGACAAAAGTGAGACTGTAGAGGGTATCACAATCTCACAGCTAGGTTACTTCAGATCCTCCCCTTTCTTTGAAAAAAGAGTACCTGCCTCCAAGGTTTAAGGGCAGGTGCAGACAGAATAAGCCATGAAGCATCTTTTGCTAATGATGGTCTTGGGTGTCCACCAGCTTTCCTCTCCCCATAGAAGACCAAAGGGCCCTGTCTAAGAGCACTCCTTGGTGTCTGGCAGGAACAACTCTGCCTGGGAGGTATTCAAGTGGTGGTTTGCAAACTTTGGTGAGCATAGGGATGACCTAGGAAGCTTATGAAATATGGTAAATTCCCACCGCTAACCCCAGAAATTCTGCCTTATGTGGGATGGGAGCAGTCCTTGTTCTGACACAGATAGTTGAATTGAGTCTGTTAGAGTCACCATCACACACACTGATGTTCTCTTCGAGTGTCTGGTGCTCCTTGTCCCTGCAGTGCCCCACCCCACCCTCGCTCCACACATTTGACATGAAGTATGTGGGGCCACTACTTCCCTAGGGAACCTGCCTCTGCTCGGCTTGCCTGACCTGAGATCAGGATTTCGGTATCTCTTCCAGAGACACTTATAGGGTGTGTGTAGGGTGTCTGTAAGAAGAGTGTTGTTATAGAATTACTGACCTTTTCCTAAACTTCAATTTTCTGTTAGACTGTTCTCAGTGTGTTGCTGCCTCTAGGACCATGTTTGCAATAAACTCCAAATGCAGGCTTTCTGTGTTCAGAAGTGGGGTCAAGGATGCTGTAGTTTCTAGTGGCATTTCTCTGATATGTGATTCAGCATTTTATCATATTGCCTGTTGTTCATTTGTCGTTGTTGTTTTCTTTCTCCATCTAGTGAACTCATTCATCTTTTTCTTTCTATATTTTCTTATGGAAACAATTTATAACATAATTTTAAGTGCCAAGGAAAATGTCATTAGAATTATATTTATTAAGAGTGAGATAAATTGGAATCTGCAATATTGTTCTTTGCTTTAAGAGACATGCATCTCTCTTCATTTTCTTATTTGTTAGAATGTTCATCAGGAACTGTCTGTCTGTCTTTCATTCTGTCCAGGTAGCTCTGCTTTATGAATACTACTTACTAGTAACCATTAGAATTTGCCTTGTTTTATGGTCATTTTCTTCCCAGACCACAATTTCTTCCTTTTGTCATAGGGTCTTGAATCCAGCAGGGTTTATCCAGACTCTGGCTTTGGCAGTGGGTAAGGCAGGCTGCTGGTGGCTCTAAGGGTCAGTGTGGGTAACGGTCCACTTGCCAGCTCAGGTGGCAGCTGGGAAGCATCACCGTTCCTAGTGTATTTCCCAGAGCCCACTCATCGTTGTGTGGTGTGGCTCTGCTGTATGAAATGTGGTGCTTTTGCAGAATCATTATGTGCCAGACACTGTCACGTGCACTGCCGTGTGCATACAGCCCTGTAAGGTGGGCACTGTTATTATTCAAATTTAAAAGAAGAAACAAATGGAGGAATCCCAAGGTCAGGTGATGTGGTTCTTAGAGCTGGTATGTGGCAAAGGCAGAACCAGGTCCTGGGCTCTCACTTAGGCTGTCCTGCCTCTGTGGTTACGATATGTCCCTTGCAGATGTACATGTTCACTAGAGGTTGGGCATGGTTGCCATTTCCAGTGTTTAGGTCAATTGACTATATTAGGCCACTGACCACAAAGACTTACAGAATTAATTCATACTCTACAACCTCACTTAGTAGAGAAGAGTTCAGCAGGGAGTGTAGTCACTCTAAAACCAGAGGACTTCATCATACTGAGGCCATGCCAGAGTCACAGAACACACACACACAGAAACCAAGCAAGAAAGAAAGACCTCATCACCCATGCCTTTTTCCCAGCCCTGCCCTCTTCAGTCCCCTTTCTCCTGCCAGCTGATGGAGCTGGAGACAAGAAGCATGCTGGTGTTGCGGTGCTCTCAGCTGATGGAGGACTGAGGCTTCAACAGAAATAGAGATGAGGATGGCACTGGCGTTCCCGAGCTCAGCACCAAATCTCCCGGTCTCCTGCGAGGACACTGAGGCTTTCCCACCATAGGCGAGTGGGAAGGACTCGTTTCGACACTAATCTTCTTCCTCAACGAAAAGGAAGGCAGCTTGCTGACAGGGGACCCAGCACAGTTGTTGTTATCTGTGAAGTGAGTGCTGTCACTTTTTAGGAGGAGAAAGCCTCGGAGAGAGAATAAACCTGGGTCACACATCACCCCATTGGGGAGTGGCAGAATGGAACTGAAATCCACATCTGTCCTAGTCTCAAACCTTCCTGTCAAACTTCCACCATTTCCATAAACAAACTTTGGCTGCAATGAGACCTAAAAACTTATAGACATGGCATCATCTTGTAGCAGTTATTTGGAAACTCAGGTGTTCTACTGTCATATTAAATCATGATGATAAAAAAGTTAACATGTATTTCATGCTCACCACGTACTGGATGCTGTATTCAGTATGATCCATCTCAGGTCATCCTCAAGGCAACACCATGAGGGGATTAGGTCTCACACTCTGCTTTCCAGACAAGGAACCTGAGCGTCAGTGAGGCATAGAGACTGTCCAAGTGTGCACAGCGATACGCATAGCATCCTAACTCTAGGTGAAATGCGATGCAAGGTGCTAGAGAACTCAAGAAGGCACAAGATCCTGCCCCCAGCCCCCTGTCTGCTAAGGCCAATGAGTGCATAGCAAGTGGGGAAAGCCAGCAGCATGAGCAGAGTGCCAAGGCCATGGGCAGACCAGAACTGCAGAAGCTCGGACCAGGGAGACATGAACACAGACTGCATGAGCACAGTCCCTAGGGATCAAGAAACTTAAGGGCTTGGGCAAATGTTTTAATTTCTTTAAAATCAGAATTTTAAAAAAACTAACTTTTAGGGAAAAGAAAATATATTAATATACAATATAGTCATCTTTATTTCAACAGGATGATACATATAAATTTTAATATTTTGTATGGAAAAAGGGATACATAGAGGCAAAAGTAGCTAGAGCCATGAGAGTTGTAGGGTGGCCCTGCCATTGCCTCCTGGGTGCAGGTCACTGCAAGCCTGAGGTGGCTGCAGAGCCACAGGTGGAAGGAGCCTGTGTTCCTGAACGTGGCACATAGGAGAGCTGCCTGCCAACCAGAAACACCCAACTACCAGCTGGAAATAGATTCAAAAGATCATATCCCATGAGAGGATCACCTTACTCAGTTACTCTAGCCTGAGGTTACACAGTCTGAGGAAGGTCAGAGAGGGAAATGGAACCGGATGACTTGACAGCTGCCGTATGGGCTCAGCTGGAATGCATCCTGTGTTCATTGTCGCCACGATGACAATCAGGCCAGCCTGTAGGTGCATTGGCCACCTCCTTACAAAGAGGACATCAAGACTGCTCCAGATGGAATGTGTTGCTGATATGGCGAGGGCCAACTCAATACCTGGGATATAGGAGGAGTCCAAGAAATGTGTTCTATTTTGAATTGAACCGTTTTGCACCACGGAAAACTACTACTGCAGCTTACTAGGTTTGTGCCTTCTCGCAAACACCGGCATAAGAAACTTGGAAGTGGGTTCTCTGTCTTAGTAAGTATCAGAGTCAACCTGCTCCTAGCCTAGCACTGAACAGGACACCTGTGGAGGATACAGAGTGATGGGACATTTGGTCCCATCCTATAAGGACCATTAAATCAGGACGAGGCATCTAAATGACATGACAATGCAATTTGTATATAATTATGAACTAAACTTTGTTTTTTCCAAAGACACAACAGGAGTTGTGTGAAGGCTGATATAGTTAAGGAAGACCTTTTGAGAAGGTGGCACCTGACCTTGAATTAGGAAATAAGTAGGAATTGGGTAGGAAGGATTAGGGAAGTTTGACAAGAATGGCTGACAGCTTGCAGGTGGGGTGAGCGTGGTGTTGGAGGATGAAAGACCCCAGCAGGACCAGAGCAAATGTCACACTGCAAGTAAGGACATAGGGCAGAATTCAGAAATGAACTTCAATCTTCCCTTTGCCTTCCACCTTCTTTAAAACAACCAAACTCTCTCACTTGGGCACTGAATGGAAGTATAGTTAGAGACAGGAAGGAGACGAGAGAAGGAAGGAAAAGGTAGCATTAGAACGTGGGAACTAGCAAAAGGGTGGGGAGTGATGACTCACGGTAGCCCTCGGTGAAGAAATCTCATCAAACCCTGATGGGGAAGGGGCTCTCTCCTCCCTTCTCAGCACAGCAGTGAGGACTGAGGCCCAGGAGGTCTGACAAGCTTGCTGTGATACATGGGGTGTCTCTGATTTCCCTGCAGCATGCAGCAGCATCACTGTTCATCTGGGGCTTGAATTCAGAAAAATTGATGCCAACAGAATGGAGCTGGTTGTCATGCTGGTAATTCAGCTCCACACTGTAAGTCTGCCTGCTAGCCTGAGAACAACTACAGATGCAACTGAAATCTAATGTCCGATTGGACACGGATGCTGACCTCTCCATGGGAGATGAAGAAGTACGCCAACTCCTGGGTCAGACAGCCTTGTTCCCCCCTCCCCCCATAAATAAAAATAGGCTCATTTAACATGATTTTTACCTGTTGTCCTGCAATTAGTGTTTAAACTGACTGACACTGGGTATCAGTCACTCCAAGGAAATGAAATGGTGCTATGGTAATTGGCCAATTGGCCATGTAGGTTCCTTTGCTTCCCTGGGGATTTCACTTGTCTTGGAGAGCGTGTTTACATAGGCCCTATCTGCACTCTTGTTAAACTGAGTAGAAGGTTTAAGGGGATGAGCTGGCATGGAGTAGGTGGGAGGGAAGAGGAGGGGCAGCATGTTATAATGGGAAGATCACTTGATCGAAACAATATCTGGGTTCTACTCCAAACTAATAAATTTCAATTGTGTTTTTTTATCTTGGACAGCTGAGTTACATACATTATCTCAATCTTCACTGTAACCCTGTGATGTTGGTGTCATGACCCCTTTTACAGAGATGAGGAAACTAAAGTTCAGAGAGGCTGCCCTGATCACTATTTCCCAACTGGAAAGCAGCAGAGCTGGGGTAAGAATTCTGATGGGACCTAATTGCCAGGCGCTGCTGTTCATTGTTGGTATCTCCTTATTAAATCGACCCGTGTTACCTGTTACCTGTCACAGGTCACTTCACCTCCCTGTCCTCACTCTCTTTAACTGTTGGTGATGGTGTGAAGATGCTAGTTTTTCTAAGTGCCATTCTTTCTGTACAGACTAAGCATCTTTTCTACTTTTATCTCTATTTTAAATTTTGCTCCCTACCTCTTTTGTTCTGTTTTTCTTCTCTTTCCTACACACCCCACCAGAGCTGGTGTTAACAGGTGGAGGGGTTGAGCAAGGAGGGGCAGTGGGAGACAAGAGAAGCAGGTCCGTTCATTAGGCAGTTTTCCAGCCCTGAGCAATACTCTTTTCCAAGTGAGCTCAGAGCAACATATTATGGAGTTTGGGGATTTTATTTCCAGTTCTACCACCATCTTCTTGTGAGGCTTTGACCAAATCATTCTTGTGAGGCTTTGACCAAATTATGGTCTTATTGCACCTATGGTTTCTCATTTCTACATCTATAATTATAATAGACATCAGGGAGTGGTTACTTCCTTGAAGTCTTAAAAATTTACACTTGAAGTCAGGTGTAAATAATGATTATGGTCTTGCTGAGGGTCTTGGGCCATTGCGTTCTAATTCTCCATTTTACACAGGAAGAGAGAGAGCTGAGTTTCCTGGTGTCACATAAATAGTTGGTGGCACAGATGTATTAAGACCCCTGGCAGCTTAATATTATCCTGGTGTATCCCTTGTCCTCATTTCCAGGATGGAAGTGTCACGAACCAGCGTGACTAGTAATTCCAGGTCCTGACTGGGAATGGCACAGAATTAAGAAAATATGCTTAAAGAATTAAAGAATGGGTTTGGAAGGGCTCTGCAAAGCTGATAGCAGAAACTGAGCGTGCTCAAAAACCGCATCTTGCTTTATTTATAGGACAAAGTGGGCCATTAGCAAATCAATGAGATCTCTGATCATGTTTCCAAGAATTTTACCAAGTGCAGAAACCCCCCACTATATATAACATCTTAACTTCACTCAAAGAAGAACCTTGCCTCCAGTCTTTCTGAGGGACCTGGAGGGGTAGGGTGAGTACAAACAATTGAGCATCACAGCTAACATGGAGGTGTGGGGAAGAACTTAGCCTTTTGCAACTTAATCAGGCAAGTGAGGTGGGGGGTTGGGCAGACTGTCAGTTTACGGCCAGTTCCCCACACCTCTGTCCCCCAAAAATCTAAACTCCAAAAGTCCTGTTGGCTTTCAGTCCCCAGCATGGAAGAAAGGTTCTTTTGTTTCATGGACCTCATACCTGTCATGGGGTATAGTGAGTTGTTAGTGAGTCTCACCTTCTTTCCTTGGATAATGTTGTTTTTGTTGGGATTTTTGTTTTGTTTTTTTAGCAAGAGAGAGAGAGAGAGAGGGACTGACTGAGACAGGCGGACAGGAAGGGAAAGAGGTGAGAAACATCAACTTGTAATTGTGGCACTTTAGTTGTTCATTGATTGCTTTCTCATACATGCCTTTACTGGGGGCTCCACCCAAGCCAGTGACCCCTTGCTCAAGCCAGTGACCTAGAGCTTCCACCAGTGACCTTGGGCTTCAAGCCAGTGATCACAGGGTCATGTCTATGATCCCACGCTCACCCCAGCAACCCCATGCTGGTGAACCTGCACTCAAGCCAGAGACCCTGGGGTTTCAAACCTGAGTCCTCATTGTCCCAGGCTGACACTCTATCCACTGCACCACTGCCTGGTCAGGCAGATAATGTTTCCATGGGAATCAAAGAGAGGACTCTTTAGGGACCAGTTTTTCATGAAAGAGCATATAACCAGTGGCGACCTATCACCATAATGAATTCTATGGGGCAATGTTCCATGAGGAGTCAGGTAAAAATCACTACCCATGTCCAGACCCCAGCACAGAGCTACCAGGTAGGATAGAACTCAGCAGGGGACAGTGTGTGGAGGGCAGATGCTGTGCCATGTGGCCTCACGAGTGTATCATGGGGGGAACACACAGTAGAAAAAGGCTAGGCATACCTTTTGCTTCCTGTTACCATTCTTTCTTGTTTTGTTCCTTTCTTGCTGGTATTTACTTCGCCATTCATGCCTGTACCAAAAAATGTCAGTTTTCTTTTAGAGGAGAAAAAAAAAAAAGACTTTCTTGGTCTGAAGTCAGAAGGCCTTTGAGTTGTTGTGTTGACTACAAATACCATTTTAGGTTATATGACTACAGTGTCTCCAAGTCAGTTTTCCATATTCTTACTTGCACTGTGATAGGATTATTCTTATCCTTGTTAATAACCACGTAAGTTTATGTTGTCTAATACAATAGCCACTAGCCACTTGTGACTATTTAAATGACTTAAAATTAAAAGTGTTACTTCTTCAATCATACTAGCCATATTTCAAGTTCTCAATAGCCAAGTGGTAAGCACGTGTGTGTATCATCTCATTTAGCTCTCAAAACGGTTCTGAGATGTAAAGTACAGCTTTACAGATAAACAATGTAAGTCTTGAAGGTATTTGCTTGCTTGCCAAGGTTATCTAGGGTAGGGGAGTGATGGATATTGACTAACTCCCAAAATCTCCTTTCTAAATCAACATTCCACACAATACTCCTGATGCAGAAAGACCAGCAACAACAACAAAATGCTTACAAGATGTAATAATAACTTTCACTTCCTAAAAGATGGAAAACACATACTTCTACTTATTCCTTCTAATAATTATAACTAAAAGGTCTGGGCATTATATATAAGATAAACATAAGATTGTGGGCTCCTCACTCTGACCTTGTGCATAAGGAGGGCGGCAAGATGGTGATGGAGTAGACAGACGTTTTAACTTCCACCTCCCAGAACCAAAGTGGATTACAACTTAATTTTAAGAACAATCATCTGGAAAAACCAACTTTGGGCTAAACCAAGAGGAATCTATAACCAAAGAACACTGAAGAAGCCACACTGAAACTGGTAGGAAAAGTGGAAACGTGGAGAGGGCTGCCCAGTACCCGGGAGCGAGTGGTGGCCCGGAGGGACTCACGTGGTAGTGGTGGGGTTTTACCAGAAAGGGGAAGGACCTGAGCCCTAGGACTGAAGCCCTAGGAGACTATTTAGCTACGAAACAAGTCAGGATACTGTTTGTAAGAAAGAGACAGATTTCTCAGACCCAGGATTCGTCCTAAAGGGACTGCGCAGAAAACCTCTTTCACAACCACTCACCTGGGGTTCTGGGGGATGAGAAGAGCTGAGAGGACTGGAGTAGCAGGAAGAGAGTGTAATCTAGAAGGCACAGGGAGAAACACTTTGAGGGACAGCTACCCTAACCACTTGTTATAAAGTACCATACCCCAGATTCTGAATGGCACCGTACCTCACTCCATCATCAAGTTTATGTAGAGACACCCAGTCCAGATGTATTTTGAAGAGTTCTATTGAAGGAGGAGATTTGTTAAATATGCTGGCCGCATATGGCTGACACTGGGCATAGAAGACCCAAATCATGCACACTGAGTGCATTTCAGAGGCTGGTTATATACCCTTTGACTACATACAGGTTGTGGGGGGGGGGGGCATGACAGCATGACATAATCATTAACAAGATTAACATTTAACAAGATTTACATTACATTAACAAGATTAACATTTAACAAGATTTATGTTACATTAACAAGATTAACATTTGTCTAGGGGATTTACAAAGAACATTAAAACTTTCAAGGTAATACAATCAAAGACATTCACAAATCCTTTCAGTATCTGTCTCTCCTCCTTCGCCTAGAGATACATGTTAATCTCAGGATTCCAGGAAGGGAAGGAGAGCTAAAATCAGTGTAGGGTGGTACATTAATTTTGTCTCTTATTGAAAGCAAAAGGGAATTCTTCAGGTAAGCTTAATCCTTTCAGAGAACTTAAAACCAAATGACCCTAGTCGTCCTTTTAAGTCAGGAGACTTCTACATTCCTTTTCTTCCATTTTCCAAAGAAAGGACAGGAAAGCCTAACCCTTTCCTCCTAGATTATCAATATTAATTTTTCAGCTTTTTGGTACCTTACAACACCCTGGACTGAGTCACTACCCAAACTTAGAATGAATATTTTTCCTGGAACCAGCAATACCAGCAAAGGGAAGCAGGTCACCAGCTAAATGGAAGCTCTCCTGCTATACTCAGAGCGGAGTCGCTTAGAAGTAAGAAGCCTATCAGGGATACAGTTTAGGTGCTGAGATCTGAGCTACAACGCCACCCCCACACTGCTGAGTGCTTGCTAGAGGGTGAGCGACGGCAGCAGGACATGAGAGCATGGTCCCATCCATGGAGGTGGAAACCCAGAGCTGGCTGCAGCTGTGGCTCAAGCACGTGTACACAGTCCAGCCCACGGGGGTGGGGTGGAAGCTGGGGAACCTGCCCAGGCTCGCAGCCTGGGTGTGCCAAAGCAGCCTGAAGTGGCAAGGCCAGATGTGTGAACGCAGTCCCACCCACAGGAACAGGGCAGAGGCTGGGGCTGGCCAAGGCTTGCAGACCAGGCAGGCATGCATGCAGTCCCACCCGCAAAGGCAAGGCAGAAGCTGCAATGACTGCAGAGTCAGGCCAATGCCGGCAGTGCCCATGCCTGAACACTCGAGGCGGCAGCAGTGGTGGTGGCAGGCCTGTGGACAGACTATACCTCGGGAATACAAAGGCCATGCCCATTGGACTCCTGTGGTCACACCCTTCTGAAGGCTGAAAAGAAAGAAAAATATAAAATTAAACTAAATTAAAAAGAAGATTGGATAGAACAACCCTGAGGCTAAGGGGCAAGCCACATTCAATACCTTACCTAACCCCTGATTTGTAGTACTGAGCCCAACAAGTAGCCACCAATAAGAAGCAGCAGAAAGCGAATCTCAGGGGAACCTGAACATTTAAATGAACATCCTCCAGGCCAAAAGTAGATAAAAGTCAGAGTAAATAGATATTAACAATGGCACCTAGGCCCAGCAGAGGCAGCCACAGGATCTGGGTGGCCTGTTGCTCAAAAAGATAGAAGGGCCATTCATAGGCAGTGACCCCCACTGTTCTGCACCAGGCTCAGACCCCCACAGGTCTGTGTCCAGGGAGGGCATATCCAGAGGGCAGATACGGAGAGCATCAGTTCAGGACCTAACAACCTTTGTTATAGTGACATCTTAAGGAAGGCTCCTTACACATGACCCAGTTAAGATATAGAAAATGAAAAAGCGGCTCTACTAGTTAAGGAGACCACAACTTGAACAAGCCTGCAAATCACAAAAAGAAACAATGGGAAGACAGAGGAATGTAAGCCATATGAATCAACAAGAAAAATCCCCAGAAAAAGATCTGGATGAAATGAAAGTAATCAAATTACTGGATGCAGAGTTTACAATAATGATTGTTAGGATGCTTAAGCATCTCAAAGCTACAATGGATAGACTTAATGAGCACCTAAATAAAGACATTGTAAACATCAAAAAGAACTGAAATCATAAAAAAAGAAAAACAGTCAGAAATGACAAAAACAATATCAGAAATGAAGACTACACTAGAAGGAATTAAAAGCAGGCTGGATGAAACAGAGGATCAAATCAGTGACTTAGCAGACAAGATAAGTGAAAGCACAGAAGCAGAACAGCAAAAAGAAAAGAAGATCAAAAAGTCTGAGGAAACTCTAAGAGCTCTCTGACAACATGTAGAGAAACAACATCTGCATATTAAGGGTTCCTGAAGGAGAAGAAAAAGAACAAGGGATAGAGAACCTTTTTGAAGAAATTATAGCTGAAAATTTCCCTAAATTCATGCAGAAAAGAGTCATACAGGTTCAAGAAGCAGAAAGAATCCCATAAAAAGAAACCCAAAGAAACCTACACCAACATACATCATAATCAAAAACTAAAGCTAAAAGCTGCAAGAGAAAAACAGTCAATCACCTACAAAGGAGCCCCCATAAAGATGACATCTGACATCTCAACAGAAACACTTGAGGCAAGAAGGGAATGGCAAGAAATATTCAAAGTAATACAGAACAAGAGCCAACAACCAAGACTTCTTTATCCAGCAATGCTATCATTTAAAACTGAAGGAGAAATAAAAAGCTTCCCAGACAAAAAAACCCCTCAAGGAATTCATCAAAACCAAACCAATGCTGCAAGAAATGTTAAGGGGCCTGCTGTAGACAGAACAAAGCATGAAAAAAATCTAGTAAAAGAGGAATGTAGATTTAAAGAAAAAAATGGCCATAAACAACTACATATCAATAATAACCTTAAATATAAATAGATTAAATGCTCCAATCAAAAGACATGAGGTAGCTGAATGGATAAGAAAACAGGACCCATACATATGCTGTCTACAAAAGACCCACCTCAAAACAAAAGATACACATAGACTGAAAGTAAAAGGATGGAAAAAAATATTTCATGCAAATGAAAATG
This sequence comes from Saccopteryx leptura, assembly GCF_036850995.1. Taxonomy (NCBI): domain Eukaryota; kingdom Metazoa; phylum Chordata; class Mammalia; order Chiroptera; family Emballonuridae; genus Saccopteryx; species Saccopteryx leptura. Next base: position 268,015,185 of record NC_089503.1, on the reverse strand, counting down.
AAAAAAGAAAAGCTGGGGTAGCAATACTATAACTGACAAAATAGACTTTCAAACAAAAACTATGATAAGGGATAAAGAAAGTCACTACATAATGATAAAGGGAGCAATCCAACAGGAAGAGAACCATTATAAATATAGGAGCACCCAATATAGGAGCACCTAAATATATAAAGCAGACTTTGATGGACATAAAGGGCAAGATCAACAGCAATACTATAATAGTAGGGGATTTCAATACCCCACTAACATCACTGGATAGATCCTCAAGAAAGAAAATTAACAAAGAAACAACAGAATTAAGGGACACACTAGATCAACTGGATTTAATAGATATCTTCAGAACCTTTCACCCTAAAGCAGCAGAATATACATTCTTTTCAAGTGCTCATGGTACATTCTCTAGGATAGACCACATGTTAGGGCATAAAATGAGCCTCAACAAATTTAAGAAGATTGAAATCATATCAAGCATCTTCTCTGACCACAATGGCATGAAACTAGAAATCAACTACAATAGAAAAACTAAAAAACACTCAAACACATGGAAACTAAATAGCATATTATTAAATAACAAATAGGTCAACAATGAGATCAAGAAAGAAATAAAAAAATTTCCTTGAAAGAACTGAAAATGAACATACAACAACTAAAAATTTATGGGACACAGCAAAAGCAGTCCTGAGAGGGAAGTTCATAGAATTACAGGCATACCTTTAAGAAGCTAGAAAAAACTCAAATAAACTATTTAACCCTGCAACTAAAAGAACTAGAAAAAAAAAAAAAAAAAACAACAGCAAGTAAAGCCCAGAAATAGTAGAAGGAAGGAAATAATAAAGATCAGAGCAGAAATAAATGACATAGAGACTAAAAAACAATACAGAGGATCAATGTAACCAAGAGTTGTTTCTTTGAAAAGGTAAACAAGATATATCAGGGGTCGGGAACCTATGGCTCACTAGCCAGATGTAGCTCTTTTGATGGTTGCATCTGGCTTGCAGACAAATCTTTAATAAAAAAATAATAATAATGTTAAAAATATAAAACATTCTCAGGTATTACAATCCATTCATTTCCTACCGCTCTTGTTCACAGTTGCGGGTGGCTGGAGCCAATCACAGCTGTACACCGGGAGAACACCAAATTTTTATTGGATAAAGTATAATGTACACGGGTCGTTGTATGGCTCTCACAGAATTACATTTTAAAATATGTGGCATTCATGGCTCTCTCAGCCAAAAAGGTTCCCAACCCCTGAGATAGATGAACCTTTAACTAGACTCACCAAGAAAAAAAGACAGAGGACTCAAAAAAATAAAATTAGAAATGATAGTGGAGAAGTAACAACTGGATTTCTTACAAAGGATTGTAAGAAAATACTATGAAGATAGGTATGCCAAAAAATTAGACAACCTAGGTGAAATGGACAATTTCCTTGAAAAATATAATCTCTTAAAAATCAATCTGGAAGAATCAGAAAACTTAAATAGACTGATTACAACAAATGAGATAGAAACAGTTATAAAAAAAACTCCCAACAAACAAAAGTCCTGGGTAAGATGGCTTCACAGGCGAATTCTACCAAACATTCAAAGAAGAACTATCTTTCTCAAGCTATTTCAAAAAATTCAAGACGAGGGAAGACTTCCAAACTCCTTATATGAGGTGAGCAAAATTCTGATTCCAAAACAAGGCAAAAACAACACAAAAAAAGAAAACTATAGGCCAATATCCTTGATGAATTTAGATGCTAAAATTCTCAACAAAATATTAGCAAACTGGATCCAGCAATACATGAAAAATATCATACATCACGATCAAGTGGGATTTATTCTGGGGAGAAATGGCTGCTACAATATTTGCAAATCAATCAATGTGATTCATCACATAAAAAAAAGGAAGGAGAAAAACCACATGATATTTTCAATAGATGCAGAAAAAGCATGTGATAAAATCCAGCACCCATTAATGATCAAAACTCTCAGCAAAGGGGGTATACAGGGAACATACCTCAACATGATAAAGGCCATCTATGACAAACCCACTGCCAACATCTTAATCAATGGGAAAAAGTTAAAAGCAATCCCCTTAGGATCAGGAACAAGACAGGGGTGACCCCTTTCACCACTCTTACTCAACATAGTTCTGGAAGTCCTAGCCACAGCAATCAGACAAGAAGAAGAAATAAAAGGCATCCAAATTGGAAAAGAAGAAGTAAAATTATCATTATTTGCTGATGATATGATACTGTACATAGAAAACCTGAAAGTCACAGTCAAAAAACTACTGGACCTGATAAATGAATTATGCAAGGTGGCAGGATATAAAATTAATACTCAGAAATCAGAGGCATTTTCATACACCAACAATGAACTATCAGAAAGAGAATTAAGAAAACAATCCCTTTCACTATTGCAACAACAAAAATAAAGAAGCTAGGAGTAAATTTAACCAAGGAGGTTAAACACTTGTACTCGGAAGATTATAAAACATTGATAAAAGTAATCAAGGAAGATAAAAACAAGTGGAAGCATATACTGTGTTCATGGTTAAGAAGAATAAACATCATTAAAATGTCTATATTACCAAAGCAATTTATAAATTCAATGCAATTGAAATATCAATGATATAGAACAAATACTCCAAAAATTCATATGGAACCAAAAAAAGAACATGAATGGCCTCAGCAATCTTGAAAAAGAAGAATAAAATGGGATGTATCACATTTCCTAATATCAAGTTATAACAAGGCCATTGTTCTCAAAACAGCTTGGTACTGGCATAAGAACAAGCATGTAGATCAATGGAACAGAACAGAGAACCCAGAAATAAACTGACACCTTTATGGACAACTGATATTTGGCAAAGGAGGTAAGAGCATACAATGGAGTAAAGACAGCCTCTTTAACAAATGGTGTTGGGAAAATTGAGTGCCTACCTGAAAAAAAATGAAACTAGACCGCCAACTTACACCATTCACAAAAATAAACTCAAAATGGATAAAAGACTTAAATGTTAGTCGGGAAACCATAAGTATCCTAGACGAAAACATAGGCAATAAGCTCTCCGACATCACTCGCAGCAATATATTTGCTGATTTATCTCCGTGGGCAAGGGAAATAAAGGACAGAATAAACAAATGGAACTATATCAAACTAAAAATCCTTTGCACAGCTAAAGACAATATGAACAAAATAAAAAGAGAAACCACACAATGGGAGAACATATTCAACAATACATCTGAAAAGGGGTTAATAACCAAAATTTATAAAGAACTTGTAAAACTCAACAACAGGAAGATAAACAATCCAATCAAAAAATGGGCAAAAGAAATGAATTGACACTTCTCCAAAGAGGACATACAGATGGCCAATAGGCAGATGAAAAAATGCTCAACATCACTAATCATTAGAGAAATGCAAATTAAAACCACAATTAGATATCACCTAACACAGTCAGAATGGCGCTCATCAACAAAACAACACAGAATAAGTGCTGGCGAGGATGTGAAGAAAAGGGAACCCTCCTGTACTGCTGGTGGGAATGCAGACTGGTGCAGCCACTGTGGAAAACAGTATGGAGATTCCTCAGAAAATTAAAAATCAAACTGCCTTTTGACCCAGCCATCCCTTTTTTAGGAATATATCCCCAGAACCCCACATCAGTAATTCAAAAGAAGAAATGCACCCCCATGTTTATGGCAGCATTGCTTACAATAGCCAAGATCTGGAAAAAGCCCAAGTGTCTGTCAGTGGACGAGTGGATTAAAAAGCTATGGCACATACACACAATGAAATACTATGGGGCCATAAAAAAGAAGGAAATCTTACGTTTGGTGACAACATGGATGGACCTGGAAACTATTATGTTAAGTAAAATAAGCCAGGCAGAGAAAGAAAAATATATGACCTCACTCATTTGAGGAACCCAATGAAAAATATAGAACTAGGGAATGGAATAGAGACAGAGGTGGGATTGAAGGGACCAGAGGGAAAGTGGACAGAGGGAAAGGGGTTGAGAAGATGGGATCAGAGAAGGGAAAGAGATTGGTGAAATTATATACACATAACGCAGCATTATAGAGAGCAGAAAAGCAAATCCTAGAGGGAAAGGGGGAGGGTGTTGTGGGGAGGGGGGAAAGGGGATGTTGTGGGGAACATGAGGAGGAAGGATGCATTTGGGGGGGGGACACTAGAATCTATGTAAACACAATAAATTAAAATTAAAAAAATAAACTGTAATTGAAAAAAAATTTTTAAAAAGATAAAAATGATTGTGAAAGATGAAGAGAAGTCACATCAGTTAGAGATCTTTAGACCTGATACGTTTCCTGAGTTTTCTTCTTTTGCTTCAAATATTGCAGTCTTGCCAGAGTGAATTCAAACAAACAAACAAAGAAAGAAAAAAGCCAAAAATACCTCATATGACCCATTATATGATATGTATATGAAATTCACATTAATATAATGATATACATTAGTTGAAATCAAAATGATGGGAAAAGACAAAGCAGCCAAACATTAATCACATGAAAGCAAGAATGACTGTATCAATATCAGATAAGTAGATTTTTGACCATGAAAATTACTCAGACAAAAGACCAATCCACCATGGAGACATAGCAGTTCTAAGTGTGTATGCATTAAACAACATAGCTGCAATATATGTGAAGCAAAAACTGATAGAATTGAAAGGAGAAATAGACCAATCCACAATTATACTTGTAAATTTTGGCACCTCTCTCTCAACAATTGATAGAACAGCTGGACAGAAAATCATCAAGCAGTTAGGATACAGAGCAATATTGATCAAGAGGGTGTAGTTGACCTTGATAGCCTATGCCACCCAACAGCAACAGAATACACACTCTTTTCCAGCATCCACAGAATACTTAGGATATGCCCCAGTCTAGACCATAAAACACACATCAAAAATGTAAAATTAAAATCATACATGTTCATGAGGTCTGTGACCCCAGTGAAATCAGATAAGAAATCAGTAACAGAAAGAGAACAGGAAAGATTTTAGACACTTGAAAACTAAACAACACAGTTCTAAATAATCCATAAGCCAAAGAGGAAGCCTCAACAGAAATTATATACAATATTACAAAAAAGACCATTGAACTGAATGAAATGAAAATAAAACATATAAAAACATGTGGAATACAGCTAATGTAGTGCTGAAATGGAAACTTACCTTAAAAACACATTGTAAAAAGGGAAAAAATATCAATGAAATAATCTAAGAAGAAGATTAAACATCATTAAAATGTCTATATTACCAAAGCAATTTATAAATTCAATGCAATTGAAATATCAATGATATAGAACAAATACTCCAAAAATTCATATGGAACCAAAAAAAGAACATGAATGGCCTCAGCAATCTTGAAAAAGAAGATTCACGCCTGGCCCGTTGGCTCAGCGGTAGAGCGTCGGCCTGGCGTGCGGGGGACCCGGGTTCGATTCACGGCCAGGGCACATAGGAGAAGCTTCTCCACCCCCCCCCCTCCTTCCTCTCTGTCTCTCTCTTCCCCTCCCGCAGCCAAGGCTCCATTGGAGCAAAGATGGCCCGGGTGCTGGGGATGGCTCCTTGGCCTCTGCCCCAGGCGCTAGAGTGGCTCTGGTCACGGCAGAGCATCGCCCCCTGGTGGGCAGAGCGTCGCCCCTGGTGGGCGTGCCGGGTGGATCCCGGTCGGGCGCATGCGGGAGTCTGTCTGACTGTCTCTCCCCGTTTCCAGCTTCAGAAAAAGAAAAAAAAAGAAAAAGAAAAAAGAAAAAAAATAATCTAAGCTCCCACTTCAAGGAACAAGTAAAAGAAAAGTAAAATAAACCCAAGGCAAGAAAAAGGAAGAAAATAAAAGAATAAGAGCAGAAATCAATAAAATTAAAAACAGTAAAACTACAGAAAAATTCAGTGATTCTTGAAAAGCTCAATGAAATTGACAAACATCTAGCAACACTGACCAAAAATAAATAAATAGATATATAGATAGATAAAAACAAAGAGAAGACCAAAATTACCAAATCAGGAATTAATCAGGATATTACTACAGACTTTGCAGTGATAAGAAAATATTATGAATAACCCTACACACATTAACTTGACAATTTAGATGAAGTGGACTAATTTTATGACAAGTTTGAGCTACCCAACTCACCATAGATCTTTCACTGTAGATAGCTCAATAATTATTAAGGAAATTGAATTCATAACTTAAAAACTGTCAAAGAAAAAAGAAATTGTCACACAATGGTTTCAGGAAAAAATTCTATTAACAGAAGAGTTAATACCAATTTTATACAGTCTCTTCAGAAAGTAAAAAAGGATGAGACATTTCCCAATTTACTTTGGAGCTAGTGAAGAAGGAAGGGAGGAAGGGAGGGAAGGAGGGAGGGAGGGAGGGAGGGAGGGAGGAAGGAAGGAAGGAAGGAAGGAAGGAAGGAAGGAAGGAAGGAAGGAAGGAAGGAAGGAAGGAAGGAAGGAAGGAAGGGAAGGAGGGAAGGAAAGAAAAGGAGAGAGAGGAAGAAAGGAGTGAGGGACAGAGAAGGAACAGAGGAAAGGGAGAAAGAAAACTACAGTCTAATATCCTTTATAAATATATCTTAAAAACCATTAACAAAATAACAAGTAGAATTCAGCAAAATATGAAAAGAATTACATGTCATTACCAAGAGGAATTTATTCCAAGGATGCAAAGTTATCTAATATTTAAAAATCAATACATGTAATTCATCATATTAACATGCTAAAGAATAAAAATCACTTATCACATTAGTTGATCAGAAGAAGTACTTGACAAATTCCAAAAGGCAGTTATGATAAAAATTCTCAGAAAACTAGGAATAGATGGGGAGACTTCCTCAATCTGGTTGTTATACAATAAAATACAGATTACAACCAACCTGCAAGTAACATTAAACATAATAGTAAGAGAGCAAATAACCTTCCCCCTAAGATCAGGAACAAAGGCAAGGATGTCTATTCTCATTGCTGTTCTTCAACATGGAGCTTCTAACCCATGCCGTAAGGCAAGAAAAGGAAAAAAAAAAACCCATACAGATTAGATAGAAAGAAAACTGTCATTATTTGTAGATGATATGATGATACTTATGTTGAAAATTCTAAGGATTCTACTGAAAACAAATACTTCTAGAACTAATAAGCAACTTCAGCAAGGTCTCAGGGGACAAGGCAAACAAAAATATTATTTACATACTAGTAATAAGCACTTGGGCACCAAATTTTAAGATGCAATACAATTTACAATTGCTCATAAAAATGAAATACTTGGGGTTAAATCTAACAATATTTGTATGCTGAAACAACAAAATACTGATGGACAAAGTCAAAGAAGATCTAAATAAATGACAGACCTATTGCATTCATGCACTCAACATAGTAAAGATAACAGTTCTCCCCAAATTGACATACAGATTTAACAGTATCACTGTCAAAATCCTACAAGATTTTCTTGTTGTTATACACAAGTTTTCTAAAATTTATATGGAAAAACAAAGGGACTAAAATAGCTGAAAACCACTGGGAAAGAAGTTTAAAGTGAATCATGCTATCCAATTTCAGAGCTTATACAGTGACAGTAATTAAGACTGTAGATCGACAGAGGGATAGACACACAGATCAATGGAACAAAATGGAGAACTCCAAAATTGATCCATACAAATATATCTGACTAATTTTTTTACAAAGATGCAAAAGAAATGCAATAGATGAAAGATAACCTATTCAAATGATACAAAGGCAAACTGGACATCCATAGGCAAAAATTGAACCTTGACACAAACCTCACACCTTATACAAAAATTGACTCAAAGTGGATTATAGACGTAAGAATAAAATCTAAAGCTATAAACTTTTAGGAAAAACAAAGAAGAAAATCTTAGGCCTCCAGGTCCAGAGAAGACTATACACCAAAAGCTCTGTTTGTAACAGGAAAAATTAATACATTGGACTTTGTCAAAATTTTAAAAAAGACTCTGTTAGAGGATGAAAAAGATAATAGTGGTAGAAATTATCTAAAAAAATATATCCTATAAAAGACTGGTGTCTAGATTATATAAGGAACTCTCAAAGTTCAACAGTAAAAACAGAACAATACAAAAACTATCCAAGTAGAACATGGACAGAAGACATGAACAGACATTTCACTGAAAAGGAGATATGGATGGCACATAACTACATGGAAAGATGCTCAACATCATTAGCCAGTAGAGAAATGCAAATTTAAAACAATAACTAGATTCATTACACAACTATCAGAATGGCTAACTTTAAAAATAGTGACAACATCAGATGCTGGCAGCAACACAAAGATACTGGATCACTTGTACATTGCCGGTGGCAATGTAAACTAATCCAGACACTTTGGAAAAGTTCAGAAATTTCACAAAAACATAAACATGCAACTACCATATGACCCAGTAATTGAATTTCTTGGCATTTATCCCAGAGAAGTGAAAATTTATGCTCACACAAAAATCTGTACAGGAATATTTATAGCAGCTTTATTTGTCATAAGCCCAACCAGAAACAACCAGATGTTTTTCAGAGAGTGAATGGTTCAACAAGCTGTGATACATTCTTACTCAGCAATAAACAGGAAGGAACTATTGATACATACAGTTTTGTTGTTGTTGTTATTGTTTTGATGAATCTCCAGAGAATTATGCTGAGTTGCTGAATAAAAAAAGCCCATCCCCAAATAATTACATACTTCATGACTTCATTTACATAACATTTTTGAAATGTCAAAATTATAGAAATGGAGAACAGATTGGTAATAGGCAAAGGTTAGGGAGGAGTGGAGTTGGGAGGAAAGTAGGGGTGGTGTCCTTGCAGTAATGGAAGTGTTCTGTATGTTGCCTGTATCAGTGTCAATATTCTGTTTGTAATGTTGTACTACAGTTTTACAAGATGTTACCATTGGAGGAAACCTGCTAATAAAATATCTCCCTGTATGATTTCTTACAACTATATGTGAAGCTGCAATCATCCTAGATTAAATTTTAATTTCTGAAAAATTTGATTAGTTTTTCTGGGTTTTTTTTTTTTTTAGATTATCTGGGGTAACATTGGCTAATAACATTATATAAATTGCAACTTTATAATATGACATCTGTATACTCTTTTGTGCACTTACTACCCAAAGTCGAGTCTCCATCTTATCATCATATATTTGACCCCTTTTACCCTCTTCACCCTCTCCCATCCTCCTTTCCCTCTGGTAACTACCATTCTGTTGTCTCTATATCTATGAATTTAATTTTTGTTTGTTTGTTTTGTTTGTTCACTTGTTGCTCTTTTTATACACATTACTTACAGAAGCTGCATCTTTTCAGAATGTAATGAAGCCAGTTTTCTTTTGTAACAATGTTCATGGTTGTGTGTATGTGGGTATCTTGGTGTGGGCATGACTTAATAAGGTAGAAGAGAGAAGCAGAGAATGCTTGCTGTAAACCTTAGGTAAGATGACAAAAAGTCTAAGAGAGAAGGAATGTTTCTATAGCCAGCTGAGCAGATATAGAGTTGTAGGCCAAAGGAGAGCAAGGATGTTTAATCAAGTTATTCTTAGAGAGGATATTTAAAGAATTAAAACCAAAAAGAATTTAACCAACTCTGCAGAATAAAAGAAACTGCTAAATGATTCTATCTCTCCTAATCTTTTTTACTTAAATAAAAATAGTATCTATCTCATATGACGATTGTGGAAAAATTAAATGGAAGGGTGCATGTAGAAATGCTGATCACAGTGCCTGGTTCATAGAAAGAGATTAATAATGGTAAGTTATTATGTTTTTAGGAGAAAAGTTCCCTGAAGGTGTTATATTGAGGTATAATTTATGTACACTAAAATTTATTATTTTTTGCCATATAGTTCTGTGAGTTTTAACAAGCACTTACCAGCACAATCAAAGTATTGAAATTTCTATCATCCCCAAAACTTTCTTCATGCTTCTTGGCAGCCACAGCTCTCTCCCCATCCCCAGCCCCTGGCAACCACTGATCTATTTTCTGTCCCTATAGGGTTGCCATTGCAAAAATGTCATATAAATGGAACCATCCAGTATATAACTTTTTGAATACGGTTTCTTTCTCTTAGCATAATACATTTGAGACTCATTCATATTATTTTGCATGAGTCAGTAGTATGTGAACATAAAACAAGGTCTTTAATCCACCTGAAATTGATTTTTATGTATGAAATGAGATTAGAATCCAAAGTAACATGGTTTTTTTAATCCATTTGGATAGCCTCTTGTACCAGGGCCATTTATTGAAGCATCTCTATTTTCCTCACTAATCTGTAATGCAACCTTGATCATATATTAAGATTCCTGCAGCTACAGCTTGGGCACATTGAACCATCTAATAGCCCATGAAATACACTTCCATATTTTGATCTTGTCACCTCCTTGATTATCAAGGGGCATAGGTGACCCTTATAGCTTATAAGTTTTGAGCCTCAAAATTATTGTTCCTTTTTTCAAAGGATCAACAACAATGGCTTTAGGAAACTTCCACTAAATGGCAAATCGCTTTTGCAAATCAATGGACAACTTTATATTGAAACAGTCAACTTAAAATCAGGTCAAAGACTAGAATTATATGCCATTATCATGGCTTTTAAGTATTTGCCATATTCCTCCTTTAATCTATATACAGACAGCAAATATTTACTTATGGTTGTTTCCACTATAAAGACTGCTGTCTTAGGGACAACTGCGGATGAACTATTTCAGCAGTTCCTCCTTCTTCAAAGACTTGTATGTCAACATAGAGCTCCATGTTGTATAGGACATACTCGAGCTCACTCCATGCTCCCTGGAGCTTTAGCACAAGGGAATGCCCTTGTTGATCAAGCTACCCCCAAAAAAATTATTTGAAGCAGCCATGACAGATCGAAAAATTCAGTCTCATACTATTCATCACCAGAACGCTGCAGCCCTGTGTAAACAGCTTCAACTTTCCCAGGGAAGCAACATGGCAGATTGGTAAATCCTGTCCAAGGGTTCCTATACTACAATCTGCCCCTTCATTTGGAGTTAACCCTCAAGGACTCCTACCAGGACAACTTTGGCAAATGGAGGTTACTCATATACCTTCATTTGGCAAACAGCCTTATGTCCACATTAGAATGGATACTTATTCTGGATTTATATACATAGTACCCTCTGCCAGAATAGGAGAGGCTGCTAAACAAGTTATAGCTCATTGTCTGTATGCATTTTTCTATTATTGGATTTCCTAAACTGGTTAAAACTGACAATGTTCCTGCATATGTTGCAAAAGCATTTACTGTATTTTGTCAAACCTTTCGAATTATGGGTATTTCTTACAATCTTTAAAGTCAAAGTATTATTAAAGCATACCCAGCAAATATTTTAAGGTCAATTTAAAAAATTTTAAAGGGGGGAGTCATATCCTGGAACTCCTATGGGTCTACTATATCATGCTTTTTACTTAAAATTTTTTAAATTTCTTTTGAGTGCTGATGAACAGGAGACACCAAATCTTCTTCTCCTGCAAACTTCTGCCTTCTTTTATTTGATCCAGCTAATAACACTGTTTTGTCTTCTTCCAAATAGCTCCAGATATATGGAAAAGGTTTATATAAGCGAATGGGGATCCTCAAACCCCTCAGCGAGATCTTCTGAGCATGGCTTTTAAGGTACCAAGAGGCAGAATAAGTCCAATAGAGATCAAGTGAACTACCAGCTTTTAGGATATGCCCTTAAAGGCTCCAATGCCCCAAAGGGGTCTCATTGGAATCCATCTGGGTCCTGCTTCAATAGTGAAAAGGAAGGTCATTGAGCTAAAGCCTGCCAGGCTTACATGCCTTTGCTGTGAGGAAAAAGTGACACTGGAAGGTAGGCTTCCCCCTCGCTCCTCTAAGGGAGGGTTCAGTCTCTTCCAGCCCTGCTTCAGCCAACTATGACCTAACCTTGCCCAAAATGCTGGGGTTTGCCACTGAAGGCTGAAGGTGCCCAGGGCTGTCAACCCCATCTATGACACTGTGGATGAGCCTAGGGTATTTCTTCCAAGAAGCAGGTAAACAGATCTCATTTGCACAAGGGCCACTTAACTATGTCTTGCCTGAATAGTCAGGTTTTTTATTCTTCCCTCAAAGATCTCTGTTGTGGGTGTTGATAGTCCTATTTTCTGCTGCTTTGTTTAATATATAGTGTTTTCTTTATTCCTCCTACCTCAATGCCCCACTCATATTTCAGGCTTGGACCTACTCCTAATTTAGAGCTCTCTCTCCCCTTTTTGCCAGCTTCTATTGTGAATTTACCTTTGCCACCCAGCTTAGTGTACCCCAAGGTTCTCTTTACCATGCCACAGTTGCAAAGCTCCAGGGAAAAGCACCCTGGTCTCATCTCTCCAGGCAGAGGAGAACAGAGGCTCCATCTCCACACATGCTGCATGCAGGTGGCTTTTCCAGTCTACCTGAATCATTACCAGCTAGAAGCAGCAGTCATTGGGACTTGGATGTGAGCTGCAAAATATAGAATTGTGACAACAATTTCAGTGCCATGCAGACTTTTCCTGGACATGGACTTTTTCTGGATTCCTGCTCCTTGTGATAGCTCCCAACGGACTGAACTGGGGTTGGGTTGCATTCACAGGGATTTGGAATGGTGCTGGTGCCAACCTGGACTTGGTGAACATGTTAAGGACACTACTCTTTTATGGATTCTTGTTGTATTGGCCAAGAGTTTGCTTAAAGACTTTAATCACTGTAAATATATATATATATATATATGACTGGATAAAGAAGATGTGGCACATATACACTATGGAATACTACTCAGCCATAAGAAATGATGACATCGGATCACTTACAACAAAATGGTGGGATCTTGATAACATTATACGGAGTGAAATAAGTAAATCAGAAAAAAACGAAGAACTGCATGATTCCATACATTGGTGGGACATAAAAATGAGACTCAGAGACATGGACAAGAGCAGGGGTCCCCAAACTACGGCCTGCGGGCCACATGCGGCCCCCTGAGGCCATTTATCCAGCCCCTGCTGCACTTCCGGAAGGGGCACCTCTTTCTTTTTTTCTTTTTTTCTTTTTTTTCTGAAGCTGGAAACGGGGAGAGACAGTCAGACAGACTCCCGCATGCGCCCGACCGGGATCCACCCGGCACACCCACTAGGGATGATGCTCTGCCCACCAGGGGGGCGATGCTCTGCCCCTCCGGGGCGTCGCTCTGCCACAACCAGAGCCACTCTAGCGCCTGGGGCAGAGGCCAAGGAGCCATCCCCAGCACCCGGGCCATCTTTGCTCCAATGGAGCCTTGGCTGTGGGAGGGAAAGAGAGAGACAGAGAGGAAGGAGGGGGGGTGGAGAAGCAAATGGGCGCTTCTCCTATGTGCCCTGGCCGGGAATCGAACCCGGGTCCCCCACACGCCAGGCCGACGCTCTACCGCTGAGCCAACCGGCCAGGGCAGGGGCACCTCTTTCATTGGTGGTCAGTGAGAGGAGCACATTGACCATCTCATTAGCCAAAACAGGTCCATTGTTCCCATTGAAATACTGGTCAAGTCGCCATGGAGGCCTATGAACAGGTGCAGAGGGGGACCTTGAAGCTGAAAGGCGTTGCAGAGCTCGGAGTGACCAAGCGGAAGAAGAAAAAGAAGGACAAGGACAAGGCCAAACTCCTGGAAGCCATGGGGACAAGCAAAAAGAACGAGGAAGAGAAGCAGCGCGACCTGGACAAGTGGACTCCGACCCAGGCAGCCTTCGAGAAGATGCAGGAGAAGCGGAAAATGGAAAGGATCCTGAAGAAAGCCTCCAAAACCCACAAGCAAAGAGTGGAGGACTTCAACAGGCACCTGGATACACTCACAGAGCACTGTGACTTTCCCAGAGTCAGCTGGACAAAGTAGCCTCCCCGCCTGGGATATGGAGTGGCACCAACGGAAAATGGAAAGCCAAATTGGGGTTATATTTGATGCCTTTGGTATTTCTAGAAACTTTCTTTTATACACACCCTTGCATCTTCTGCTGAGACAACTGATTTTCAAATCAGTATGCCCTCATTCTGGAACTTAATTAAAGTAAGACTATTCGTTTACTATAAAAAATAATAATAATAAAAAAGAAATACTGGTCAGTTTGTTGATTTAAATTTACTTGTTCTTTATTTTAAATATTGTATTTGTTCCTTTTTTTTTTTTTTTTTTTTTTTACTTTAAAATAAGATATGTGCAGTATGCATAGGGATTTGTTCATAGTTTTTTTTTATAGTCCGGCCCTCCAACGGTCTGAGGGACAGTGAACTGGCCCCCTGTGTAAAAAGTTTGGGGACCCCTGGACAAGAGTGTGGTGGTTATGGGGGGTGGGGGGAAGGAAGGAGGAAGAAGTGGAGGGGGCAGGGCACAAAGAAAACTAGATAGAAGGTGACGGAGGACAATCTGACTTTGGGTGATGGGTATGGAACATAATTGAATGACAAGATAACCTGGACATGTTTTCTTTGAATATATGTACCCTGATTTATTGATGTCACCCCATTAAAATTAATAAAAATTTATTTATAAAAAAAAAAGAAAGCCAAGCAAGGAGCCTAATAAGACATTAAAAAAAAACACAAGATTCCTTATATGTAGGACTATCTCCGAGGTCTTCATTCGTTTCTCTTGATCTGTTTGTCTATTCATAAGTCAATAGGTGATTTATAAAACATTTATAATACCTTAATATTTAGGAAATTAATTTCCTTCCTTCTTTCTGCTTTCTTCTGTTTCAAATATTCCAGGCCATTTTTGGTTCTCCACTTGACCATGAAATAGACTGTTGATTTACATCATAGATTAATTTGGAGAGAATTATATCTGAAAATAATGAGTTTTTCCATACAAAACCATGATGTATTTATCTGTGGTCAATTTCATGTGATAGTTTGCTAAGCTAAGAGATACACAGATAGCTGATAAAACATTATTTCTTACTGTATCTGTGAGTGTATCTCCGGAAGAGATGAGCATTTGAATCAATAAGCAGAGTAATGAACGCGGCCATGCGGAAGAAGGAAATCTTACCTTTTGTGACAACATGGATGGACCTGGAAACTATTATGCTAAGTGAAATAAGCCAGGCAGAGAAAGAAAAATATCATATGACCTCACTTATTTGAGGAATCCAATGAACAATGTGAACAGAGCAACGGAACAGAGGCAGAGGCGGGATCAAAAGGACCAGAGGGAAAGTGGAAGATAAGATGGGATCAGAGAAGGGAAAGAGATTAGTGAAATTATATATATATATATATATATAAATTCAGCATTATAGAGAACAGGACAGCAAATCTTGGAGGGAAGGGGGAAAGCATTGGAGGGAGGGGGCAAAAGGGGGTGCGGAGGGAACACGGGGTTGGGGGAGATATATTTGGTGGGACACTTGAATCTATATAAACATAGTATGCCTGACCTGTGGTGGCGCAGTGGATAAAGTGTCGACCTGGAAACACTGAGGTCGCCGGTTCAAAACCCTGGGCTTGCCTAGTCAAGGCACATATGGGAGTTGATGCTTCCTGCTCCTCCTTTCTGTCTGTCTGTCTGTCTCTCTCTCCTCTCTAAAATGAATAAATAAAAAATAAAAATTAAAAAAAAAAGAGCATGAGTATTTTAAAAAAATTAAACATAGTAGATTAAAATCATAAACGAAAAAACAAATACAAACAAAAAAGTAATGAATATCAACCTCACCAATATGGATGGGCATCATCTAGTCCATGGAAAGTCCCAATAGAACAAAAAAGGTGAAGGAAAGGTGAATTCACTCTCTGCTTGAGCTGTGACATTCATCTTGTGCTTTCATTATAAGAAGTATTTATATATAGTTATTCTTTCTTATAATGTCTTTATCTGATATCAGTATAATGCTTGAGACACCCCCCCCCCCCAGCACCAACTAATTAGGAGTTATTACCTCATTTTCTGTTGGAAGAGTTTGTATATAATTAAAAATATTTATTACTTTTAAATTTAGTAGACTTTTCCAGTAAGGTTATCTGGGCCTGGATTTTTCTTTCTTGTAAGGTTTTTAATTGCAAATTTAATTTCTTTCACAGGTATAGGACTAGCTAAGATATTTATTTCTATTTTACTTGAGTAAGTTTAGCAACTTGTGTCTTTCAAGGAGTTTGTCCACATCATCTAAGTTGTTGAAGTTATGATCACAGAGTTGTTTGTAGAATTGTCTCATTGTCCATTTTTAATACCTGTGGGATCTATAGTTCTAAGAACTGCTTTGGCTGAAAATAAAATGTTATAGTTTCATTTTTTTAAGATAAAAGAGTTTCTAGATTCTCTGCAATTTCTTCTTTGATTCATGAGTTATATATGTGAGTTGTTTACTTTCTTAGATTTGTAGATTTTTCTGTTCTCTTCCTGTAATTGATAATCTATAATGTATGTTCTATATTTCCAATTCTCCTAAAATTGTTATGATTTATTTAATGACCAGAATATACTCTATCTTTAGTAATGTTCCATGTGCACTTCACAGAATGTGTATTACAATTTTGTTGGGTAGAAAGTTCTATAAACTATGTCAAGGTGTTTGAAAGCATTATCTAGACCTTTTATATTCTTATTTATTTTCTTTACTTTAGAGTAGTGTTGAAGTCTTCAACTATAATAGTGGATTTGTCTTTTTTTTTTTTTAATATATTCCTATTTATTCTTGTTTATGTTTTCTGAAGCTCCATGATTCAGTGTGTACACTTTTAGGACTCTAATAGCTTCTTAAAAAGTAACTATGTAGTATTTCACTTTATCCCTGGCTGAAAGCTACTTTTTCTGACATTAATGTAACTCCTCCAGCTTTGCTTTGATTAGTACTGTATTTGCCTAGTGTATCTTTTTTTATCCTTTCACTTGTAACATATCTGTGTATTTATATTTAAAGTTGGTTTTTTATAAACAGCAAATAGTTAGGTCTTGCTTTTTAGCCAATCTGATAATTTATGCCTTTTAATTGGTTTGCTTAGTCTTTATTTTTATATAATTATTGAGATATTCCAATTAAAGTCTACTACCTTGCTAGCTTTTTCTACCTATTCCAGCTGCAGTTTTTCCTCCCTTGCATCTTTCCTCTTTTAGATTCATTGAGTATTTTTTATTATTTCAATGTATACTCATTATTGACTTATTATTTATGCTTCTTTTAAAAATTTTAATGGACACTCTAGCATATATCATATACATCTTTAATTAATCACATTCTTTATTAAAGAATAATCATATTCTTTATTAAAAATAATTATTCTTTAAATACTATTATATAGGTTAACTGTAATATAAGGACCCTACAACAGTATACTCCCAATTCCTTTCTTTCGTACTTTGTGCTAATGTGGCCATATATATTTACTTTTACAAATGATATAAATACACAGTTGATTGCTACTATCTTTGCTTCAGTCAGTTATATTTAGAATAATTTTAAAAATTACACAATGATTTTATATTTACTTTTATTTATTTAATTGCCATTGTTCTTTTTTCTTTTTTCAGTATAGATTCAAATTTCTTCTTGAACACATAATTTTCTTTCACATTTCTTATAGCACAAGACTGTTGGCAATACATTCCTTTAATTTTAATTTGAGGGCATCTTCATTTCTTCTTCATTTTTGAAAGATATTTTCTATGGATATAGAATTCTAGAGTGACATTTTTGTCAGCACTTTAAAGAAATCATATTTTTGTCTTCTAGTATGCATTGTTTCTAATAAGAACTCTGCTGTAATTTTTATCTTTTTTTCTGTGTGTAATGTGTATTTTTTCCCTCTGGATGTGTTCACAATTTTCTCTTTGTCTTTAGTTATTAGCAGTTTTTGTTGTGTTTTATTGTGGTTACTGGGCTTGATTTTCTACAGCATTTTAGAGTTGACAGGATTTGTTGCCCTTTCCCCATCAGCTTCAGGCTTTTGTTCCATTGGAAATATAAAGGAGAAGGATGCAGTTGGGATTTTATGCCTTCCTACTACTTCCCCCAGGTCTATACAAGGAAGGATACTTTATCAGGATCCTGTTTTGAGGCACTATTTCTTTGGATAGCCTATCTGAAGATACAACAGGATGTACAAACTGATACACCTGTCAAACAATCAGCTGAGTCTTATCATGGCTTAGACTAAGTCAATGGCCAGTGTACTAACACTTCACCTTTCATTACTTGCTGCCTTCTCCATCTTACTCCCCCTTTTCCTCATTCTTTCTGACCTGGGAGTGGACCTTCCAAATAAAGCACTAGCATTTAATCTTTGCATCAATCTCCATTTTATAGGGAATAGAGACAGGTACTTTGCTCACTAATTTTCAGCTTTCTTCTTTTAGAAAAGAAGTATGTAAGGTTGTAAATTTCCTTCTAAGTACTGTTTTGGCTGCATCCTACAAGTTTGTATATGTTTAATTTTTTTTATGGTTCAGTGCTCAGTAGACACTTTTCTTTCCAACAGTCAAGATTCAGACTGAGACTAATCCTAGACATCTACCTTTTCATTGAATACCCAGCCCTTTCAGAGTTCCAAGTTTCATGCGGGGATCTTGGTTTACATTCTGCCCCAATCTTACACAGTCTCAAGGACTCATCTTCTAACCCTATTGGGTTTCTAAAACCCATAACTCTTGATAATCAAGAACAACCAATGCCCACAAGGGAGCTTTAGGTCAGTGTTATATTAATATTCTGTTTTTAGCTACCTCCTGTTGCTGGGCCTTGGAAAATTTTTTGCTATCTTGCAACTTAGCCATGTACTTAAAAGGAGGCTTATTAAATTTTATTCATTATATGTAGGTGTTCTGTTATGGGAGGTTTTTCTGTATCTCTTGTCTGTCCATTTACTGGAAGTGGAAGTCTACATGTGATCTTAAACTCTCTTTAAGAGTATTATTTTTCTATCTTTTACCATAGAATAAAATCAAGTATTTCTTAGTGAAAATTTTTAACACCTTGACCCATATGCATAGATGATACTGACCAATGAAAAGAATAAAACACATGACTTTCTAAATTATGAAAATTAGTTAAATATATAAAGATTGGCATTGCTCTGGTTTAAAAATATTTTATTATAATCTAAAAATGACATTCATGACATTCATTATTAATTTAGCATTCACTGAATCACATCTATTAAAAGTTTCATTCAAGAAGTAAGAGATATATTTGAATTTTTAAATAATTCAAATGACAATGACTACCATTATGTAAAAATGACATGTTAAATACTAAAATGACAGCAACTCAGAAAAAAAATTTAAAAAAAGTTAAGGGCCATCAAAAATTTCACCATCCAGAAATAACCACCATTATTATTTGGCCAACACATTCTAAACATCTTTCTAGATGGAAGAATGGATGAATAGATGGATGGGTAGATGGATATGAATGGATGGATGAATAGAAAAAGAAAATTAAAAATAGACCCTAGCCAGTTGGCTAAGTGGTAGAGTGTTGGCCTGGCATATGGATGTCCCAGGTTTGATTCCTAGTCAGGGCTCACTGGAGAAATGCCCATCTGCTTCTCCACCTTCCCCCTTTCTTTTCTCTTTATCTCTCTCTTCACCTCCCACAGCCAAGGCTCCATTGGAGCAAAATTGGCCTGGGTGCTGAGGATGGCTCCATTTGCACCACAGCAATGCCCCAGATGGGCAGAGCATCACCCCCTAGTGGGCATGCAGGGTGGATCCTGGTCGGGCGCATGTAGGAATCTGTCTCTCTGCCTCCCTGCATCTCACTTCAGAACAATACTAAATAAATAAATAGTGTCATACTTGCTTTTGTATTTTAAAATATTAAGTTTAATTTATTTAGCAGAAGAAAAAATACACTAAAACTAAATCTAAATCTAAGGAATAATTTAATTCCAGGAAGTGTTTCTTCACTACAACAGATAGTAATCACTAAAGATATTCTTTTTTTTTTTTTTTTTTTTCTGAAGCTGGAAATGGGGAGAGACAGTCAGACAGACTCCCGCATGAGCCCCACCGGGATCCACCAGGGACGCCCACCAGGGGGCGACGCTCTGCCCACCAGGGGGCGATGCTCTGCCCCTCTGGGGCATTGCTCTGTTGCGACCAGAGCCACTCCAGCACCTGGGGCAGAGGCCAAGGAGCCATCCCCAGCGCCCGGGCCATCTTTGCTCCAATGGAGCCTCAGCTGCGGGAGGGGAAGAGAGAGACAGAGAGGAAGGAGAGGGGGAGGGGTGGAGAAGCAAACGGGTGCCTTTTCTGTGTGCCCTGGCCGGGAATCGAACCCGAGACTTCTGCACGCCAGGCCGACGCTCTACCACTGAGCCAACCGGCCAGGGCCTAAAGATATTCTTTTAAAGTTAAGAAAAAAGATCATTGCCTGACTGGGTGGTGGCACAGTGGATAGAGCATCAGACTGGGACGGGACCCAGGCTCAAAACCCTGAGGTTGCCAGCTTGAGCACAGGCTCATCTGGTTTGAGCAAGGCTCACCAGCGTGAGCCCAAGGTTGCTGTATTGAACAAGGGGTCACTCAGTCTGCTGTAGCTCCCCCCCCCCCCCCGCCGTTAAGGCACATATGAGAAAGAAATCAATGAACAACTAAGGTGCCACAACGAAAAATTGATGCTTCTCATCTATCTCCCTAACTCTCTGTCTGTCTCTATCTGTCCCTCTCTCTGTCTCTGTCACACACAAAAAAGAAAGAAAATAAAGAAAAAAGATCATAAAATATTACTAAACATACTTTTTTTGCTAGGATAGGCCAGACTCAAATTTTGTGTGAAATAGTCTAATGTTAAAATTTAGCAACTTATGCATTATTTTATAAATACGGGATTGGCCAAATAAAACCCATCTGTAGGCCCCAGGCCCAGGCTGTAAAACTTGAGAATCAGGAACATGTCACTCATAGATATCGATAAATTATTGTCAACTCAAAATCTTAGAAAAATTTCAGGTCTCAGAATTGTCCTTCATTTTGCCTCAGTTTTAGAGTCCAGTCTTAAAAGATCTTTACATATAAAATTGCCTTTTGTTTTTAATGCCCTATTGCCCAGTTGTTGAAACAACTACCATAGCAATAGGAAATAAAAGAATGCTAACATATCAAAGCTATTTGTGACCTGTTCCTTTGTCAGGAATGAACTGGCTGCTTGGCTTGTGTGAATCCCATATCACTGGAAAGAATTAAATAAAAACTGCATATCCACAGTGTGAAATAATGATTTGGGATTGAAGCATCAGATGGGTAGATGAATGGATTGGGTGGATGGATAGATGAGTGGATGGATAGATAGATGGATGGATGAGTGGGTGGATGGATGAGTGGATGAATGGTTGGATGGATGGATGGATTGACGCAAGGATATTTATGATCCCTTTTGGTCATAGTTTCCCTTCCAATAAGGAGTAGGATCATGGAGACAGAAAGTTTGAGAGGGTAGCTTTGGGAAAGGAAAGACAAAAGGAAGCTAAATATTTGTTTTTTACCTTCTTCTTAATTTTTCCTAAAAATGTCTCACCCCAGTCATGTCACTGAAAATCATTTTATCTGCCTCTTTGGTGGCCTGGACTACATCTCATACCAAGGATATAAAAGGAGGAAGTCTACTTTTATTAGTTCCTACTGTTTCAGAGCAACTGCATGGCCTTCACTGCTGTGAAACTCCAAGTGAACAACTCCTCTAGCATGCTTTACTATTAAAGCAAGTATACTCTTTCATCCCCTGTTCCTAGGCAGGCAAAGCGTAGTAAAGGTACGGCTGTAACTAATGCTTCAATTGTAGTCAGACTATGTTTCCTGTTCATGTGCGTATATCATCAAGAAAGTGGTCTCATTATTATTTAAACCTAAGTATTACTTACTTGATTATAATTTTTGCCCAGTGGATATAAGTTGAAGAAGCATGGAGAAAGTAAGGAGAAGTCTCCAGAGAACTAAAATGTGTGAGTAGGAGTTGCCGTTGCTAAGCATGGAGGGAGAAAGGAAGGAGGAGGCAGGAATGGGGCATCAAAGACAGAAGAGCACAATTTTGCAGAGGTTACTTCTGGATTCATCTGATCAGAGCTCAGTGTCTTAGCTTCCCATTTCAACAGACCACATTGTCTTCTTCTAAAAAAGAAAATACATAAAACACAGGGTGGGCAAAAGCAGGTTTACTACAGTTGTGAGTACTCAAAACAAAGTTTATTCTTACACCATTATTTATTAATTATTGCATTATTTTCCATACAAACAGATATAAACTGACTTTTACCCCACCCTGTATATTTAATTTATCAAATTAGATTTTTTTCTTAAAGTCTCATATCTGCCAAAATATATTTATAAGAATGTTCGTGGCTGTTTAATTTGCAATAGCCCGACAATAAGAAACAATCCAATGTTCGTCACTTACTATATAGGTGAATACATTGTGTTACAGTCCTACAGTGGAATACTATACAGCAACCACAGGTACATATAGCAATATGAATGAATCACACAGACATGCTGTTGAGTGAACAAAGTCAGACACAAAAGAGTAAAAACTGCATAATTCTATTCCTATGAAGTTCCAAAGCAGGTAAAACTAAGCCACAGTGTTCGAGGTTGTAATGGTTGTTACCTTTGTGAGTATTGCCTGGGAGCAGACATGTGGGAGTCTTCAAAGTGCTGGAAATGTTCTGGATCTGGGTCTAGGTAACAATTTCCTGTGTTTATACATATGTATAAAATCATTGAGCTGGATTGTGAAGATTTGGATACCTTACAATTTTAAATTATATCTCAAAAATTTTTTTAAATGCAAGAAATTTGAGAGTCAGTTCCCACTTATCTGCTCCTACGGGTTGATGAAAAGTTTTGTGAGTGGACTCTGAGTAGACTGGAATTTAGTGACAATGACTAAAGAGACATTGGTGCAAGGACCAGTTTGTCTTTAGACAGCTAGACGGTAAGCCTGCCAGGCAGGATCCAGACTTACGGATCTGTTTTTCCTTCCAAGACCTCACACAAAATGCTGATGAACAAGTAAATATGCTCAGAGTGAGTCTGCTTCTTAGAAGACCTGGTGTTTGAAACAGAATGTCCTTTGTGAATATAAAGAATTTCCTTTAAATTCATGTTTTCATATTAGTCAACTCCAAAATCCAGTTGAGCATAGAAACACATTTGGAGGAAATGATAAAAGAATAAAATGTTATGCCAAGTGAATCTCTTTTTTTCAGGTACCTTTTCAAATAATTGGTTAATCATAGTTTAAATTAAGTCAGCTCTTTTTATTTTATTTTTAGACTATTTGAAATCAGGGAAGTAAGAAACATAGTAGTTAAAAACAATTGCAAAACCTCCAATCTAAGACCAGATGTGTTGGCCATACTTGATGATATGATGATACGGTGTGATGGGTTTGGAAGGAGGACCTGAAATATGGGTTCTGGTGTCTACTCAAGTCTCTATGCTGTGTCTAACAAACTCGGTTTTCTGCAAAGAAAAATCACTGGATATTTTTTAGGTTGGAACATGTCAGATCTACCTTGTCCATGTGACGTAGGAGTGGGTGCCCATAAGAGGTTGTCTTCTTATTTGAGATGCTTCAGGTCATCCCCTAAATACTAAGTTACCATTTCACGGAGCTTCTTGAAAGATTCTCCACCATTTTCTTCCTTAGCACGCTGCTGCACGATTCTAACAGATGGCTTCAGTTAGAGTACACATGCAGCCTCTCTCCCTAGAGACGGAGTGACTGTTTTAAGCCTGTTGCCTGTCACCAACTCTTAGGATGGAGCATGGAAAAAATACACAGTTATGATGACATTCAGTATAAATGTCAGTGGGAATTCAGAAATCCAGTATGAAATTAACTCAACGTGGAATTTGCCTATACTACTAGAACTTGCATGACTACTCTTTTGTAAAAATTGCTTTGCTCCTTCCTTGAGTTGTCCATGTCTCAATAAAGCCAAGATCTCAAAGATCTCAAATCAGTCGAGATCTTGGCTGTATTGACTTGACCTCTGAATTTAAAGCATTAGGAGTTAGCAGAAATGTGTGCATGCCACTGGAGCTCGGGGAAGCGGAGGGCAACGGCTTTCAAGGAAAGAGCTCCCTCTTAGAATCAGAGTTCTGCTTTGATAAAAGTTGCAAGCTGAGACACAGAATAGTGTCCTAATTTAGGGAAGATGGTTCATTAATTATCTAGTAAATCTTAGGACCAAATTGCTGAACACACTTTGCAAAAATTATGTAGCAAGCCATTTACAGAGGTAAGCCATGTCCAGGTTTGCTGCTCTTCTGTCTTCTTTTGACTAGGTCACATCATTTAGCATCTTATCAGGCTAAATCAGTGGCTAGTAGGCTCCAGGGAAGAAGCAGACAGTTGGTCACCAGAGTAAGCCTGGCCCTCCTCCCTCTCACTCAGCTCTACTGGCTCCTGAGTGTCTGCTTCCTCCCCACCGGCTCCTGTGACCTGAGCTCTGCCTGTTCCTCCCTTTACTTCTCTTAAGTGGAGTCTAGAATATCACTTTCCTTTCTGTGGATCTATCACAAGTTCTTTCTCCTTTTCCAGGACTTTCCCTTAGGTCGTGTCTAACCAGGGTCAAGTGCCCATGCTCCCTATTTCATCCTTCCAAGCATGTGGGCAACTTTATGTAATGACTGAACTCTCAGTTAATCCAGAGCAAAGGACTCAGGGAGCAACCCAGGATTCTTGGCAGTATCAGCTTCTGCACTTAGATATGACATCCTCCTATCAGTCAACAGCGCCCCTTCTCAAGGCAGGTTGCTGTCTGGGCCCAAAGCACCGTCTGGAGAAGAGCTCTGGCTTTGTGCTTCCATTGAGTTAAAACTGAGCCAGAAGCCACAGAAAACTTGAATGGTGCTCTTTTGTTTCACCTAGGGCCACTCTGTGAACTCAATGAAGAGTTTTTACACCTTCTTCTGTATTATACTGCAAGGGAGGGGCCACACAAAAGCCTGCTTTCAATTTCAAAATAAGGTCTTTAGCAGACACATTCAGCTCTGAGTCTAGCTGTACCAGGGCTGTGGACTGTGTCCAAAGAAGGCTGTGGGGGAAATTATTTTGATACAAACACAGGAGTCTGAGTGAACTGAAGCCCAGTTAAAAATAAGACAGTAATAACTCCCCACAACAGGTCATGCTTATGGTGTGGGGTGAGCTTCCGTAGTGGTCAAGAAGTGGCGACATGGTAGAGATTTTCTTTCTACTTTTCAGAGGAAGAAAACTATTTAGAACATGTGCCATCTCATTCCCTGAACACAGAGAACGCGGCAAGGGCTGGGGCACAGAGGCTGAGCGGGTGGCCAGAGCCTTTTATAGGAATCCAACCTGCTTCTTCCATTCCTCCCGGTGTGCTGCCAGACTGCTTACTTCGCCTGTTGTGTCTGTTTCCTCAACTGTGATATTTTATTTACTACATAAGCTTTTGGAAAATTAAATGAGATAATACCCAGAAATCACTTAGAAAGTACGAGGCCCATAGTGAACAGGCAGTAAGTGTTAGGTTTTGGTTGACCCAGAGTGTTGGTCTTCCTTCTCTACAGCAAGTGATTTGTCTTATCTTCAAAGTGGGTGTATACACACCTTGTGGATCCTGACCAGAAAATATTAATTCAATGACAATGTGTTGTCCAGCCCATGATACTTTAGAGAACAAAAGTATTACAGATACTTTTTTTGAAGATAATTTTGCTGAGACAACAGGCATAAACGGATACTGCTCTGGGCAAATGAGGAGGGTGACTTTAAGGAGTGAGATGGGTAGGCAAAAGTGAGGATTGGGTACTTAGCCTAACAGGAGCATCCCAGTCACCAGTGCCATTAGAAAAATATTTCAGAGCCATGTCCCAGATCTTAAGAATCAATATCTATGGACCCCATATGTATGAGTGTGTGTGTGTGTGTGTGTGTGTGTGTGTGTGTGTGTGAGAGAGAGAGAGAGAGAGAAATCCAAAACTGATTTTGAAGCCCAACCATGGTTGATGCTCTTTGATTATCTGTGAAATTCCAATTTGATAGCTTCGCTCTAAATGTTAACAACAAACAATAGGAATAAATGAAATTTCTATCAGACCTTATAATGGCTATTATTTTTCACACATGTCATCTGATTTGATCTCTTAACACAGCCGGCCTCTAAGCCATCAGTGCAATGGGACATGCAAAGGTTACCTGACTTGTTAATGGTCATTCTGAAACTAAAACCCAAAGGTTTAGTTTAGAGATTTTCCACTTTCTATGATTATTTGTTCATTAAGCAAAGAGCAGTATATGCTGAGTAATTCAGAGCATGACTCTGACACCCATGGAGTCACGGACTTCTGTCCCTAGGCAAATACTAATCTGTTTGCTATCACTACATTTTAGCTTCCAATTTCTAGAACCCTGCATGAACAGAATCATATAGTATTTACTCTTCTTTACCTCTTTCTTTTCATCCACTGTGATTTTGAGATGCATCTATCTTGCACTTATCAATAGTTTGTTTCTCTTAATGGCTGAGTAATATGTATATTATAGTTTGTTTATACTTTCACCTACTGATGAACAACTGGACTCTTTCTAGTTTGGGGCTGTTACAACTGAAGTTGCTTTGACCATCCCTATGTAAGACTTTGTGTGGACACATACTTTTATTTCTCCTGGGTAAATATCTAGAAAGAAATGCCTGGGTCATGTAAAAGGTGTGTTTTAAATTGGTTTTTAAGTGAGAGGAGGGAAGACAGACACACTTCTGCATGTGCCTCAACTGGGATCCATCCTGCAACCCCCACCAGGGGGTGATGCTCGAACCAATCGAGTTTTGTTATTCTTTTCTAGTGACAATTTTAGGCATTAATATTTCTGTACAAATTGATATAATCAAATGTCCTATTTCCTTATGCATCAGGCTTGAAATTTTGTGTATTCCAAGGAATGTCTTCATTTCATCTAGGCTGTTGAACTTATTAGTATAAAGTTCAGAGTGTCCCCTTATCCCTAGGCCCCCCAGAGAGTCAGAGGTCGCACACGTGCAGACACATTAAAGGTGAAACCAGCCAGAGCAGAGACATTGCTTCATATTCTAGTCTCAGCTGAGACCTCACAGAAGCATAACTCAGGAGCAGGGCTACTCTAGCCTTAGAAGCAATGACAAAGCTTAAACCATCCTCAACAGAACCAAATTATTCTACCTGTCAGGTCTTCTTACAGGTTGCTTACCTTGTGCTTGCACAGCTCAATATTTGGCTGAAGATTCAAGGGGACCCATCTGCAGATTGCCAGGACTTCCCCACACAGCTTTCTCCTCTGTAGACCCTGCTTTGCAGATTTTATCCACCTCAGTATTCCTGAGCAATGGCCTCTGTTTCTTCCACCCAGAGAGATGCTTTCTGTCTGAGCCTCCCTTCTCTCTTTCTCTGTGTCACAGTTGAGTAAGTGCCTTCATGGAGAAATCCAGGATAAATGTGGAGCACATCTCCTCCATTTTCTTCTCCCAAGGATCAAAACTTAAATGTCTAAGAATAAGTCATCCATATATTGTGTGCAGTTCTAACATTTTCAGACTGGGATGCTGTTGATACCCATTGCAATGTCTGGTTAGAACCCTGTAATAAACTTTTGAACAACTACATACATTAAATAAACAAATGCAATGAGGATAACTTTTAAGAATTTTTTTAAACTAATTGAATTCCATTATTGAAACATGGCATCATTGTTGGGAATCAAATATGAATAAATCAAAATACTTCTCTGAAGGATCTCCCTGGTCAGGGAAGCAAAGCCAAAAAAAAGCATAACAAACTGTCATGTACTAGGAGTTAATAAATGGTGTAAGATGAAAATCAAACTGCTCAGAGGAGCACAAGGGAGTAGTGGTGGGTGAGTAGTGTTTTGGAAAAGTTTCTTTAAAAAGTAACCTTTCATTTAGGTATTAAATAACGGTAACCTACATACCCCCCCCCCCAAATATCCTCTGTTTGTAAACTTTAAAATATTTTAAAAGCTTTGTGTCATTTATGCAGGCAGATACCATCCTAGCTCTAATTTTCATTAGCTCTATCTGGGGAAATAATTTGAGAATGAAAAATGTCCTTAGATCAGACGTAAATCAGAGTAAGCAGAAGGTAAGTGCGAGTTGACAGTGTTTATATGACATGTGTAAGCAAAGGGTAAGTATATTTGGACCCTGCTTAATATACTAAGAGTCCTTTTTAAACATGTTCTTGCTGTGTTTATTAAGGAAGCTATGCTTTTCTGGGTGAGAGAAATTCAAAATTTTGCCCATCCACTCAGCTAAAAGAGCAGATAATCAGAACATCACTAGAAGTTACTCAAACTGGTTTTCTTGTCAATGCAGATAACAATTTATGTCTGACTTTGAGTCAAACAGCCAGCTTGACAGCCTGGAGGCAACTTTTATCCCTTCTGCCTCATTTCAGTACCTCAGATACAGTGAGCACTTAATGATTATTTATGGAGGTAATCGCCATGTCTTGATCACATTCCCTTTTAAATTCCCCTTGAGTTCTTTATTTTTCTCCATATCCTTAATAAACACTCAAAAACAGCAGTTCTCTGACTTTTTTGGTCTCAAGCTTCCCTTATACTCTTAGAGATTATTGAGACTTTTAAAGGACTTTTATTTATGTGAATTAGATCTGTTGAGGTTACCATATGAGAAATCAAAACTGGGAAATTTTTTAAATATTTCTTCATTCTTTTAAAATAACCAAATAAAACCATTACATTTTGACCTGCTCATTTTTTGTGTGCAAAGAAACTATTTTTAAAACTAAAAAGATATAGTGAAAAGAATAATATTTACATTTTTTAATAATAATGTTTACATTTTTTTTGCAAATCTTTTTGATATCTAACTATAAAAAACAGCTGGATCCTCACTGGTGCTCCAGCCTGCCATGATAACACGTGTCAGGTCATCTCTGGACCATCCCACCGTACTCTCACGTCGTCTTGCGAGAGTATGAGTGCGCAAAGGCAAACAATGTATTGCTATGAATATATTTTCCACCTAACAGCCCCCTTGGAAGAGACCTTTGAGAACTGATGTGCACATATGACTGTATTTCAGACTCGATTCTAGTCTCAGCTTTATAAATATTTGCTTAGTGAGTGAAAAACCTCTCCAGTATATCCTGAACATATCTGCCTTAAAAAACAAGACTGTGTCCAAGAATTTTCTGTGATCACACAGCACAGAGGCTGCTGGATTGTCATTGCATCGAATTACATGCTTTTGCTTGATTTCCAAGGCTCCTTTCATCCCAGGCCACCCTTTCTCATTGAATCCTGTTCCCACGCAGCTCATTGTGACCTGCCTTTACCTGGTTTCCTTTCCTGCAAAAACTCTCCCATCCCTGGTCTCCTCTGCCCACGTGCCATCCATGCCATCCATCTCTGTGGCAATGTGTGGGGTATGCTTGTCCTTGGGTCTGTCCCCAGCTCCTCATCAGCTGCCTCCTCCGATGTGGCATTCTGTGCTGTGAATGATGGGCCATCTCTATGAGTCTTGCTTCAAAATGGATCCAGGAGGTCAGAACAAAGTCTCACCTCTTTGTGCCCCCCACAGTTCCAAATGCATCTGGTCTTCTTGTCAGATGAATTAAACAACAAACTCACTTAGGAGAGTTTTAAGAAACTTAGGAATGCAGATAAAAGCACAAATAAATCAGCTAATAAGTGAATTGTATTTATAGTTATATGCTTTCATTCTTTTTTCATTAAAAACTTTTATTATGTAAATTATCAAATATACACAAAAGTAGAGTCTAATGTATGTAATGAGGCTTCTATATTTATTCATATGTGGGAAGTTTTTTAAATTCAAATTCCCCACTCCACGCAGAGTGTTTTAAAGCTTACTCTAATTTTTTACACCTTTTATTTATTTTTAGAAAGGGGGGGGGGAGAGAGAGAGAAGGAGAAGGAACAGGAAGCATCAACTCCCATATGTGCCTTGACCAGGCAAGCCCAGGGTTTTGAACCAGCGACCTGAGCATTCCAGGTCCCTGCTCTATCCACTGCGCAACCACAGATCAGGCTTGAAGCTTATTTTAGACAGCACATCACTTCATCTGTAAATATTTCACTACATACCTCCAATACTTTTACCCCCAAAATAATAGCCTTAACACTGTTATCAGCTCTGAAGCAAAAGTCAATAGTAATTTATCATTATCAAGTATCCAGTGCTCATATTTCTCCAACTTTTTATATTACCTTAGAACCTTTTCGCTTGAAATGAGATCCAAATAAGGTCATGCATCAGGGTGAGTTTTAGGTCTCATGGGTCTTTTTTTACTCTACAGCTTTCCCCTTCATCTTTCCCTCTTTTTTTCCTTTTCCTTGAGATTGTTATTTTTATTTTATTTGAACAGTTTTCCATTGTCTGGATTTTGCTGACTTCATTCTTTTGGTGTCATTTAATATATTCTTTTCTCTTTATATTTCCTAGAAATTGAACAGTAGATTCAGAAGGCTTTATGTTTGTTTGTTTGTTTGTTTGTTTGTTCATCGCAATATTAAAAGGGAACAAAGCATCCAGACAACCAACCTTTTCTCCACTGATTTGCTTCCTCAGGAAGATCTGGAACTTCAGTTTAAATGCACCTCAGAGCATTTAGCAGGATGTTTAGTGATGCTTGAGTCCCGTCTGACACCTCAGTGAGCGGCTACCCAGCCTATCCCTAAGACACTGTCACCGATGAAGAGAGACTTCCAAGGCAGCCCAGACCCATCTTCCTACAGCTTTTAGCCTTTGGTCAGAATTCTCCACTGGATGAATATGCTAGCCTCCGAGTTGGTCTCCCTGCCCCTAGCAATCGCTCTCTTTATTCTTGATAATATAGCCTTATGAAAAAAATCAGGATAGAAACTACCAGAGCCTCCACACTCGTTCCTACGCCAGCCACTCGCGGACACTGATACCTATCTTGAGACACAAAGTGGAGCTGACATCTAACACCAGCATCAAGTTGGAATAAACAAAAATAATGAATATCATTATTTTCATTTTGATAAACCATCATAGCTTTATTCTCGTCCCATAAAAATTTTTCTGTGAATGAGAGAGAGAGAGAAAGAGAGAGAGAGAGAGAGAGCAACAAACAGACATCTAGAACCAGGTAAAAGGTCTGGGTCTCCCCCTGTGCCTGGGACTGCCCACAGCTGTGCCACAGTGCTGAGGGGCTTCCGTTCTGAACACACATCTAGAACACACCACCACCGCTTGTGGTTATCTCATGTGTTCTGAATCAATCCCCTAATTTAAGCAAATAGTGTGCAGGCATTTCAGGGGGGAATTATGACAGTGGGGAGCAACCTTTCCTTAGAAACATGACTGGTTTTGGTAACAAACTCACACCGTGCACCAGGGATTAGTTCTTTTCAGGCAGCCTTCAATGCACCTGTCTCTGTCTCTGGTTTTTCTTTACCACTTTCCATGTCTATCTTTCAGACATCTTTATTCCTGACTCAGGCCTTTCAGGTTTTGTTCAA
Organism: Saccopteryx leptura; assembly: GCF_036850995.1. Lineage (NCBI taxonomy): Eukaryota > Metazoa > Chordata > Mammalia > Chiroptera > Emballonuridae > Saccopteryx > Saccopteryx leptura. The sequence continues at coordinate 267,983,667 of NC_089503.1, read as the reverse complement.
CTTTCTGAACCATTGTCGTCACTACCACTAGAATAGTTAGAAATCATGAGTGGTTCCTATTCCTTGGCCTTGGGAAGACTTTTTAGTGAACATGCTGCCTTCTGGAAACCATATATTTATTCTTTAAGATTTAACTATGGCCTGACCAGGCGGTGGCACAGTGGATAGAGCGTCAGACTGGGACACAGAGGACCCAGGTTCGAGACCCCGAGATCACTGGCTTGAGTGCAGGCTCATCTGGTTTGAGCAAAGCTCACCAGCTTGGACCCAAGGTCGCTGGCTCAAGCAAGGGGTTGCTCGGTCTGCTGAAGGCCCGTGGTCAAGACACATATGAGAAAGCAATCAATGAACAACTAAGGTGTCACAACGAAAAACTGATGATTGATGCTTCTCATCTCTCTTCGTTCCTGTCTGTCTGTCCCTATCTATCCCTCTCTCTGACTCTCTCTCTGTTCCTGTAAAAAAAAAAAAGAGAGAAAGATTAAACTATGATCTGTCAAGCATTGTAACACTAAACCATATCGTAGTGAACTAAATGTGTATATTATTCACTTAACAATTACACAAATGTTCAAATTCTATGGGTTATAATTTTCTGCTTTTCTATACTAACTAGTCTTTGAATGGGACTTGGGTCCCCATACTCTACTAACTAGTTAATCTATCAGAGTGTATTGTTAGTCTGCAAAACCTGTGGACCTAGTAAGTCCTAGTGCAGAATTTGTACTTGATTTTGAATTCAGTGAAGAGTCATTGACATGATTTAATTAAAGATGATATAATTAGGTTTGTTTTCTCAGAATCTCTCTGGCTACAGTGTGGGCAATTAGGTTGAGAGGAGGTAAGACTAGAAGCAGGAAGCTCAATCAGTAAGCTGACACAGAGTCTTAGCTAGAGATGATGGTGGTTGAACTAGGATGAATGGTGACGGAGAAAATGAAGGGTCAGTGGTATTGACTGGGTGATTGGATGTAGTGGGTAAGGCGGGAGAGTGAAGGACTGAGGATGACAGTGGGTTTCTGGATGGGACAACTTAGAGAAAGGGGCTCCATCTACTGAGGAGAAAAAAGAGTAGGTTTTGTGAAAGACAAACAATTCAGTTTGATTATGTTAAGGATAAGGTGGTTTGGTAATAGTTGTGTATGCAGAACTGGAGCTCAGGAGTCAGGCATGGTCCAGGGATAGAGATTTGAGAGTCAAAGAAAAAAAAAGAAGAAACTGTGGAAATGAATGAGCTTCCCTGACCTCTGTCTTCCCTTTTAGAGTAGCAGGCAGTTCTCAGTTGAGATTATAGAAGGCTAGGTTAAGTTTGAAAAGAATGAAGATGTCTCCTGCACGTAAAACTGAGATTTCTTAATATTGCATTTATTATGAAAGTTGTCTATAATTAAAATAGTTCCATGCTCTTTTGCCTTTTAAAATTAAAAAGTAAATATCCTCCAATTCCTTTCTGCATTTTAAAACTGATTGGCCCAATTGAACTTAGAAGCCATATTATAGCTTACAAAAAAGGCACCTTTTATTTTGAAAATAAGCTATAAAACACCTGTGTATATATATTATGTCATTTTGAATACCACTCCTTTTCTTTGTTTTGTTTTTTGAGAGAGAGAAAGAAAAAAAGAGGAAAGGAGAGAGATGAGATGAGCAGCATCAACTCGTAGTTGCTGCACTTTAGTTGTTCATTGATAGCTTCTCATAGGTGCCTTGTTCGGGGGGCTCCAGCCAAACCAGTGACCTCTTGCTCAAGCCAGCAACCTTGGCTCAAGCCAGTTACCTTGGGCTTCAATCCACTGACCATGTTCATGATTCCACGCTCAAGATGGATGAGCGTGCGCTAAAGTTGGATAAGCCCATGCTCAAGCCAGCAACCTTGGCTCAAGCCAGTTACCTTGGGCTTCAAGCCACTGACCATGTTCATGATTCCACGCTCAAGATGGATGAGCGTGCGCTAAAGTTGGATGAGCCCATGCTCAAGCCAGCAACCTTGGGGTTTTGAACCTGGAACCTTAGTGTCCCAAGTCATGCTCTCTATCCACTGCGCCACCACTGATCAGGTGAATACCACTCACTTTTGTTGGAGGTCAGCTACTCTGCTGGTCTTGTCCAGCCTGAGCCTAAGGCTGGGGAAAAGTATGTAGAAGGAGTCCCTGGCTTAACTCAGCAGGGAAGGGGGTGTGCAGAAGTGTAGAACAAAGGGTTATTCATATTCTACCTGAAACAGAGCTAGATGATGTCCCTGAAGGATGACTACAGCATCAAAGGACATGCTTCTGGATGATCTGGTGGCCACTAAGATGACCTGGCATGTTATTGCCCAGTAGGATTGTCCAGAAAGCTCAGATTTGGCATTTTTACAGCAAGTACAGAACCAAAAGGTCATCTTCCTGTTCTCTGTTCACCTCTTAATACAGGAGCTTCAGACAACTTAGCATGTCTTTGCCAGCGAGGGTCTGGGCTGGAATTTGCCTCAGCCTTCACGCTGAATGTGAAGGGGCCTCGCCCGAAAGACTCCTGGCTCCTTCCCAGGCTGACCGATTTTGGTCGTTTGTGTCATTGCTTAGGATTTGTGGGGTTTGGCCTCGAATTCACATCCCACAAATATGAGAGGCTGCTTATGACTATCACGCCTTAATTATAGGCATCAACCTTTCCTACAAGACCCCATAACATGTCTTTATAAGTACTGGAAGTAATAATTTTATGAAGTGCCTTAGCTATATAAAATTATTTGTAGAATCATTTTGGTTTTATGCAAATAAGAATGTCTTGAAAATTGGGAAGATAAAATGTTGGAATAAATCAAGACAGGCTCTCTTTCTCCATTTAAGAATGTATTTCCAGCTGGAAGCAGTGGAAGCAGCTGGAAGCAGTGGAAGCAGGAGGGTTATTCAAAGCGTCGTTTTCTTCCATCAACAAATGTCAATGAACATTTATTGAGAATTGTCCATCACCGAGGAAGATAGGAATGAAAGATAAGATGTAATGTGTGTCTTCTTCCTTCCTTCCTCCTCCTCCTCCTTCCTTCCTTCCTTCCTGCCTGCCTTCCTTCCTCCTGCCTTCCTTCCTTCCATCCTCCCTTCCTTCCTTCCTTCTTTCCCTCCCTCCCTCCCTCCCTCCCTCCCTCCATACTTCTTTCCTTCCTTCCTTCCTTCCTTCCTTCCTTCCTTCCTTCCTTCCTTCCTTCCTTCCTCCTTCCTTCCCTCCCTCCCTCCTTCCCTCCCTCCCTCCCTCCCTCCCTCCTTCCTTCCTTCCTTCCTTCCTTCCTTCCTTCCTTCCTTCCTTCTTCCTTCCCTCCCTCCCTCCCTCCCTCCCTCCCTCCTTTCCTCCCTTCCTTCCTTCCTTCCTTCCTTCCTCTCTTTCTATCTTTATTTTTTAAGTGAGAGGAAGGAAGATAGTGAGGCAGATTCCTGCATGCACACTGACTGAGATCTACCTGGCAGCCCCTGTCTGGGGCCAATGTTCGAATCAACCAAGCAATCCTCAGTGCCTGAGGCTGACACTCAGATCAACCAAGCTCTCCTGAGCGCTTGGGGCTCACACTCGAACCAGTCAAGCCACTGGCTGCGGGAGGGGAAGAGGGAGAGAAGGGGGAGAAGCAGATGGTCGCTTCTCCTGTGTGCCTTGACCAGAGATCAAAACCTGGGACGTCCATAGGCTGGGCCAATGCTCTACCCACTGAGCAATCAGCCAGGGCCTAGTGTGGGTCTTTAAAGAGACTAAAATTAGGCCCTGGCCGGTTGGCTCAGTGGTAGAGCATCGGCCTGGCGTGCAGGAGTCCCGGGTTCGATTCCCGGCCAGGGCACACAGGAGAAGCGCCCATCTGCTTCTCCACCCCTCCCCCTCTCCTTCCTCTCTGTCTCTCTCTTCCCCTCCCGCAGCCAAGGCTCCATTGGAGCAAAGATGACCCGGGCGCTGAGGATGGCTCTGTGGCCTCTGCCTCAGGCGCTAGAATGGCTCTGGTTGCAACAGAGCAACGCCCCAGATGGGCAGAACATCGCCCCCTGGTGGGCATGCCAGGTGGGTCCCGGTCGGGCATATGCGGGAGTCTGTCTGACTGCCTCCCCGTTTCCAGCTTCGGAAAAATGCAAAAAAGAAAAAAAAGAGACTAAAATTATAGGGATTGAATGTGTTACTCATTCAAATTGTGTGAGCCTTCTGTATTTTATAAACTGTTGTAGGTGTCAAGGATATAGCAGTGAAATAAAAATACAAAAAACCTGTGGCTTCAGGGAGTTCATATTTAAGGAAAACAACAACAAAGGAAGAAACAAGTAGAGAAGATGGCAATGAGTGCTACCAAGAAAAGTAATTCAACTTAAATGCTTAAGGCTTAAAAAGCTGCAAAAATAGGCTGCAGTGAAGGAAGGGGTTCATGGGGGAGCTGGATTTTGAACTTAGCTTTGAAAATAGAGAATTTGAATGGATTTAAGTTTGAACTGACACAAGGGAGAGGGAGAGGTCACTGAGAGAGGAGCAGAAGAATGAAGCAGAGAACCACAGGAGCTGAGGCCATAGTCGCAAAGTTACAGTGGATTAACAAAGTTACAATGAAAAGTCATGTAAGAAGAAACCATGGCATGGTGGTAATTCACAATTCAGTTTAACAGATGTTTTTTGGAAATACTCATAGAGTATAAACTCCAAGGCCAGGAACACTGTGCACTTTCTTAACCATTCTATCTCCAGTACTTACTGGGCAGGCGCCTGCTCTGATAGAAGATGCTAAGCAGATTACTCGTCAAGGGGAGGACTTTGTGCAAGGCTAGTGAAACCAAATGATGGAGGGCCCTGGATGACAAGGTGATGAGCTTGAACTTGATCTGATCAGCGACAAAAAGATAATGCACATCACACATCTTGGTTAATGTCACTATTATAAGGTTCCCTTAAATATATTACTGAGCCCTTTGAAAAATTTTTCTTCCCTTTAGTTAATTTTGGGAATTTTCCCTCATGGCTTCAATTACTTTCTTGCCTTTCTGTCCCATCCCTTGGAGATGACAAGATGACCACTGCCATCACCTCTCAGGTCCTAAGTGTATGTGTGTGCAGGCCACTTATTACCAAGGAGCATGGGAGCTCTGGACCATGCTGCGCTCTGTGCACAAAAAGAACAAAGTGCCACTCACTGTCAGTGGGCCTCCTGGTCTTGCACACGCCCCTCTGCAGATGTGCCTCGTGATGACTGCCTTTGGCCATGTCCTCCCAGACCTTCTTTCCCTCCATCTCAGAAACCTGTTCCCTGACTTCTAGTCTGTCCTCTTCCCACCTGAACATCTCCCAGTGTTCCTCAATCATCCCCTCTGACACGGCCTGTTTTTCACTTTTGATTGTTTCTGTTTACTTAAAAGCATATACTTTTAGAGGGAGGAAGGGGTGGTAGTGATTTCCTGGTTGAAACATTTACTTTACAGATTAGGAAACTGAGGCTCAGGAAGGTAAAGTGACTCACCCAGCTCTAAACAACCATGCAAGCCTTCCTGATTCCTAGCCCCAACCCCCCTTGATTTCTTTTCTTTTCTTTTCTTTTCTTTTTTGACAGAGACAGAGAGAGAATCAGAGAGAGGGACAGATAGGGACAGACAGACAGGAAGGGAGAGAGATGAGAAGCATCAATTCTTCGTTGCCACACCTGCATTGTTCATTTATTGCTTTCTCATGTGTACCTTGACTGAGGGGTTACAGCAAAATGAGTGACCCCTTGCTCAAGCCAGAGACCTTTGGGCTCAAGCCAGCAACCATGGGGTCAGGTCTAGGATCCCATGCTCAAGCCAGTGACCCCACGCTCAAGCTGGTGACTTTGGGGTTTCAAAACTGAGTCCTCCATGTCCTAGTCTGATGCTCTATCCACTGCATCACCGCCTGGTCAGGTCTCCCTTAATTTTGAAGCAGGGAAGTGGTGGCACTGTGACAAAGCGGCAGGTGGTGAGTTGAGCACCACTGGCTCAGAGATGAGCAAGGCTAGGAGTGAAGAAAGCCCTCTAGATCTGATGCCACAGTGCACAGGTACTGGGGGGGGGGGGCAAGTCTGAAGCACATTCCACCGGAAAGCATCAGGGGGGCTCGGGGACTGGTGAACATGTAGGAGACAGAGGGGAGGAGGAGTCACATCCACATCCTTTCAGGAGCTGAGCCCGACCCTGACCCTGCACTTGCACTAGAGCAGAGAGATAACTCAAGCCCCTGCCACCGGCGAGCTACTGCATATGGCAGGTGAGACCATCAAAGAAAACAACTAAATTAGAAAACTTACAAGAGGGTGGGCGAAATGGGTGAAGGTGTCCAAGAGGTACAGACCTCCAGTTATAAAGAAAGGGATTTAATGTGCAACATGGTGACTATAGTTATCAATACTGGATTGTATATTGGAAGGATGCTAAGTGAGTAGATTTAAAAGTTTTCATCACAAAGGGGGAAAAATGAAAATTCTATTGAAAAAAAGAAAACTTACAAACCATGATATGTGCCATGAGAGAAACACCACACTGGCAAGTGTGTGTTTGAGGACCGCTCTGCTTTAAACTGGGTGATGGAAACCCTGGCTGGTTGGCTTAGCGGTGGAGCATTGGCCTGGCATGTGGAGGTCCCAGGTTCGATTCCCAGTCAGGGTACACAGGAGAGGTGCCCATCTGCTTCTCCACCTTTCCCCCTCTTCTTCCTCTCTGTCTCTCTCTTCTTCTCTCAAAGACAAGACTCCACTGGAGCAGAGTTAGCCCGGGTGCTGAGGATGGCTCCATGGCCTCAGGTGCTAGAATGGCTCCAGTTGCAACAGAGCTATGCCCCAGATGGGCAGAGCATCGCCCCCTGGTGGGCATGCCAGGTGGATCCCAGTTGGGCGCATGTGGGAGTCTGTCTGACTGCCTCCCTGCTTCTAACTTTGGAAAAATACCAAAAATAAATAAATAAATAAGCCAGGTGATGGGAGAAAGTGATTGTGTAGAGATGATAAACAGATGTTTTATCAACTGTAAGACTCATGAAACAGTGATGATTTTAAAGAAAGTGGCAAAGTTTGGAAAATAAGTTGGTTTGTGAAAGGAGATTGCTTTTAAGGAAACAGCCTATTAAAGAACACAATGACTTATTTGCCAACATTTCCCTTACCCAAATCTCGGGTTTTTGTTAACTAAGAGGGAGAGAAGATATTGTGCTATCTTTTGAAAGTGTTTGGCCCTGGCCAGTTGGCTCAGTGGTAGAGTGTCGGCCTGGTGTACAGAAGTCCCGGGTTTGATTCCCAGCCAGGGCACACAGGAGAGGCGCCCATCTGCTTCTCCACCCCTTCCCCTCTCCTTCCTCTCTGTCTCTCTCTTCCCCTCCCGCAGCTGAGGCTCCATTGGAGCAAAGATGGCCCGGGCGCTGGGGATGGCTCCTTGGCCTCTGCCCCAGGCACTGGAGTGGCTCTGGTCGCAACAGAGTGACACCCCAGAGGGGCAGAGCATCGCCCCCTGGTGGGCAGAGCGTCGCCCCCTGGTGGGCGTGCCGGGTGGATCCTGGTCGGGCACATGCGGGAGTCTGTCTGACTGTCTATCCCTGTTTCCAGCTTCAGAAAAATACAAAAAAAAAAAAAAAGAAAGTGTTTGAATTAGTTGTTCATTTCAATAGGAAACACTTGACACCAGCAATTGTTCTAAGGAGATGTGTACAGTGAGGCTACCCAGTCATCATGGTGTTCAAGTGGGGCATGTGTGTCCTGGGAGACATGGTCCTCTTTTCTAAAAGGAGAAGTACAGTTTGGGGCTTTGGTAACTGGTGAGAGAACCATCATAAAGAGCTTTACCTTGAGCAATGTGGGCTCATTCGGGGTAAAATCCCTAATTCTGTAGAGCTGCACGGGACCAGACAAGGGTCCCATGAAGACAGCCTACCACTTACAGAAGCATGAGCTATGAGAGAACATCTCCCCAGTGACACTTTCCTTGCCTGGGTTGGAAGAAGCTGTGGTTCTTGATAACAGTAATCACAGTATAGTAACCAAAGCCAGTAACATTTCTCCCCAGATAAAGGGAGAATACTGTTCTCCCCCTTCTTTCTCATTATCTCTGAAAAATTTGTCATCCTGTGTTAATAGCTAGGCATATTGCCGTTAGCACTTTCCATGCCACTGTGGGTTGCTAAGTAGCACACGAGATCAGGAGCAGAAACGGGTTAAGCAGAGCAGAGTCGGTTCTAGTCCTGACTGGACCACAAATGAGGACAGAAATGAACCACTACCTTTCCTCAACCTTAATATCTCCATTTGTAAAGGAAGGGTTGATGGTATTTGCTAGTCGCTGTCTCTGCCAGTCTTCACCTTATAGCATTCTGTGGCTCCAACTAATTAGGGTTTATCATAACCCTGTGTCTCTCAAAGTTGTCATGAAGATGTCACATTTTCAGGGAGGTGAAATTAAGCACAGAAGCTGGGAGCCTAGGACCACAAAGATTGACTCAGTTTTCTGCTTTCATACTGAGTCACCCTGACTCTGAAGGAGCTGAACTGATTACCAGTGCTAGGCTGGAATTTGAGAGCTCCATCTTTGCCTTCATCGTCTTACAGAGTGAACTAGAGTACTGGTGGAACAAACTCACTTAGGAGACCAGCGTTAGTAGAAAAATGGCTTTCTCCTGTGTTGGGGACATTGAGAGCAAACTTTGCTGTAACTTTGTGGTAGCTAAACTGTAACTATAGTGGCCAACTCTTCACTAGGATGGCTCCCATTTCCCCCATTGTAAGTCTACAGATAAGCCCCAGATTAGAAATGAAAAGTCAGATGTTCCCAATGGAGTGATGAGTCTTAAGGGCGTCATTTGAAATTGTAATTTCCCATTTTTCCTTGGAATCCAGAGACCTTGCCAGTGGAAGTAACAATTCTGAATTTCCAACAGTGATGACACTGATGGTACTCAGGGATAAACTCATGTTCTACCCACCTCAGTCTGGCCAAGTTTTAGTTGACCAGAATGTCTGGAGGGTCTTGAAGAAAAAAGAGTCAGAGATTCTGCAACAGGCCAAATGGTGGATAGAGCATTGGCCTGGGATGCTGAGGAGCCAGGTTCAAGGCCCCAAGATCACTGGCTTGAATACAAACTCATCTGGCTTGAGTGCAGGCTCACCAGCTTGAGCCCAGGTTGCTGGCTTGAGCCCAAATGTCGCTGGCTTGAAGCCCAAGGTCGCTGGCTTGAAGCCCAAGGTCGCTGGCTTGAGCTCAAGGTCACTGGCTTAAGCAAGAGGTTACTGGCTCTGCTATAGCTCCCCGGTCAAAGCACATATGAGAAAGCAATTGATGAACAACTAAGGTGCCGCAATGAAGAATTGATGCTTCTCATCTCCCTCTCTTTCTGTCTTTCTGTCTGTCTGCCTGTCTCTCTTGCAAAAAAAAAAAAAAATGGTGAGAAGAAACTCAGTGAAGAGAAGAATTTTTGAAGGCTTCGGGCTTTTTCAAAGCTCCAGAACAGATTTACATAAAGGGATAACCTGACTTTTGGGGTGAGGAGTTCGAGGAATTAAGCTGTGTCTCCTCCTGCAGCTGAGTCTAGGCGGGGGCTGTTGAGCACACAGGCCTTTAGTGATGAGAGAAACAGGAGTCTCTCTGCTCAGGTGGGCAATTCAAAAGACTGGCTTTTTCTATGAAGCGTAAGGAGAAAAATTAGACAGCAGCAAGACAAGAAAGTGAAATACCATCACAGAGAAAACCAGAGGGTTACATTGAGACTGGGCAGAAAAAGGAAAAGAGACAAAGGCAGAAAGCACGGCAGGGAGATAACATGGGGCCACAGCTGTCGGGCGGAGATGGAGCCAGGTCACACAGGAAGCAGTCATGAAGAGGTCAAACACATTCATCCACTTGATCAGCTATTTAAAGAATCAGCCATTCATTTGGCAAAAACAGAGAGGATATGTTGAAGAAGCCAGCATTGTGCTAGGTGCTGGGAATCGATGAGCAAAACTAACATGGCACCTGCTCAGAAGAAGTTTATAACCTAGTGAGTGGGTCAGAGGCATCGATCCCTGAATTGCGCGGTTCGACCCTGTGCTCCATGTCATGGTGGGTGGAGGGCAGGGAAAAGCACAGTCCTGTTGCCTCCCCATTCTAACAAGCATCATTGTCATCATTAAGAAGAAAGGACCTGAGAAGAAAGTGAGGTTAGGGATAGAAATAGTGGAGCGTTCAGAGAAGGTCCTGAACAGAGAGGAGCTAGTGGGGTGTGGATACCCTGATTGGGACCAGGCAGCAACAGCCATTTTCTAAGCCTGATCCCAGCTCAATCTCCCCTTCCTAGGAGAGGAAAAATGAATGCAAGAGATCTAAGGATGTGAAGAATAGAAATGAGGAGGGAAACAGCCCATTGTTGTCTTTCCTCGATGTTTGGAAAGCTCCTGAAGGAAATAGTTATGAGTCCCTATCCCAACCCCATCCAGCACCTGCTGGAAGAGGATCACCCCAAGGCAGGAGGAGCATTGCAGGCAGGAGAAATGGATCACAGGATCTGCCCCTGTGCAACTGTCAGAGTGGGCTTAGGTGGGTCGTGTAGGTTTAGACCAGGGGTCCCCAAACTTTTTTCACAGGGGGCCAGTTCACTGTGCCTCAGACCGTTGGAGGGCCGGACTATAAAAGAAAACTATGAACAAATCCCTATGCACACTGCACATATCTTATTTTAAAGTAAAAAGACAAAACTGAAATAAATACAATATTTAAAATAAAGAACAAGTAAATTTAAATCAACAAACTGACCAGTATTTCAATGGGAACTATGCTCCTCTCACTGACCACCAATGAAAGAGGTGCCCCTTCCAGAAGTGCGGCGGGGGCCGGATAAATGGCCTCAGGGGACCGCATGCGGCCCGTGGGCCATAGTTTGGGGACCTCTGGTTTAGACACATCTAGGTGCCACTTAATAGGATAAACCAAATTATGGCATTTATGGCAAGGCTTCTCATCCGGAAGAATCTCTCACTGACTGTCTCAAAAGAGATTTGCTTGGATTAGCAAAATACTCTCCCTAGAGGGTTAAAGTAGGAGACTGACATTTATCTGAATATAAATTCATTTCACCATCTCTTTCTCTCACCCTGTACTCCAGGTGCAGTGAAGACATAGGTGTTTTAAGCAAGGCACCTAGAGGGGAGGGCCAGTATTTACCCCTGACACTGTGACACAACGGGAAGACCAGAGGAGACAGGACTAGGAGCTCAGCTCTGAGTCAGCCTGATCTGGAATCGAGTTGGGGCTCGAAGGAAGGGAAGACCAGGTGGTGGGGGGAAAAGAGACGGAAAGGAAATTTGAGGTTTATATTTACGCATGCACATCTGGGCTCTGTAAGCAGAATGAGTGTCCTCGAGGGAATTGGGTAAAATTCCAAGGATCCCAAATCATTTCATTAGCATTTCCACTCGTAATTCATGTATTTTTTTCTTTTTCTCTTAATTAAAATTCTTAAAATAAATGTACTTCCCTTTCTCACAGATTTACAGAATAGTGGAATTCTCAGACAAGATAGTTTTTGGTGTTCCCTGCTCACATACTCCCAAGCCAGGCCAAGGTGTGCCTTGGTGAAGTGGGTTCCCATAATCACGTCACTAGTGCATTAGGAGGAAATATTGGACAAGGTATTGGCATCATAATGTGAGAGAATTTTTTTTTGTAACTGATCATAATCACGCAAAGCCATCAGTCCTGTTTGCCTTGGCCACATTCTCCATATCACACATAAAGTTTGAAAAAGCATCTTTTCACAAAATAAACTTTCCACAAAATTGAGACAGACTCACAGACACAGAGAGCAGACTGGCCATTGCTAAAGGAGGTTTGGGAACTGGGTGAAAGAGGTGAAGGGATTGAGAAGCACAGTTTGGTAGTTACAGAACAGGCACGGGGATGTAAGTGCAGCACAGGGAACAGAGTCAATAACACTGTAATAACTGTGTGATGCCAGGTGGGCACTGGAATTATCAGGGAAATCACTTTGGAAAGTATATGATTGTCTAACCATGATGCTGTACACCTAAAAACAATCTAAATTAAAAAAAGAAGAAACATCTTTCCAATTTAGCTTCCTACAACCGTACACTTCATCGCTCTCTATTCACCATCTTTCTTCCCAAGAGATGTATTATTCGAATCTATTTTGTGCGTCAATCAGACTGTCCAATTTCAAATCCCACCTCTACCACAACTATTTGGCTGAGTGACCTTAGTTAAGTTATTCAACCTCATTAAACCGCTATTTCTTTATTTGTAAAATGGGGACGTTGCTAATGATGATTAAGTTGTATGTAAGCTGTTTAGCACAGAGCCCGGCTCAAGTCAGGCACTCAATATAAGTAAATTTTATTATAATGATAGAAAAAGTTTTGGATCTAAAGAATAATACTTTCCCACTTCCCAACTATTGTGTATGTTTGTGTGTGTGTGTGTGTGTGTGTGTGTGTGTATGTGTGTGTGTGTGTGTGTGTGATTTCTTTGAGACACTGAACTTAGAAGGGAGTGTGCTTCAGAGATAATAAATGCTCCCATTGATCACTGTGCCATTGCGTCTTCTGTGCAATATTTAACTTTACTTTTTGTTTATATTTATGAGACCCTCTACTAAATGTAGGGCATTGTTTGCTACATTTAAGGACACACATGAGTTTGTTTGTCATGACTCTGATGAGCCCATCGAGCAAAGAGAAAAAGAAAGACATAAAATCAAGACCTTCAGCTGAAGCCAAAGAGAAAAGCTGTGCAAGAGAATAAGGTTCACTGGGTAAGGGGTTCTAGACCCCTTTACCCATCACTGTCCTGGGACTGTAGCTACTGAGTGGAGACAACCTCTTTCATCGTCATTTTTTAACTTGGAAAATGAGTAACTGAATAAGATCATGCCTAAGTTTGTTCCCACTTTATGTTGCCATGGTTTTCTTATTCTGCTGCCAATAGCTATGGATGGGACAGTTTCTGTATAAGATTTTAAAGAAGTCTGAAGCATGATTCCTGCTTTGTTAACCAATGAACAAGACTTCAGTAGGTAAAGAGGATGAGAAAGGGCATTTTAGACATTGGGACCCAATTTGAGAAGGGAGGAGAAAAAGAGCAATCAGACTCACTACAAATAGGAGACAAGTCTGTAGTGGGTCTGGTTGGAGTGCAAGTGTTGCTGTTAGAAAGTCAGATTAAGTTGAGGTCTGTGGAGGACCCTGCATATCAAGCAACTGGCAAGCATTTTATAAGCATTTGGCAGTCATTGGAATATGTTGACAAAGAAGCACAGTGTAACATCAAAAGGCATCATTGAAGAAAAAGACAGATGCTCTTCAACTTAAAATGGAGTCCCATCTCAGTAAACCTTCCGTGAATTGAAGAAATCATAAATCAAAAATGCATTTAACACACCTGACCTACAAACATCATAGCTTAGCCTAGCCTACCTTACTTGTGTTCAGAACACTTACATTCGCCTATGATTGGACAAAATCATATTGCTGTTTTGCCCAACATCACGAGAGAGTATCGTAGCACACGTCACTAGCTCAGGATATGATGAAAATTCAGAATTCAAAGTGCAGTTTCCACTGAATTTGCACCATCAAAAAATTGTAAGTCTAAACATAGTAGATCAATGACCATACTTACAGTATAACCAAAGATTACTAACCAAAAGTTGGCAAAGCTAGTGATTTGCAAAATTTGTATTCTCATTAAAATAAACACTTCCCATATTCAGGGAGAAGGAATTCACAACTATTTAGGCTGTGTCTTTATAACATTGCTTTAAATAATAAAGAGAATATTCAAATAACTCCATTTTTATATAGATTATTTGAATATATTCCAACTTAATTTTAAATTCAAGCAAAACAATGTGTAAATGTAGACTCAACCTCATTTTTATGTTTTCAGAGTGTAAAACTTCACAGCAGATATCAAGGGATGTTTTATCACTGAGAACCAGTGCAATCTACGCTTTGGGTCCGCTTTCATAGTTGATGTTATACGAGTGGACCAATGAGAATGACCTTTGTGGATGTTGAAAAGAGTTACGTTCATCAGGGCTAGTCAGTCAAATGCGAGAAACTCAAACACACTTGGAATCATTCAAAACTTTAAAAAAATATAAAGGATGGTTTGGGTTTGTTTGCTTGTTTTCCTAGACCATTGGCCTGCTGGCTTGCCAATAATGTATATGAATCTGTCTGTTTTCTTCCAGGGTCTTTCTTCCCTGATTTCAAGCCCTCTGAAACGGTTTTTAAAATAGCGTTTTGGCTCGGATACCTAAACAGCTGCATCAACCCCATTATATACCCATGCTCTAGTCAAGAGTTTAAAAAGGCCTTTCAGAATGTCTTGAGAATGCAGTGTCTCCACAGAAAGCAGTCTTCCAAACGGGCCCTGGGCTATACCCTGCACCCACCCAGCCATGCCCTGGAGGGGCAGCATAAGGACCTGGTGCGCATCCCCGCGGGCTCAGGAGAAACCTTCTATAAGATCTCCAAGACGGACGGGGTCTGTGAATGGAAGTTTTTCTCCTCCTTGACCCGTGGACCTGCCAGGATCACAGCACCCAAAGACCAGTCAGCCTGCACCACAGCCCGGGTGAGAAGTAAATGCTTTTTGCAGGTCTTGCTGCTGCATGGGGCCCTCGACCCTCCGCTGAGGAGAGACCCATCAAGTTCCAACCATTAAGATCCACACCATCTCCCTCAATGAAAACGAGGAGGAAGTCCAGAGCACAGGAAAGGTCAGAAGGAAGGAGGGTAATCTTAAGCACCCAGCCCCCTTCCTACTGACAAGGCCAGTTCACTCTTCCTGGATGACAAGGCAGGACTATCCAACCAGGGACCATGTGGGGATGGGGTGCGAGAGAAGACCTGGCTCTGGGCAGGGGGTAGGGTTCAGGGAGGAGGGGAGTGTCACACAACCATCCCATTCCAAATGAGGATAAGCAGCACTTCATTGAGGTTAATACTCTCTTGGGCGTCCCCTGAGCCTGCTCTCCATGTCTGGCCCCTTCATCGAAAAACACCATGGGAAACAGAATTTCATGCACGACCCAAAAGACTATAAATATAGGATTATGATTTCATCATGAATATTTTCAGCGCACACTCTAAGTTTGGAGCTATTTCTTGATGGAGTGAGGGGATTTTTTTTTCAGGCTGAACTTACTGACAGCCGTGCTGGGGAGAGGGCCTGGAGAGAAAGAGACTTGAGGTGGCTGCTGGTATCCAGGCACATTATTTTTAGAGCAAGTTTCAAACATGCTCACCATTTCTGATACATCTAGTGTCTCAGCTTGGGTGAAACCTGACAGTGGTTACCTTTTACAGCAATCTGACCGGATACTGCTCCCGGTTCCCTGAGGATGAGGATGAGGGGCACCCAGTATGTCTTTGGACTAAGAGAGGCTCAGCCTCTAGGCTTGGGTCTAGAGTGTTGAAAGAACCAGCCAGGGAAAGGATGGCTTTTCCTAAATGGAAGACAGTGAAGATGAGGCTTATTTTCGTCAACCTAACTGCTATGAACACAATTTCATTAAGCAGTTCCAAGATTAGAAGGAGGAAGGCTTCCTGTTTAACACATTTAAATATAGAGAGGTTGGGGTGGGGTGGGTGCTAATTTCATGCTAACATCGAGGCTGCAAAATTACTCCACAACCTTTTTTTTTTTTTTTTTTTTTACAGAGACCGAGAGAGAGTCAGTGAGAGGGACAGATAGGGACAGACAGAAAGGAACAGAGAGAGATGAGAAGCATCAATCATTAGTTTTTCGTTGCAACACTTTAGTTGTTCATTGATTGCTCTCTCATATGTGCCTTGACCACGGGCCTTCAGCAGACCAAGTAACCCCTTGCTCGAGCCAGCGACCTTGGGTCCAAGCTGGTGAGCTTCGCTCAAACCAGATGAGCCCACACTCAAGCTGGCGACCTCGGGGTCTCAAACCTGGGTCCTCTGCATCCCAGTCCGACTCTCTATCCACTGCGCCACCACCTGGTCAGGCTCCACAGCCTTTTTGACATGACCTAGAAAGATCTTTCTTGGCAAAGCACTTCTACCTTTTTCAGAATTCCATTATGAAAATTCACAGCTGATAATATTTTGAAAAGCACATTTTGAATTTCAATTTTTTCTCAGCAGCTTCACTATTGCATAATGAATGAGAGTTAAGGTCCCCAGTGCACCTGTAGCATGTTGGAATGAGCCTTATGATCCAAGTATATCCTCCCTGTAATTTGAGAGATACACATGCTTAGCTTGGGAGAATACTGACTAAGAACCCATCAAAAGAGGAAGTTTGCAAAGAGTGTTTGACAGATGCCCATTTATTCTGGTAAAAGAGCCAGCAGGCCATTCCCCTCATCTATTTCCGCTTTCTACAGATACTGGGGGAGCATGCTATTTTTTATGTATACCAAATTTTGGTAAATCTTAATAACTCAGTGTATTTACTAAAGATGAAGGTGGTAACTATGTAAAAATTAAAATACTTTTCACACTCAACTATAAGAATTTAAAATTAGATTTATGGTTTTGGAATGATTATTGACTAGAACCACTCATCTAGAACTACTGATCATTTTGATGGACTCTTCCCACACATTTGAGTAATTTTCTCTAAGAATTTCAAAGTAAGTCATAGCCATTATTTAACCTTTGAGCAAAAGTAGTGGCCACATCACCTTCTTCTTCTTCCCTTGCAGCAAAATGATGATTTCTTTAAGGCCTTCTGAAAGACTGACACCTTTGCATACTGCCATGGAGAGTATGTTTGTGATTAGAGTTGGGTTGTCGGTGGTGTTTGGACAGAGAATATTACCACTTTCTCAGCATTTCTGGACAGTGTCTTCTCACTGACCCATAGGCATTCTGTTTTGTGCTCATAATTTGGAGCCTGGCATTAGATGTGACTGGAGCTTTAGACTCTTCTGGTCTGTGTGCATGTCCATAACTGCTCTGCCAGATGTGGGTGTCCTATTATGGGTGTAGGCACCAGGGATGGATGTGAATATGCAAACCTCATTCCTCTTCTGCCTTCATAGGACAGATAAGTTTCATTATTGAGAATAATTTTTTTCAGAATCTGAATCTACAAAACCACTCTCTCCAGGCCACCCCTTACAGAACGGTCATCTCCATGAAGTAGTGGCAATAGCTCTCATCAGCAGTATGGGCCTCCAAGTTTGAGATGATCTTTAAACACCTTCACAGACAAATTGAAGTATTAGATATTAAAAAGTTTAAGATCACCGGGAAGCTAGCATTAATGCTCCTGCTAATCAAAATAAACAACTAGAGAATCTTTCTATCATCAGATAAAAGCAAGGACAATTGTATTCATGTATAATTATCCATAAATAATTGTCTGCTACACTCTTCTCCAACCCTACTCCCTCCAGGGAGGCAAACTTTAACATTTCTTTCCTTTCCCATAACCTGGTATTATATATGAGCACGCCAATTTTTACAAAGAATTAATAATGTCACCCAAGACTTAGCCAAAGTGGGATAACAATGTTCAAGTTATTTTTTACTCATCCACAAAAATCTCTGTACCTTTGAGCATGCCAAAACCAAACTAAAATTGTCACAGTGAAACAAATGATTGTCATATTTATACTCACATGTTTACTGCTTCTATTTGGAGTTTGAAGAATTCACCCAGAGCAACAGTGGTCAAAACGTCTTCTCCAATGTGTTTTGAAAAGCACTTGCGTTGGGATTGTTTCAACATCACAAAAAGTCAACTTGACATAATGGTATAGGCAAAATCTGAGTTTCCTCCTCAATTCAAATTGCATGCCTTAAGAGAGACCTTGAATCTTTTTGTTCAAAAATATTCCCCAAACATTTGCTAAGATTTCAAGCAGTTTACTTGTCACAGTTTCTTCCCTTTGCCTCTGTTGTGTGTCATCCATGGCCGCTCCTGCCTGTAATCACTCAGTGCGCACTCACACTCTCCAGAATGTTAAAGCCTCAGACTCTATTGCCGCCTGGTTCACCTGGTCCATCCACGGTAGACAGTGATATTCGAGTAAATAAGTATTTTCTGAAGGCCATTTTTTAGGTGCCATTGTGTGTTAGGCGTTACCAGGGTATTTTGCGTCCATTGTCTCTAAACCTCATAACAATTCCACTATTCATATTTTAGAGATTAAAAACTGATAGTTAAGAGTGAGTGAGGATCGGCCCACAGCCAAGGAGGAACCATGATTTAATCCTGTTCTCCCTAACACTAAAGTCTGAATGTTTTGGTTTTTCTTCACCGTACCCCTGCCTCAGAAATAGTGGGGCTGAGTCACTCAGTTGGAATTGGGCATGCTAAGGATACTATACCATACCCAAACCTATTAATGTTTTATTTCCTTGGGATTTGCCTGACAATTAACCTTGGTACATATGCTGCCAAATCTTCATTCCAGCCAAACCCAACAGCAGGTCATAAATCACAGGGTTTGGTGTCTATAATTCTAAATATCAGATTGTATCACTTTCCTAAGGACTTGCAAGAGGAACAAATTATATCAAATTGGAATAAGATGGACATGTAAGAGAATGCAGAAGAAGCTGCATTGGCCTAGAGTAGCAAACCATACCTGTGGGTAAGAAATACATTGTATAGTGTGCTGACATTGTTGACTACCAACCACAGTTCATTGGCACACTTTCAGAAAGTACCTCTCTTTTTAAAGTAAATAAAAACAAATATGACATCATGCTTATCAGCTGTAATCCAGCATTTTTTTTCAGTTGGAAAATAGAAAGAAATTATAGCTATCCCAGCAGAATTACACAGAACTCAGAGAGTGTGTCAAACATGTGAATATCATATCTGTCACCATGGGGACAGGGTTTAGGATGCTGATCTCCAGGTAGCCAGAGGTCGAGGCAATGTTTGAAGATGGAGAACTGGTTGGCAGCTGTGCCTACTTATTAGATGGCATGCCCTTGGTCCTGGATTTTCTTTAGCAAATGAATGTTTTATGTCCTGAGTGTCTCGGCCCTCCTACCCCTTCACAGTGAACCACTGCGCAGATATTTTCTGGCCCAATGGGTTTCTCAGCTGAGGCCTGGGAGAACATTTTAGGAACATTTGCTCGGGAAGGTACTTATTCCATCTTAAATCACAGCTACTTAATCATATCTTGACACACATTCTCACTTGCCTCTGGGGCTGGTTCTGTTCAGGTCCTCTTGCCAAAGAGATGCGGCCTCTGGAGGGCTTGCTGAATTAATTAAGGCAGGAGTTCTGCTCATCAGCAAAGGGAGAAGGGGGCTCAGCACATGGAAGGTACACTCAGCGAGCAAAAGCAGGGTGATAGAAAAGGCAGAGGTGGTAACTATGGAGACAACCTCAGAGGTATGCTCACTTATTACTCTGATTTCTTTTTACACTACTAGGACTTTTAACCATGAAACCACCTGCACACAGCTCCGGTCGAGCCTGGTTGGAACACTGTTGGCACCTGCTCCTTGTCCACAAATTGTGCTGTGGGGCTGGCCTGAGCCCAGGCAGCTGTGGGGTCCAACATCTTCAAAATGCAACGGCAGCAGTGGCCTCCTGGCCTCCAAAGTCCTTGCAAAGAGATGACTGTTGAGCTGGGCTGGCAAAAGCAAGTCAGGATTTCAGCAGAGGACACTGGTCCTTGGCCAGTGCTCCCGCGAGGGTTACCTCATTCATGCTTCCCAGACCCATGTCATGAGGCTGAGGATGGACCGTATCTTCTTGGTGAAGGGAGATGTCATCTCTTCTTTGCTTCTGCAACACAAATTATGGAGTGTCCTCTTAACAGGAAGATTACAGCAGTTGGGGGAAGAGGGCTGTTGAGAAGGAGAAAGAAGACTTAACTATGGACATTGCCCCAAGCAGGATGGAAGATTCAGGAAGGTGTTGCTGCTACTGATCAGCAAGGAGCTGCCCTAAAACTATGCTTATTCGTTTCCAAAGATGAAGTTATTCTCTTTCCTCTTCATGAGACTGGGGTGTTATTTACATTAGTTTCCCTCCGTGTCACAGTCCATTTTTCACGTTATCAGCTGGAAATGATTATTGCTTAATTAAGTTAGAAAAATCTATGAGCAAATTTATACTGTCTCTGGAGAAAAAAATGCTAAAGACACTGATTATCAAAAAGCCTAAATAAATAGTAGGTGTATTCAGATGCAAAATTAAATAAGTGAAGACAGAAAAATCCCAACATGAGTTGAATATTTCCTTTCATTTATACAATACTTCATACCTTTTAAAGTATTGTACTTCTGCCTATCTCAAGTCATTCTTGAGTATTATTTCATAATATAGATTATCTGTACTTAGTATATAAAGACACGGGGGGGGACTGGGAGAGGTTTACAGGTTCTTTTACTAGCCCCCAATCCAGCCTCTGCCCTTTTTTCCATGAGCCTTCAATATCCCCAAGGTGCACTATGGTTCCTGAGACCCGGATGTTCACGTCTCACTAATTTGTCTCTGAGCCATATTGTCAGCTCTGTTTGTACCTTCTCTACCCATACAGCTTAGCGGCTGAGCAGTACCAGATTGTTCTAGGGGTTGAGTGCATATTTGCCTATGCTTCTCTCACTGGCTCAAAGACAAGCTGATGTAATTCTGCTCTCTTCTCCCTAGATAGCGGCAGAACTAAGGAAATAAGCAGAGCTGGGGGTTCTTGTCTTGCTCAATGGGGTGGCACTTAAGGCAAAGCCAACAGTAACTGACACCTTAAAAGGACCTTAGGTATGCAAAAGCTCCCAAAGGAAATTTCAGGACCCTCATTGCCCGGGGTGCCCGGCAGTCATCGTATATACACCCTCATAATCACTATCAGCCAACGTCCTCTCCTGCCTCAGATGCACTTGGCACAAAACATACAGAGAGGCACAAGCAGTCCCTAGCTAATGAACTGGGTGTGTTCCAACTTATCTATTGCAGAATGAAGAATGCATTCTTCTGAGAGGCATTTTTAAAAATGGGGGAGGGGAAGAATGTTTCTGGATGAACTGAAGAATAAAGACCTATTTAATGTACACCAGGAGTTGGAATATTTTTTTCTGAAAAGAGCTAAGCATTTAGGCATTGTGAAACCATGTGGACTCTGTCACACATTCTTTTTCAATTTTTTTTTGGGGGGGTGGCAACAGGAGGGGAATAATCCTCTGAAAATGTAGAAACCAGTCTTTATTCACATGCATGGGCCTGATTTAACCCTTGATCTATACCAGCGCTAGCTTACATTGATCTATACCAGCTCTAGCTTACATTGCTGTGAACAGAATGGTAAGCAGTGAATTTTGGTGTTCAACATACAAGCATTTTTTTTATATGTCATTGGCACATCTCCACTTTACTATCTTAATGTTCCCAACCTGCATGAATTGTTAGGTATAAAGTGACAAGTTCATAATCAAGGGTGGGATCTGCTCTAATATGACCTGTCCACCCAAAAGATACACATAATCTATCATTGTGACTTTCTACATAGGCCTCAGGGTGGGAGGGAGGCACCCAGCACCCCTCCCACTGTCGTGTTTTGTAGAACAGCAAGTCAGCAGAAGCCTGAGGGTGTCTGTGGGGGTCTGCCAACTCTTCTCCTTATGGCAAAATGTCCCAGCACAACCCAGCTGACTCTGAGAGTAGTAACAACCAGTAGGTACCATTTGACCAGGGCCTATGTGAAGTCCCCCCTGACTCCTGCACCCTACTAAAATGATCCCCAAAGGGGGCTCCTCAGGAATACCTGCTGGTCATCGCACCTGTGCCAGAGGCTTGCAGGGTCTGCTCTGAAGCTTGTTGGGATGTGGGACATGGGAAGGGGTGCTAGGTTACGAGGGACTCCTTCCAAATACAAACACTAGTTTCTAGCAGGTTTCTTCTCCTTCTCTTTTTCCTGTTTTTCCTTTCTGTTTGAGTCTGAAATTGCTTAACTTGTCCTGGTTACAAACAAGGTGTTCAGCTCCCGGGGCCTGGAGCAGGGAGTTCGCAGCCTTAAGAGATGAGACTCCCTGGTAGGACTCGGGGTGGAGCCTGAAGTAGGAGTGGGTGCAGAACTAACATGGAAGGACCCGGAAGGGTTGAGGCCAGTAACAGCACCACTGTCGGCACTGGGCATTGAAAGGAAAGCTTGGGTTAACTTGGGTGCCAGCTCCCTTCCCTTCCCCTGTCTCCTCCCCTTACCCCCTCCCCAGTCTGTCTTGCTCCTTTCCCTTTATTCTTTCCATCTCCTTTCCTCGTCTCTCTTCTCTCTCCATAATTCCACCTTCCACTTCTTGCCAAACTTACAAGTAGTGGCTGATGTTGGGGTGGGTGTCCTTACTCCTGTGGGTGCCAGTTCCCATGGGATAGAGCATTCTGTGCATAACAGGTAACAGGGTGGGCTTTTCCTCAGCCTCTTCTTCCCCATCCCCCATCAGGCATCAGACCTGATGCTGCAAGTTCATCCCCCACCCCCACCCAGGCAGCTTCCAGGGCCCCAGGGGGGGAGACAGACCTTCAGGGTTAGAGCACACTCAGGGTCCTCCCCAAGGATGTTCACCCTCTGCTCACATTGCTCTTTCTAATCTTACACTATTAGTTCCCAATGAAAGGTACAGACACATAAGCAGCCACGTTTTAGAAAAAGCTGGTAGTCAGGAGAGGTATCTGTCCCCTCCCCCAGAGTCCACCTCACTCCCTGACAGGCTAAACCCTCTGACAACTGACCAAGCCCCACAAAGTCACCTTCCCTTTCTCCTCTTCTTCATCCTTTGTCTCTTGCTTTTGTGGTTTTCTCTCTTTCACTTTTCCTTAGATTCTTCAAAGGCTTGATTAATCTCATAAAGTAAACTTGGTTTCAGGTTAGCATTAAGCGGCACTTATGCGCCTGCACAGAACCCAAGTGGGTGAAATGTCTGTTCTTTCCTGGTGCGTCCACTCTGTCCCTGTCCCACAGACCCATCTGCCTCTGGAATTTGTACATGGACTCCTGCTAGTCTCTCATAATATTCAGGAGTCTTTCTACTCCAAGCAAAGGGAGCTCTCTTCCCCAACATGCTCTTGCTTTTGCTGACATAAGATGACCAACTTTTTTAAAATAAAAAGGAGGACAAAAATAAACTGAAGAAAACTATCGTAAATAAAAGAAACATTTTATTCATTGCAACAATAATACACTATAATATGATAAATGCATAATAAAAACATTTGTAATATTTTATATTGTAATTATGCTTACATGCTTAATTTTTAATAATAATTGTAAGAAAATATCGCATCTCACCGCACTGTACTGATCCTTGACAAATTGTCATGTCAAATACAAATACATCACATCACATGCAATGGATCCACTCTGCATCAATTGAGTATGGACATTTACAGATTAGTCTTTCAATATCAAAAAGAAGGACATGTAGGAGGACACTTTTTGAGGCAGACAGAACTTACAAAAGAAGAACTGTCCTCCCTAAAGGAGGACGATTGGTCACCTTATGACACAGCCTCAAGCATTTGCAATCCTTGGGCTGTCCTAGCAAAGCACCAGGGTTGTGCAGCTGAGACCACAAAAATCCGTCCTCATAGTTTTTTTGGTGGCTGCAAGTCTGAGGTCAAGGTGCCATCAGGGTTTTTCCTCCTGAGGCCTCTCTCCTTGGCTTGCAGATGGCTGCCTTCTCCCTGTGTCCTCACATGGCCTTCCCTCTGCCCTTGTCCTAATCTCCTTTCCTAATAAGAACACCAGTCAGAGCGGATCAGGGCCCAACCTAATGACCTTATTTTAACCTTCATTACCCTTTTAAAGAGCCTATCTTCAAATAAAGTCACGTTCTGAGGTACTAGGTGTTAGGATTCCAACACATGAAATTTGAGTAGACACAATTCAGCCCATAACAGTTTCCTCCCTACTCTCCCCTTTAATCCCATAAAAATGTATCCACAATTCTTTTCCCAGATTAGATATTAAAATTCATCCTTTCCTGAGCACCCTCTCTGAGTTCCTATAGCAGTTGTCTGTAAGAGGCGTCTGTCAGCAAATGGTGCTTTTATTGTGATTTTTCTGCTGCTTTTAAAAATCTATATTTTTTCACTTTAAAACTTGCTTTACCCCAGGGGTAGTCAATCTTTTTATACCTACTGCCCACTTTTGTATCTCTGTTAGTAGTAAAATTTTCTAACCACCCACCAGTTCCACGGTAATGGTGATTTATAAAGTAGGGAAGTAACTTTACTTTATAAAACTTATAAAGCAGAGTTACAGCAAGTTAAAGCATATAATAATAATTACTTACCAAGTACTTTATGTCGGATTTTCGCTAAGTTTGGCAGAATAAATCTTTATAAAACAACTTACTATAGTTAAATCTATCTTTTTATTTATACTTTGGTTGCTCTGCTACCGCCCACCATGAAAGCTGGAAAGCCCACTAGAGGGCGGTAGGGACCAGGTTGACTGCCACTGCTTTACACTGTACTTAAATAGCTTTCATCTTCTCAACTAGATTAAAACTGGGGGCGGGACAGGAACTATCTTTCTGAATGCTCATAGCAGTCCTCAACCCTTGCGTGGTCATATCTGAGGACCAGGACCCCATCCTGAGCAGGAAAAGAGAGAGGGGCCAAAGCGAGATGAACTGCAAGCACTAGTTACAGACAGGCTGGGAGAGCAGGTCCACAAGGACCTGGAAATACCAGATGATATACCAGGAAGGCTCAGGTAATATTTGACAATCCTGGGCTTCTGAAAACTCACAGTGAGATTCTTATCAGGGGCTCAGAGCGCAGCAGTGGGGAATCCCAGGTTAGTGCCGTCTTGAGTCAGGCAGGCCGGGGATTCCCCAGGAAACAGCTGCAACCAGGAAAACAGAGTGTCATCACTGAATGAGACGGACCCTGGACTGTGAGAGGAAGGTGTGACAGAGCAAGACAGGCTCAAGAACCAGTGTCCGAACCCAGTCCTGGGAGATGGGTCACCAAGGAGCACATAGGAGTTTGTGAGCACCACTGCTCCCAAGCCTGGTGAGGGGCGAGTTGTCAAGAGTAATGTGGTGCTTCAGCTTTAGTCTGAAAGAGGACTTAAAGGAGGAAAAACCAGGTGACAAGGCAGGGCCTACCAAAGTATTAAGTGTACTGAGGTCCAAACCATATAAAAACAGGTTTGAATGAGTGTAGCAATGGTGTATTGATTTATCCACTCAAAAAAAAAATCTTGTCTTTTTTGCCCATTTTGGTCCCCATTCCTTTTGCTAAACCCAGCCTTATCTTTCATAATGAAAAGATTTTTGCTCTGCAGTCCAGCTAATTAAAGTCTCAAGGGTGGAAGGCCCTTAGCCCATTAATCAGACTCTGAGCATCAGGATGAATGCTTCTCAGCCCACAGCACCTCCCCCGCCCAGGCCTTGAATCATAGTGGAGGGACTGTCATAAAGAGCAGGGCAAGAGGAAGCACTGATGAATATGGAGGTGAATGACTTCATCTGACAAGTAGGAAGGCTATTTAAAAGTAAGTTGATGAGCCCTGGCCGGTTGGCTCAGCGGTAGAGCATCGGCCTGGCGTGCAGTAGTCCCAGGTTCGATTCCCGGCCAGGGCACACAGGAGAAGGGCCCATCTGCTTCTCCACCCCTTCACCCCTCCCCTTCTCCTTCCTCTCTGTCTCTCTCTTCCCCTCCCGCAGCCAAGGCTCCATTGGAGCAAAGATGGCCCGGGCATTGAGGATGGCTCTGTGGCCCCTGCCTCAGGTGCTAGAATGGCTCTGGATGCAACAGAGCGACCCCCCAGAGGGGCAGAGCATCGCCCCCTGGTGGGCACGCCGGGTGGATCCTGGTCGGGCGCATGCGGGAGTCTGTCTGACTGCCTCCCCTTTTCCAGCTTCGGAAAAAAAAAAAAAAAAGTAAGTTGATGAAGTTCTTTTAAGAGCAAAACAAGCAAGCATGAAAATATTTAAATGAATGTATTGCTAGCTTACATTGTTGTAAAGTACAAGTCCCGGAGAGACACGAGGAGTTACAGGAAATTTTTGAGGAATTTATTGCTGACGGCTTGCACGGAGCTCAATACAGACTCAAATCATGCAGCCCCGAACAAGCTCAGGAGTTTGCTAATAAAGGCATAAAACCACATTTTGGGTGGGGGGAGAAGAGCGGGATGCAGGCACCTAGCTAAGCGGGATTACAGAAGTGAAACAGGCTTGTTAAACTACGGTTATCTTTAGAACAATCGAACAATCTTGGCTGTGTGGTCCAAATTTCTTAACAGTCAGCTGCAGGCCCCCCTAATGTCTGTGTTTATGCAGACTGTTGAACCTGCATAATAACTTTCCTAAAATGGACAAAAATAGTAAAATGCTGAGGCTAAGGAGGCTGGTTTTGTTATAGATCAAATGTATAAGCTAGTCCTGGGTAGCTTACAATGCAAAGGGGTTTACAATTAGTTGGGTCTCTTGTAACATTCCCTACTGGTTTTACCTATATAATCAAATCATTGATTTATCTTTATTGCTATTTTGTTGTATGGGTGTGTATGACTTATAATTACTATTAATTTAATAGAGTTTACCCTTTCTTGAATAAACCTTGTTATAAAATTGATTAAACATGGTCCTACTATTAGACAAGTTAAAATTAAAGTAAGAGGACCAATTGCTGCAGACAAAAGGTAGTGAGCCATGGTGACCAAATAACATTCTTTGGAGTCAATTCTCTGTTCAAATTCTTTTCTTCTCTTTTTTATGTTTGCCCTAACTAAAGATAGGCTTTCTTTAATTACACTAGAATTATTAGTATAGAAACAACAAGTTTCCCTTAATGCTGCACATAAGCCACCTTGTTGAAGGAAAAGTAAATCTAAGCCTCTTCTATTTTGTAAAATTATTTCCTTTATAGAAATAAACTTGAGGCATAACATTTGCAAGAATATACACTAGGGTCTTATTCTGTTCTCTAAACCCGTCCTTTCCTTTGTATAAACCTCTTACAACCTGCAACCTACATAAACCTTTAACTTTTTTACCTATTTAGAAGCAACTAGCTTTCATAACAACTTACTTTTTCCTTTTTTTTCTCAAAAGTACATTTATACCTTCCACCTTCTATTATTAAAACTATATAATCCCTTTATAATCAGAACTCTTAATTTTTTAAAGATCTTAACCTTCAGTGACAACTTAAATTAGCAATAAGCAATTTTCTTTTAAAATAGGCTTTTTTTTTTTTTTTTGGAGATGTCCTTCCTCTAAGTAGTTTGTTGGACACATGATTAATATTTGTAGGTTATTTTCTATAGAGGTAGCTATGAACATATATATATATTTCTTATTTACTTTGTAAGCTTCTCTCCTTACTAAAGGACTTACACCCTTTTCTGTATGACTCGTAGTAGTGCATGTATTAAACTTTAAGATGACTTGTTCTGGCTTTTCTTTGACCTTAGATTCCCTCTCTTCCCAAAGTTCAATTATAAGGAGTCGGAGTACCAGGGTGAGGTTCCTCAGGCTCTGTCCAGCCAGCTTCTGGTTTGCGGCTGGAGCAGGGCGTGTTGTCCTTCTCAGGGTCCACTTACAGGGGTTGGTGGGATCCATTTGCCTGGTCTCCGAGGGGGTCTCTAAGGGAACTTAGGAGAAGGGGCGTTGCCCTGCCTAATACAATTCTATATGGGGTGAATCCTGCCCAGTAGGGGGTGCTTTTAGCTTTTAACAAAACTAAGGAGAATAAGTTCAGTTTTCACCAGTTTTTGGAATGAATTTGGTTAGGACTTCTTTCAGGGTTCAGTTTTTCTATTTGTTCTGAACTTTGAGGCCTGTAAGTACAGTGCAATTTCTAATTAACATTGAGTGCCTTTCCTACTAGCTGTGAAACCTCGAATATGAACGTAGGCCTATTATTAGACCTAATAGTAATGGGCAAGCTAAATCTGGGAATAATTTTATACAGTCATTGTCTAATAACTGTTACTGCAGTCTCATTTCTAGTAGAAAAAGCTTTTACCTATCCTGAAAAGGTGTCAATAAAACTAATAGAGGCCTGACCTGTGGTGGCGCAGTGGATAAAGTGTCGACCTGGAAATGCTGAGGTCGCCGGTTCGAAACCCTGGGCCTGCCTGGTCAAGGCACATATGGGAGTTGATGCTTCCAGCTCCTCCCCCCTTCTCTATCTCTGTCTCTCTCCTCTCTAAAAATGAATAAATAAAATTTAAAAAAAAAAAATTAAAAAAAAAACAAAAATAAAAACTAATAGATACTTATATCCTTGCACTGGTGGCTTTAATTTAGTAAAATTTATTTCTAAATGTTTACCTGGTAAAGTTCCTCTTTCTCTATTTCTTTTATAACTTCTCTATTTTGCTTAGTATTTACTTGGACACAGACTAAATACTTGGACACTATGCTTTCCTTGCCTGGGGCTTTAGGCAAGAGAAGTCTTTTGTCTGGTATTTCTAACTATTCTCTTCTTATTCTTAGTTGTCCTTTTCTAGTTACTAAAATCTCTGAAGGCCCTACTGGTTTTAGGGCTCCTTTATTGCTGCCTGATTAGTTGCCTAACTTTCTTTTGCTTCTATTGAGTTGAGTCTCCTTTCTGTGCAATGAATAAGGGCTATAGTCTCTGGTAGCCAAATGGCTTCTAATAAGGCTAAAATTTCTTCCTTGTTTTTGATGTCCTTACTAACAGACGTCAGAAATCCTTTCTCTTTGTATAGATTGATGTATAAATATGAGTAGTAGTAGCAAAAGCATATCTACTGTCAGTATAACTGGAAATTGCTTTTCTTTTTCCTCTCTGAGGGCCTGGGTAAGGGCTATATGTTCTGCTTTCTTGTGCTGAAGTTCCATGGCTCAGCGCCTGTGACTAGGTAACCCAGTCTAGTGTCACTACTGCAGCACCAGCATACCTGATGCCATCTTGCACATAACTGCCCCGTCTGTGTACAGTACCTTATTGGCGTCGGGTAGTGCAGAGTCCTTTAGTGTGGCCGGGCTGTCTGTATGATGTTGATTATCTCCGTACAGTTATGCAATGGGGTGGCTGGGTCACCGTCTGGGAGCAAGCTTGCGGAGTTGATGGCGGTTGTTTTCTGGAACTTTATCCTGGGTTGATCTAGGAGTAGAGCTTGAAACTGGGTTACTCAGGTGTTTGACATATACTTTTCTGGGGTACCCCCCCTTAGGAGCGCCTCAACTGCATGTGATGCCGTCAGAGTTAGCTCTTGACCTAATGTGAGCTTGTCGGCCTCTTTGACAAGGACTGCGGCAGCCGCTATGGCTCGCAGGCAGGCACGCCAGCCAGCCACCGCGGGGTCTAACAGTTTTGACAGGTACGCTACCCGTCATTTCTAAGGTCCTAAGGGCTGAGTCAAGACCCCTTTTGCGATTCCCTGAGCTTCATGGATGAATGACTGGAAGGGCTTGGAGCCACCAGGCAGGGCAAGAGCGGGGGCAGGTGTTCGGGCCTTAAGGTCCTCAAAGGCTTTTTGCTCAGTCTCAATCCATTCCAGGGGTTGTGACCCACCCATGTAAGCACAGAGAGGCTTTGCTAACTCGGCAAAACCTAGAATCTATAGTCTGCAATATCCTACAGCCCCGAGGAATTCCCTTACTTGCCTTTTATCTGTTGGAGTGGGGATCTGGAGGATGGCCTCAATGCGATTGTGGGACAGGGTCCTTTGTCCCTTTTCGACCTGGTAGCCTAAATAAGTAACCGCTGGAGTGCAGAGTTGTAGTTGTGCCTTTTTGGCAGACACTTGGTACCCTAGTGTTTGGAGTGAGGTGAGGAAGTCTCGAGGAGCCTTGAGGCAGCGCTCTTCCGTGGCTGCCGCCAGTAGTGGGTCATCTACATACTGGAGACGGGTGCAGTCTTAGTGATCCTGCTGGAAGGCGCTACCAGCGTTGCAGTGGAGAATAATGGTATGACCACAGGCGGCTGATGGGCAGCCAGTCCGGGAGGGCTGGTTTCAGCCCAAACCCCTGGGAAACTCTCCTGAAGCTGCTGGAGAAGGGACGGGCTGTTGGTGTCTCTCAGCCTAGTTGATTCCTGTAAGAGCTATTCCTCCGAGAGAGGGCAGGTTAGGAGTAGCTGTAATCCGACATCTGAAGTTTCCTTCTTGGGCCCTAT
Source organism: Saccopteryx leptura (assembly GCF_036850995.1). Taxonomy (NCBI): domain Eukaryota; kingdom Metazoa; phylum Chordata; class Mammalia; order Chiroptera; family Emballonuridae; genus Saccopteryx; species Saccopteryx leptura. Next base: position 267,953,638 of record NC_089503.1, on the reverse strand, counting down.
GGTTAAGGTTGTTTTCCTCTTTGAATGAAATTGTGGCCTGGAGCTTTTGTAACAAGTTCTATCCTATTAGAGGGTAGGGGCACTCTGGCATGACCAAGAACGAATGGGTGACAGTTTCTTGCCCTGGGTCTACTGTCTGCTGGGTGGTCCAAGAGTAGTATGCAGTTTTTCTCGTGGCCCCTTGTACTGGAGTTTTGTGTATGGTGACAGGTCCAAGAGGCTTAGTTTAGACCAGGGGTCGGGAACCTTTTTTGGCTGAGAGAGCCATGAACGTTACGTATTTTAAAATGTAATTTCATGAGAGCCATACAATATGTTTAACACTAAATACAAGTAAATGTGTGCATTTTATGTAAGACCAACACTTTTAAAGTATAATAAGTCTCTGAATTCTTTTTAATAATGTTGTTATGCTGTTGCTAACCAATGATGAATAAAGTACTTCTTACCATTAATGCAACTTCCGGTGCTGCATGGTTTTGCTGATGGCTTTGCAGTCTGGTTGATACATGGTGAGGTTAAGCTTCATGCAGGCGTTGAGACTTCCATCCCTTAATCGTGATTGTAGGTTGGTCTTAACATTCTTTAGATGCTCACATGCATATGTAGAGCCAAACATTGTCAGAACAGCAATACTCACATGCTGCAATGTGTGGTATGTGACGGGAAGTGCGTTCCAAGTTTTGACAATCAGCTGGTCTGCAGGTTAAAGTTTTTTCATTTCTCCCCACTTGTGTTTGCTCACCAGCTCTGCTTGCTGTCATGCAAGTCTTTCCAAATCTTCATTCAGTGACTTGAACTTATTCACCCACATGTCTGAGGCCTTCAGGTCAGCAGCTTGTAGCTCAAAATCTCTGATGGAGACACCAGGGATGTAACTCAGGTCGGCGCTGTCCACTGCACACTCGTGTGGATGGGTGATGAACTTAAAAAGACGAGTGCACTCATGAAATTCTCCAAAGCGCACTTTGAATGACTACAGGAGATTAGATGTGAAGCCCGCTAGCTGCTGGAGATCAAGATGTTGAGCAGGGTCACTTACTGTGCTTGCATCTTTAAACTCTCCCAGTTTTTCAAAGTGTAGTAAACGATCTTTTCAATGTCGGTAGTGAAGAGTTCCAGCTTGTTTTCAAATGCAAACACTGCTTGTTGAAGGGATAAGACTGTATTTCCAATGCCTTGCATTTTCACATTGAGCTGGTTCAGATGTTCAGTCATGTCCACGAGATAGTAGAACTTCAGGAGCCACTCAGTGTTAGCTAACTCAAGATGCTCGATGTTTTTCATTTCAAGAAAAGTCCAGATTTCGCTCAGACAAGCTGCGAAACGACTGAGCACCTTCCCTCTTGACAACCAACGCACATTGCTGTGCAGAAGCAGACCAGGATAATTATTCCCAACTTCATCCAGCAGTGTTTTAAACTGGCGATCATTTAAAGCTTGGGCAACAATAAAGTTGACCACCCAAATGACCAGCGACATCACCTGACCAAGATGCTTGCCACACATCTGAGCACAAAGCGCCTCCTGATGTAGGATGCAGTGAAAACTTAGAATGGGTCTCTTTTCATGTTCACGAAAAAGCGCTACAAATCCTCTTTTTCCCCACCATGCACGGAGCACCATCAGTACACACCAAAAGAAGTTTATCCATCCGTAGATTTTCTTCTTTAGCGAACTCAGTGAAAGACTTGAATAAATCCTCCCCTCTTGTTGTCTCTTTCATAGGCAAAAAAGCAAGACTTTCCTCACGTAGTGTGTCACCGACAGCATATCTTGCAATCATGCTGAACTGGGATAAATGGCTTACATCTGTTGACTCATCCAAAGCCAGAGAAAAGAATGGTGCTGCATTTATGTCCTTACTGTGTTGCCTCAATTTGATTTGCCATCATGATGGTACGATCGTGAACAGTTCTTGCCAACAGAGGCATATCTTTTATTTGTTTGATTATCTTGTCTTTATCCAAAAAGTCATCAAGCATGAATGTTTTGGCATACTCCCCATCTGTGAATGGCTTTCCGTTTCTCACAATTGCTAAAGCACCAGCAAAGCTAGCCAAATTCCAGTCACCTTGTTGAGTCCAAACATGGAGTTGCTGTTGACTAGCTTGCACTCTGCACAGTAGCTCTTGACCTGCTTTCTTTCTGCTGTCCCTCGCTGGATATTTCTATGCAAATGTAGTATGGCATGTGTCGAAGTGCCACTTTATATTTGACCATTTCATCAATGCAATTTTATCATTGCATATTAGACACACTGCAGAACCTGCTCTCTCCACAAAGGCGAATTCTTCTGTCCATTCTTGCTGAAAAGTATGATACTCCTCATCTTTTTTTCTTTCAGCCATCTTCTTTGTTTAAAGGGTTTCTGCAATTAGCTAGCTGACTACTTGATTAAAAGGAGGGAAGTTTACTTCCTGACCTCACAACGACCCATGTATGTTAGGCATTATCCAATAAAAATTTGGTGTTGTCCCAGAGGACAGCTGGTGATTGGCTCCAGCCACCTGCAACCATGAACACGCACGGTAGGAAATGAATGGATTGTAATACATGAGAATGTTTTATATTTTTAGCATTATTTTTTTTATTAAAGATTTGTATGCGAGCCAGATGCAGCCATCAAAAGAGCCACATCTGGCTCGCGAGCCATAGGTTCCCGACCCCTGGTTTAGACTGAATGTGTTGCTCCAGTGTCTGTTAGAGCAGTGGTCCCCAACCCCTCGGCCACGGACTGGTACCAGTCTTTGGGCCATTTAGTACAGGTCCACAGAGAAAGAATAAATAACTTACATTTGATAGATATGTGTATTCCAAACTGCCCTCTTAATGTTCCGCTTATCTGTCAGACCTCACCCTTACTGGACTATCACCCCTGAGACAGAGAAATTCCAAAAAGTTGACAAGCCGCCCCAAGGAGGGGCTCTGGACATACCAGGACTTTTGATTCAACACCCACATGCTCAAAGCCCCCCAAGGAGGAGCATTCCGGACATACCAGGACTTTTGCCTCAGTATCTCCTCAGGCTCTCCCAAACACTATATAACTCACCCCTAGTCTGTAACCGGTGCTCTTCTCCCCAAGAGAAGTGCCCAGCAGGGTTCCTTTCTTCCTTTCAATAAAGCCTGTTACTCTGGTCTTTCGGACTCCCATGGATTCCAACATTTGGTGCCAAAACCCAGGACAGGGTACTAACTGCCTGGACGATCCCTCTTTGCCATCCAATCTTACAACCAGGGAAGCAATGGGCAGCGGCAGCTCGTCCCGGGCTTACTCCCTGATTCTGTTTGGACATGTAATTGTAGGTCGATTGACCAGCAGTCTAACCCTGTCCTGAACCCCTGCTGGACCAGAAAGGTAAGGAGTTTCTCCCTTCCCCTTCCCCGGTTGGCCTCCAAATTTCTCTCCAAAACACCCCTTCCTGGATGGACGGTTTTGACTTTGGACCCCATATCTACGGGTGGTCTGCCTCTACTCCTTTATGGACTTCTACGAGAGTCTAGGCGCGCCTAGCCAGGCCACTCTCCTATGTCCCGGGATCTCAGCCTTGGGGTGATGACCTCTTGTCTGAGACTCTCTTTCTTTTTTTTTTTTTTTTTTTTTTTTTCTTTTCATTTTTCTTAAGCTGGAAACGGGGAGAGACAGTCAGACAGACTCCCGCATGCGCCCGACCGGGATCCACCCGGCACGCCCACCAGGGGCAAGGCTCTGCCCACCAGGGGGCGATGCTCTGCCCATCCTGGGCGTCGCCATATTGCGACCAGAGCCACTCTAGCGCCTGAGGCAGAGGCCACAGAGCCATCCCCAGCGCCCGGGCCATCTTTGCTCCAATGGAGCCTTGGCTGCGGGAGGGGAAGAGAGAGACAGAGAGGAAGGCGCGGCGGAGGGGTGGAGAAGCAAATGGGCGCTTCTCCTTTGTGCCCTGGCCGGGAATCGAACCCGGGTCCTCCGCACGCTAGGCCGACACTCTACCGCTGAACCAACTGGCCAGGGCCTGAGACTCTCTTTCTATGGAGATTTTCTCCTCTCGGAAATGTGACTGAAGGCGGTGACGCTCCCTTCTCTCACCAGTCTCCTCTACTGTGGGCTCCTCCCAGTCCAAACCGTCCAGCCAGGCTCCCCTTGGAACATGGGCTCCTCCCAATCTCAGGCTTCAGAGACTATTCCTCTACTCCTTCGGACTCCTCTACTCCTTCGGGACTCACCCTATTCTCTGAGGTGCACAGTTTGGGAGGTTTCTACTCTGAGTGGCTAGCTTCTACTGACTTCCTTGAAAGTCTAGGTACCTAGCCAGGTTGCTTTCTACTACCATCACTATATCCTAAGACATCTTGACAATTTCTGCCACCGGACGGGGAGGGCATCAGAGATTCCTTACGTGTGCAGGCCTTTCCTTCCCTGTTCTCTCCTGTCCTTAATTTCTATACTGCTTGTTCTACACGCAGGCCGTTTTTGGCCAAAGAAACCTCACCTAAAACCTCCGCTCCTAATCTTTCCTTCTCTGCGGACTCCCAACTCTCTCCCTCCTGCCTGACCCCCAGGGCACCCCTCTCTCAGGACCCCTCTCTAATTCCTCTACAAATCTCTTTCACTCAAGTCTCTTCCCTCTTCCCTCCAAGAGCCCCCTCCCTTCTCCACTGTGTTCTTCATCCCCTCCCCCTCCTTAGAAGCTGTGGCTCTGGCTGCTCCTTCCTGCTTACAAACTGCATTCTGTCTGTCTCTTCTCCAACCCCTCCTCCCTCCTTACAAACTGTAACTGTGCCTCTTTCCTCCTTGCCCTCTCCCCTTTCCTCAGAGCTCTAAATCTTTTTTGACTCCTTTGACCACGTGGCACTTTAATCTCCTTCTCCTCCTGCAGATTCTGACCCTCCTTCTTTCCATCCAGCTGCTCACACTGTCTATCCGTCTGCTTTCTCTCTTCCTCCCCTCTATGCTGACAACTCCCTGCTATCTCTAAAAACTTAAAAAAACAGAATTGTATATTGTAAGGCCAGGAGCCGCCATCGTGGCCATTCACATGCAGGTTCCCATTGGATTCGGGCAGACGATAAAGAAATGGCGGAGTCAGAGGATGGGGGGCCATCCTATTTATTGGTGTCTCACCAAGACAGGCAAACCACAAAAGAAGACAAGGGAAAAGCAGAAAACCAGCTCTTCCCATGAAGGGCCAGGGATCAGGGAAGCCCCTGCAATTGTGATAGCAGGAACTGTGTGTCCAAGCTCCTGGTCTGTCCCACTTTATAGTGTAGAAAACCAAAATCCCTTAATCCAATATACAAACAAGGAAGTCTCCGATACAAAGTCACCCATCCAAGGCATAATTGGATTCCTCATGAGACTGCACCACCCAGATAATACAATCATTCAAGGGTGTGGGGAAAAGCTTAGTCCCAAAACCAAACCCCAGGCTACAACGACCTGGCCTGCTTATAGCCTGTCCCCCACACCCAATATAAGTCACAAGCGAGCAAACATATATATCACATTTACAAACTTATTTGACCAACATATATTAAGCTATGTGAGTAAATAATCTGTCTTGTCTCTTTGTTTGTCAGAAAATATCTCTAGTATAATTTTAATTGAAACAAGTAAAGCACACTCATTTAAATTTCTTAATTCATAATATGTGAAGTCTTTGTTTAATGTGTACCTGTGTCTGTTTCTAAGGCCTTAAACCAATAATTACCCACCTCTTAAACCAGGCTTAGCCTTATACCTAATCAATGAGGCAGTAAATCCCCTCCATCCAGTAGTCCCTAATCTCTACAGGGCCTAGATGTCAAGAATGCCTTCTTTACCATTCTTTTACACCATGACTTTTACTTTCTGTTTACCTTTATCTGGACACTAATGCAGCCCAGCAATTTATGTGGACTGTCTTACTCCAGGGGATCAAAAACAGCCCACACCTGTTTGGGCAGGCACTAGCTCAGGATTTAGCAGCATGTAATCTCAAAACTAGTACTCTCTTACAATATGTAAATGACCTACTCCTCTGCAGCCCCTCCCTGCCTGCCTCAAGGAGACACACTGCCACCCTTTTTAACTTCCTCGCTATGAAGTGATATCGTGTCTTCTCTGCTAAGGCTCAACTTTATTCTCAGTCCCTAGTCTATCTAGGCATCACCTTAACCCCCACCACCTGAAGTCTCACCCTAGATCAAACTCAGACCCTCCGCAGTTTCCAACCACCTACCACCACAAACCACATCCTTTCTCTCCTCAGTCTAATAGGCTTTTTTAAACACTGGATTTCCAATTTTGCTCTTACTCAAGCTCCTCAGTGAGATCTTCTGAGCATGGCTTTTAAGGTCTATAATGGCCAAGGAAGTAACAGAAAAGGCAAATAAGGCCCAAAAGAAGTCAGGAAATACCAGCTTTTGGCTCCAGCACCATAAAGGGCTTCATAGAATTCCATCAGGGTCCTGCTCCAGAGTGGAAAGAAAGGTCATTGAACTGAAGCCTGCCAGGCTTCCCAGCCCCATCAAGGGACACAACTCTGCTATGGAAAGAGGGACACGAGAAGGTAAGCTGCCCCCTTGCTCCATGGAGGGAGGGTTCAGTCTCTTCTAGCCCTGCTCGAGCTACCTGTGACCTGACCTTGCCCAGCAGCATGCTGGGAATTGCCACTGAAGGTCCAAGGACATCGTTCACAAGCCTAAGGTATTTCTTCCAAGTAGAAGATAAACTGATCTTCATTTCTTGTAAACACAAGGGCCATCTACTATGCCTTACCTAAATATTTTAATTTTATTTATCCCTCAAAGATCTTTACTGTGGGTATTGACAGTCTGATTTTGTTACTTTATTTAATGTATAGTATCTCCTTTATTCCTCTTGTCTCAATGCCCCATGCCTATTGTAGGCTGGGACCTGCTGCTAATTCCAGCTAGCAGCAGTGGTCACTAGGACTTAAACTAGCTGCAAAGTATAGAAATGTAATCACCCTTTCCCTAAGTACTTGCAGGATTTACAGGTTACTCAGCAAACTGTTCAAAGACTGTCCAAGAGGTGCTTCCAGCATTACATCGTCCAAGGACTGACTTTCACATGGACAAGTCCACACATTGTAATTCTGACAACTCACTCCCACTGCACCGCTCAACCTACCTCACCCAATCAGGGACTTTCTACTCAAATGGGGCCAACACCTATATGTGTCTCCTTACTAATTGTACAGAAACCTGTACCCTAACCTACCTCACCCCAAATATCAACCTAATCCCACCCCATGAGCCTTTTTCAATTCCTAGTACACTACCCGTCAATCTAAGGACCAAACGAGCTATACAGATAATCTCTCTTCTTATTGCTTTAGGAATATCTACAAAAGTAGGTCTAGGGGCAGGGGAACTGGCCACTGCCCTGTCTTATTTCTACTTTCTCTCTCTCTCTCTCTCTCTCTCTGAAGCCTAGCGAATTTGTATACATGGAATCGGTGGTTTCACACAAACTGGGTGTCTTAACTATTGCCTTTCATTAGTCCACTCACTCTCCTATTTATTTTTCTAACTTTTGGACCCTGCCTCTTACGTTTGTTTACTAGTTTCTTATAGAACCACATGCAGAGCTTCACCAATCAGAAAATTGGAAAAATCTACCTAACCCTACACACTAACCCTGAAACCTGCCCTCATGAAACAGAAAAATATGAAACCCTATATCAGCAAACCTCCTAAATCCTATCTTTCAATCCCTACAGGTCCCCTAACCCTAAAGCTCTCCCATATCTCTGAAGAACTAGGAGAATGAATAACATTCACCTCTTAATGCTTCTCAGTCTTTTTACCCTTCACATAGTAAGGGAACAAGATCGCTGGGTCTTCTTGGCTGAAGAAGAGCCTACAAACAGACATGAAACATTTCTTTTAGCTCAAACTAACTGCTCTCTCCAGGGCTGCCAGGAAAGAATATCTCTGACTTTACCATGGAAGAACTTTCACCCACCTCCCCCCCCCCCATACAACCCTCCTTATCTCTGCATTCCTAATCTCCAAATACTTGCCCCCTTCTTTATCAAGTTCCTACAGGCCGGGATGAGAGAAATCTCCAGGATTACCTACAATCAAATGCTCCTACACTCCTATTCCCCAATACCCCAAGGAGAACTTCACGAGGGAAATATCAAATAGGTAGGGATGACAGCAGGAAGAAGCCGCCCCTCAGCCCAAGAAGTTCCCTCCTGAATGTTCTCCAAACCCCCTTCCTTTTAACTACATATACTCAGTCCTTCTAAAACTTACACCAACAGGTTCCCTGTCTCTAAAAATCTCCACATGTTCTTCCATTCAAGAGGAACCAGACCAGCATGTCTCATGAGGCTCACCCAGGAGGCCATGTATCACCATGTCACCCTGTTCAAACAATACTCGCAACAAGCAACTAACAATTACTACCTCACAAAATTTTTTTACTTCCTCACTCAGGTTTTCGAAGACATCGCCTGGTTCAGACCTTACAGCACGGAAATTGACGACCTCCTTAACTGGATGAGGGACTTGGCTTGGCAAGGTTCCCTTCTTGAGTTCTTTCCAGAAGAAGCAATAATTTTCCAATTTTTTCTCCTGTTTCTCCTCGTTACCTCTCACCGTATATTATAAAATTAACAACTGCCTTTCTTTTATATATAACCACAGAATTGAGAAATGATAGATATGTGTATTCCAAACTGCCCTCTTGATGTTCCACTTATCTGTCAGACCTCACCCTTACTGGACTATCGCCCCTGAGACAGAGGAAGTCCAAAAAGCTGACAAGCCGCCCCAAGGAGGGGCTCTGGACATACCAGGACTTTTGATTCAACACTCAAATGCTCAAAGCCCCCCAAGGAGGAGCATTCCGGACATACCAGGACTTTTGCCTCAGTATCCCCTCAGGCTCTCCCAAACACTATATAACCCGCCCCTAGTCTGTAACGGGCACTCTTCTCTCCTGAGAAGTGCCCAGCAGGGTTCCTTTCTTCCTTTCAATAAAGCCTGTTACTCTGGTCTTTCGGACTCCCATGGATTCCAACAACATTATTTCCATTTTATTTATATTTAAGTCTGAATGATGTTTTATTTTTTAAAAATGACCAGATTCCCTCTGTTACATCTGTCTAAGACTCACTCTTGATGCTTGTCTCGGTCACATGATACATTTATCCGTCCCACCCTAAAGACCTGTCCGTGAAAATATTTTCTGACATTAAACGGTCTGTGGCCCAAAAAAGGTTGGGGACCACTGTGTTAGGGAGTCTACAGTTTTTTTCCTATTACCGTGGTTACTGCAGGCTCCTGAAGGCTCAGTGAAAAAGAACCTCGGCCTAGTTAGTCCTTAAGGTTCAGGACCTCGGAGCCTACCTTGGCAGCTTGTAATTTAGGACACTTATTTTTTAATGTCCTTCCTCTTTGCAAAATGAATATTAATTCTTCCTAATTTGATTCTAATTTTTTCTTTTATATTCTTTTCCTTGCCTTTCTTCCCTGGGAGCCCTTTTCCCCTGTGTGAATTAGCCTCCTGGAGTGCTGCTATTACTACCTTAGTAATCTTTTTGTCTTGCTCTTCCCTTACTGTGTCCCTGTTGTTAAAAACTTTCTGGGCTATAGCGACTAGCTGGGATCGATTTATGCCTTTGAACCCTTCTATTTTCTGGAGTTTCCTTCTAATTAATGTCTAGAGCGCACTGGGCATAAAAATCAAAGTTAACTACCCTAGTATTTTCTGGTGCTTTAGGGTCTAGAGGTGTATGGACTTTTTAAGCTTTTTGTTCTCTCTTTAAGAAAACTGCAGGAGTTACGGAGGATCCTGAATAACTTCTGACACCTTAAACAAATTTATAGGTTTCTTAGTAAGTGCCCTGATTTCGGCTAACAGAAACTGGTGAAAAGTGTTCAAAGCTTCCGGTCCCATAATGGTGTTAGGGTCCTATTTAGGCCGGACAACCAAAAACACCTTTTTTGAGGTGATCTTGGTTGTCTTCCTTAGCTCTGTTCATCCTCACATAGCAGCTTTTTATCACCTCAGTTTTGAGTTTTTCCTTCAATCTTCCCCTTGGCTTTGGCTCTAGGTATGAGGCAGGGATTCCCTGAGCCAAAGCAGAGGAGTAGGAGGGGCTGTAGCAAGGGAGTGGCAGCCTGAATTCCTCCAGGGTGGTTTAAAAAACAGGAGGCTGTTTGGAAATGTAAATGCCCCTGGTTTACTGAGCTACTAAAACCCTTTGTCCTAATTACCTGGCACAGCCCTTGAGCCAAGAAGGAGGGTTCTTTGCTAGTCAATATAAAGGAACTGGTCAGGGTGCCTGGGAGGGGTAGGCACTGGAGCTGCGCAAGGAGCTGCCACTTGGTGCCGCTTTTTTTTTTCCCCTTTCTGCCGCTGTGGCTGCCACTGCTTGTGCTCAGCTGCAGCCTGGCTGCTTCCCACCACCTCCACCCCCCGCCCCCCGCGGGTAGGTGCCTAATGATAGTATTTTAGACTGCCTGTGCTTTTTCCTGGGTCCAGTAATTTTTTATTTGGCTAGTCTGCTCTAAGAGTTGGCTACTTTAATTCACAGAGAGTTTTTAATGTACCCTTTCTTGCTTGCTTTCTAGTCCACTTTGTCCTCCCTAACAGTTTGTAAGATAGGGACCCTCTACTGTTCTATGTAGGGGAATTGGTATGGGTAGCCCTGGGGCTTAGTTATTTTATATAGCTCTGATATTTCTAGGATCTAATGAGCCCTATTTTGGCTACCCTACCCCAAATGTGGGCTATTCTAATCTACAAAGAGTTTGAAGTTCCCCCCTTGGTCAATCCCTGGAGCACTAAAGGACAGGGGGCTTCTAGACAAAGTTTGTAGTTTCCCCCTTGACTACCTCTATACCCGCCCTCATCTCTAAAGGCTTCTTTGAAATGCCTTAAGAGGCAACTTAAGGGAGTCCTTTTTCTTTCTTTAAGATTCTTCTGAAGAAAGTTCTAATTTTTTTATTTTCCTTCTTAATATTAATTCTTATCCCATATCTTCTAAATGGGTAAAACTTCTTTGGGTCAGTATGTGGATATTTGAAACTAGTTTCTACTCTCTACTTCTAGCATTCTCTTAGGACTTTAGTTAGTTTTAGCTTTAAGTAATATAATATTTCTATGACTTTTGCGTTGCTATTTTTTATAATTTGGGGTCTTTAGAACGGTTTTCTCAGAGTTGCCTTTCAAAAGTGACAACCATCTGCTGAGTCCACCTTGGGATATTTGCTCTCCATAGTATAGGGTGGTCAGTATACACCCCTGACTAGGTCGGACTCAGAGGGAAGAGGTTTCCCTCAGCTTCCAGCGGACAGCCATTAAACTATATGGAGTTTACGAATTTCCCTTCACTTCTGCCCTCTGGTTTTAAGCCAGAAATTTTCAATTGAAATTGTACCAGAGATTTTTCTGACAAACAAAGAGAACCTACAAAACAGACAATTTACTATTTCCATTAACACTTGACTTTTCAACCCAGTTCAACGAACAAAAAAGGGGGTGGTGCCCCACGAGGAGCCTACCAGGTGCTCCTCTGGCCGTGTCCCTCGTGGGAGCTTAGGCGCCTCATAGCATTGGTGGAGCCACAAACTGGAAACTCAGGTGCAGGCCCCAGAGATCCCCAATCACACACCAATCATTCAGGGGTTTTTAGACAGAACAGCCACAAGGAAAAGGTTGAGCTCAAAGTCCTCTTCCCGTAACCAGACTCTCTGCTCTACCAGAGAGTGCCTGGCACCTAACTAGGACTCTTCCCCTCGAGTTCTGACTCCTAAAACTCTCCGCCAATGTCTTGGCCTTGGAGAGCCTGTTACATAAGTCTGATTGTGTCCAGTCCTCAGTCGCAACAGTCCTTGACTAGTCCCAACCTGGGGCCCAAAACCAAGATCCAGCAAAGCAAAAGATTTACTTTACTCGCCTCCGGAGGTTAGAATTTGTACTCCTCAATTTTTGCCAACTGCTGGGACTGGGGGTGTCTGCTGAGACGCTGTCTGAGACCCACAGAATAGCTGGAACCCTGCAATGTCTCAAGGGGTGCCTCTCCCAGAGATCCAGCGGGGTCAGGCAACCTCCCAAAGAAGCTAACCAGCCCAGGTGTGTCTCAAACCGGTGACAAGGAGTACTGAGGATCTCGCTGGGGCCTCCAGGATTGTTGTAAAGTGCGAATCCCAAAGAGACACGAGGAGTTACAGGAAAATTTTGAGGAGTTTATTGCCGATGGCTTGCACGGAGCTCAATACAGACTCAAATCATACAGCCTCGAATAAGCTCAGGAGTTTGCTTTTAAAGGCATAAAACCACATTTTGGGTGGGGGGAGAAGAGCGGGATACAGGCACCTAGCTAAGCGGGATTACAGAAGTGAAACAGGCTTGTTAAACTGAGGTTATCTTTAGAACAATCTAACAATCTTGGCTGTGTGGTCCAAATTTCTTAACAGTCAGTTGCAGGCCACCCTAACGTCTGCATTTATGCAGACTGTTGAGCTTGCATAATAACTTTCCTAAAATGGACAAAAATAGTAAAATGCTGAGGCTAAGGAGTCTGGTTTCATTATAGGTCAAATGTATAAGCTAGTCCTGGGTAGCTTACAATGCAAAAGGGGTTACAATTAGTTGGGTCCCTTGTAACAACATACTTTCTTGAGGAGGGTAAACATTTATTAGAGAGCTTGCTTTTGTCTCCAACAGCCTGCTGGACCACTGCCTCCCTCTTCTGAACATCACACATGGCCTGGTACTGAGGAGGGAGCAAGCCTCCCTTCTCCCTTGAGAGGGGAGAAACCAGAAGAATACAAGGGAAAGGAGCCAGCAGGAATAACTGAGTCAGCCAGTTATAAATTAACTACATCCCATAGTTCTCTAAATGGTTGCTTGGAGCCACTTGCAACACAAAGCAAGAAAAGTAGGATCTGTATATAGCTATGATCAGTAATTCGGAAACCTCTTCCCCCTTTCTGACCCTACTGAAACTCCCTCTCCCCTCTCCTTGAGTACTGAGAAACCTTAAACAAAGGAATCACATGCCCATTGCTTGGATACTGTAAAGGTATATAACCTGTAAGAAAATCTAATTTGAGGAGCTTGTGCTTTGGTGCTACTAGCGTCACGTGTTCCACTGGCTACTAAAAAATTCTTCTTCCTCTATTAATCAAGTTGTCTGTCTCCTCCATTGCTGTCACTTCCTGCAACAGTACCACACTTCAGCAAGTGAGCACTGACATTCTTCAGCTGAAACTGTTTCAGTGTTTCAAACCTGAATGCAAACACATACAGTCTTCATCAGATGTGGGGAGAAGGAAATAGCTCACTTTTGTCTCTGGGGTAGGTCAAGCCACCCCCCCCCCCCCCACCACCACCACCACCACTCTCTAAGTATCGCCATACCTGCTCAGTCCTATGTCGCAGACAATGCAATGAGTGTGCCCACACAATGCCCCAGGATGAGGTATGTAGAGGTAAAGTCAAAATAGTAAGAATGACATTTTTGGAGCATCTACTATGTGCCAAGCCCTTTGGGCATTTTGATAGAGTGATGTGTAAGATATTCCAGTTGCATTAGAAAAGAAATATTTTCACAGAGCACCCATACAGTGGTATGGGTGTGAGTAGGACAAAGATTGTGTGTCTGTGGGGAGTTCAGGGAGAAAAGAAAGACTGAGACAAGTTGAGCCTTGTGGGTACCTCTTCCTGGAGTTCATCTGTGCTGGTCACCTGGCCTGCTGACCCCTTGGCCTGACCTTACCCAGCCCACTCAGATCCAATCAGAAGAGGGGAACTTGGGAGATCTTGTAAGAAGTGTCATTGGAAAAGCAGTGCCTAGAAGCCAGAAGGCCTGGGCCTGATTTCAGGTCCCATCTTTGTTCATAAGAGACACTGAACAAATCACTTGACCTCTCTTGGCCCTATTTTTCTTGCCTATAAAATGTGGTGGACAAATGTGATGGAAGTCATTAAACCCGCAATCATAGTAGACCCAGTAAATGCTAGCATTCTTTTCCTGTCCACAGTTCCCCTCCCAAATACTGTAGAAATCAAAGTTTATTTATACATTAGATTACCTTTAAGGTATCTCAAAGCAATGAAAATTCTGCATGCGGGAATAAGCCTGCTTTCTCCTCATTTAGGCTGATAAGTTTCCAAAAGTTGGTCATCACCAGTTCAAAACACAAATTACCCTTTCCTTAGAAAGCAAGTACTACAGCGATGTTGTACCGTTGCTTCTATGCTATCGTCCCTAAGTTCAGAGTGCTAGGCACCAAATTTCAAGTTTCAGTTATTTCTCCCCGCCCCCACCACGACTAGGCTATTTTCTTTGGGTTAGAAACATCCCTACCAGAATATTTGCTTTAATTTCTTAAAATCAGAGTCACTGTATTACTTTGAAGGTCTTGGACAGTCCAGACCAAGGGTGGCCAGTGCTGGTGTTTGTAATCTTTCTCACCTTGACTACTCACTTGGCATAGGAAGTATTTTGTTACCATAGTTGTTTTATGAAAGACACTGTATAGAATACTGTCTTTATATAAAAGATGTGTGTGTCTGTTTGTAGATCCATTGTTATGAGACAGACAAGTAATTCTGACCGCTGGGAGATACTAGAGCATTTGAAGCAAAGCTTGGGTTTAAAATCATCTCAGGAAATCAGGCTGGGCGGTGCATGGCCGGGGAAGCTGTCAGAAGTAAGTGCTCACAAAACAAACAGCAAATTCCTAGTCCTGACCTCAGGCAGTTCTAATTTAAGCTGGAACTGAAACTCACATCAGGGAAGCACTGGGGCTTGGTCTCAGCTCTAATTTCAAGTGCTGTCAGTGAGAGCCGTGACATGTCTGTGGACCCTTAAATGTCTCCAGGACCCTCCTGGGCAGCTGTCTTGACAGGAAGGCCCACGTGGCAAGTCCAGCTCGCCCTTGCTCAGTCCGGGGCTGTTAGCCTGCTCGGAGGCTGGGTGTGGCAGGGACCTGCCACAACCTCTCTGCTAAATGATCTCTCATGACTCAAAATCCCAAACTTGTTTTAAATTGAGGGGAAAAGTTACTACGTTTGGGGACTCTGTTTTGTATAAACACAGTCTATGTCTATTTTGGTCTTCTGGGTTTTGAGAAGTAACTGCTGTGGCAGGGGTGAGCAGTGGGTGTTGACCCAGATAGAAAGAAGAGTTTTCCTTCCCTGCAGTGCTGGTGCGAGGGAAGCGACTCCCCCACCCAGGCAGCAGGATGTGGCCAGGCTGGTGACAGGGACAGAAGTGTGGGCCTCGCCTTACAAAGAACCAGTTCTGCCAAAGTCTGAAGTTGTGAAAATGGGTGCATTCTGTCTGGAGTAAGAATTCTTACCCTACTAAAGGGTAAATTTGGGTCATGTTGATGCATGATGGTTTGTATGTTAAAACTATTAATATAATTGATCACAGTTCAATCTGCCTCGATCTTGAAGGGGCAGACACCCATCACATGAAGCCCAGCTTAGGTCCATGAGTGCCCTGCTCACCGCCCATCACGGGAGGGTGTCCCGCCAGCCCCTTTCCTGTCACCACTATCAGAACCCTGCACATCCATGTCGATGTATTGTACTTCTTCATCAAGCATTCACCCGAGACAAAGACCTAACATTACTACCATCAATACTGGGACAACAGCGATATATGGAGTGACCGTGACTATAAAGAGAAAGAAAAACATGTTTGCAAGACAAATAGCTCAATTGTTTCTTGAGTCAGCTTAGTCCACCTTGCCCCATTATGTTCTTAAAAGTCAAACACTGAAGTACCTTTTGTTACCCTCAAATTCTAGTACAGTCACAGAAGTAGAAAAGGCAAGCTACAAATCAAAATCTCCTTCTTTCCCGGGAAGCGACCTTTGCACACAGCAGTTCTTCGATCATTTATCCATCTGTCTCATCAGGGAGGGCTCCAGGCACAGGTCCAGAGAGTGGAGAATAACACCTGTGGACACATAGCCCTTGGTCTCAAGGTTCCTGTGGTCTGCGGAGAGCACAGGCAAGTCAATGATTTGTAGTAGAAAGTAATAAGTTCTGTGACCCAAGTATTCACCAGTACTATGAGTGTGAGGGAGGGCACCAAAGTGGTGACTTCTGTGTTGGCTCCTGGAGGATAGAATGGAGTGGGACAAAGGTTGTTGTTCCAATCAACGCAGGAGTGAACCTGTACAAAGGCCCAAGGGCGTGAACCTCAGGCCTTCCTTTGTCAAAGCACAAGGAGATCAGCCTTGCTTATTTTGATGGCCACTTGGCTCTGCAATCACTCACCTCTCAGGTCCCCTGCAGGCCAACCACATTTGCTTTTCTCCTCACTCATTTTTTTAAGCCAACGAAGAACCAAGGAAGAGCCAGTAAATGATGCATCCAGGGGCTTTCCTGATAAAGCTCCCATATTGGGCATGGCTGGATGTTGAAAGGACTTGGGGTCTCAGTTGTGTCATTCTCTTTGTTCTCAAGGCTAACTAGAAAACGTGTTTCTTTCTCACAGGACGAACACATCTGCTTGAACATAAAGCAGCTTACCCGTAAGAATAATCAAATACTTTGGAATTCTTAACAAGAAAATCTTATGTGATGGCCCATTTAATGTTTTTAAAAATTGAGTGATTGTTTTTAGCAAGAAAACATTGTGCAGTAAGTTTTAAGAGAAAGAGTTTTCCTTTTAAAAAAAATCCAGAAAACAGTTGGATCACTACAGTGCCCTAGAGGCTGGCTTTCCCATCATCCGCCAGTGAGGGGTGGGTGCCCATGCCCTGACAGGGTGCAGTGTGAGTGAAGGGTGCCTGGCGGTCCATCACGACCAAGGGCAGCAGAGGTGCTGGGAGAAGCCGGAGGGCAAGGAAAGGTTTGGAGCTGCTCTTTCACAGTCACTGTCAGTTAGGGAGGCTGTGACTTGCTGGTGCTAATAAAAACAAATTTGGAGGTTCGTACTGTCTGTGAAATTAGAACTGCATTTTAGTAAATAAAGCTGATGCCATTTGAACATGAACACGTTGACACTTCCTGGCTTATTGCAGCTCGTCTGCTTGTCTCCCGTTAGATCTGCTCAATATACAAAGATGGCATAACCACGTTGCTAGAGAAGCAAGTGTGGGCTGACTGACTGAATTTAGCTGCTATGGTTTCCTATAACCCTGATGGTTGTGGCAAAGAGATCCCTGTCGGGCACAACTTATAACTATGCTGTGTTTGTGAACCATGCCCTCCTCCAGGTTTCTGTATCTGAGGAGTTGAGTTGATCTTATCACCTTTCCCTCCGTGTTACAAACAGACAAGGTTTATCTGGATCATGCTGAGAGTTGGCATATGTGAGGCCAGTGGTTCTCAAAGTGTGCGCCAGGGCACATTGATGCGTCCTAGAAGATCTCCATGTGCACCCTATGGTATTCTAGAGAAATATGTGCCTGTTGGAGACCAAGAACCAACAAGGTTTTTGGAGTTTAGATTTTTGAGGGACAGAGGTGTGGGGAATTGGCTGTAAGCTGACAGTCTGCCCAACCCCCCACATCACTTGCCTGATTAGGTTGCAAAAGGCTGTTAAGCTGTGGTGCTGGATTGTTTACACTACCCCCCCCCCCATGTTCCCCGGAAAGACTGGAGGCAAGTTTCTTCTATCCTTTGTTTGGTGTAAAGTTAAGATGATATGTATCGTGGGGGTTTTCTGCACTCAACACAATTAAGAGTAAAAAGAGAGGAATTCTTCAATGTATTGATGAGGAAATGAGAGTTTGCCTTTCAAATATATGCCCAAACATTGAAGAAATCGCTAGGACACATCAGGCTCATGTTTCTCATAAACACAAGAATGAAAAAACTTAACACATTCGCACCAGGACCTGCTGAATTTACTAAATCTTACTAAGAATGTGTCCATATATATATATATATATATATATATATATATATATATATATATAACTTTTCTGTCATTTTAAATTTTTTTATCTTTTAATTTTTTAACTCCTCTTTATTACAAATTCTAAAAAGCATACATCAAAAAATGTAACATAAAAATGTTTTTTAATGTCAGAATAAATTTAATTTTGCCATATTTATTTCATTTAATTACCATAAAAGCACACTTGGACTTTATTTTTTTTCTTTAATATTTGACTTAATTATAAAATATTTCTCAGAAATTTGTATATAGTGCGTCTACAATTATTTGTAGGATATTAAATGTGCCCTGACTTCAAAAAGTTTGAGAAGCACTGTGCTAGGCTGTAAGGAGAATATCCTCCTGAGTCACATAAATATGTTCATGTGTGTGAATTTACTTGAACTTGCTGCAGCATTTTGCATTGACGCATGTAGGGGACACCCAGACTGACTCCAATGGCTTTGAAAGCATTTGATTTCTTTCAAATAGATTCAATATCTTTAGAATGTGCTGTTTAAATGTTTCTGAATTTTCTACATGCCATTAAATGTTTCTGAATTTTCTACATGCCATTTTTACAGGTCTGTTTGTTAATGATATGGTGTGGTGAAAATCAATCACTTCGGTGTTTTTTTTTTAAGAAAACGAATGTATATATTACTAAGAAGATGAATAAATTATTGAAAAATATACTTGATGGATGTGGGGCAGCTGTGTTAAACTTGCTTGTTAGTTTACCAGCTGCAAGCACTTTGCTTGATTAGTGCGTGAGCACGTGGCAGAGGCACGTGTGCATAGCCTATGTAAGGCTACGGGTGCTGCCCCTGGGCGGTGCTTCTCCCAGATTGCTCTCCCGCTACTGTGAGGTGCGGTTTTCCTTGCTCCCTTGGCCTTACTGCGAATAGATTTTCCTTTGTTTATTAGCTCTTTCCCTTTTGTTGTTTATTTGCTCGCCTGTCCTGGCAAGCCTCCAATAAATGGATATGGCCCAATGCTTTCCAGCTCCACAGTTTCTCTACCATCTGCCCAAATCCACTGTGAACTTGCCTGGCCTCGGCCACCAGCATTTCAATGGATAATGCAGCCCACTGTTAGAAAGGACTTTATTTTATTTGTTTGATAAAGTTACTGTTCAAATTATAAGCATTTATATTGTCCTTCTAAATATGAATGCCATAATATTTAAGTGTTGTTCAACATTGATGTATGTTCTCTAATAAAATATTTTAAACCTCTTAAACACATCATGTCCAGTTCTTCAGTCACAATGTGTTGTTACTATAGCTGTTGCAAGTAGAGTGTGCAACTCAGAGAGGAAAGTTGGTGTCTTTAACCAGCTAAGTAGGGTAGATTGTACATAAGAAATTCAGGTTGACAGAGAAACATAATAGTGGGACTCAGACACACAAAAATGTGGAATGTGTTCAAGGCATATGTGTTAAGTCACAGCAATGAGGTTGGGGTCTAGTGGTCAGAGAAGGTCTTGGGCAACATAGTTCAAAAAAAGTTTTCTATGGAGATTCTTGTCTGTTAAGGTCTCAGAACCCAGATGCCCTAGCACCACCCTTTTATCCCCATTCCCTCATTGGGACCTCTTGGCAGTGTGGTGTCATCATTGGAGACAAGACCACGAGAGTCAAATTGTCACAGGTTCTAAATTCTCTCAACCACTCAGCACATAATCTCAACATGGAGAGTCAACATTTCTTTTTTTTTTTTTTTTTTTTTTGACAGAGACAGGGAGAGTCAGAGAGAGGTACAGATAGAGACAGACAGACAGGAAGGGAGAGAGATGAGCGGCATCAATTCTTCATTGCAGCACCTTAGTTGTCCACTGATTGCTTCCTCATATGTGCCTTGACTGGGGGGCTACAGCAGAGTGAATGACCCTTGCTCAAGCCAGAGACCTTTGGGCTCAAGCCAGAGACCATGGGGTCATGTCTATGATCCGATGCTCAAGCCGACAACCCTGCGCTCAAGCTAGTAAGCCTGTGCTCAAGCTGGATGAGCCTGCACTCAAGTTGGCATCCTCGCGGTTTCAAAACTGGGTCCTCTGTGTCCCAGTCCAACGCTCTATTCATTGTGCCACCACCTAGTCAGGCGAGAGTCAACATTTCTAAATCTTAGTTCTTTCTTCTCAAAAATGGGGACAATTACTGTACATCACTGAGAACGTTGCTGGGATAATAAAATAAAATGCCTGTAAAATGTTTAGAAAAATACCTGATATCTAGTTAGCACTCAGCAATGATAGATTGTTTATTATTATTATTATTATTATCATTATTATTATTATCTTGCTGCTTTTGTTGTGGCTGTCATTTGGGCTACCCACAAGGATAAACATTCTCTTCATGATGATGAGGCATATTATTTTCTACCCAAAGCACTTAGCATCTAAGTCAAATAGTAGCATTCAGCTATATTGGTTTGGGTTTTGCCAAATGGTGCCATGTCCTGTGGATGCTCTGCTGGCCACTATCTAGGCTCAGAAACCTCACTTCCTGAATCCTCATAGAGGTTGGGAGTTGGTGGGCAGTTGTACTCAGGAAGGACATCACAGAAATTACAATTGTTTAGGCTTTGTTTGCATGGAGCTTGGAAGTGGCGTAAGAAATTTTCGGACTAATATCACTGGTTTATCTTGATTACTTCTCTTTTAAATTATTTATTTTTCCCTTTAGGTTATAGACTCTGGAAGAAAGAGAAAGTGAAGCTATTGTCAGTGTTGCCACTCATTGGTTCCTTTGAAGGTAGAAAAATAATTTGAAATATGGCCGTGATGATGTTAGGGCCACGTCTCTGCTGTGCATTCTGCCGTGGTCTCACTTGTTTAAATGCACCATCTCGTTTAATCCTCACAATCCTACAAAGATGTGCTAAGAGTCAAATTAGAATGCATTTGGCTGGAAGCCACAGAACACCCAAATAAAAGTGGCTCACTCAACAAGAAAATTTATAACATTATTATTAATAATTTGGCATGAAAACATTCTTTTATGCCAACATGTTCTGCAATTAAACTATCTGGGTTTGAATCCTATTATATGAGGTGTCAGGAAATGTTTAACAATCAACTCTCCAGGAAAAAAAGAAAGAAAAATAAAACAACCACAGAATTTGTGACATTTGACAATTCCTGTGGTGTAAATTCTCTGACAGTGATACATATCACGCTGCCCACATGACATCAGTGAACATGGTGTCAGGGAGAGTTGTGTATCAGGAGCCTGTACTAGCCAACTTCAGCCCACGACCCCTGCCCCTTAGTAGTGTGTGGTGTAAGCCTACCTTGCACGTTCATTTTCCGACCTGTACAGTGGGATAATAGTTGTACCTTATTGTACCTTCTTCATTGGAGTAATACATGTAAAGAAGTCTTGTGCCTCATTCACAGTCAGTAATCAATGGATGCTAATTATTATTATTGTTGTTGCTGTTATTGTTAATACAGGCACAAAGCAGAAACCATATAAGAATAGCAAGTGTTCATCTTTGCTCAATTCCCCATAGAACTCTTCTGAAATGCATGTGGCAATATTGCGACCTTTTTTCAAATATTATAGAGCACTAACTCCTGACCCCAACCTGCATTGAATTCGTAAGTCTCTGTTTCAGACAGCAAAATTTTTCAGGGAGAATTCTGTTTCTTTGCATTTTTGTTTTAACTGAAGTATTTAATGATTTTATAAACCAGTTTTCTCAAAGAGCCTCTTAATACAAATCATTCTGCCACCTAATTATTATCTCTCCTGTTTATAAATGCAAATTGCCTCCTTCAGACTTTATGAAAAATATTCTGTTGTGTAGGTGGACAGAAAAACCACTATCCCTGTGCTGCCTCCTCACTTGGTTATTGTGTTCTGATCCCTACATTCCTTTCAAAGATATTATATGCACATATTAAACTAAATAAAAGTGCTGCAGCATCTGGGATTGGCATGCGTGTGGGGGTCTTGTGTGCTGCCATAGCCCCTGTGATTCTCTTCTGTGGGGACACTATAAATAGAAAGACAAGATCCAATGAGAAATGGAGTACAGCGGTCACTAATCCCCAGGAGAGCTGTTCCCACTCGGCTTACTTACACCCATCTGCTTGATTTCTAAAATATCCAGGTTTGAGGAGCAAACTCCAGTGTCCCCTTTTTTCCAGTCCCATGAGCAAGGTCCCAGTGGGAAAGTTACAATCAAGAGCAGAAGTGCACCATCCTGCTTCTGGAAGCGAGGTCCAATCACACTGCAGAGCAGGGGCAACGAGTGAGCACCATAGGCGGTGGCAAGTGCGCACCGGCCGGCTGAGACAGGAGGCCCAAGAACAACCAGCCAGAATAGACATTTCTCCTCATTTTTGCTGGGTGGTAAGAGGTTATGAGGACAAAAACAACAGTGAAACAAGGGCACTTTCTTCCTCTCAGTGGACCAAAGTACAAATGCAAAGATAGATGCAGACATTTTCTCCACCCTCCCAAAACTCATAACACCTTTTGTGGGTATCAGTTATAATTAATAGTTCCATCCATGCTACCACCAATGGTAAGATTTTATTCTGTTTTATAGCTGAGCAATATTTCACTACACCACTGCTTTTTTATCCACTCATCTATGAACACTTGGGCTGCTTCCATATCTTGGCTATTGTAAATAACACTGTAACGAACATGGGGATGCAGATAGTCTTTCAAATTAGTGTTTTGAGTTTCTTCAAATATATAGTAAACTAAGACAGACAGAGAAAAACAAATGCCATATAATATCACTTTTGTATATGTGGAATCTAAAGAACAAAATAAATGAATAAACAAAATAGAAATAGATTCCTAGACACAGAGACAAACTGATAGGTGCCAGAGGGAAAGGGCACTGGTGGGCAGGATGAACAAGGTGAAGGGATTAAGAAGTACTGGTTAGTAAAAAATGGGCAAAAAACCTAAAGAGACACTTCTCCAAAAAGGACACGCAGATGGCCAATAGACACATGAAAAGATACTCAATGTCACTGATCATCAGAGAGATGCAAATTAAAACCACAGTGGGATATTATCTCATGCCTATCAGAATGGTGCTCATCAATAAATTCACAGCTGATAAGTGCTGGTGAGGATGTGGAGGAAACACACAGCTGTGCACTGCTGGTGGGAACGCAGACTGGTGAAGCCACCATCAAGAGCAGTGTAAAGTAACCTCAGAAAGTTAAAACTGAAACTGCCTTATGACCCAGCAATTCCTTTTCTGGGCATATATCCAAGGAAATTCGAAACACTAAATTGGAAGAATATATGCACCCTTATGTTCATTGCAGGGTTACTTACAATAGCCAAGATCTAGAAATAGCCCAAGCGCCCATCAGTAAATGAGTGGATAACAAAGCTGTGGTAAATTTACACAATGGGATACTACTTAGCTGTAAAAAAGAAAAGCTTACCTTTGCAACATCATGAATGGACCTGGAGATTATTATGCTAACTCAAACAAGCCAGTCATAGAAAGGCAAGTACCATATGATTTCACTTACATGTGGAATCTAATGAACAAAATAAACTAACAAACAAAATAGAAACAGACTTACAGATACAGAGAAGAGACTGAGAGCTGTCAGAGGGGAGGGGGTTGGAGGGCTGGGTGAAAACGTGTGGGCAGCTGTGTTAGCCTTGCTCCCGGGTTTACCGGGTGCAAACACTTTGCTTGATTAGTGTGTGAGCACGTGACAGAGGCACGTGTGCAGAGCCTGTACGTATAAGGCTATGGGTCCTTCCCCTGGGCGGTGATTTTCCCAGATTGCTCTTCTGCCATCGTGAGGTGCGGTTTTCATGGCTCCCTTGCCCTTACTGCAAATAGCAGATTTTCCTTTGTTCATTAGCTCTTTCCCTTATGTTGTTTATTTGCTCGCCTCCAATAAGTGGGAAATGGCCCGATGAATTATGGCTCCGCAGTTCCTCTACCATCTGCCCGAATCCGATGTGAACCTACCCGGCCTCGGCCACCGGTATTACAAAAGGGTAAAGGGATTAAAGCAAAGAAAAACACAGCTCATAGACACAGATAACACTGTAGTGATTATGGGAGGGTCAGAGGGAGGGGGAGGTAGACGAGGGTCGGGGGAATGGTGATGGAAGCAAACTTGACTTGGGTGGTGCACAGTGCCGTGTACAGATAACGTGTTATGGAATGATACACCGGCTATCTATGTAATTTTATTAACCAATGTCACCCCATTAAATTCAATTTAAAATAGTACTAATTAGTAGTGACAAAATGGACATGGGATATGTAATGCTGGTGGCCGAGGCCAGTCAGGTTCACATTGGATTCGGGCAGACAGGAGAGGAACTGCTGAGCCAGGAAGTTGTCGGGCCATTCCGTCTAATAAAGTCTCACAACGGTGGACAGGCACACAGGCAGGGGAAACCGCCTCTCAGGCAAACAAACAGCAAAATGGCCCCTCACAGTGGTGGGCAGGCAATGCGCGCATCTGCAATCCCCAATATCTCCTGAGCACAAGCACCCGTAGCTTTATATAGACTATGCACACATGGTGCTGCCATGTGCTCACACTCTATAATCAGGCAAAGGGCTTGCAGCTGGTAACCCGCCAGCACGCCTACCCTTACACAGCTGCCCCACAGGATGTAAGGTACAGCATAGGGAATAGAATCAACAATATTGTAATAACTCTTTATGGTGCCAGGTGAGCACTTGAATTATCCAAGGGAACACATTGTAAAGCATATGAATTGTCTATCAGCTGTGCTGCACATCTGAAACTATTACAAAATAGCGTTAAAAGCAAACTAATAAAAATAAATAAATAAACATTTAAAAGTAACAGTTCCACCAACAGAGGTAGATTAAGGTCAGTTGAGGCCCCAGGCACAGAAGAAAATATTGGGCCCCTTAAAAAAGAGAGACAGGGAAAATAAAAATACATGTTAACCATATTTTTAAATAATTAAAAAATGTTATGTACTATTAATGTTAAAATTGCACATATGAAACCAAACTTGTTGTCATTAGAAAAAAGTGTAAAGTTGGGGTTTTGTGAGGTCCTTCAGAAGTCGGGGGCCCAGGGTGCGTGCCCTGTACACCCGCTGTTAAATCGCCTCTGTCCACAAACCAAGTTGAGCAGGCCAGATTTTTCCACCTCTCCAACCGGATTAAGCTGCTCCATGGACGAGGAAGAATGGACGGGGAATGAGGAGGAGCTGTTCCCCTAATGGGGCACACAGGAAGCTCAGGAAGGACAGGGGATCAGGGACCCCAGAGTCCAGGAAGAGGAAGATTCAGGACAGTACGAAGACCCAGTGATAAAGCAAAATGGAGGTGCTGACTTTCTACAAATGGTCTAGAAGCAGGAAATATTCCAGGCAAAGAGTAAGCAACTCCAACATGCATTATGTGACTCCAAACACCTTTATGTGAAAGGCACTTTACACACTGCCCAGCTGGCTCCTGACAGCCAGCTTAGATAGTATGCTTCTTTTGCAGGTGAGGAAATGGAGGCAAAGCAAGACTGGGCCCCTGCTCCCAGTTTCCCACCTGTTGAATGAAAGAGCCACGTTTCTTCTGCCACTAATAAACCTCAATTTTTTGGCAAGGAAGGAGAAAACTGTTGCAATATGAAATATTTAAGTGCTACCCTAAATTAGAACACTGCTTTTAAAATTCTCCACTGTGTATAATAGCACTTTTAATAAAATGTTTCATATGGCTTCTCTACAAATGCATAGTCACCACAGTGACAATATTCTCTCATCCCAAAAGGAGGACATGAGCTTTTCAAAGCGAGACAGCATATTTAGATGTGGAGCATCTCTGGACATATAGTTGCTTAGCACCAGCTCAGTGTTCTCCTATGCTCACATTAAGTAGCCCCTAAACTAATTTCACAATTCCATTGGTGAGGCAATACACTCTGACTGCCTGACTTTCTGATAAGGAAGCCAGTGAGAGACCCAGCACCAATACCAGCAAACCAGCATCAAGGCCTGACAATTAGTATGTCTTTTGCAGCCACTTCCTGCTGTGCAGGCTAAAAAAAAAATGAAATTAATACTTTTCCTCCCACCTTCTAAATTCTTCTAGGCTGAGCTAACAATCAAATTATCAGAGACAGATTAACAGAAAAAATATAAAGTTTTTTTTTGTCTTATTAAATTTTTTAAATTAATTTTAATGGGATGACTAATAAATCGGGTACATATGTTCAGAGAAAACATCTCTACATTATTTTGACATTTGATTATGCTACAATCCCATCACCCAAAGTCCAGTTGTCTTCCATCACCTTCTAACCGGTTTTCTTTGTGCCCCTCCCCTCCCCCAATGCCCTCCATCTCCTCGCCCCCACCCCGTAACCCCCAAACTCTTGTCCATGTCTCTGAGTCTCATTTTTATGTCCCACCTATGTTGATGTGAGTTGGGGGCGCAAAGAGAGAGATCAGCAGACGAAATCATCAAGGACTAGCAAAGGACCACTGCTCGCTCAGGCAAATGGCCCCGAGTTCATGCAGTGTCCTAATTTTATTCACAAGACTTCAAAAAGCTTGTTTACTGAGAAATTGGCATAACATCAAGAGTAACTTTTTTTGTGTGTGTGTATTTTTCTGAAGCTGGAAACGGGGAGAAACAGTCAGACAGACTCCTGCATGCGCTCGACCGGGATCCACCCAGCACGCCCACCAGGGGGTGACGCTCTGCCCACCAGGGGGCGATGCTCTGCCCCTCTGGGGTGTCGCTCTGTCACGACCAGAGCCACTCTAGCGCCTGGGGCAGAGGCCAAGGAGCCATCCCCAGCGCCCGGGCCATCTTTGCTCCAATGGAGCCTCGCTGCGGGAGGGAAAGAGAGAGACAGAGAGGAAGGAGAGGGGGAGGGGTAGAGAAGCAGATGGGCGCTTCCCCTGTGTGCCCTGGCTGGGAATCGAACCCTGGACCCCTGCATGCCAGGCCGATGCTCTACCACTGAGCCAACCGGCCAGGGCCTCAAGAGTAACTTTTACTTAAAAGATACATAGAGTGCACCTGCAAGATAGCTTAGTAACAACATAATATCAGAAGGCATTAATTGCTATTGCTTCTATGAATCCCACAACATTCCTCTCCTTATGTTAAGTGATAACCTTGGAAAGTACAGAAATCTTATGAGAATGTTTTACTGAGAAAAGCCCAGCAACTGCCTTCAGTCACATAGACCTGTTTCAGTGACTCGCCTTCAAGTCACAAAACAATTCTCTTAGCAAAACATTCTTTTCTTGTTGGCTGGGTTCCCATCCAAGGCCATGCAATGGGTTATTCCACTACACACTTATGTATGGAATCATACAGTTCTCAGTTTTTTCTGATTTACTCATTTCGCTCAGTATAATGTTATCAAGGTCCATCCATGTTTATTGTAAATGATCCGATGTCATCATTTCTTATGGCTGAGTACTATACCATAGTATATATGTACCAGAGCTTTTTAATCCACTCGTCCACTGATGGACACTTGGGCTGTTTCCAGATGTTCGCTATTGTGAACAATGCTGCCATAAACATGGGGGTGCATTTCTTCTTTTCAAACAGTGCTATGGTGTTCTTGGGGTATGTATGTTCCTAAAAGTGAGATAGCTGGGTCAAAAGGCAGTTCAATTTTTAATTTCTTGAGAAATCTCCACACTGTTTTCCACAGTGGCTTCACCAGTCTGCATTCCCACCAGCAGTGCAGGAGGGTTCCCTTTTCTCCACATCCTCGCCAGCATTATTCTGTGTTGTTTTGTTGATGAGAGCATTCTGACTGGTGTGAGGTGATATCTCATTGTGGTTTTAATTTGCATTTCTCTAATGATTAGTGATGTTGAGCATTTTTTCATATGCCTGTTGGCCATCTGTATGTCCTCTTTGGAGAAGTGTCAATTCATTTCTTTTGCCCATTTTTTTATTGGATTGTTTATCTTCCTGGTATTGAGATTTACAAGTTCTTTATAAATTTTGGTTATTAACCCCTTATCAGATATATTGTCAAATACATTCTCCCATTGTGTAGTTTGTCTTTTTATTCTGTTCTTATTGTCTTTAGCTGTGCAGAAGATTTTTACTTTGATATAATTCCATTTGTTTATCCTGTCTTTTATTTCCCTCACCCATGGAGATAAATCAGAAAATAAAAATATATGCTGCAAGAGATGTCAGAGAGCTACTGCCTATGTTTTCTTCTAAGATACTTATGGTTTCACTGCTTACATTTAAGTCTTTTATCCATTTTGAGTTTATTTTTGTGAATGGTATAAGTTGGTGGTCTAGTTTCATTTTTTTGCAGGTAGCTGTCCAATTTTCCCAACACCATTTATTAAAGAGGCTGTCTTTACTCCATTGTATTTCCTTACCTGCTTTGTCAAATATCAGTTGTCCATAGAGCTGTGGGTTTATTTCTGGGTTCTCTATTCTGTTCCATTGATCTATATGCCTGTTCTCATGCCAGTACCAAGCTAATTTGAGTACAATGGACTTGTAGTATAACTTGATATAAGGAAGTGTGATACCTCCCACTTTAATCTTCCTTTTCAAGATTGCTGAGGCTATTTATGTTCTCTTTTGGTTCCATATAAAGTTTTGGAATATGTGTTCTATATCTTTGAAGTAAGTCATTGGTATTTTAATCAATATTGCATTAAATTTACAAATTGTTTTGAGTAATATAGACATTTTAATGATGTTTATTCTTCCTAACCATGAGCACAGTATATGCTTCCACTTGTTTGTATCTTCCCTGATTTCTTTTATCAATGTTTTATAATTTTCTGAGTACAAATCTTTAATCTCCTTGGTTAGATTTATTCCTAGGTACTTTATTTTTTTTTTTGGTTGCAATGGTAAAGGGGATTGCTTCCTTAATTTCTCTTTCTGACAGTTCATTGTTAGTATATAAAAATGCCTCTGATTTCTGAGTATTAATTTTATATGCTGACACTTTGCTGAATTCATTTATCAGGTCTAGTAGTTTTTTGACTGAGACTTCAGGATTTTCTATATACAATATCATATCATCTGCAAATAATGATAGTTTTACTTCTTCTTTTCCAATTTGAATGCCCTTTATTTCTTTTTCTTGTCTGATTGCTGTGGCTAGGACTTCCAGCACTATGTTGAATAAGAGTGGTGAAAGGGGGCACCACTGCCTTGTTCCTGATCTTAAGGGGATTGCTTTTAATTATTGCCCATTGAGTATGTTGTTGGATGTGGGTTTGTCATAGATGGCCTTTATCATGTTGAGGTATGTTCCCTGTATTCTTACTTTGCTGAGAGTTTTGATCATGAATGGGTGCTGGATTTTATCAAATGCTTTTTCTGCATCTATTGAAATTATCATGTGGTTTTTCTCCTTCTTTTCATTATGTGATGAATCACATTGATTGATTTGCAAATATTGTACCAGCCTTGCCTCCCCAAAATAAATCCCACTTGATCATGGTGTATGATTTTTTTCACATATTGCTGGATCTGATTTGCTAATATTTTGTTGAAGATTTTAGCATCTAAATTTATCAGGGATATTGGACTATAATTTTCTTTCTTTGTGTTGTCCTTGCCTGGTTTTGGAATCAGAATTATACTCACCTCATAAAAGGAGCTTGGAAGTCTTCCTTCCTCTGAAATTTTTTGAAATAGCTTGAGAAGGATAGGAGTTAGTTCTTCTTTGAATATTTGGTAGAATTCACTTGTGAAGCCATTAGGCTCAGGACATTTCTTTATTGGGAGTTTTTTGATAACTGTTTCAATTTCATTTGTTGTAATTGGTCTATTTAGGTTTTCTGATTCTTCCAGATTAATTTTTGGAAAAGTATATGTTTCAAGGAATTTGTCCATTTCATCTAGGTTGTCTAGTTTTTTGGCATACAGTTCTTCATAGTATTTTCTTACAATATTTTGACTTTTTTTTTTTTAATTTTTCTGAAGCTGGAAATGGGGAGAGACAGTCAGACAGACTCCTGCATGCGCCCGACCAGGATCCACCCGGCACGCCCACCAGGGGGCAATGCTCCGCCCACCAGGGGGCGATGCTCTGCCCCTCCAGGGCGTTGCTCTGTTGCAACCAGAGCCACTCCAGCGCCTGGGGCAGAGGCCAAGGAGCCATCCCCAGTGCCCGGGCCATCTTTGCTCCAATGGAGCCTCGCCGCAGGAGGGGAAGAGAGAAACAGAGAGGAAGGAGAGGGGGAGGGGTGGAGAAGCAGATGGGTGCCTCTCCTGTGTGCCCTGGCCGGGAATCAAACCCGGGACCTCTGCACGCCAGGCCAATGCTCTACCACTGAGCCAACCGGCCAGGGTGGGCTTGACCACTTTTGCACGTCCCCTCCTCCCCAGCCGGGCAAGACTGGGCCTCAGTGGTGGCCAGCTGGCTTCCGCCCTTGCCAACAGAACTGCGCTTCCACGTCCAGCTGCCGCCCCCCTCAGGCGAGCCCTCAGCCATGTGGGTGGGTGCGCTGCAGCTCAGACCCTAAGACTCACTACTGTAGTCCCGGAAGCTCCTTCCTTCTAATCGACTCTGCTCTGAGTGCCGTGGGAGAGCTTGTTTGGCTGGTGTCCTGCTTCCCTTTGCTGGTCTTGCTGTTTCCAGGGGAAATATTCACTTCAGATTTGGAGAGTGACTCAGCCCAGGGGTTAGGGTGGCTATCTCTCAAAATGTTTCTCCCTATGCCTCCTAGATTACACTCTCTTCCTGCTACTCTGGTCCTCTCCTCTCTCCCCATCCCCCAGAGCCCTGGGTGAATGGTTGTGAGAGAGGTTTTCTGCACGGTCCCTTTAAGAAGGATCCTGGGTCTGAGAAATCAGTCTCTTTCTCACCAACAGTATCCTGTCTTGTTTCCAGCTAAATACTGTCCATATGCCTCTTCTAGGCTCTGGGGCTGCAGGCTGGGGCTTTGTTCCTGGGACTCAGGACCCTCCCCTCTCTGCTAAACTCACTTCCCGCCACGCGAGTCTCTCCAGGCTGCCGTTCGCTCCACTCCGGGGAGCTGGGCAGCCCTCTCCACATTCTGCTTTTCCTACCAGTCTCAGTGTGTCTTCAGTGTTCCTTGGTTGAAGAGTTCTCTTAGTTTAGTCCCAAGTTGGTTTTTCCAGATGGTGGTTCTTAAAATTAGTTTGTAATCCACTTTGGTTCTGGGAGGTGGAAGTTGGTATGTCCGCCTACTCCATCACCATCTTGTCTCTCTCAAAATATAAATTTTTAATACATGTGCATGGGGAATTCACATAGGTCTGAAAATTCTAAGACAGTGAAGCAAATTGGGTATATCAGACATTTTTAAACAAAGGAGAAAAACTGGGAAGGACTTAGATTTTAGAAATGAAAATGGATGATTGACAGGCAGTTGAGAGAGAGTGGAACAGATGTAGCAGGAAAATTCTTGCCAGGCAACTTAGAAACAACAAAACACAGGGCATATCTAGCTAACAAGCCCCTGCCTGAAGCCTTCCTACTTACCATACTTAATTCAAACTAGGCTAAGGCAACATCCTAAGATCTCCGTGTAGCAGCAGGTTTTTCCATTGTATCTCTTGCCCAGGAAAAGGGGCCAGGGTCAAAGCTTCTTTCTGACTCTTGTTGTGTCATAAAAAGCTTAAAATCAATATTTCAAAAGGCACCTTCAGAGTGGCAAAACTCTGTATCCCTCACAGCCTTGTAGCTGGTAGCCTCCAAAAGACTCAGGTCTTGAAGTTCTCTAGAGAGTAAATATTGCTTCTAGAAAAATCTTCCTCCTGGAACTCATTTCAACAGTACTGTGGGGCAGCTGTGTTAGGCTTGCTCACAGGGTTACCAGCTGCAAGCACTTTGCCTGATTGGTACGTGAATGTGTGACTGCATCATGTGTGTCTGGCCTATATAAGGCTATGGGTACTTGCATTCAAGGGCGATTGGGGATTGCAGATGTGCAGACTGCCTGCTCGCCACTGTGAAGGGCCATTTTTTGCTGTTTGTTTGCTTGAGGGGCAGTTTCCTCTGCCTGAATGCTTGTCTGCTATTGTGAGACTTTATTAAACAAAATGGCCCAACCCTTTCCAGCTCCACAGTTTTTCTACCATCTGCCTGAATCCAATGTGAACCTACCTGGCCTTGGCCTCAGGCATTACATCTGGCATAGTGGGCAGGGTTCAGAGCAGATGGGTATGGAGCCACCAACACCCTTGAAGGGTGGGGTAGAGGACTGGCTGTTCCCAGTGGCTCTCCTGGGGGAGACCGTGGGCTGGGTGTGTTTTACAATCCTGTGAGAAGAAACCAAGAGCTCTGTGCAAGAAGCTGAGTGAGGTGAAAAGCTCCAGGATGAGCTGCATACTGAGCACCAGCAATGGTGTGAACTGGAGCGAACGCCGCAGAGGGAGGCCGACCAGGTCTGAGAGCTGCAGTGTGAGGTGCAGGCTGAGCGCCATTGTGCCTGGAACTGGAGTGGTCTCTGGACAGAGTTATGGGTTCACGAGTTGCAGTTTTCCCTGGAAGCTGAAAGCTGGCAGCAACAGCTGTTGGAGAAACAACTGTGGGTTCAGGAGCTCGAGAGTCAGCTTCAGGCTGAGAGCCAGCAGCCACAGGAGCCGAAGCAAACGTGGAAGATGGAGCTGCATTCCTGCCAGTGGAGTGGCTCTGATTTGGTGAGAGTGGGCATTTCTGACTCTTCTGAGAGGGAGACTCAGGCTGCAACTGCCATCTGTAGTCTTGGAACCCAGCCGGTGGTCGCCAGGAAGGTAAAGACCCCGTAGCCAAGAGTCCCTCAGGAGCAGCCACAGCCTCTTCCCCAGATAATGGAGCACTCTTTGTCTGGCCCTACACCCAGGCAGAGCTGGTGGAGCTGGGGGTGAAATTCAGACAGAAACCCAGTGAGCCCCTGGCCGCCTGCTTGGTGCGGCTGCAGGACATTGGGGTGGGTGGCATCATGCTCTCCAGAACAGAGATGGACTGTAAGGTTATGAGGGCTGCTGCCTGTGCTGCTCCCCACAACTAACAAGAGAAACGAGCCTGTGAAAGTTACCCAAACACAGATGTGATTGCAGCTGGGGCAGATAGAAATTAGATGGCAACCCTAATAAAGTCTTGTTGGACCTTTGGCAGCAGCTTGAGTCAGAACAGAGGTTCCAGCCACTGAAAAAGTGGGGGAAGTGGGTGGCCCCAGCATCTGCCAGGAAAACGGCTGGCTTTCAAGTTACAGGATCCCCAAGACCCATTTTCCCAGTTTGATAGGGGGAAGGGTGAGGGATCCATTCTACAGGGATGGGCGGGGGCCAGAGGCCCCATATGAAATTGGCAATCCACTGCTCCCTTCTAATGTGCAGCAGGTATTATTAGCATTAGAAGATAATAGGTGCATTTTTTTGTTTGTTTGTTTTTGTTTTTTTTTAAAACAGCAGCAGCTGAGAGAACTGTTAAGGTGACACAGGCCTTGAATATGTTTGACCCCCCCCCCCAGGCCTTGTGAGCTTGAGAGGTTTGGATGGAGCTTGTGGCAACAGATAGCACGCTATGGAAAGGTGCTAAGGTCTGTTAATAAAGTGCTGTATGGCTAGTTGCCTGTAATGGACCTTTACCTTGGTGATTTTGCACAGACAGCTGGGTTGTCTATCATGGGCTGACTTTTGGACTGCAATCAGAGTGGGGCACCGGCTCCCTTGATGGATGGACATGTCACTTGTGAACAGTACTATGAGAGACCTTGATGATGGGGGCAGCTCTGGTAGACAGCCTCCTACACCAGGAAGCTGCTCTCATCCAGTTGGAGAG
Source organism: Saccopteryx leptura (assembly GCF_036850995.1). NCBI lineage: Eukaryota > Metazoa > Chordata > Mammalia > Chiroptera > Emballonuridae > Saccopteryx > Saccopteryx leptura. The sequence continues at coordinate 267,920,044 of NC_089503.1, read as the reverse complement.
ACGCACCAAGGCTACTTTAAGGTTTCCATGGACACAGCCTTGGACTATACAGGCCCTCCCACCTGCTATGGAGTAGGGGGCCAGAGATGAGCCTCCAGTTTGCACCCTGGTCAGAGTGCTTAGGGAGACATTGTGAAGGACATCATTATAATTATTGTAATTACTGTGTAACTTTTGCTGTTGCTGTAGTCTCTGATATCATATAGATTGTGAAGCGAGCAACCCTAAAGGGGTGGAATGTGAGGCAGCTGTGTTAGGCTTGCTCGCAGGTTTACCAGGTGTAGGTATTTTGCCTGATTAGTATATGAGCACGTAGCAGCACCATGTGTGTGTGGCCTATATAAGGCTATGCTTGTGCTCAGGGGGATTGCGGATGGTGGATTGCCTGCTCGCGACTGTGAGGGGCCATTTTTGCTACTTGTTTGCTTGAGGGGTGGTTTCCCCTCCCTGTGTTCTTGTCCGCAGTTGTGAGACTATTTAACAAAATGGCCCGAACCTTTCCGGCTCTGCAGTTTTTCTACTCTCTGCCCGAATCCAATGTGAACTGGCCTGGCCTCAGCCACTTGCATCACAAGTACTCTTTTTAATTACTTGCAAAAACAGTGCCAGAGTTAATACCCATATCCCAGAGAGATGGTAGTTGGAGAGTTGCTGATGTAATCACTGCTTGTAGCCCACGTGAAGGGCAGGAGGAGTCCTGTCACGTTAGGATAAATACTTGGGGAAGGAAGAAAAGAGACTGCTCCCCAGGCTCAGTGCTCTGTGGATGCTTGGAAATTTGAAGTGTGAGGGGGGACTCACATCCAAATTTGGAAGAGACATCTTCAAGTTGTGCCTGCAGCTAGAAGGCTAGAGGAGAAAATACTAGAACCAAGCAGGAAAGACAAGAGTCCCATATCTCAGGGACAAGGGCCTCATTCCCTGCTTTGGAGTGCAATCAACTGAGGAATAATAGAAAGAAAAATTACACTGATTGACAAGCATCACTGTCCCACTTGCTCTGGGTTAAAAGCTATCTAAGGCAGGCAGAAAGCCTTGACCTTGAGAGGCGTTGATGCACCCAAACTTGATGTGGATCTGCTGTGGGTTCTTGGCTTCCCACAGAAAAGTGGGTTTGTCAGTGCAGCAGTGAGATGGAGAGTGGGCCACTCGACACACAGAGCAGTCCCTGTTAGTGGATTTGCTTCATTTATTGAGGTTCATTTAACCAAGGGGGAGGGTATTTAAGAAAGGGGAGGAATATTCAGGATCTTCCCAGGGAATGGGGTGGAGATTCCTCAGAGGAGTTCTGTAACCATTTTGTACCCTTTTATGGGCTTTCTGTTTCTTGATCTTGGAGGCCAGGATGTGTCATTAAACATGCTAATGTATTACAATGAGCAGATAATGAGGCTAGGGGTTACTGTTAGGTGCAATTAGTTGCCATGTTGGATGAAACTGGTCTCTGCCAGTTTTAAGCCATAAATCTGTTGGGGGTGGTCTTACTTTCTTGTTGACAGTCCCTGTAGCTTTTATTGATTGCAGCTGCCTCACCATATACCCTGTCTCAGCCTCACTTTTGATATGGAAACAAATTCATGAGGCCAGGATGACCCCTCCTCCAACCTTCTAGGCCACATTCCAGTTACCCAGGAGTGCCCAAAATGTGCTGTCCGGATGGCCCTGAAATTACTTCCAAAGCTTGCCCAGGCCTCATCCCCAGTCTGTCCATGCATGCAACTTTAAAACCATGTGTCTACAAAGACAGTGAGATGGTATGAGTTTCAGAACTTGGATCAAGGAAAGGGCAGAATGGACCCCGGGGCCAGGGCAGGGACCTTGGCAGTGAGCAGCAGCCAATACATGGACCAGCCTGGTCTTGACGTTGGCAAATCAACGGCCAGGTGGATGACGATTTCTGTGCTTGAGAACACCAAGAGAATCAGGCCCATCTCCACTGGTGGCTCCATGTTCTCAGTCTCACACCTGGTCTTACTGCTTGACTTACCATACCACCTGCCCTGGACCACAGAAGCCCTTAGTTCCCAGGCTGTCATCCTTCCCTGCACAGCCCAATACACTCTTCTGCAGTTGGATAGGCCAAAATGACATCTTGCTATGTACATATGTGTATTTGATTCCTGGGAAGGGAAACCGTTTCTTCATAAATTTATTGACAATTTGTATCTCTTTATTCCTTTGTCTCCTCTTCTACTATGCTGTTTGCCTCTTCTTATTAAATTGTAAGAATGCTTTGCATGCTAAAAAATTTAACTCTTTGTTGAATATGCTGCAAATATTTTGTTTTGCTCATCTTTAAACCTTGTTTATATTGTGTTTTTATGTAATGTGTTTCTATTTTACTTTAAAATTTTTGGGAGCAGTGAAATCTGCTAATATTTTCTCCTGTGATTTCCAATTTTTGTTATGGCCTTCGCTACCCCATGATTTTCAACTGCATTTTCTTCTCATTATTTTAAGAATGTGTGACATATTTAATTCTGGTTTATAAAGTAAGGTCAGTCTCTGAATTTATTTTTTTGTAAATAGTTATCTAGTTATTCCAACAAATTCCCATGGTTGACTTTCAGTTCTTGCCACTGCTTCTGTGAACCCAGATGGAATGCAGATGACAATCACTCAATCCCTTGGAATGCTGATAGAGGTGCCTTTTGTATTGTGCCCATAAATCTTTTAATTTGATTGAGCCGAATGTTACAATAAATACCATATCAAAAATCCACTTCATTTAATTCCCATAACCAATTACATTCAGTTGTCTCATTACCCAAACTCAATAGATAAACTATTTCTTTGTGTTTCAGATATTTAAGTCTCATCACCATATACAAATTTTACATTCTGAGCTTACTTTTCTATCAATTCAATGCCCTAGTCTAACAATTTTCATTTCATAGCACACATAAACTAATTACTAAAATTTTGTGGCGCACCAAAAAATATATATTTTGCTGATCTGACAAAAAAAAAAGGTATACTTTTGATTTATTCACAGCAGATGGCCATTGTTGTGTTAGCTGTTGTCATTTTTTTATTTGAGAATCTAAGGGAGAAGAGGTCAGTGCTCCTGACTAAACAGTCGGGCATTGAACATATTAAACCTTCTTGTAGCACACTAGCATGTGGTGGCACAGTGGTTGGAAATCGCTGCCCCATTCTCGTAGGGACACCCCCTTTCTGCAAAGTGAATCTTCCTCTGTGCCTCTGCTGCAGGTCAGAGAGGAGTCAGACAAGTTCCATTTCCATCTTCTGCTCCTGCAGGTGCCTGGACCTTGAGTCTGCTCCTCAGCATCTGGGCCACACTGCCCTTCAGAACTCCAAAATTGGAGTAGACCAAACCTAGCCACCCATGACTCACACTTTTTTCCAAAGCTCTGTATTTCCTTCCATCCTTAGAATTAGAAAAACAGAAGCAATTGGAGAACCAGATGTGACTCCTTGCAGCAGCTTCCAGAACTTGCACTCATTCCTTTATTTGGTTGGAGACCCCACACATAAGTGGGGTTCTAGACTACTTGTTTCTAGGACCTGCAGCAGATCATAACTGGCACTTGCTGTTTCTAAGAGGAACAAATAAGCAGACAGTGAACAAAAGAAAAAGAAAAAAATTCATGGTTTTTCTTTTTCCCAGCTATCAGCAAATCTAAAAGTGTTCCTGGAAACTAGAACTCACTTGGGAAATAATTGTTCAATAAAGGGTTAATATGTTGGGGAGGGGGGGTTGGGGGGGGAAGTGCAGAGAAATTCTCTCATAAAGGGGCATTTGAAATTGCTGTGAATACTTAATATTTTTAGTAATGTGAATCGTGGCCTTCTCGTTCCCAAGCCATTTCTCAGGACCCTTTAATTCCCTTTTGCTGTCTCTGCCACTTAAAGTTTATTTTCAATATTTTGAAAATTCTCTCCATTGTCCTTTTGATCCTGAGTCCCTGACACTCCAAAGCCAACTTCAATGTATGCTCTGTCCTCTGTCCAATGACACAGTCTCCACTCTAACTACAAACAGGGTTTTAGGGTCTGAATGTTCATATCCCACAAATGCATATGTTGAAAACCTAATGCCCAAGGTGATGGTATTTCAAGGTGAGGTCTTTGGGAGGTGATTAGGTCCTGAGAATAAGGCCCTCATGAATTGGATTAATGTCTTTATAAAACAGACCCCAGGGCCTGACAAGATGGTGGTGCAGTGAATAGAGCGTCAGCCTGGGATGCAGAGGATCCAGGTTCAAAACCCTAAAGTCACTGGCTTGAGTGTAGGCTCACCAGCTTGAGCATGGAGTCACTAGCTTGAGTGTGAGATCATAGACATGATCCCATGGTTGCTGGCTTGAAGTCCAAGGTCGCTGGCTTGAGCAAGAGGTCACTGGCTCGGCTGTAGCCCCCTGGTCAAGGCACATATGAGAAAGCAATAAATGAACAACCAAGGTGTCGCAACAAAGAATTGATGTTTTGATATTTCTCATCTCTCTCCTTCCTGTCTGTCTATCCCTATCTGTCTCTCTCGCTAAAAAAAAAAAAAAAAAAAAAAGGCAGACCTCTCTCCTCTTTCTTCATGTAAGGGCAGAGCTGTAAGTCAACAGTCTGCAACCAGGAAGAGAGCCCTCACCAGAACCAACCATGCCAGCACCCTGACCTTGGACTTGAAGCCTTCAGAACTGTGAGACATAAATTTCTGCAGTTTTTAAGCCCCCTCTCCCCCTAGCCCATGGTATTTTTTTTATAACAGCCTGAATGGCCTAAGACATAAACATCTGTCATTTATTAAAAGCGCTTTACAAATGGATGGCCACAGCTCAGCCCCTGTTCCTCATTCTAAAGAGGCATATTTGCCCTCATGGCCTTTGGTATTTAACTGCCTGAGTTCAAATCCTAGCTCTGCCTCTTACCAACAGTAAAGTATTCACTCTGTGCCTTAGTTTCTTGATTTGTAAAATGAGAGTGATAGTAATAGCATCTACTTAGTCAGGTTATTGTGGGGATTAAGTGAACTAATAATACATGTGAAGGGCTCAAGCCTCCTAGGCAGCCTGACACATAAGACATATTAGATGAGTGTCAGCTGACATACTAGTTAAATCTCTAAGTAGACAATAAATTCTAGTGTTGTCTAAGCTCCCAGGCACCTCGGAAAGCCATGACACTCTCTGACTTTTAGTCCTAGATTAGGCATCACTAGCTTATTGGAAACATAAATATAAATTTTTTTAATTTCCATACTACTAAAAAATTAAAATTAAAAAAATTAAAAAAAAATTTCCATACTACAAGAGTGCCCAGCTAAGTGTCTTTCTTCTGGAGGGCCAGTCTGAGGAACTGTCAGCCTGGTTAAAGGGCAGGATAAAAAGGAATAAAGTGGTGAGGGAGATGAATGCCAAGCCATCTCCAAACTTAAAAGCCTGCACCCTGGAGCTGAGTCTAATGTGGCTTTTATAGTGAAGGCCCGTTTTCCCCAGGGCCAGCTCTTGCCTGCTTCTCTGGGGAGATGCCCTACAGAGTGTGGTTGTCAGGCTGACTCTGCTCTGCCTCTGGAATCGATGGTTCACTTCCAGCAATATTACTTCTTCCTTTGATAATGTCCCCTATTACACATGCCCACTCTCCTGTGGCGGGAATTTGTCAAAGACAAGAATATCTGGTCCCACTTGTCACAGCTCCCACTGCCCAGCAGTGCGGGTGAAGGCTGTGATCATGATGAGTGGGTGATCATGGTCCAGAAACCTGGCACTCTAATTTGTCCACAGCTATTCCTGCTGGGCTTTTAAGCCATTTAGGGGAAAAAAAGGACAAGGTCAGACAAGTGACAACTAATCATTACTAATGAGGATTTGGACTAAATCCTTCTGTAGTCTCCTGCCAAATCAGTCATGTTACTCCCTGCTTAAAACCTTCTGATGACTTCTCATGGCTCTTAGGATAAAATCCAAAATCCTGAACGAGCCCCTGCCAAGCAGAACCCCCTCCTTCTTCTTCTCTGCCCTCCAGTCACTCTGCCTGGCAGTTGGCACTTACCTGCCCGCTCCTGCCTTTGTCTGGAAAGCTCTTCCCTATCCACTCAGCCCCTTTCAACTCATCCTACAGATGTCAGCTTCAGGGGTACAGCTCCAACCCACCAGCAGACTAAGTCAGACCCTCTTTGTATGTGTCCCATACTTCTTGGTAGTGCTTACTGAATTATAATTACACAACTCATTTGTAACTATTTGCCCTGACTCTGAGCTTCATGTAGACAGGGACCTGTTTAGTACAGTGCCTGGCATGTAGCAATAACTCAAAATATCTGTTGACCAGGTAAATAAATTAAGTGAGGTTCCAGTATTAATGTTAACTAAGGAGGTCTTAACTTTTTTTTCCATTCTGGCAATCTCAGTCTCCCTGGGTGACTTGAGCATTCCCTTAGGCCCTACCTCACCATGCTTACATGAGCAGGCACTGAAATACAGTCAGCCAGCATGTTGATTTATTCCTTATTGTCATTCTTAAACTGCATTTTCCCTTCTAGCGCCCACAAATCAATGTCTTACTCTTCCCACAAGGCCCCAAAGGTCAATAGCCTTGACCTTTGAATTACTGCAGTTTTTCCTAGAAAGCTCTTTGCTCTTAAAAGGAAAATGAATGCCATTAAATCTTCCCTGTGGAAAGTTGTTGCCTTTCCACAACTAAAGTATAGAGAGAATAGGTCTTTCCTGGTAAGGCATAGGTTCCAGTCCCAGGTCAGATGAAACCATGCTCTGAGGCCATGGTATATAAGCAAACCTGGCCCACAGACTAGGTGACCACCAGCAGCATTCCCAACATGGAGGCCCTGCAATCCTACGACTATGTGATTGTAATTCTGGCAGTCATTTACCAATTGTGTGACCCTGCCCAGTCCCTAAATCTTTCAAAGCCTGTAAGTCTTCTTTTGTAATAAGAGTATAGTAATACACCTCACAAGGTCATTGGGGGAATAAAATGAAATGGTATCTGTAATGCCAGTGGTCGAGGCCAGGCAGGTGCACGTTGGATTCAGGCAGACGGTAGAGGAACTCCAGAGCCAGAAAGTGTTGGTCCATTCCCATTTGAGTCTCACAATGGCAGATGAGCAAACAGGCAGGGGAAAACCACTTCTCGCAGCAGCAGGTGAACAAACAGCAAAAAACGGACCCTCGTAGCGGTGGGCAGGCAATCCACAATCCACTCTGAGGCAAGCCCCCATAGCCTTACATAGTCTACACACACGCGGCTCTGCCACGTGCTCACACACTAGTCAGGTCAAGTACAAGTGAGCAGGCCTAACACAGCTGTTTTCCCCACAGTGTCTGTGAATTTCTTTTCCCTAGGATTTTATTCATTGATTTTAGAAAAAGGGGGAGAGAAAGAGAGAAGAGGGAGGAGCAGGAAGCATCAACTTGCAGTAGATGCTTCTCATATTTGCCTTGACTGGGCAAGCCCAGGGTTTCAAACCATTGACCTCACATTCCAGGTAAATGCTTTATCCACTGCACCACCACAGGTCAGACTCTGTGAATATTTAGAATAGTCCCTAGTCCACAAAAAGGTCGTTTTTGTGAATGTCATCAATATCATTTTCCTGGGCCATCTTCATTGATGAGTTGAATCCCCTCATCTCAGGCCACAAAGCCCCCATTCTAACTCTTACAGGAGGCCTCAGTAGATGCTTCTCAAATGACTAAAAAGGAGGTAGAGGAAAACTAAGCCAATCTGTAAAACGTGGTCCTTAAGGATTTACCCATCTGTAATGCCTGTGGCCAAGGCCAGGAGGTTCACAGTGGACCCAGGCAGATGGTGGAGGAACTGTGGAGCTGGAAAGCATTGGGACATTCCCATTTACTGGAGGCTCACAGAGACAGGTGAGCAAATAAACAAAGGAAAACCTGCTTTTTGCAGTGGAGGGCAAGGGACCAGGAAAACTGCCCCTCATGGTGAGTGTTAGCTGAGGGAGCCAGGGAACCACACTTCACAGCAGCGGGAGAGCCATCTGTGAGAATTGCCCCCAAGGAAAAGCACCCATAGCTTTTCACAGAGACATGCAGGTGGCTTTCTGACACATGCTCATGCACTAACCATGTAAAGTGCTTGCAGCCAAACAAGTGAGCAAGCCTAACCACACTTGTGTTCCCTACACTCATCCAAAAAAATGATCTCACTAAAGTTAGTTAAACATACATATTAGTCAGGGTTCCCCAGAGAAACTGACCAATAGGATGTACATATATAAAGAGTTATTTTATTATAAAAGGATTTGTTATAAGGTATTGACTCATACAAGTATGCAATATGAGAGGTCCTACAATCTGTTGTCTGCAAACAGGAGACCCAGGAAGGCCGGTGGTGTAATCTCATCCAAAAAACATCCTCACAGACACAGCCAGATCATGTTTGACCAAATATCTGGGCACCCTGTGACCCAGTCAACTTGACATTTAGAGTTCTCATCACAGAAAGAATCATAGGGGTAGCAAGTGGCCCCAAATCTATGAATGAAGAGTGTACCACAGATCCCTACTTGACAACCTGAAACCACTAGAACTTCCTGCAGGATTTTCCTCAGCACAGTTTGAACAAGATGTTTTTATAGAATCTCCTCTTTGTCAAGGGAGGTGACTGTCCTTCCTCCAGTGGCCCCTGAGACAGAAGCAATGAAATAAAGCAATATTTACTAGCACGCCAAGTAATAGTGTAAATATCAGTTGGCCTCTTATCTTCCCAAACCATATCTCATGCGCAATTATCTTTGAAGATTTTTGCTTGGGAGAGACTGAGAAAGGATGCATATAGGTTCCAAGAGGAATATTTTAAGATTCCTTTAAGAATCATTATATTTACACTGATGCATTATATCTGGAAGGTCACTTTAACTCAAGTAGAACCCTGCACTTTGCATGTAACACATAATAAAATATTGTTGAATCAGTGACTGCAAAATATCCCTTTTTACTTTCAAGCTCACAGTGCTAAAGCTCTTTTCTCCTATAAATGTAATACAGTGGTCTCTCGTCTATTGCAGGGTTTCAGAACCCCCCACGATAGGCGAAAATATGCAAAGCAGCAACCTTATATTTACTTTATTATTTATATATATTCTAAGGCTTATAAACCCTCTTCACACTCTTATAAATCTTTCCCACACTGTTATTAATCTTTCCCACATGGGTATGAGTGCCCAGGCCTGCAGGACTAGCTCAAGCAGAAGCGCCGTAGCTGCATTTTCCATACATGCAAGTCTTTTCTACTCATCTGCTATACGTTACATATTTTATTTTGATCTAATATTCTGTTAATATGTTTTAATTGATATTTTTAATATATTTTTATATTGTTTTAAATTTTTTAGGCTAGAAAATGCTTATTTTACTGCAAAAATAATTAAAATAATAAATATATAAAAATACCTAGATACTGCAAAATCCCATGATATAGCAAAAAATCTGCGATACAAAATTAAATATATACAATTTTAAAATCTGCAATTCAATGAGACCGCAAAAAGTGAACCATAATATGGTGAGGGATGACTGTATTGTATTTCATGCTATCAATTTTGGAGGTGTCTAGAAGAAAATAACACTTTTTTGTGTGTGTGACAGGGGCAGAGTCAGAGAGAGGGACAGACAAGGACAGACAGATAGGAAGGGAGAGAGATGAGAAGCATCAATTCTTCATTGTGGCACCTTAGTTGTTCATTGATTGCTTTCTCATATATGCCTAGACCAGGGGGCTACCACAGACCGAGTGACCCCTTGCTCAAGCCAGCAACCTTGGGCTCAAGTTGGTGAGTCTTGCTTAAACCAGATGAGCCCACACTCAAGCTGGTGACCTTGGGGTTTCAAACTTGGGTCCTCTGTGTCCCAGTCTAATGTTCTATTTGCTGTGCCACTGCCTGATCAGGCTGAGAATAACACTTTTGATACTAAGATTAATTCTACAAATGAAAATGTATCAAAAATAAAATAAGCTCTTTCATCCAATAACCTACCTTCCACTGCCTCCACTTCTGAGCTACAAATAATGTCTTATCTAACACTACTTTTTAAAATATCTGGCTTGAAAACATTCTCCCATAACAACCGCTAGTGCCTGTGATTCTCATTTATTTAAGATGTTATCCTGTGTCTGTATCTATGCATTTCCAACAATAATTTTAATTCATTTTAAGTAAGCACTTCTTATTCATTCATTACACGCTGAGCATTGGGCTAGACTCATAAGCTTGTTAATTAAGAAGATGCCACCATAGCTGTATCTGCCTTTGTCCAATCAGAAAAATCAGCATTCTTCTAAATAATCCAAAGAACAATATCATGCAGGAAATTAGTTTGAAATGTATTGTACTGGCTGAAAGGGCAAAGGAATAAGGGTTTAAAAGGGAGGCTGGGAGAGCAAAAGAAAAAAAATATCACCCAATATCAGAGCGCTGACTTGGACCCCACACCCACAATAAGTACTGAGCTACTTGAGATACAGTCAGTGTAGCAGGAGAGGTTCTGCTGCTGTCTCGGGTCACTCACTGCTATAGCTGAAATGCAGCTGCTGCTAGAGTTTATAGATGCCCACAGTTCCTTCGTCACCTACCAAGGCTGCTTCACTGTCCCCACGGGTCTCTCCTGTTCCTGTGAGCCTTGCTGGCTATGCCAAGGATACAAGGCTGTGACCACCACTCCCACACATATGCTGATGTGCATGCAGTGTGCTGTGCCCGGACCGGTCAGATGTATCAAATACAAGTCCAGGATGTAGAGAGCCACTGCACCTGAGTGCATCCAGCCTACTTGCAGCTGAGAGCAGAAGAAGGGGCCTGCTCAGCCTTGAGTGACCTGGCAAGGTAAGGTCACTAAAACAACTTGAATGCTATTCATAGCATTGACACCAAAAGCAGGACCAGCAGTGACACAGTGGATAGAGTGTCGGACTGGGATAACAAAGGACCCAGGTTTGAAGCCCCAAGAGATGGCCAGCCTGAAAACAGGCTTGGAGTCATTGTGTCTTCATCAGAGCACAGAGGGAAAAACATGGGAAAGGGTTGGTAAGCAATTGAAGGCTCATTATACAACAGAAGGCCCAGATAAGATTCCAGTCATGGCCTTCTCCTTGTGGAATTAGAGATTGTCTTGATTCCTACCCAAGACAAGAGATAGCCATCAGGCACTTTGGCCAATCATTTAAAAGAAACTGTGAAAGGGCATGAAGGGCTTCATCCTCCTCCACTTCCCTCAACTCCTCCCCTAGCTGGCCATGTATCTGACGATGATGAGGAGTCTACTCCGAGTTGAACAAGAATTAGAGAAAGAGGCAGAAAGGGATAAGGAGGAAAGAGATGAAGATTACTTCCCCAAGGAGGATCTTGGGAATAGTCTTATAGATTTGGCAGTGGGCAATCATCCTCACTTCAAAAATAAACAGTTGAAGAAAAAGGAAAGCTTATGGGCTTCAGCCCCTGGTATGATGCCTCTACAAAGATGTTTAAGAAAAGCTTGTAAAAAATGAAGAGGATGTCACAGGGTTTTCTATGTATCCAGTCTTTGAGAGGCCAGATCCCAGAAATCCAGGACAGATTTTAGGAATGCATGAGGCATTGTCTTTTAAAACATTGAAAGACCTGAAAACAGCTACAGCAGTTTATGGACCCACTGCTCCTTTGGTATTAGTTTATTAGAATCCATTAGTTCTGATGTTCTTTCTCTGGCTGATTGGTTGACGCTGGCTAAGGCATGTCTCAGTCCTGGTGAATTCCTATTGTAGAAATCTGACAGTTTGACCGAAGTGCGGAACAAGCAGAAAGGAATTGAACCCATGAATTAAGTATCCCTATAGAAATGCTTGTTGGCAATATTTGTGCATCTAAAGCATGGAAGTCTCTTCCAGCCAAAGGGAAAAAAGTGGAGACTTAAGTAAAATTAGACCTGAGGAACCATACTCTGACTTTGTTGCCTGGCTCCTCCAAGCAGTAGGGAGACTGATCTCAGATCTGGAGGCAGGGATACATTAAAAAAAACAATTAGCTTTTGAGAATGAAAACAACACTTGTCAACAAATTCTAAAGCCATATCGAAACAAGGGCACTTTAAATGATTTTATTCACCTCTGCATAGATGTTCGTCCATCAGATGTTCAGGCATGGCCTTAGCCAGCACTCTTAAAGAAGCTTTTAATCTTAATACTAATCCTAAAGGCCTGGGAAAAGGAGTTTGTCTTAATTGTGGACAGCAAGGACACTTTGCCAAAGATTGTAGAAAAGGTAGTACTAGGAATAATGTATCAGGTCAAAGGCCACAACAAGTGTGTCCCTGCTGCTGGAAAGAAAAACATTGGGCAAGTGAATGCAGATCAAAAACTACAGTTAATAGGAGAGGTTCCAAGATGGCCACAGAGTAGGCAGATGCTCCAACTCCCACTTCCCAGAACCAAGGTGGATTACAACTTAAATCTAAGAACACTCATCGGGAAAGACAAACTTTGGACTGAACTAAGAGGATTCTACAGCCAAGGACCACCAAAGAACCCACACTGAGACTAGTAGGAAAGACGGAGATGTGGAAAAGTCTGTTCCACTTCCGGGAGCGAGCTGCACCTGGGAGGAACTTTTGCAACTGGGAGGGTTGTCCAGTGAGTTGTAGGTCCTTATCCCCAAAACCAGAATCCCAATCTAGAGCTCTGGAGCCTGGAAGGGGCTTATGGTCTATATTTAGCTGAGAAAAAAGCCTAGACATGGTTTGAGAGAAGGAGGCAAAACTCTCAGACCCAGGCTCTGTATTAAAGGAACTGCACAGAGAGCCTTGCTCACAGCCACTTTCCCCAAGCTTCAGGAGGACACCCTAACTTCTGGACTGAGTCACTCCCGAAATCTAAAGTGAATATTTTTCCTGGGAACAGCATCACTAGCAGAGGAAAGAAAGGGCCCAGTCCACCGGAGGCTCCACTACCCTAGCTAGAACAAAGGCACTTAGAGCCAGGTGCTTAGAGCCAGGTGCCATGTTAGGGACACAAATAGGGAGGGCAGAGGTCTAAGCTATACCCCCCCACACACTGCTGAGTGCTTGCCAGGGCAGGCAGGCCTGAGGCAGCAGGGTGCAACTGCAGAGGTTCCACCGAGCATGTACAAGCCAGCCACAGGGCCAGGAATCACTGCTGCCACTGGGGAAGTATGGGATCACACACAGTCCTGCTCACTGAATGGCCCGCCCTTGGCAGAGGCAGAGCCCCAATCAGCAGAGGGAGAAAGTGCAAGTGACCTTGAGCCTGCCAGTGACAGCGGAAATTGTGCCAGCTGCTGCAGGACCTGGGTGGTGGGCAAAACTGCTCCAGGTGTGGGCGCACCCTCAGCAGCAGTGAAAGCACAGGCGACCTCGGAGGTGATCCGAGTGGGCATGCACGACCACCCCCCCAGGTGGCTGCTGAGGTCTGAGCCCACCAAGGCAGCCCCAGAAGTGGTCCAAGCAGGTGTGCACGGCCCCATGCACAGGGGTGAAAGCCGGGACAGATGCCAAAACCTATGAGCAAAAGTGCTCGTGATGCACACAGGCTCTCAGAGGCAGTGGAGACTGGGGTTGCCACAGAAGTGGTCCAAACAAGCATGCAGGCATGTGCAAGCCCGACCAGGGCAGTGGCAGTTGCAGAGGTGGCTGGTGCCAGCAGCACCTGAGCCCAAAAGCCCCAGGAAGTAATAGCGGCAGTGGCCTGGTAGACAAACCACACAACAGGAGCACAGGGGCCACACCCACTGGACCCCTGAGACTACACACTACTGAGTGCTGAAAAAGAACAAAACAAAAAAAAAGGAAAATAAAATAAGTAAATAAAATATCAGGATAGAATGACACCTGAGGCTAAGGAGTAGGCCACATCTAATACCGTACCTAATCACTGAATTACAGTACTGAGCCCAACAAGTAGCCAGCAATAAGAGACAACAGAAAGCAGATTTTAGGGGAACTTGAACTTTTAAAAGAACTTCTCCCAGGCCAAGAGTAGATAAAAGCAAGCCTAGGACTGCAGATATTTACAACAGCACCTGGACCCAGCAGAGGTAGCCACAAAATCTGGATAACCTGTAGCTCCCAAAAGGTGGATAAGAACCAGTCATAGGCAGTGACCTCCACAGATTTGTACCAGGCTCTGGCCAGGGAAGTCCAGGACAACACAGACAAAATGGAAGACAGAGAAGTGCAGTCCAGATAAATCAACAGGAGAAACCCCCTGAAAATGAACTGAGTGAGATGGAAATAAGCAAACTACCAGATGCAGAGTTTAAAATAATGATTATTAGAGTGCTGAAAGATCTTAGAACAACAGTGGATCGACACAGTGAGCACATAAATAAGAGATAACAAGCATCAAAGAGGACATTGAAATAATAAAGAAGAACCAGTCAGAAATGACAAATACAATATCAGAAATGAAAACTAGCCTGACCTGTGATGGAGCAGTGGGATAAAGCCTCGATCTGGAACACTGAGGTCGCCAGTTTGAAACCCTGGGCTTGCCTGGTCAAGGCATATATGGGAAGTTGATGCTTCCTGTTCCTCCTCCCTCTCTCTCTCCTCTCTGAAAATTGAATAAAGTCTTTAAAAAAATCTTTAAAAAAATTTTTAAAAAAAGAAAAGAAATGAAGACTACACTAGAAGCAATTACAAGCAGGCTGGATGAAGCAGAGGATCTAATCAGTGATTTAGAAGACAAGATAAATGAAAACACAGAAGCACAGCAGCAAAAGGAAAAGAGACTGAAAAAGTCTGAGGAAACTCTAAGAGAGTTCTGCGACAACCTAAAGAAAACAACATCCACATCATAGAAGTTCCTGAAGAAGAAGAGAAAGAACAAGGGATAGAAACCTTGTTCAATCAAACCATAGCTGAAAACTTCCCTAAATTGATGCAGGAAAACATCACATAAGTTCAAGAAGCACAGAGAATTCCATTAAAGAGAAACTCAAAGAAATCCACACAAAGACACATCATAATTAAAATACCAAAGTTCAGAGATAAAGAGAAAATATTAAAAGCTGCTAGAGAAAAAAAGGCTATCACCTACAAAGGAGCCCCATAAGGATGACATCCAACTTCTCAAAACACTTGAGGCCAGAAGGGAATGGCAAGCAATATTCAAAGTAATGCAGAACAAGAGCCTACAACCAAGACTACTTTATCCAGCAAGGCTATCATTTTAAATGGAAGGAGAAATAAAAAACTTCCCAGACAAAAAAAACCCTCAAGGAATTCATTACAACCAAACCAGTGCTGCAGGAAATGTTAAGGGGACTGTTGTAAACAGAACAAAGAGGGAAAAGAATATAGTAAAAGATGAATATAGCTTTAAAGAATAAAATGGAAATAAACAACTACATATCAATAATAACCTTAAATGTAAATGGATTAAATTATCCGATCAAAAAACATAGGGTAGCTGCGTGGATAAGAAAACACAACCCATACATATGCTGTCTACAAGAGACACACCTCAAAACAAAAGATACACATAGACTAAAGGTAAAAGGATGAAAAAAAAATTTTATACAAATGGGAATTACAAAAAAGCTGGGTTAGCAATACTTATATCAGACAAAATGGACTTTAAAACAAAGGCTATAGTAAGAGATAAAGAAAGTCACTACATAATTATAAAGGGAGCAATCCAACAGGAATATATAACCATTATAAATATCTACACACCTAATATAGGAGCACCTAAATATATAAAGCAGACTTTGATAGATGTAAAAGGCAAGATCAACAGCAATACTATAATAGTAGGAGATTTCAATACCCCATTAACATCACTAGATAGATCCTCAAGAAACAAAATTAACAGAGAAACAGCAGACTTAAAGGACACAGTAGATCAACTCAATTTAATAGATATCTTCAGAAGCTTTCACCCTAAAGCAACTGAATATACATTCTTTTCAAGTGCTCATGGTACATTCTCTAGGATAGACCACATGTTAGGGCACAAAACCAGCCTCAACAAATTTAAGAAGATTGAAATCATATCAAACATCTTCTCTGATCACGATGGCATAAAACTAGAAATCAAACACAACAGAAAAACTGAAAAATACTCAAACACATGAAAACTAAATAGCATGTTATTAATTAATGAATGAGTTAACAATGAGATCAAAGAAGAAATTTAAAAATTCCTAGAAATGAATGATAATGAGCATACAACAACTCAAAATTCATGGGACACAGCAAAAGAAGTACTGAGAGGGAAGTTTATAGCACTACAGACATACCTTAAGCAGCTAGAAAAAGCTCAAATAAACAACTTAACCCTGCAACTAAAAGAACTAGAAAAAGAACAGCAAGTAAAGCCCAGAGGTAGTAGAAGGAAGGAAATAATAAAGATCAGAGCGAAAATAAATGCCATAGAGCAGGGGTCGGGAACCTTTTTGGCTTAGAGAGCCATGAATGCCACATATTTTAAAATGTAATTCCATGAGAGCCATATAATATGTTTAACACTAAATACAAGTAAATGTGTGCATTTTATGTAAGACCAACACTTTTAAGGTAAAATAAGTCTCTGAATTCTTTTTAATAACATTGTTATGCTATTGCTAACCAATGATGAATAAAGTACTTCTTATCATTAATGCGACTTCTGGTGCTGCATGGTTTTGCTGATGGCTTTGTAGTCTGGTTGATACATGGTGAGCTTAAGCTTTATGCAGGCGTTGAGACTTCAATCCTTTAAACGTGATCATAGGTTGGTTTTATCGTTCTTTAGATGTGAGAAAGACTGCTCACATGCATACGTAGAGCCAAACATTGTCAGTACAGCAATACTCACAAACTGCAGTGTGTGGTATGTGACAGGAAGCACGTTCCAAGTTTTGACAATTGGCTGGTCCGTGGGTTGAAGTTTTTTCTTTTCTTCCCACTTGTGTTTGCTCACCAACTCTGCTTGTTGTCATGTAAGTCTTTCCAAATCTTCATTCAGTGACTTGAACTTATTCACCCACATGTCCAAGGCCTTCAGGTCAGCAGCTTGTAGCTCAAAATCTCTGATGGAGACACCAGGGATGTAACTCAGGTTGGTGCTGTCCACTGCATACTCGTGTGGATGGTTGATGAACTTAAAAAAATGAGTGCACTGACGAAATTCTCCAAAGCGCACTTTGACTGCAGATTAGATGTGAAGCCCACTAGCTGCTGGAGATCAAGATGTTGAGCAGGGTCACTTGCTGTGCATGCATCTTTAAACTCTCCCAGTTTTTCAAAGGGTAGTAAATGACCTGTTTTAATGTCGGCAATGAAGTGTTCCAGCTTGTTTTCAAATGCAAACACTGCTTGTTGAGAAATAAGACTGTATTTCCAATGCCTTGCATTTTCACATTGAGCTGGTTCAGATGTTCAGTCATGTCCACGAGATAGTAGAACTTCAGGAGCCACTCAGTGTTAGCTAACTCAGGATGCTCAATGTTTTTTATTTCAAGAAAAGTCCAGATTTCACTCAGACAAGCCCCAAAATGGCTGAGAACCTTCCCTCTTGACAACCAACACACATTGCTGTGCAGAAGCAGACCAGGATAATTATTCCCAACTTCATCCAGCAGTGTTTTAAACTAGTGATCATTTAAAGCTTGGGCAACAATAAAGTTGACTACCCGAATGACCAGCGACATCACCTCACCAAGCTGCTCACCACACATCTGAGCACAAAGCGCCTCCTGATGTAGGATGCAGTGAAAACTTAGGATAGGTCTCTTTTCATGTTCACAAAGAAGCACTACAAATCCTGTATTTCCCCACCATGCACGGAGCACCATCAGTACACACCAAAAGAAGTTTATCCATCGGTAGATTTCTTTCTTTAGTGAACTCAGTGAAAGACTTGAATAAATCCTCCCCTCTTATTGTCTCTTTCATAGGCAAAACAGCAAGACTTTCTTCACATGGTGTGTCACCGACAGCATACCTTGCAATCACGCTGAACTGGAATAAATGGCTTACATCTGTTGACTCATCCAAAGCGAGAGAAAAGAATGGCGCTGTATTTATGTCCTTCACTGTGTTGCTTCAATTTGATTTGCCATCATGATGGTATGATCATGAACAGTTCTTGCTGACAGAGGCATGTCTTTTATTTGTTTGATTATCCTGTCTTTATCTGAAAAGTCATCAAAAAGTTTATTGGTAACATCAAGCATGAATGTTTTGGCATACTCCCCATCTGTGAATGGCTTTCCATTTCTCACAATTGCTAAAACACCAGCAAAGCTAGCCAAATTCCAGTCACCATGTTGGGTCCAAATACGAAGTTGCTGCTGACTAGCTTGCACTCTGCACAGTAGCTCTTGACCTACTTTCTTCCTGCTGTCCCTCGCTGGATATTTCGATGCAAATGTAGTATGGTGTGTGTCGAAGTGCTGCTTTATATTTGGCCGTTTCATCGATGCAATTTTATCATTGCATATTAGACACACTGCAGAACCTGCTTTCTCCACAAAGGCAAATTCCTCTGTCCAATCCTGCTGAAAAGTACGATACTCCTCATCTTTTTTTCTTTTAGCCATCTTCTTTGTCAAAAGGGTTTCTGCAATTAGCTAGCTGACTACTTGATTTAAAAAAGGAAAGTTTACTTCCTGACCTCACAACAACCCGTGTATATTATGCATTATCCAATAAAAATTTGTTGTTGTCCTGGAGGACAGCTGTGATTGGCTCCAGCCACCCACAACCATGAACATTAGTGGTAGGAAATGAATGGATTGTGATACATGAGAATGTCTTATATTTTTAACGTGTTTTTTTTATTATTATTAAAGATTTGTCTGCGAGCCCAATGTAGCCATCAAAAGAGCCCCATCTGGCTCACGAGCCATAGGTTCCTGACCCCTGGCATAGAGGCTAAAAAAACAATACTGAGGATCAATGAAACCAAGAGCTGATTCTTTGAAAAGGTAAACAAGATTGATGAACCTTTAACCAGACTCACCAAAAAAAAAGAGAGAGAGAGAGAGAGAGGACTCAAATAAATAAAATTAGAAATGAGAGTGAAGAAATAACAACTGAAACAACAGAAATACAAAATATTATAAGAAAATAATATGAAGATCTGTATGCCAAAAACTTAAACAACCTAGATGAAATAGACAAATTCCTTGAAACATATAATCTTTCAAAAACCAATTAGGAAGAATCAGAAAACCTAAACAGACCAATTACAACAAATGAAATCGAAACAGTTATCAAAAAACTCCCAACAAACAAAAGCCCCAGGCCAGATGGCTTCACTGGTGAATTCTACCAAATATTCAAAGAAGAACTAACTCCTATCCTTCTCAAGCTATTTCAAAAAATTCAAGTGGAAGGAAGACTTCCAAGCTCTTTTTATGAGGCAAGCATAATTCTGATTCCAAAACAAGGCAAAGACAACACAGAAAAAGAAAATTATGAGCCAATATCCCTGATGAATTTAATGCTAAAATCTTCAACAAAATATTAGCAAACCAGATCCAGCAATACATGAAAAAACAATACATCATAATCAAGTGGGATTTATTCTGGGGAGGCAAGGATGATATAATATTTGTAAATCAATCAATGTGATTCATCACATAAACAAAAGGAAGGAAAAAAACCACATCATAATTTCAATAAATGCAGAAAAAGCATTTGATAAAATTCAGCACCCATTCATGATCAAAACTTTCAGCAAAGTAGGGAAATACAGGGAACATACCTCAACATAATAAAGGCCATCTATGACAAACCCACAGCCAACAACATAATCAATGGGAAAAATTAAAAGCAATCCCCTTAAGATCAGGAACAAGGCAGGGGTGCCCACTTTCACCATTCTTATTCAACATAGTACTGGAAGTTCTAGCTATAGCCATCAGACGAAGAAGAAGAAATAAAAGGCATCCAAATTGGAAAAGAAGAAGTAAAACTATCATTATTTGCAGATGATATGATACTGTGTATAGAAAACCCTAAAGTCTTAGTCAAAAAACTGCTAAAACTGATAAATGAATTCAGCAAGGTGGCAGGGTATAAAATTAACATACAGAAATCAGAGGCATTTTTATACACCAACAATGAACTGTCAGAAAAGAAATTAAGGAAACAATCCCCTTCACTATTACAAAAAAATAATAAAGTACCTAGGAGTAAATTTAACCAAGGAGGTTAAAGACTTGTACTCAGAAAATTATAAAACATTGATAAAAGAAATCAAGGAAGATACAAACAAGTGGAAGCATATACATTGCTCATGGTTAGAAAGAATAAACATCATTAAAATGTCTATATTACCAAAGCAATTTATAAATTCAATGCAATACCGATTAAAATACCAATAACATACTTCAAAGATATAGAACACATATTCCAAAAATTTATATGGAACCAAAAAAAAAAAACAACATGAATAGCCTCAGCAATCTTGAAAAACAAGAATAAAGTAGGAGGTATTACACTTCCTGATATCAAGTTATTATACTACAAGGCCATTGTACTCAAAACAGCATGGTACTGGCATAGAACAGGCATATAGATCAATGGAAGAGAACAGAGAATCCAGAAATAAACTCACACCTTTATGGACAATTGATATTTGACAAAGGAGGTAAGAGCATACAATGAAATAAAAGATAGTCTCTTTAACAAATGGTGTTGGGAAAATTGGACAGCTACCTGCAAAAAATAAAACTAAACCACCAACTTACACCATTCACAAAAATAAACTCAAAATGGATAAAAGACTTAAATGTTAAGTCGTGAAACCATAAGCATCTTAGAAGAAAACATAGGGAATAAGCTCACCGACATCTCTCGCAGCAATATATTTGCTGATTTATCTCCACGGGCAAGTGAAATAAAAGACAGGATAAACAAATGGGACTATATCAAACTCAAAAGCCTTTGTACAGCTAAAGACAAGATGAACAGAATAAAAAAACAAACCACACAATGGGAGAACATATTTGACAATACATCTGATAAGGGTTAATCACCAAAATTTATAAAGAACTTCTAAAACTCAACACCAAGAAGACAAACAATCCAATCATAAAATGGGCAAAAGAAATGAATAGACACTTCTCCAAAAGGACATACAGATGGCCAATAGGCAGATGATAAAATGCTCAACATCACTAATTAGAGAAATGCAAATTAAAACCACAATGAGATACTACCTCACACCAGTCAGAATGGCGCTCATCAACAAAACAACACAGAATAAGTGCTGGCGAGGATGTGGAGAAAAGGGAACCCTCCTGCACTGCTGGTGGGAATGCAGACTGGTGCAGCCACTGTGGAAAATATTGAATAGTATGGAGATTCCTCAAAAAATTAAAAATGGAACTGCGTTTTGACCCAGCCATCCTACTTTTAGAAATATATCCCAAGAGCACCATAGAACTGATTCAAAATAAAAAAAAATGCACCCACATGTTTATGGCAGCATTGTTCACAATAGTGAAGTTCTGGAAACAGCCCAAGTGTCCATCAGTGGACGAGTGGATTAAAAAGCAGTGGTACATATACACAATGGAATACTATGCGGCCATGAAAAAGAAGGAAATACTACCTTTTGCAACAACTTGGATGGACCTGGAAACTATTATATTAAGTGAAATAAGCCAGGCAGAGAAACAAAAATATCGTATGACCTCACTCATTTGAGGAACCCAAGGAACAATGTGAACTGATGAACAAAATTAAACCTGAAGGGAAGGGAGGAGGGAGCTATTGGTAGGGGACAAGGGAGAAGTTGAGGGGAATACGAGGGCGGGGAGATGCATTCGTGGAGACACTAGAATCTATGTAAATACAATAAATAAATAAATAAATAAATAAATAAATAAATAAATAAATAAATAAATAAAATTATATGTATAAAACTACAGTTAATAGCCAATTCAGGGAAACTCCAAGTGGGGCAAGCCCTGGCCCCAAAAAACAGTTGGGGCCCTTTCATTGATTGCTCCACAAGTGCTCCCTCAGAATGTAAACCTACCATCAGAGACTTCACCAGAGCCATGGCAGGGAGTGCAGGATTGGACTTCTGTCCTTCCACCGAGTGGTATTAACTCCTGAAATGCCACCTCAGGCAATATCTACGGGAATATATGGCCCTATTCCAAAGGGATATGTTGGTCTCATTCTTGGTAGAAGTAGTCTTACTCTAAAGGGATTGCAAGTGCTCCCTGGGGTTGTTGATGAGGATTATATGGGGGAAATTAAAGTAATGGCTCAAGCTAGTAAAATTGTTCAAGTCCTCCCTGAAAATACAATTGCTCAATTAATCCTACTCCCATATTAAAAGGGAGGGAATTATCTAACAACCCCAGAGGAGAGGGAGGCTTTGGAATACCTCTGAAATGGTATATTGGTTACAATTTGTTGCTTAAGGATGACCAGAGCTAGAGTTAAAAATTAATGGTAAGCTAGTCAAAGGAATTATTGACACTGGAGCAGATGTATCTGTAATTGCTTCCATTCATTGGCCTTCTTAGTGGCCCACTCATGTAGCTACAGCTGATTTGGAAGGAATTAGAAGTATTCAGGGCCCTCAGCAGAGTGCCTCTCTGTTAAGATGGGGAGATCAGAGGGGAACATGTGTCATTGCAAACCTTATGTGTTGTCTCATGTTGGGCAGATAAAATGTATTATGCTCACTTTGTTAAAGTGGCGCTGCCCACGAGGAGGCCGTTGCCCAGGTGATATTAATGTGTGTTGGGGGCAGGCTGTGGGCAGGCAGAATCCTTGTAGCCTGGGGCTTGGTTTTGGGATTAAGCCTTTCCCACCCTTTTTGATGTGGGGTGGTACAATCCAATCATGCTTCAGAGAAGTGACTTTGTATTAGAGACTTGCCTATTTTGTATATTGGATTAAAGGTTATGAATCTACAGTATAAAATGAGGGCAGAACGGGAGCTTGCTCTCTCGGTTCCTGAGATTATTAGCATTAGAGGAGAGATCTTGGCAAAGTGTTGAGTGAGAAGCCAGTTTGTGCAGTTTGTGCAGGGAGAAGGAAGGAGATGGGGAACAGAGGTGAATAAGTCTGGTGAGCTAGAAACCTTTGATTCTAGGAAACTCGGATAAGTCAGTAGCTTTGTGAGCACTGAATGTGAGTGGGTTTTGGAGCCCAGTGTGTGTTTTTACTTGCCTGCCGGGTGCAAGCTAGGATTAAAGATGTTGGCCCATCAGTTTTTGGCTCCGTTGTTTCTTTACCAACTGTTCGAATCCAATGCGAACCTGCATGGGCCAGGCTGCTGTGATGGTGGCCCTGGCTACTGGCTTTACATCTCATCTCCCAGTTAATCTATGGGGGCGAGATATCTTATCTGAAATGGGATTATTATTAATAAGCCTTAATTCTATACTTATCTCTCAAATGTTAAATCAGGATTTATATTCACAAAAGGATTAGGAAAAAATCATCAGGGCTGTACTGGGCCCATTGTTCCTCAACAGCCTCAAGCGCATCATGGAGTAGGATACCCTCAAATATCACCCCAGCCTTTTCCATAGGGGCCTTGGTCACTTCCCTGACCCAGAAAACAGCTGCAAAAATAATTTGGCTATCTGAGACTTTTATCTGGGTTGATCAATGACCCCTGGTGGGGAAAAAATTAACAGCTGCTCCAGCCTTAGAACAGGCTCTGTTACACACAGGACATATTGAACCTAATAGTCCTTGGAATTCTCCTATCTTTGTAATCAAAAAGAAGTCAGGGAAATGGCGATTATTACAAGATCTAAGAGAAATTAATAAATTCATGGAAGTCATGAGAGCATTACAACCTGGATTGCCTTCCTCCTCGGCAATCCTGTGGTCTCGCCATTGACAGTGCTGGACTTTAAGGACTGCTTTTTTACCATTCCCTTACACCCAGAGGATTGCAAATGTTTTGCATTTAGCCTTCCTAGCCTTAATTTTGCAGAGCCAATGCAGAGATCCCAATAGAAAGTTTTGCCTCAGGGTATGACAAATAGTCCTACCTTATGTCAACAATTTGTAATAGGAGCTATCCAACCCCTAATAACCATATATCCTCAGGCTTATGTCATTCCTTATATGGGTAATACTTTAGCCACTCCCAGGAGCAGGGGTCCCCAAACTTTTTACACAGGGGCCAGTTCACTGTCCCTCAGACCATTGGAGGGCCAGACTATAAAAAAACTATGAACAAATCCCTATGCACACTGCACATATCTTATTTTAAAGTAAAAAAACAAAACAGAAACAAATACAATATTTAAAGTAAACAACAAGTAAATTTAAATCAATAAACTGACCATTATTTCAATGGGAACTATGGGCCTGCTTTTGGCTAATGAGATGGTCAATGTCCGGTTCCATATTTGTCACTGCTAGATGTAACAAGTGATGTGACGTGCTTCCGGAGCCGTGAGGCGTGCATCCTACGTCACTGGAAGTAGTACTGTATGTGAACAATGCCATGCTTTGCGTCTCTCACTGACCACCAATGAAAGAGGTACCCCTTCCGGAAGTGCATGTGGCAGGGGCCGGATAAATGGCCTTAGGGGGCCGCATGTGGCCCGCGGACCGTAGTTTGGGGACCCCTGCCCAGGAGTCTACCTTACATTAGCTGTTTATAGACCTGCACGATGCTCTTATGAAAGCTGGCCTGGCGGTCACACCTAAAAAAATACAAAAGACTTCTCCCTTTTCCTACTTAGGGCACATAATAGAGGGTGGAACTATCTGGCCTCAAAAGGTACAATTAAGAATAGATACCTTAAAAACCTTAAATGATTTTCAAAAATTGTTAGGGGATATTAATTGGATATGTCCTTTCTTAAAATTACAGCACAATTAGGACCTTTATTTTCATTGCTTAAAGAAGGACTCTGATCCTTCTTCTATTAGGATATTAACTCCTTCAGCAACAGGAGCCTTATCTTTAGTAGAAAATGTCATTGTGCAGGCTAAACTTACTCGCCTTAATCCCACAAAGCCTGCCACTGTCCTTATATATCCCACCATGCATACTCCTCCTGGGGTACTTTGGCAGCCTAATGGCATTTTAGGATGGCTGCATTTAGCACATACTCCTGCAAAAACTTTAACTCCATTTCATGACCTTGTGGCACTACTAATTAGCAAGGCCAGGTTTCACCTCTGGCAGTTAATTGGCCAGGAGCCCAAGGCTGTTGTTGTTCCGTTTACAGTTTCTGAACAGAACTGGCTCTGGCAGGCCTCTACTCCCTTTCAGGTAGCTCTTGCCACATACTGAGGTTGGATAGATAATCACTATCCAGCTAATAAACTTATTCAATTTGCACTAACTATAGGGTGACCAATCGTCCTCCTTTAGGGAGGACAGTCCTTCTTTTGTAACTTTCGTCCTCCCTCGAAAAGTGTCCCCCTACATGTCCTCCTTTTTGATATTGGAAGGCTAATCTGTAAATGTCCATATTTGATCAATGCAGAGTGGATCCATTGTGTGTGATGTGACGTATATGTATCAAGTACTTTTTCTTACAATTATTATTAAAAATTAATAGGCATGTAAGCATAATTACAATATAAAATATTACAAATATTTTTATTATGCATTTATCATATTATTGTATATTATTGTTACAATTAATAAAAATTTTTTATTTATGATATTGTTTTCTTCAATTTATTTTTGTCCTCTTTTTCATTGTAAAAAAGTTGGTCACTTTCCTAACTATTACTTTTTTTTTTTTTTTTTTTCTTTTTGCATTTTTCTGAAGCTGGAAACAGGGAGAGACAGACAGACTCCCACATGCGACCGACCGGGATCCACCCGGCACGCCCACCATGGGGCGATGCTCTGCCCATCCTGGGCATCGCCATGTTGCGACCATCCTGGGCGTCGCCATGTTGTGACCAGAGCCACTCTAGCGCCTAGGGCAGAGGCCACAGAGCCATCCCCAGCGCCCGGGCCATCTTTGCTCCAATGGAGCCTTGGCTGAGGGAGGGGAAGAGAGAGACAGAGAGGAAGGCGCGGTGGAGGGGTGGAGAAGCAAATGGGTGCTTCTCCTATGTGCCCTGGCTGGGAATCGAACCTGGGTCCTCCGCACGCTAGGCCGACGCTCTACCGCTGAGCCAACCGGCCAGGGCCCTAACTATTACTTTTATGTTCCCAAAAATCATACTATCACAGCCTATTACTGGTGCCCTAACAGTATTTACTGATGGCTCCAATTCAGGAAAAGCAGGATTTTACTGCACAAATAAAAAAGTTAAACAAACTTCTTATCAATCAATATGAAGAGTGGAGTAACATGCTTTGCTTTTAGTGTTGGCCCAATTTTCTGCTCAGCCCCTTAATGTATACAGTGATAGTGAGGATACAGTAGGAGTAGCCCAAGTTATTGAAACTGCAACCATTGGCCACACTAATTCAGAGGAACTTTTCCATCTGTTTACAAAGCTTCAGAAGGTTATACGAGCCTGCCAGTATCTACGTTTTATTGGACACATAAGGTCTCATTCTGGTCTCCAGGACCTCTGTCTGAAGGCAATTCAAAACTTGATCAACTTGTAGCCCATAGACAGGCTATAAGCCCTTATGAGATGGCTCAGACAGCCCATCAGCAACATCATCAGAATGCTAACAGCCTTCGAAGAGAATTCAGTCTTACTCAAGCTTGATTGATTATAAAACAATGTCTCAGTTGTCATACCCACTCTCCAGTGCCTTCTACTGAATTAACCCCAGAGGACTTCGTGCTGATCACCTGTGGCAGATGGGTGTGACCCATATTCCTGCACTCGGTAAACTAGGATGGGTAGGTTTGTGTAGATACGTTCTCTAGATTTCTGTTTGCCACAGCTCAGACGGGGGAGTGTTCAACATGTTATAGCTCATTGCTTAGCGGCTTTCTCAGCTCTTGGAAAGCCTGTTGAATTAAAAACTGACAATGCCTCCGCTTATACTAGTTCTGCTTTTACTGACTTTTGTCAACATTATCAAATTCTCCGTAAAACAGGGATCCCCTATAACCCCCAGGAACAAGCTATTATTGAATGTGCTAACAAAACCCTAAAGTTACAACTACAAAAACAAAAAGGGGGAGATGGATATTATTGCTCCCCACAGGCACAATTGAATCATGCTCTTTTTACCCTCAATTTTTTAAATTCAGACTCTGAGGGTCATACTCCTGCTGAGAGACATGCTTCATCGGCCCCACAAAAGAAAAAAGGATTGTTCACTGGAAAGATTCGCAGACAGGAGAGTAGAAGGGTCCAGACCCCGCCCTGATTTGGGGGCGAGGCTATGTTTGTGTTTTTCCCAAAGGCGCAGAGTGTCCTATTTGGGTCCCAGAAAGAGCTTTTCGCCATAACCACCGATCCAGTACAAAACCTCGAACCACAGTTCAAGAAATTGAAACTCACTCCCTTGATAGCCATGCCTAAGGCTGAGAGGGAAACACCCACCAATCAAAAGAGTCATGGGCAACACCGCACACCATACACCAGAAGGGTGAAAGCTCTGGGGCCAACCGGGGGGCAAGTGAAGAGACTAACAGGGTGAGCTCAGTGCCTGACTGAAGAACGGGGAAGCTCCATACCCCCCATTAACATGTTTGTAGCCATGCTTGCCCCGTTGTCAGACCAGGTGAGTAAGACATATGGGGAGACCTACTGGACTTATCTCCCTGACTCCCCCAATGATTCAGACAGTTGCTTGGGAAGATGAATCTGTCCCGGTTTTCACAAACCATTCTGCAATAATAGGAGGACAAACAGACAGCCATATTACCCCTGATTTTTATAATAATTATGCATTTCAGGGTTATTCCAAAACGGGACCTATTTGTTTTACCTCACCCCTAAGGTAGGGTGCCTTTTGATGACTCCAGAGAGCAAAACTTCTTATGGGGTTACATGTATTGCAAGTATCACTGGTCCCTGGGATATAGATAAGTAGCTCCAGCAAGTTACTAAAGTAGGTTTTGTGTCTTCAGAATGGAATCTAACTCTTGCCGCAAGGCATCCTCCTCTCCTTTACTGCCCTAATGGCACCAGTCATGAAATAAACGGGTTCCCGCATTGGACTGAATGTGCTTATATTCTGCCAAAATGCTTTAATATTACAGAAACAGCCAAACAAGTTTGTTATTGGTCCCAAAGATTTGATGTTTCTTATCCTTGTCACAATTATATGACTCCTGGAGGTTTTATGAGCAATATACTTGTAATTGTTTCCAACCGCCTCCAAAGGGAGTTGTGGCATTTAGCCACCACAACAGATTTTGTAAATTTTACTCGAAATCCTTCAGCTTCTGTCCTTTCCCTCTGTGTCACTTCACCCTTTTGTTATGGCCTCCAAGCATGTGTCTGTCCAACCTCCATATGTACTTTTGGCTGGTCTGGTAAATATTACTCCAACTGGACCATATTATACAGTCCAGTGTGTTCACTATAATCTGACAAATTGTATCACTAGATACAATAAAGGATAGGACATTTTAGTATTAAAACAACCATCTTTTTTGATGCTTCCAGCAAATATTTCTGGACCCTGGTATCATGATACAGAGCACCAAGCTTTACAAGAGATACACCAATTACTTATCCACAGGTCCAAAAGAGTGTTGGCATGATTATATTTGGCATAGTAATGCTAGTAGGCTTATTAGCTTCCACTATAATAGGAGCTACTGCTCCTTTGTCTGACTGGTTGGTTAGTTGGATGGTTGGTTGGTTGGTTGGTTGGGTGGTTGTTTGTATTCAAAATGCGCACTATGTCAATCAATTGGCTCAAAATACTTCCTTGGCTTTTACATAATCAAGAATACATTAATTTAAAGTTGGAGACAAAGCTAAATGCATTAGAAGCTACAATTCTGAATTTAGGTGATCAAATTCAGAGCATTAAAGTACACCAACAATTCTTATGTCATGCAGCCTTTCAGTGGATCTGTGTGTGTTACCTCTGTTCCTTACAATCAATCCCAATGGGAATGGAAGAAAATCAAAGTGCATCTTCCAGGAATTTAGAATGATAATAATATTAGTATTGATGTAGCTAAGCTACATAAACATATTCAAAATATTCAAGATAGCTGTGATGATATTGTTAGTCTGGCACAAGTAGCTAATCAACTTCTTAACAATTTATAAGGCTTTAACCCTTTCAGTATGCTTAAACATACTGCTTGCTATTTAATTGCTTTAATAATACGTTGTATAATTTTGCTTTGCTCATTTTCAGTTGGATGTCAAGTCATCCAAAGACAGCTCTTCCAAGCAGGCGTAGCACACCATTGCCTGCATTTAAGAAACAAAAAAAAGGGAATAATATGGGAGAGTGGTCTGGGAGTAGAATGTTGCCGTAAACAAATATCATTCACGTGGCCTTAGGGACGCCTGGTTCCTTGAAATGATTATCTGGCAGATATCATTCATGCAGACTTAAGGATGCCTAGTCCATGACATGATTATCTGCACAAGAGGCTTCTGTACTCTATTTGCCACTTCCTATCTCCCCCAAATATATGCTTACTAGATGATGATTACTTCGTGCACTGAAGCTCTGTGATAAATAAACACCTGCATTTAAAAAAATAAAAAAGGAGGAGATGTAGAGAGCCACTGCACCTGAGTGCGTCCAGCTTACCTGCAGCTGAGAGCAGAGCTCAGCCTTGAGTGACCTGGCAAGGCAAGTTCACTGAAACAACTTGAATGCTGTTCGTGGCATTGACGCCAAAAGCTGGGCCAGTGGTGACCTACTGGATAGAGTGTTGGACTGGGATAACAAAGGACCCAGGTTCGAAGCCCCGAGAGATGCCCAGCCTGAAAACAGGCCTGGAGTCATTGCGTCTCCATCAGAGCACGGTGGCCCGCCTGGCCCAAACTTGATCTATGTCTCTGTGTTTTCCTTCCTCCTCCATTACCCGACTCAGGTCTTCTCTTCCCCGCGCTGGTTGCAGCACAGGAAACCCAGTTAAATTTTAATTTCAAATAAACAACAAAACTTTTCCCTTTGCTAAAGGGAGCAGCTGGGACTGACTCAGACATGTCTAATACCTAAGTCTGTGTTCCTGATGCCCACACTCGGGTGCGTGTGTGCTGGACTGGATCTCTTCTTAAAGGGTCCGGGGAAACTGGAGTCAGGTGGACATGCAGGACAGAGCCTTGGCCAAGGACTTTAGTAAGTCAGAGAGGGAAATTAGAACAGGTCTTCGTAGCTAAAGAGATACACCTCAGATACTGAGATCCTATGAAGCCCTGGGTGGAGCCTGGGAAGTTGAGCTCACAACAGGAAACAAGAGCAAGATATTTGACTAAATATTATTTCTGAGTATGTCTGGTAGGATGTTTCTGGAAGAAATTAGCAGTTCAATTGGTAGACACGTCAAGATGGCCCTCCCCAATCCACTGAGGGCCAGAATAGAACAAAGATGTGGAGGAAGGGCGAATGTGCTCTTTGCCTGACAGAGCTGGAACACCTGTCTTCTCCTGTGCTCAGACTGGAACTTATGCCATCAGCTTCCTTGGTTCTTAGGCCTTCAGACTCAGGCTGAAGCCTATCACCAGCTCTCCCAAGCCTCCAGCTTGTCGATGGCAGATTGTGGGATTTATCAGCCTCCAAATCACAAGAGGCAATTCTTCCTAATAGAGCTCTTTCTCTCTCAACAGATATGAGATGCACTCTTGTACTGCTTAAATTTTTGTAATGAACATATTTTTATAATAAATAAAAATGTTTAATCCTTTTAAAAGAAGATATGGTACAAAAGCTTTTTTTTTTTTTTTTCTGAAGCTGGAAACGGGGAGAGACAGGCAGACTCCCGCATGCGCCCGACCGGGATCCACCCGGCATGCCCACCAGGGGGGATGCTCTGCCCCTCCAGGGCGTCGCTCTGCCACGACCAGAGCCACTCTAGCGCCTGGGGCAGAGGCCAAGGAGCCATCCCCAGCGCCCGGGCCATCTTTGCTCCAATGGAGCTTTGGCTGCGGGAGGGGAAGAGAGAGACAGAGAGGAAGGAGGGGAGGGAGGTAGAGAGGCAAATGGGCGCTTCTCCTATGTGCCCTGGCCGGGAATCAAACCCGGGTCCCCCGCACGCCAGGCCGATGCTCTACCACTGAGCCAACCGGCCAGGGCTGGTACAAAAGCTTTTGAGTACTAGTCATTCCCTATATGTCTTCCTTCCCAGGAATTCTCTCCACTATTCAGTACTGTACTTCTCAATCCAGCATTTTGGAAATGTGTGGGAGAGGGATTTGTCTGATTGGTTGGTTAGTTGGATGGTTGGTTGGGTGGTTGTTTGTTTGGCTTGTTAGGGTGGGGCTTCTGCTGGCATTCCATGAGTGGGTATGCTAATATCTTGCCACCCAATGGGAGAGTTCTACATGAAACACCAAAAGTGTCTGTCCTCAGAAACTCCAAATTCTGTTTTAGAACATCAGATCCATTTCTTTTGGCTCTGGCTTTTGGTTTCAGCCCTTTACCATGATCAACCACAGACATATGGAGCTGACCATTACTTGCTTCTTGATACATGTGAGGACAGATTTCAGAGAACAGGAGAGTACCAACGATCCAACCTGCTGATCTGAATCTGTATCTGCCCAAGCCACCACTGATAACGTGCATGGCTAAGCAGCTGGGAAGATTCCTGACACACACACCCACCCACACACACACACACACACACACACAGAGCATGTGATCGGCTCTTGTCAAAATAATGCAATTGATGCAACCATTTTAATTTGATTCCTTGCCCAGCACTTGCCCATTATGATGATTGAAAAGTAAATGAATTAAAAGTCATCCAGCCTGAATTTCAGCTTGATAAGAGACTCACACACAGAAAAAAAAAATTTATTTCCTAATGGAGCAGCAGAAATACACTAATAGTCCTTTGACCTCATCTGTGGAGTCTCGGTATAGGAAGTCAGGAGGACCTTTGTAGAGAGAATAAGGTCTCAACCTTGAAACCTGGCAAAACCACAGTCAGTAATCCTACATTTTCAATAAAATAGTACTACAACTTAGTCATAGTCCTGTTGCCAGGAGAATGCCTTCCACAGTCTGAGTTCCGCAGTCTATTTTTAGGTGAGCCCAAACCTATAATATCACTGACTCCCCCTATGCATTTCACAAAACCAAAAGAGGCAGTTAAATTAAATTATGAAGCTTAATTTTCTTATTCCTGGCCGCCTCACATTACCCAGTGAGTCTTCTACTTCCATTAGGGAACACTCAATTATAAATCTTGCCCTAAATGTATTTGCATATGTCTCTGAAGACCCTGATGGCCTCCAGTGGCTCCTTCAAAATTACACTCCACTTGGGTCTGAACTTCAGTGATCTTCCTAGCTGCCTGAAGACAGGGTGAGACACCAAGAGGGCAAAGCCAACTGAGGATCTGGAGGGGAGGGAACATGGTCCCAGGAAGGCAGGCAATCCTGCCTTCACAACCAGCTCATAAAGAGGAAGATAGAAGTTGTCGTTCTGTCAAGGGGACTCCTCCACAGGCCTGAGCACAGAGGAATATAGTGAAGAGCCGCAATTTTATCCTTCACTGCATCTGAGATTTCCCCCCTGGTGAACTGGCTCTGTGGTGGACAGTGCCTTAATTAGAATCTTGCTGTTATAATCGACCTTGCTCAGTGACATCTTACAAAGAAGTGCCACAAAAAGAGACAGGCTTCATTGTTTGCTTGAAATTCTGTTTTTGCCTATGGACATCTGGCAGCACTCATAATTGACTCATTTGGACTGAATAAATGGTGTCCTATTTCCTCTCTTACGTGCGAACCCTTCAGCATGGCCATTAGAGGAGGCAGAGCGCTCACATGTCATCCAATGCTGCTCTTTGCCAAGAAAGTCTTGTTTCCTATTTTTATGCTTTAGAACAATCCATTTTAGGATATATATATATTGGACTAGCTTTTTGATAATCAGTATCACCTGTTTTCCTTAAAAATGATTTATCCTCGCCCTGGCCAGTTGCTTCAGTGGTAGAGCATCGGCCTGACATGTGGAAGTCCCAGGTTCAATTCCCAGCCAGGGCACACGGAGAAGTGCCCATCTGCTTCTCCACCCCTCCCCCTCTCCTTCCTCTCTGTCTCTCTCTTCCCCTCCCGCAGCCAAGGCTCCATTGGAGCAAAGTTGGCCCGGACGCTGAGGATGGCTCCATGGCCTCCACTTCAGGTGCTAGAATGGCTCTGGCTGCAATAGAGCAATGCCCCAGATGGGCCGAGCATCGCCCTGGTGGGCATGCCAGGTGGATCCCGGTCAGGCGCATGCGGGAGTCTGCCTGTCTGCCACCCCCACTTCTCACTTCTGAAAAATACAAAAAAAAAATTATTTATCCTCTTTCCATGTTGGGTAACCTTTCTGAATCTCCCGTTGGAAAGTTCTTGGGTCTCTGTCTGATGCTCCTGCTCAGTCTGTTAAGAAGGAAGCACCCTTATACATAATAAAGATGCAAGTTACAAAGACTGAGGTAGTGGCTCCCAACCTTGACAGCACACTAGAATCACCTAGAAAGCTCTTTAAAATCCCAGTGCTCCACAGGTGACATATATGTGGTATGCAGCTCCACTTACAGGACATTATTAAAAGGGGGCAGGGGGACTGGAGGGACAGAGAACCCATAGGTGATTGCCGGATGTCAGGTTGAGAATGAAATGGAGGAACCTCAAAGGATGAACCACAAAAATGTGGGGAGTGTTATAATTGTTCTGTATCCTGATTGTAGTGGGTGTTGTAAGAGTCTATGCATGGCCTGACCAGGTGGTGGCACAGTGGATAGAGCATCACACTAGGATGCAGAGGACCCAGGTTCAAAACCCTGAGGTTGCTGGCTTGAGAGCACAGGCTCATCTGGTTTGAGCAAGGCTCACCAGCTTAAGCCCAAGGTCTCTGGCTTGAACAACGGTCACTCGCTTTGCTGTAGCCCCCTGGTCAAGGCACATATGAGAAAACAATCAATGAACAACTAAGGTGCCGAAACAAAGAATTGATGCTTCTCATCTCTCTTTCTTCCTGTCTGTCCATCCCTATCTGTTCCTCTCTCTGTCCCTCTCTCTTTGTCTCTGTCACACACACACAAAAAGTCTATGCATGTGTTAAAACTAATAGATCTGTATAGCCAAAAAAAAATACTTTTTTTAATATACTTACATCGTTTATTTTAAATCCCGATGCCCAGACCATGTTCAGACTTATTAATTCAGAATATCTGGGTGGGATACTGGCAGCCATATTTTCTAAAGCCTCCCAGGGTTTCCAGTGTTCAGTCAAGGTTATGGAGCACAGATCTATGTGAGTAATGTGATCCACATGGGAAGTTGCCTTCTTAGCAGCTTCTCCCCCTCCCAGAAGCCCTCTATCAGCCAGGACCCACCAATACAGGTTTTAGGTGGGAGGTAGGTTTTTGTGATTCAGTTCTCAAAGAGCTGTTTTTCCTTATAAATAGCGCAGATGATTGTCTCTGAGACCCTAGTCCAATGTCCAAAAGTAGTCCTATTAGACATAAAAGTGACTGGAGTGCAGATTCACTCTGGTTCCCAACTCCCCCAACCACTGAAGATAAAAGACATTAAAATTGGCATGTATAATCAGAGACAGGCATGTGTAATCAGTTCTATGATTGTTAATTTTGTATGTCCACTTGACTGAGCCGCAGTCCCAAACGTTATTCTAGGTGTTTCTGTACAGGGGCTTTTGGATGAAATTAACATTTACATCAATAGATTGAGTAAAGTAGATTTCCTTCCCTAATGTGGGTGGGCCTCATCCAATAAATCAAAGGCCTGAATAGAATAAAAGTCTGACCCTCATGAGTAAGAGAGAATCCCTCCTGCCTGTTTTCACACTGGGACATCAGTTTTCACCTGCCTTCAGACTGCAGCTGAAGTGTCAGTGTTTCCTGGGTCTGGACCCTGTCAGGCTGTTGGCCTGTTGGACTGGATTGACACCATCATCTCTTTTGGTTCTCAGGTCTTTGGACTTGGACTAGAATTATACATCAGCCATCTTGGGTCTCCATTCTGCTGACTCACCCTGCAGATCTTCAGACTTGTCCGCCTCCATGACTGCATGAGCCAATTACATAGATGAATAGATAGATAGATGTATATTAATACATGTATATATAGGCATGTACATGTATACAGTAGTCCCCCTTTATCTGTGAGGGATATGTTCCAAGACATCCAGTGGATGGCTAAAACCACACATAGTATCCAACTCTATGTATACAACGTTTTTTCTTTTACATAGATACCCATGACAGAGTTTAATTTATAAATTAGGCACAGTAAGGGATTAACAACAATAACAAATATAAAATGGAACAATTATAACAACATACTATAATAAAAGTTATGCAAATATGGTTTGTCTCTCTGTCTCACTGTACTATACTCACTTTTCCCCTTTAAAGGAAGCACTAGGGTTGCTGTGTGGCATGTCCACATTGCCAGCATCACAGCCCTTGTGGTCTGGGGCCGTTATTAAGTAAGAGTGACTTGAACACAAGCACTGTGATACCGTGACAGTCAATGTGATAACCGAGACGGTCAGTAAGCAACTAACAAGCCAGGAGCATATACAGTGTGGATAAACTGGGCAAAGGCATGAGTCACGTCCAGGGCAGAATGGAGCAGGATGGCATGAGATTTCATCCAGTTACTCCAAATGGTTCTCAGATGAAAACTTATGAACTGTTCACTTCTGGAATTTCCCACTTAATATTTTTGCAGCAAATGTTTTGTGTTCTGAAACCACAGAAAGTGCAGCCATGAGTAAGGGTGTCTACTGCACGTATGTGTACATATACATACATGTATATGTCTTATTTTATTTGTTCTGCTTCCCTGGCGAATCTTGACTAATGCAGATCTCTTAAAATTCATAGCTGCTGACTAGGTAGGCCTAAGCTGCACCAATTTAAAGGTAAAGAAGGCACTGACATAGATCTTTCTAGAAATACTACAGAAGACTTACAGTTCTTGTCTATAATGCACTTCTGTTCTTAGACACCACACTAGACCATCAGAATATGTACCTCACTCTTTCATACTGCCTCACAGGTCACTACTCCAAAATTAAGAGCAGAAGGGAGAGGTAGAGAGACCTTTCCCTGCTTTTACCTAGAACAGCAATTTCCACCGGTGTGCTGAAAGAATTTTTTTTTGGGGGGGGGGGGGGAGGAGAGATAGAAAGACAGATTCCCATATGTGCCCGGACCAGGATCCGCCTGGCAACCCCCATCTGGTGGCAATGCTCTGACCAACCAAGCTATCCTTAGTGCTCAGGGCCGACTCTCAGACCAACCGAGCCACTGGCTGCAAGAGGGATAGAGAGATGGGGGAGCAAGAGAGGAGAAGAAAAGCAGATGGATGCTTCTTATTTGTGCCCTGACTGGGAATTGAACCCAGGACATCTTCAAGGTCAGGCCAGTGTTCTATCCACTGAGCCAACTGGCCAGGGCCAAGAATTTTTAAATATGCAATACCTGACTATTTAGTTAGGGGCACTGACCTCTTTTTTCTTACATTGTAAAATAAATAAAAAAAAAAAAGAACAATAGCCAACACAACAATAGTCCTCTGGTGTAAATGCTCTGTCTTGAACCATAAATATATAGGTCATAAAATAGAGGTGCATATTATTGGTCACATTGCTTAATAAGGTTGCATCTGATTGGTCAATTCTTGGTACTAGAAATTTTTATATGCAAGTATAGGCTCTTGATAGTTTAAAAAGTCACTTTGGTATAATGCTCTCCGAGTCCATCCATGCTGTCACAAAAGGTAAGATTTCCTTTTTTTTAAGGCTGAACAGTATTCCACTGTGTAAATGTACCACAGCTTTTTTATCCACTCATCTGCTGCTGGTCACTTTGGCTGCTTCCAAATCTTGGTTATTGTAAATAATGCTGCAATGAACATAGGGGTCTGAGAAAGACAAGTACCATATGACTTCACTTATATGTGGAATCTAATGAACAAAATAAACTAACAAGCAAAATAGACTCATAGATAGAGTAGCTTGACAGCTGTTGAGAGGGGGTATTAGGTGAGAGGGTGGAGAGATTGAGCACAAAAGAACAAGGAAAAAAAGGAGAAAAAGACTCATGGACATGCACAACAGGATGGTGATTGCCAGGGAGTAAGGGGTGGGAGGGAGGTGAAAGTGGGAGAAATAGTGACGAATGGAGACTTGATGGGGGGAAAGGAAAGGGGTAGACACTCAATACAGTGCACAGAAAATGTGTTGTAAAATTGTGCACTTGAAACATTTGTTAACAAGTTACTCCAATAAATTCAATTTTTTTAAAAAGTCACCTTAGAGCAAAAAGGGTAAGTAATTACTATTTTCTTTTTGTATTTCAATCAAAATTATACCTATTGTTTTATCTGATTGGCAAAAAATATATTTTATTATGGTGTGCAGAATTTTGGTAATTAGTCTACGTGTGCCATGAGCTGAAAAAGGTTGGGAGTTGCTGGCCTAGAACACGTGGAGCAGACTCAGGAAGATTGGCTCAAGCAGGTATTGATTACTGCTTCCATTTCAGTTATTTGGTTTCCTCCTTGGGAATATCTGAATTCAGAGGTCAGCTCTCTGTGGTCTTCAGAAGTCATTACCCATTCCCACATCATCTTGGTTAAAAGTCCTCCTACTTTTCCTTTGCCTTCCAGAAGAGATTAGAGTACTTGTTTTCAACCTCAGCGGTCCCATTGCTTTCTGTCCACTCTGCAGTTTACTGCCTTAAATGTGGATAGTAATTTAGCTACTGCACTTTTAACTACTCTACAATGGTTCCTTCATTTACCCAACTCCCTTCTACTCTCATCCTCTTTTATTATGACCAATCGTCCTCCTTTAGGGAGGACAGTCCTTCTTTTGTAAGTTCCATTCTCCCTCGAAAAGTATCCTCCTACATGTCCTCCTCTTTGATATTGGAAGACTAATCTGTAAATGTCCGTATTCAATCGATGCAGAGTGGATCTATTGCATGTGAGTGCAGAATGAGTGGGTTTTAGAGTGCAGAATGAGTGGGTTTGTGAGTGCAGAATGAGTGGGTTTTAGAGCCCAGTGTGTGTTTTACTTGCCTGCTGGGCGCAAACTAGGATTAAAGCTAATGGCCCCTCAGTTCTTGGCTCCGTTGTTTCATTACTGACTGTCCAAATCAAATATGATCCTGCATGGGCCAGGCGGCTCTGATGGTGGCCGTGGCTACTGGTCTTACATTTTCCGTAGTCTGTGGCAGGATTCGGAATTCAGTATCGAGTCACCACCACCTTTGAGCAATGGAGTAGAGGACTGGCTGCTGTTATGGTTCCCCATGGCTGTCCTTTTGGGGGCCATAGGCTGGCTGACTTCTACAGCCATGCGTGAGGAAACCAAGGGCTCTGTGGAAGAGGCTGCCCAGGACCTGCAAACCGAGCAGTGGAAGGAGCTGGAGCAAACGTGGGAGAAACAGATGCTGACCCTGGACCTGGAGGAAGCGCTGGAGGAGAAAGCTGACCAGGTTTGAGAGATTTGCCTGGAAATGGAGCAGATGTTGGAGAAGGAATCACAGGTTTGTGAGTTCCAGATTGCCCTGGCGTTGTGGAGAGCCAGCCATGGTGGGAGGCCGGGGCTGAGACCAGAGCTGGAGCTGCAAGGTCTGCGGAGCAGAAGACGGCAGCAGCCCGGGACTTGAGCCCAGCAGCAGGAGCTGATGTTTTCAGTTCCTCTTTGGAGGACGAGGAAAATCAGGCTGGAATTGCGATCCGCAGTCTCCAGAAGGTGAAAGCACACCAGCAAGGAATTCTTACTACACCCCTGGTAGGTCTCTGATTTTGGGACATAGGGGTGGATGCCATCATGCTCTCCGGAGCAGAGATAGAAATGCTGACTGCCATTGCCACATGCTCTTCTTTGGGACAGTGTAATACCTGCCAGGATGGCAGGGATGAGGGGGGTGGCCGAGGTTCCATGTGCGTGGACTGATTCCTGGACTATGACCAGAGTGGGCACTGGCTTCTTTGCTGGATGGACTTACGGATTTTGGACAATGTGAAATACCCTGATGGGGGTGGGGGACAGCTTTGCTGGAAGCACTCCTCTCGCCCTGGGAAGACTTTCAAATGGCTAGAAAGAAGGCTGAGGACATTTTGCACTTTTGGCAAAGTGCTCAAGAGACTGGTGAAATGTACCTTTGTAATTGTTGAAACTGTATGATTTCTCATGTATTTGTAATTTGTATAATGTACCTAATTTCCTTGCACAGGGAGGCCAGTGGTATAAATTGTGAGTAGTAAAGTGAGCATAGGGGTGGATTGTTGGGCAGATAAAATATATTATGCTCACTTTGTTAAAGATGGCGCTGCCCACGTGGAAGCCCGTCGTCCAGGTGATGGTATTGGTTGCCCTTCTTGCTTGGGATGGGCATGATTATATTAATGTGTGTTGGGGGCGGGCTATGGGCAGGCAGGATCCTTGTATCCTGGGGCTTGGTTTTGGGACTAAGCCTTTCCCACCCTTTTTGATGTGGGGTGGTGCACTCTCATGAGGAATCCCATTATGCCTCAGATAAGTGACTTTGTATCAGAGACTTCCTTGTCTGTATATTGGATTAAAGGTTTTGGTTTCTACACTACAAAGTGGGGCAGACCAGAAGCTTGCTCTCTCTCGGCTCCTGAGATTAACATTAGAGGAGAGAACAGAGAGGAGAGCAGAGAAAGGCCACGTGGAGGAGAGGAGAGGCAGCCAAGATGGCAGAATGCTGAAGGAGAAGCCAGTTTGTGCAGAGTTGTGCAGAGAGACGGAGATGGGGAACAGAGGTGAATAAGTCTGGTGAGGTAGAAACCTTTGATTCTAGGAAACTCGGATAAGTCAGTAGCTTTGTGAGTGCTGAATGAGTGGGTTTTGGAGCCCAGTGTGTGTTTTACTTGCCCGCTGGGTGCAAACTAGGATTAAAGATAATGGCCCACCAGTTCGTGGCTCTGTTGTTTCATTACCGTCTGTCCAAATCAAATGTGAACCTGCACTGGCCAGGCGGCTGTGATGGTGGCCATGGTTACTGGCTTTACACATAATTACAATATAAAGTATTACAAATATTTTATTATGCATTTATCATATTATAGTGTATTATTGTTGCAATGAGTAAAATATTTCTT
This sequence comes from Saccopteryx leptura, assembly GCF_036850995.1. NCBI lineage: Eukaryota > Metazoa > Chordata > Mammalia > Chiroptera > Emballonuridae > Saccopteryx > Saccopteryx leptura. Next base: position 267,879,950 of record NC_089503.1, on the reverse strand, counting down.
TTATTTATGATATTTTTTCTTCAAAAAGTTGGTCACCTTATCTTATCTTTCATGGCAGCATGCTCTCCAGTTATGAATTTCTATCCCATTGTTATGGAAGCCATGTCTTTTTGCATCTTATTATGCAAATGATTCCCTCAAAGGTTCCTCTATTCTGTAGCCTGTTTCAGACCTCAGTTACCATTCAAATGTTCAGGAGTTTGTTACCTCTCCTTTCTTTTGCAGGAGGGTTTCCTAAGCCCCATGATGCAATGTTCCCATTGACTTGTTCAAAAAAAAAGAAGATAACCATCTGGGCTCAGTGTTGACTGACATTCAAGGTGTATGGAGTGTCCTCAGCCCGAGACTCTCTCTACTGGGGTCTGACTGAATTTCACTCTCCAATATGTAGCAGGAGAGGAGTTGATATATGGAGCTTCTGAATCGAGTTTTATATCTAGGAAGCTTTTATCTGATGCAATTCTCTTATGCAAAAATGTCATTAAATTTTCTTTTCAGTGCCTGACTCTAATACTGTGTGAATAGATAAAGCACATATGAAACCATAACCTCTAAAATAAACTACTATTGAATTATTTGAATTAGTTTAGGTCATGGCTCCTCCACGAATGCTTGGTCATGCGCAGCATGAAAGGGGGAGGTAAGCTTCCCCTAATGCCAGTGCACCTTTGCCATTTTATTCCCTCTCCTTTTCACAATCTGGTAGCAGAAGTGAAACAACAGGTGGGATGAGGGTGCCCAGCAGTAAGTAGCCTTGAAGTGTAACATTTTTCATTCTTCCTTTCATTGAATAGTTAGTGAACATCCACTCTGATTTTGTCACTCTTGTAGATATAGCGAGGGAAAAAATAACAAAGCAAAGTTCCCCCTCATGGAGGTTATGCTGTCGCATGTATAGAGTTCATATCCAGCCAAAGAATTTAATCAGGTGGGTAAGTGTTACGAACAGCATTAGCAGGAGAACAGGGTGGAAGGGGATGGAGGGGCTTAAGAACTTAGAAAGAGTATCTCATAAATGGAGTTCTACCAGCTGTTTTCCTGAAGGATAAATTACATAGAATCCCAATAGAGAAAACACAAAATGTCCAGTTAAAATGGGCACTCAGCTTCCTTTGTCCCCCTCATGGGTCCTCAGGTACATCCAGAGGACTTCAAAGGCACAGCTGTAAAACCACAGAAATGAGTCCAGGAGGCACATTTTCAAAAATTTTAGTGGTATTTTTAATTTTTGAAACAACTGGTAGCCATTTCAAATGGATCTATTTCCTAAAGTGGATGGATGAAAACTGTGGGGAATAGCATTTGGATTCCAAAAAATGAAAAAATTTTAATTTAGTAAATCTATTTTTCTTACAGGGCTTACAAACTGACAGTTTCAAATGATAACAGTTGTGAAAAGAAATCTACCAACTGTTCAAACAATGACCTCATTGTTGGAATAAAGAGGATAGACTTCTCAAGTGAGTCCTTGGAGAGGAATCACTTTGAGTGAATGACTTCTATTTATTTTAACCAGTCTCACCTCTTAAGGAAACAGTGTCAGGTGGTAGAGAAAACACCAACTGTGTTCCGACAGACCTGAATTTGATGCCCAGATGGCCCACATGAAACTTAACATAACCATAGCCAAAATACCTAAACTTTTAAGCCTAACCTTTCTCATCTGTCAAATGGGAGCAAAGAGACATTGTAATAAAATGTAATACACATGGTGGAGATGGTCAACATCATCTTGTTTAGAGAAACACAAATCATGATTACGAGATGCCATTTTATATCAATTTGATGAAAATGTAAAAATTTGATAAGACCCTGAACATACACTCACATGTACTCTCACACAAACACAATTCTCTTAGACAACTCTCAAGCAGAATAAATTCTATTTGAAGTGCATGTTCCCAAGAAGATTAGTTAAGGGCAGGGTGATATTTAATTTTTTTGAGATAGCACCGTAATGGATAGAAAAATTAACATTTAATTAGTAGACTTTCAGTAAAGCAGATTACACTCCATAAAGGAGGTGATCCAGTCAGTTGAAGACCTTAAGAGAAGACTGAGGTCCCCAAAGGAAGAAGGAATTCTGCCTCCAGACAGCCTTTGGACTTAGGCTGCAACATCAGCTCTTCCTTGTGTCTCCAACCTGCTGGCTTGCCTTGCAACTTTCTTGCCACTCACCACAACTGGATGAGCCAATTCCTTACCTCTCTCTCTCTCATCATATATGTATGTGTGTGTCCCATTGATTCTGTTTCTCTGGAGAACTCTAATACAATCTAGAATGGCCTTTGGGTTACTAGAAATATTCTATTTCTTGCCCTGGTCGGTAGTTATGGAGATGTTCACTCCTCAATAATTCACTAAGCTGTATATTTATGTATTACAGTATATTTTATAATTTAGAAGGGTTTATGAAAGTATTACTTTCTAGCTAGCATTGAGAAGCTCAGAAATAAAATAAAATGTGTCTAGCATCAAATAATATGTTTTGTAGCTAGATAGTTGGGACGCCATGATAAAATATCTAAATGTCATTTATGTCATATTATCTTCCAATAATTTGTGTTTGACTTCTCCCAATCTCTTGAAAACTTCAAGTCTCCTTCTTATAAACAATACAATACTTTATGTATAGCTCTTATTCCTGTCCATGTCTCTTCAGTTAGACTCTAAGCAGCATGAGGAAAAGATTTATATCTCTTTTTTTGCAATTTGGAGCACAGCACACAGTAGAAACTCAATAATGACTTCTTAGATGCCTTCATGAACCAGTACATTAATAAATAAAAAACACTTTTCTGAATAATGAACCCCAAATATGATTTTTCATGGTTATAAATAATAAGGGAAAGGTATAGACTAGAACAACCATTTTTTACCTTTTTCATCTCATGGCATACATAAACTAATTACTAAAATCCTGAAGCACATTATTGACAATCTGACAAAAAAATTAGGTATAATTTTGATTAATTTACAAAAAATAATAGTAATTACCTATTCTTTTTGCTCCAAAGTGACTTATCGGGCCCTGGCCGGTTGGCTCAGCGGTAGAGCGTCGGCCTAGCGTGCGGAGGACCCGGGTTCGATTCCCGGCCAGGGCACACAGGAGAAGCGCCCATTTGCTTCTCCACCCCTCCGCCGCACTTTCCTCTCTGTCTCTCTCTTCCCCTCCCGCAGCCAAGGCTCCATTGGAGCAAAGATGGCCCGGGCGCTGGGAATGGCTCTGTGGCCTCTGCCCCAGGCGCTAGAGTGGCTCTGGTCGCAATATGGCGACGCCCAGGATGGGCAGAGCATCGCCCCCTGGTGAGCAGAGCGTCGCCCCATGGTGGGCGTGCCGGGTGGATCCCAGTCGGGCGCATGCGGGAGTCTGTCTGACTGTCTCTCCCCGTTTCCAGCTTCAGAAAAATGAAAAAAAAAAAAAAAAAAAAAAGTGACTTATCAAAAAATCAGGTGGTTATAGTTGTATGTAAGAATTTCTGCTACCAAGAATTAACCAATCAGATGTAACCTTATTAAGCAATGTGACCAATAAGATGCAACTCTATATATGATCCATATATTTATGGTTCAAGACAGGGCATTCACACCAGAGGGCTATTGTTGTGTTGGCTGTTGTCATTTTTTTTAATTTGACAATCTAAGGGAAAACAAATCAGTGTCTCTGACTAAATAGTCAGGTGTTGTAAGTTTTAAAAATTCTTGCTACATACCAGTGGAAAATCACTGGACTAAGAATAGTCAAAAAATTTTATGGAAATAATGGATCTTATGCTAGACTCTAAAGGATAGTAGAATATAGGTAGAAAATCCTAAAGGCTTTCTCTTTATATGTAGAGAATTTGTAAAGATGGAGGTGGACATGGAAGGCTTGCAGTACAATGGGGAGATCTTGAGGGGCAGGCAGAATATATAAACTGAAAAGAAAAGTAGAGCAAAGATGGTCAAATGAAAGGAGCCAGGAGAGGAGGCAGAGCCTGATTCTGTAGGAAATGAGAACCCATTATTGGTCCTTACGGTTTTTACTTTATAGAAAGACCCCACTATGGAAAATGGGAACCCACAAACTCCAGTTCTCTGTGTGATGGGCCTCTTCATCACTAAAAGACTTAGTGTCTATGTCAGTATAGTTCCAAAGCTGATGATTAAAGCACTGAAATACTTAGATTTCCTCTTTTCTTTAGTTTTCAGCCAGGGAAAAATCTAATTGTTACCAGTGCATTACCAGAGTACTTTAAAACAAAGGAATAATCCTCTTGGTTTCTGGCATGGAAGCGTGGGACCCACATTCTTACATTGAATTATTGGACATAAAGGATATAAAAGATTAAGACCTTCAAATTGGTAAGATTAAGTAATGTCCACAGAGCTAAGTAATATTTTTAATTATTCTTTTTTATTTGTAGAAGAAACATTTATTGAGAAAGATCGTACTCTGGTTTATAAGACATGTATAAATAAATGGAAAAGGATTCAACAGTTACAAAACATTTCTTCTGACCACACTGGAATTAAATTAGAAATCAGTGAAAGATAGATATCTGGAAATTTCCAAATATTTGAAACTTAAATAACACACTTCTAAACAATGTATGGGTTTAATAAATACAAAGGGGAAATTATAAAGTTTTTGGACTCTTTAAGGAAAATCAAAAAGTATGTGGAGCAGATAGATATAAAAAAGACATAAAAACAAAGGGCTTAAAAACTAAAGCTATTTTTAAAAAATCAATAGTTTCTCCACCTCAGTGGTTTTTAAAAATAATTTTTAAAACACCAACAAACTACCAAATTAACATACAGTTTAAAAGTAATGAGTGGAGAAGAAAGATGGTGATGGAGTAGGCGGACGTTCCAACTGCCACTTCCCAGGACCAAATTAGATTACAACTTAATTTAAGAACAATCATCTTGAAAAACCAACTTTGGACTAAACTAAGAGGAGTCTATAGCCAAGGATCACCGAAGAAGCCACTCTAAGCTGGTAAGAAGGGCAGAGACACAGAGAGGGCTGCCTCGCTCCCAGGAGTGAGCAGCATATGAGGGTCCAGAGGGACTCTCACAGCTGGGTGGGTCGCCCTGAGAGGTGTGGGTCCTCTACCCCAGGCCAGAGACCCAGTCTAGAGCCCCAGAGCCTAGAAGAGGCGCTCAGACAACATTTACCTGTGAAAGAGCTGGGTTTCTGCCTGTGAGAATAAGAAATAGGCTCTCAGATGCAGACTCTGTCTTAAAGGGCCCGTGCAGAAAACCTCATTCACAGTCACTTACCCGGGAATCTGGTGGGGGAGAGCTGAGAGGACTGGAGTTGTGGGAGGAGAGTGTAAAGTTGGAGGCCCAGGGAGAGACACTAGGGGGTGGCTACCAGAACCCCGATGCTGAATCATTCTCCAGTACTGCAGTCGCCATCTTTCTTGGGTGGAACAATCCCCTCTGAGTGGCATCAGCCTGGGGAAAAGCAGCTTCTCCACCCTCAGGAGTCTCTCCTACCCCAGACATGGCAACGGGTTGTTCTGAGAGGCCAGGAAGCAGGGGGCACATCAGTGACTCAGTTTTCTGGTGTTGAGACAGGAGCTCCCCCACACACACACACTCTCCTGAGTCTATGACTGGTGCTTCCACCTCACAAGAGAATCATTTGAAACTCTGGGTGGGCAGACCACACCTCTGGGTCCCAGAGGCCACACCTACCAGACTCCTGGGGCCTCATCCTACTGAGGTCTGTGAAAAATGTCTGGACAGACTGACACTTGGGGCCAAGGGGCGGAAACACACCCACCACCCTTCCTAATTGCCACAGGCTCTAGACTTCAGCAGAGGCTTTTACAGCAGCTGAGCCCAACAATCTACCAGCAGACAGAGGCTGAAGGAGGCAGGACTCGGGGAAACTTGGCCATTTGAGCAGACTTTCCCCCAGTACCAAAGTGGCTAAAACCAGCCTAGGAGTGCAGCTTGGTATTTCCATGTACACCTGGGCCCAGCAGAGGCCACAAACTCTGGATTGCTTGTAGCTCAAAGAAGGTTGCTGAGGGCCAGTCATGAGCAGTGTCTCTTACTGGTCTGTGCTGGGTTTCTTCTTGGGATGCTCAGGGCTGGCATACCCAGGGCTGCACATCCAGGATCCAGCTGCAGAAAGCATTGGTTCAGGACCTAACAGTCCTTGCTAGAGTGGTATCCTAAGGAAGGGCTCCTCACACCAGACCCAGCTGAGCCGAGTTCCACTCTCTGTGATCAACACTGGCACAGTGGCTCATGTGCATTAGATAGGGGACAGCTTTGCAGTCAGCCGGCCAAGACACTGGATATTCTGTCCTGCTAGGCTTGATTCCACAGGGGGAAGGGAGAGAGGCTTGTAGCATGGATATTTAATGTGTGGGTCCCTGTGAGTCTATTGTTGGATCTGGTCAAGGCACTTAGCCATCTTTGGGAGGGGCATAGTCAGCCCCAGGAGAGGACTGCCTCAGTCTTCTTCCCTGAGACTGGGGTCTCACCAGCTGAAAGAACTTCTGCGGAGGAAACTGTGGGTCACACTCGGTCTGAACCTGCTGCTCACCTTGTTGGGGACAAATAAAATTTGAGTATCCAACAGTGGCTGAAAGATAAGCTCTGGAGTAGGGGCCACATTCCCTGTACTGAGCTCCTGACCAAGAGACTCCTGAAAAAGGGGGTCCCACAAACGTTGCATTCACAACCTCAGCTGCCCTAACCCATCAAGCATGCAACCTGTAGAGAGGTTGGTTGGGTGAGGCCAACCTGAGCCCACACTACAGTCTTACTACAGAAGACTCTGTGGGAAGACCAGGCAGCTGCAAAAGGAGATAAAAATCTTACAGAACTTGGGGGTTTTACAGAGCTGCTGTCATCTCTAAGCAGGAGGAAGCTGATCCTTATACACAGGTTGCCCTTCCCATACTACCCAGACACAGAAAACGCAAACACAAACAGCAAAAAGTGCAGTAGCTGCAGACTGGTAGCTCACAGTGGGTTACAAACAACAGTTGACACCAACCCAAGAGGAACTAGAGCCAACACTACTGGTAGTGGATAACAGACAGCATGAACCCTAGACTCAACTACTTACACAAGCAGCACACCCAAAGGTGGTTTCTAGGAGGTACCAGACACTGTGGAGAATAAATATGCCCAACAGGACGGACTTTGCGCAGTGTGTAATACACATAATCGTGGTTGACCCTTAGAGCCAGCCAGCCTGAAGGGATAACTGTACCCACGAAAGGACCAACTGCATCTAATACTCACAATCAACAAGAGGGAAAATAGTACCCTCAGGAAGCATTCTTAAAATAAGGAAAATAAGTGACCTGGAGGACAGTACTACCAAGCCCATCTTCTTCATAAAGACCACACAAAAATGTCAAAGTCAGACAGCGCTACCTAATACACAGTCAAAATGGGCAGACAGAGATATGTGACCCAAATGAATCAAGAGAAATCCCCAGAAAAATAACTAAATGAGATGGAAGTAACCAAAATACCAGATGCAGAGTTTAAAACAATGATTTTTAGGGTACTAAAGGATCTTAGAGCAACAATGAATGGACATAATGAGCACCTAAATAAAGAGATAGCAAGCATCAAAAAGGACATTGATATCATAAAAAAGATACAGTCAGAAATGACAAATACAGTATCAGAAATGAAGCTTGCACTAGAAGGAATTAATAGCAGGCTGGATGAAGCAGAGGATCAAATCAGCAATTTAGAGGACAAGATAAATGAAAGCACAGAAGCAGAGCAGCAAAAAGAAAAGAGGCTCAAAAAGTCTGAGGAAACTAAGAAAGCTCTGTGACAACATGAAGAGAAACAACATCCACATCATAGGGGTTCCTGAAGGAAAAGAGAACGAACAAGGAATAGAGAACTTGTTTGAAGAAATCATAGCTGAAAATCTCCCTAAATTGATGAAGAAAGTCACACAAGTTCAAGAAGCACAGATAGTTCCATTAAAGAGGAACCCAAGGAGGCCTACAATAAGACACATCATAATTAAAGTGTGAAAGTTAAGAGGCAAAAAAAGAATACTAAAAGCTGCAAGAGAAAAGCAGTTAATTATCTACAGAGGAGCCCCCATAAGGATGACATCCAACTTCTCAACAGAAACACTTGAGGCCAGAAAGGATTGACAAGAAATATTCAAAGTGATGCAAAGCAAGAACTTACAACCAAGACTTCTTTATCCAGTAAGGCTATCATTTAAAATTGAAGAAGAAATAGAAAGCTTCTCAGACAAAAAAAAAAATTTCATTACAACCAAACCAGTACTGCAAGAAATATTAAGGGGCCGGCTGTAAAAAGCATGGATGGACCTGGAGACTATTGTGCTAAGTGAAACAAGCCAGGCAGAGAAAGAAAAATATCATATGACCTCACATATAATGAATAAAGTGAACTGAGGAATGGAATAGAGGCAGAGGTGGGATTACAGGGAGCAGAGGGACAGCAGTCATAGAGAAAGGGGAGGAGGGATGGGATCAGAGAAGGTAAAAGGATTAGTGAAATTATATATACATAACAGAGATATAGATAGCAGGACAGCAAATCCTAGAGGGAAGGGGGGAGGGAAGTAGGGGGAGGGGAACAAAGAGGGTATAAAAAGGGACATGGAGGTGGCGGTGAGGGTGTTATATTGAGTGAGACACTTGAATCCATGTAAATACAATAAATTAAAAAGTAATAAAAAAATTTTTAAAGTAATGGGCCAAATATTTAGTTAAGAGAATGAATTTGCCTCTATAAAGGTTAACATCCTAAAATTGATGAGATGGGGTTTTGTCACAGAGCTGAGTAATATTTTTTAATTACTTAAATGGTTATTTTGAAATAAAGTAGACTTACTTGGTAACAAATTTAACTTTCATTCTTTGTGCTCTGAGTGCCCACATTCAGTGTCTAGAAAAAGTTAACCTTTACGGTGATGCCAGTAACACCGTAGAGCGAGCACCCACGTTGGGGAATTGGTTGGTCCACAATTTCAGTCCTCTCTGTGCCCTGTCCTCTGAGAAAACTCCTCACTGCTTTTCTTTTTTCTTTAGATATACATGGACTTCTGGTGCAGCTTTCTTCACTCTACAACTTTTTCTTTTAGTGTATTACATTTAAGCACCCCTCCATAATTGAATCCTATATTGGCAACAAAAATGGAATTAAGAAAAAGCAGAGAAAATGGGAGATGGGAAAGTGTCTCAACAAAAAGTTGAAATTGTGGGCAGTTTTCCAGCTTGGTTCATCCTGCTCTTAATTGCCAATTCCAAGGAGCCCCTTCTTCTTGTTCTTTAATAAGAGAGGGGATGACCTATGCTTCACCCGGAGTGTAGCTGTAGTGATGGATGGCCTGGGCATTCAACAGTTAGGCTCTGCTAGTGGAAAGACACTTCCCCTGCCTGGGTTGAATACAGCTCAGTTGGTTTGCAATTTTCATAAAGGCCAGAGCCCACACTCCATAGACATTGGAATACTATGGTACCACTTTATCTAGACTGAAGGATAATGTGTGTTGTAAATTCTTTGTCCCAGAATTCATAAAGAACATTTTATACTTCCATGCAAAACTGGGGGAGAAACAAAAATTTGGAGGTCCATATTCAACTGGAAGATGTTTTAATAGCATGTGTTTCCTTATATAAAAATAAAATTTCTTTTGAAAACAAAATTATAGATATGCAAAAATACATCACCTCTCATTCTACTAAACAGAAATAACCACTGTTAACTTGTTCATGTGTATTCTTCCAACACATTACAGGTGAATATGTTGTTACAGACTGAATGCTTATGTCTCCCCTACCCTCAAATTCATACATGAAAGCCTTATTCCTAATGTGATGGTATTAGGACAGGGATCGGGAACCTTTTTGGCTGAGAGAGCCATGAACGCCACATATTTTAAAATGTAATTCCATGAGAGCCATACAACGACCCATGTACATTATGCATTATCCAATAAAAATTTGGCGTTGTCCCGGAGGACAGCTGTGATTGGCTCCAGCCACCCGCAACCATAAACATGAGGGGTAGGAAATGAATGGATTGTAATACATGAAAATGTTTTATATTTTTAGCATTTTTTTTTTATTAAAGATTTGTCTGTGAGCCAGATGCAGCCATCAAAAGAACCACATCTGGCTCGCGAGCCATAGGTTCCCGACCCTTGTATTAGGAGGTGGGACCTTTGGGAGGTAATTAAGGTTAGATGAGGTCATGAGGACGGGTCCCCCATCATGGGATTAGTGTCATCATCATCAGAAGAGGAGGCCCTGCCCAGTTAGCTCAGTTGGTTAAGAGCGTCATGCCTCAACTAAAATAGGGTGTGTACACAGCACACGTCAAAGGGCTCTTGTACAGATTATATTAGTACCTGTAAATATATGTACAGTACTTAGAACAATATCTTTGTATGGTAATCCCAGTGTAAGATATGACTGCTGTTATTATTTCTAACTTAAGTTGTAAAGAATCTGTTCCAGGGACCCCATGTGAATCACTGTATATGAACAAGGCAAAATCTCAGAGCTGATGGAGAGGAGTTTGTTCTCATATTCTAACTTGCAATAGCCCCTGACTTGTGTAAGTACTCACAGAAGTCTCTAGCATTTATGAATTTCTAGAACTGAAACTTAAGTTCTGTTTGTACGCTCTAAGAGATTTATATGAGTAAACAAACCGATATTGTTTGTTTGACCTTTTTAACACTAAAATAATAGTAGTGAGCAAACTAATTCATTGCATTTAAAAGCTGGCTGTGGTGAGTATTCAGAGAAGCTTCTAGGTAATTTTGTATTTATCACAGACTAAAATCAAAGCTCGAAGTCTTCTTCAATCCTTCCTAAAATGTCAAAGAATCTACACCAACAATTCCTTGTCTTTTTATATCCTGCCATGAAATAAGTCACAAGACTAAACAGTCTAACAGGGAAAACAAAAATTGAGCCTACCGCAATTTTGGAAATGTCTTCTTGAGACTGCATTCAGTCCAGCCCGACATTCTCTGCGTTTCCTGTAGACACACCTGGACTAATGATGACTTGCTGGGAGACCTGGAGTTAGTTTCCTGTGTAAGGGCATTTTCTTAACTGTCCCACTTTCTGACATATGCTCAGAAACTTCACTTTAATCATCTAGGACAGAAGTTGGGAACCTATGGCTCGTGAGCCAAATGTGGCTCTTTTGATGGCTGCATCTGGCTCGCAGACAAATCTTTAATAAAAAAAATAATAACATTATAAATATAAAACATTCTCATGTATTACAATCCATTCATGTCCTACCACTCATGTTCATGGTTGCGGGTGGCTGGAGCCAATCACAGCTGTCCTCCGGGACAACACCAAATTTTTTTTTTTTTTTTTTTGTATTTTTCTGAAGCTGGAAACGGGGAGAGACAGCCAGACAGACTCCCGCATGCGCCCGACCAGGATCCACCCGGCACGCCCACCAGGGGTGAAGCTCTGCCCCTCCGGGGCGTCGCTCCACCGCGACCAGAGCCACTCCAGCGCCTGGGGCAGAGGCCAAGGAGCCATCCCCAGTGCCTGAGCCATCCCTGCTCCAATGGAGCCTCGGCTGCAGGAGGGGAAGAGAGAGACAGAGAGGAAGGAAGGGGGGGGTGGTGGAGAAGCAAATGGGCACCTCTCCTATGTGCCCTGGCTGGGAATGGAACCCGGGTCCCCCACACGCCAGGCCGACGCTCCACCGCTGAGCCAACCGGCCAGGGCCCAACACCAAATTTTTATTGGATAATGTATAACGTACAAGGGTCGTTGTATGGCTCTCACAGAATTACATTTTAAAATATGGGGCGTTCATGGCTCTCTCAGCCAAAAAGTTTCCCAACCCCTGGTCTAGGGTGTAGATCAAGTACTTGAGCTTATGTCACTTGGTTTTCCTTGAATCTCCAAGAAATTGAGATCAGGTACTCGCTGAAGTTCTTAATTTTACAAACAAACTGAGTTCTGTGACAGGAGTCCAAGGTTTCCAAACTAAGAGCCTCAATGCAACAGTGCAGCGCCCCCACTCTCCTCGGCTGCAGAGACCTCTTCCCTCTGCCCACAGCAAGTTCATCCCCTACCAACACACTGGTAGCAATGCTCTGAGCTCTGAGCTGCTAGCAGGAAAAAAGTGGACTACATTAGAGCTTTAACAGGCTCAGGCAGAAATATGCAACTCTACTGTCACTGTCTAAGGGCAAGAAGTTTTGGCACTGCGGTCTCTATTTCCCCTTGACCTTCAAAGGATCTGCTTTACTTGATTCCTGTCATTTTGCATTCCATGAGCAAAAGGGTAATTTTTGCTTTCATTTTTAGTCCCATAGCAGGAGGACACTAATAGCCTTGGGTCACCAGCATTCAAAAAATTGTCCCCATGCTGGCCTGGTTGTTTGGAACCAGCTTCAAAGCTTTGTAGCACCTTCCAAGTTTTGAAAAGCTCACCAAGTTGCTCTAAGTCTTTAAAAAATTTATTTTCAAAGTTTTATGACTTCTCAAAAGAAGACATAGGCATATTTCTTTGCCCAACGGTCCTGACTATGGTGACCCTTCAAAGAAGCCTCGGGACATTGCTGCCCCTGTCCATGTGGAAGGCACAGGTGGAAGGGGTTGCTCACTCCATTCTCAGAAAACATCAAGGAATTGACTCTAGCGGCTTCTTGGAAGGCTGCTTCCCTGGAAATTGAATAAGCAAAGGCAAATGTGTTTGGGACCGCACAATGAAAGAACGGACATGCTTCCTGATTAGTCGTCAGCTTAACAGACATCGACAGAGACTACAGTATTGTTATGCCAGCCAAGAGGTAGACTTTAAACTCAGTTATTTTTCTCTCATCCCAGCAGCCTCAAAGTTTCTATGAATCTCTACTAGTTCCCACTATGGACAAACAGACTTACTCATATCCATAAAAATATATATTATTATAAATTGTGATACATTCCATAAAGTGACTGAGCAAGGTAGTATGAGAAAGAAACATTTTAGAGAATGGTTAGGGGTCAGGGAGGAAACTATTGAGGAAAGAAAAACTAGAATGGCATGATATGGTCCCATCTTGTATGTGGAATTTAATGAACAAAATAAACTGATGAACAAAATAGAAAGAGGCATGGACACACGGAGCAGACTGACAGTTGTCAGAGGGAAAGAGGTTGGGGAGCTGGATGAAAGAAGGTGAAGGGATTAACCGGAAACATATACACATAACACACAGACAGCAGTGTGGTGATGGCCAAAGGGAAACGGGGCTGGGAGCAAGATGGAGGAGAACAAAGAGAGGGGAAAATGAGGGCAGGAAGAGACTTTGCTTGGAGCCAAAAGCCCATGACTCAGTATGCAGATCGTGTTTTACTGAGTTTTACACTTGAAACTTGTATGGTTTTGTGAATCAATGTCATCCTTAATATATTCAATTAATTTAAAAAAACATATTGATTATTGTAACCTTAAACAGGTGCTGGTTTCTATCTCAGCTGCCACTGCAGATGTGAGAACTACCCTGGAGCACACTGGAACAAGTCGCCATGCTCGTGTGCAGTGCTGGACGTGGCAGAGGTTTGTTTTCTCTATCGTGGGCTCTGAGGGCCACCGGAGGCATCAGCTTTAATGGGTGGGGCCAACGGTAGGTCTTTGAATTTTGCCAGAGGTTAGAAATATTAATGGTGTTGGCATCCCAGAAAAACCATACTAGTCTACTATGTTGATAAGATTATGCAGAGTGGACCTGATGCCCAAGAAATAGCAAGTTCTTCAGCTGCCTTAGTAAAAGACAAATGCTAGTCATAAGGGAAAGAATGAGTCCTGTGATCTAAACTGAACGAGCCGGGCCTTGTTCCCACCACCTGGCTCTTTCTCTATAGGTGTATGTGCAAGAAGCTCTGGGGTTAGGGATGAGGGCTGTCTTAGTCAGTCCAAGCTGGTATGACAAACTACCATAGACTAGGGCAGTGGTCCCAAACCCCCAGGCCACGGACTGGTAGCAGTCCGTGGGCCATTTTGGTACCAGTTCACAGAGAAAGAATAAATAACTTACATTATTTTCATCTTATTTATATTTAAGTCTGACGATGTTTTATTTTTTAAAAATGACCAGATTCCCTCTGTTACATCCATCTAAGACTCACTCTTGACACTTGTCTCGGTCATGTGATACATTTATCCGTCCCACCCTAAAGGCTGGTCCGTGAAAATATTTTCTGACATTAAACCGGTCCGTGGCCCAAAAAAGGTTGGGGACCACTGGACTAAGGGGCTTAAACAACAGACATTTACTTCTCACAAAGGCTCGAAGTCCAAGATCAAAGCACCAGCACATTCAATATCTGGTGAGGACCTGCTTTAAAGTTGTAGGTGGCCACCTTCTTGCATATTTTCATATGGCAGATTTACAGCAAGAGAGCTCTCTGGCCTCTTTTTCTAAGGGCACTAATCCCATTCATGAGGGCTCCAACCTCAGGACCTAATCACTTCTGAAAGGACTTACCTCCAAACACCATCACATTGTGGATTAGATTTCAACAAATGAATTGCAGCGAGGGGACACAAACACTCAGTGTGTAACAGAGACCACACATGAACCCAAAAATGTGGGCTTCTCTCCAGCATGGCTAATCTAGCTACTGCCACTACCTAGCCTGTCAACTATAGAGACCAATCCTGGTCCTGTAGTATGGCACCTTTCCCTGGAAAGGCCAACCAGCTGCCTGGTAGTGCTTTATTATGCTATCAATTTATTATTTAGGTTAATATTCCAGGGGTACCCTAGCTAAATTTAGAGAATAATAAACATCACGCAGAGCTAGATGCCATGATTTAACTTCCAGGGGGGACTATTCTCAAGGCTTCCTGTTTCCCTTAATGGAGCAAAGAGTCATAGCAACATCATTTGCATGAAGGATAATCACATCTGACTAGACAAGAGCCTTACGTTGTTATTGTGTCCATTCAGAAGTTCAAATGTGTGACAAAACTGTGCATATGGGTACTGACTACCCGAGAGGTGAACCATAACATTATGTTTTTATCTTCCCAATGCCACACTTCTGGATTCTGCTTTGGGAGGTTGGGACTGGAGTTCTGTGAACTCAGTTTCACCGGGCTTCCTGCTAGGTTCTGCTGCACAGAGGCAACAGAAGGAGACGAGGAGGGAGGAGGAGGAAAGGGCCCGGCCTCGCGTCCAGCTTCTTCCCGGACTTCCAGAACCAGCACGTGGTGCCCTTTCTGATGCTTGATGACAGGGCCCGCTCCTCAGAGACCTGAGTCTCAGCTCCACAGAGACCCCCTCCAAACTCCTGTTTTCTGATCATCTCACCCCTTCCCGCCTTTGCCCAGCAGGTGTGGTAGCTGCTCCCTGTAATTACCTGAGCTCCTCACTTTTGTATTGTCAGTTCCCCAACTCCTGTTTTGCCAATTCTCTATATTAATTTTTTTTCTGTTATAAAACAACTAATGTAGTTTCTGCTCTCCCACTTGGATTCTCAGAGATACTGAACAAAATATCTAAACATGCAGCTAATGAACCGCAAGGAGTGCATAAGATGAAATGGTTGTTTCGGGGCAGCCAGCTCGTGGGTGATTCTGTAGCCTTCTCCAAATATTTGTAAAGTCCTGGTATGATTTGGTTTCATAACTCCAAGCCCTTTCCAGAGGACGTACCAGAGCAAGCTATTCTATGTGCAATTACAGGTAAGGAGATTGATTTATGTAACTCACGGGTAATTGCCGGGTGGGAGGGGGCAGAGGCGAGTGCTAGAAGAAAAGCAAACAGAATGCTGAGAGAGATGCTATCAAATGGAGGAAAGATGTCTTCTGGTAACAGAAAAACTATCCCAGAGTTCAAAAGAGTACAGCATTTTATTACATTAAAAGTTTTGTTTCTTGCCTGACCAGGCAGTGGCACAGTAGATAGAGCGTCGGCCTGGGATGATAAGGACCCAGATTCAAGACCCCAAGGTCGTCAGCTTGAGCACGGGCTCATCTGGTTTGAGCAAAAGTTCACCAGCTTGGACCCAAGGTCGCTGGCTTTAGCAAGGGGTTACTCAGTCTGCTGAAGGCCCGTGGTCAAGGCACATGAGAAAGCAATCAATGAACAACTAAGGTGTCACAATGAAAAACTAATGATTGATGCTTCTCATCTCTCCGTTCTTGTCTGTCTGTCCCTATCTATCCCTCTCTCTGACTCTCTCTCTGTCTCTGTAAAAAAAAAAAAAAAAAAAAGTTTTGTTTCTCTCTTTTCTTTCCCTGCCATTTGGAAGTAGATGGGGGACACAGGTAAAAGGCCTGACCCTCTCTGGCGTTAGTGCCCTCTGATCTGATAGGATCTGTATCCTTGTTAGAAGAGGTAACTAGCCCTCTGTTGAACAGGATGCTTGAGGATGAACAGACACCTGTTGTGTATGTTAGGGGTGAATTGTGTTTTCTCCAAAACTCGCGTGTTGAGGTCCTAACCCCAGAACTTCAGAATATAATCGTATTTGTAGATAACGGCCTTGAAAGAGGTAATTAAAGTTAAATTAGGGTGGACCCTAATCCAATCTGACTGGTGTCTTTATAAGAGGAGATTAGGAAATACACACACATGCGTGCACACACGCGTGCAAACACACACACACACACACAGAAGGAAGACCACAGGAAGATACAGGGAAAAGACGGCTATCTACAAGCCAAGGACAGAGGCCTCTGAAGAAACCTTGACACCTTGACATCAGGTATTCATTCTGTTGGGTAAGGCACCCTCCCTGTGGCATTTGTTATGGCAGCCCTGGTGAGCTAATATACAACGTCTTTGATGACCATGCGCATGGCACCCCTCCTTCCTCTCCACTCCAGAAAAATGTGTGTCCTGTGACTAGATAGGGCTGTGGTCCCAAACTCCGGTCAAGTCTCCTGCTCTGGGGAATTGGGCTGGACAGTGAACTGCAGGGGCTTACCATCAGGCTGTCTCAAGTCCAAGGTGGACTAGCTTTCTATTCCAAAAATAAGAATGTGAGGCAATCAGGCCCCGTGGAAAGAGCACCAGCTTTGCAGTCAGGCAGGTCTGGTTTTAACCCTAATCACAACACTCACTGTATGAGAAAGCAAATCAATTCCTTACAGATTCCTTCTCTGTAAAATAAAGATACTGATATTTGCTCCATTGTTACGGACTAAACATTGGTATCTCTCCCAAACTCATATGTTGACATCATAACCTCCAGTATATTTAAAGATGGGACCACAATGGAAGTAATACGGTTAAGTGAGGTCATAAAAGTAAGGACCTGATCTGATAGGATCTGTATCCTTGGTAGAAGAGGTAATAGAGACCTTGCTCTCTCTCCCCCCATGTGCACCCTCTGAAGAAAAACCATGTGAACACATAGCAACAAGACAGCCATCTAAAAGCCAAGAAGAGTACTCACACTGGAATCTAAACCAGCTGGATCTTGATTTTGGACTCCCAGCCTCCAGAATTGTGAGAAAATGAACTGTCTTTAAGCTATCTAGTCGATGATATTTTATTAGAGTGGTGCAAGTTAACTGATGCACCCATAGAGACACAGAAAAGAACTAACCATGGAACCCAGGGTTCAATTAATACGAGCAAAGATTATTAAAAGGTTGAGACCAGTAGGTAGAAATGAAAGATGACTTTATTTTCTAGTAGTGCCTGGGCAGGTATGACTCCCACCATGAAGAAAATCAAGCATAGGCCAAATACCTTTGGAGGGCATTGTCATGGGGATGATTCAAGTATCAAAAAGTGATTGAAGAACACATCTTTTTAGGTGTTTTTCAACCCCAAGAGTTTTGAAAGTTTGCACTGGGATTTTGAAATCTTTCTAAACTGCCTTAAATATTCTCTGAATAATATATACTCGGGCCTATAAAGTGATAATGCCATAAAAAATTGTCCAAAAAGGGTGTTTTTATTGAGCTATCTTCGTGTGTGTGTTAGTGTGCTTGTAGTACTGAAAATGCTTGCTTTCTTGTTTCTCTAATATAACTGCATCATATTTTTCACATATACATTCACATAAGGAACAAAGCCAATGAAACAGTTAAGCTGTGACTATAAGCCACACAGCAGTGCAGCTCTATCAAGCCTCTCCCTTTTTTGGCTTATCACAGAAAACTTCTTCCCCGCCTGAAGCTCTGCATGGGTGTTAAAGGGTTAATTTTATTATTTAGCAACTGAGGGTCTTGGTCAAAAGGCTTCATCTTAGCCCCAAACATGTCCTGACCTTTTTCTCTTGCCTGAAGCCCGCTTCCTGTCCTGCCCGCCACCCCCAGCCCCTTCACCTCATCATGGTGTCTGCCTACAAGACATCAGACTTAGGCTCTTATTCTGGGAATCCCCTCACAGGACACAGAATCATCACCATGACTCAAACTTCCGTGTTCTTCTCAGCATGGGTTTTCTTTCCTTGAGAAAAGCCACAAACAGAATGCCATAGAGAGCAGAACTTTGGTTTGAGTGTCTTCTGCATCTGTAAACCATTTAAAAGTTACAATTCCTTTGTGCGTGCTTGGAACACTTTTGAATTTTGTCAGAGACAGACAACTGTATGAGAAGGACAATTATCATCAGTAGATATTGCAAAGACCCAATCTGCTGAGAACCATGACCTTGAGAATTGTGCTGGATGCGCCCTCTGGTGGACAAAGGGAATGCTGCTTCTTGGTGTTTGCAAAACTGCTAAAAAATTATATAAGGCTAGATCAAATGCATTTGATAACATTAATAAAAATCAGTGTATTGTCTTCTCTTCAAAAGTTGATTAGTAAGTTTATTTAATGTTATTGATGTAACACAATGGCCAGGAGTGCAAGATTTAAAGACAGCCTGGTTTGACTCCAGCAAAGCTATTCCTCAGCTATATTTTAACAGGTGTGCCATAATAATTTTTAAAATATGCAATATCTAACTATTAATAGGGTCACTGAACTCTTTCTCTTACATTCTCAAATTAACACATGACTACAGCCAACATAACCGTAGCTGTCAGGTGAATGCTCTGTCTTGAACCATAAATATAAGTCATGCAATAAAGGTGCAGCTTATTGGTCACATTGCATAAGTTTGCATCTGATTAGTTAATTCTTGGTAGCAGAAAGACATATACAAGTATAGGCATCTGATTTTTTAAAAGTCACTTTGAAGCGAAAGGGTAGGTAATTAATATTATTTTTTGTAACTCAATCAAAATTATACCTATTTTTTTTTTTGTCAGTTCAGCAAACATATATTTTTTTGGTGTGTCCCAGAATTTTAGTAATTAGTTTATGTGTGCCATGAGATGAAAAAGGTTGAGAATCACTGGTATAAACTTAGACAAGTTATTTAAACCCTTTATGCTTCGATTTCCTGCTCTATAAAATACCTCATTTTATTTTCTACTGTTGTGATAATTAAATGGATAAATACACGCACAGTGCTTAGAACAGAGCCTAGCACTAAATAAAGGTTAATTATTTATCTTAAATGGTACTGAAAGTCAGGGCTCTGATTCAAAATTATCTTCTCTAGAAACCTTCTATCAACCAAGTAAAGATTCTGCTTTGATTAGTCCTGTAATGACCCAAATCCTTACCTCTGAAAGGGACATAAATAATTTAAAATGTATAAGTAAGGATATTGAGACATACAGCACTTTCTTTTTTACTTTTTCAGGGAGTTTTATTTCCAAATTAACAACCAGTCCAGACCAAAAGGGAATGTGAGTGTTCAATATTTAAATTGAGTCCTAGGCTCGATTTAGGACCCAGTTTATGCAGCTCCCCAAATAACCTCCCTGGGGCTTCAGGCACTTGCCTTTTGTTCTCCCTAACAGCGGTCCATGCCACCCCCACACTCATAACATCCCAGCCACTGCCCATCACATCATCATTTCTCTCATATTTTTTTTGAAATGTAATTCACATATTACAAAATTCATTCCACTTTTAAAGCATTCAATCTGGTAGGTTTAGGTATATTCACAAAGTTGTGTAACCATCACCTAGACTAATTCTGAATATTTTCATCACCTCACAATGAGGATCACACCGTAGCGGTCATTTCCCATTCTCCACTTCTCCCCAGTCCCAGAGGGGTATTAACCTACTTTCCATGTCTATGAATTTGTCTATCCTAGACATTTCATATAGTAGATGAAATGGTACAATAACTGGCTATTGTGTCTGGCTTTTTCACTTAGTATAATGTTTTCAGTGTTCATTCATGTTGTGGAATGTTATCAGAACTTCATAGGCTCTGGCCAATTGGCTCAGTGGTAGAGCATCATCTGGCATGTGAAAATCCCTGGTTGGAATCTCAGTCAGGGCACACCAGGAGAAGTAACCATCTACTTCTCCACCCCTTTCCTCCCACCCACCCCCCTCCTCCTCCCACAGTCATGGCTCGAATGGTTTGAGCAAGTTGGTCCCAGAGCTGAGGATGGCTCCATGTCCTTTCCTCAGGCACTAAAATAGCTTAGTTGCCAAGCAATGGAGCAGCAGCCCCAGATGGGCAGAGCATTGCTCCATAAGGGGCTTGCCAGGCGGATCCCAGTCAGAACACGTGAGAGTCTGTCTCTTTGCCTCCTTGCCTCTCACTTAATAATGATAATAATAATAAAAATAAAAATAATAAAGACGTAGGCCCTGGCTGGTTGGCTCAGTGATAGAGCGTCGGCCTGGCATGCGGGAGTCCTGGGTTTGATTCTTGGCCAGGGCACACAGGAGAAGCACCCATCTGCTTCTCCACCCCTCCCCCTCTCCTTCCTTTCTGTCTCTCTTCCCCTCCCACAGCCAAGGCTCCATTGGAGCAAAGATGGCCTGGGCGCTGAGGATGGCTCTGTGGCCTCTGCCTCAGGTGCTAGAATGGCTCTGATTGCAGCAGAGCGACAACCCAGATGGGCAGAGCATCGCCCCCTGGTGGGCATGCTGGGTGGATCCCGGTCGGGCGCATGCGGGAGTCTGTCTGACTGCCTCCCCGTTTCCAACTTAAGAAAAATCCAAAATAATAATAATAATAATAATAATAATAAAAAGACGTAAACTAATAGCAAAAAATATATATTTAGACAACTCCTAAATATTTAGAAATGAAGTAACACAATCGCTCATGGATAAAATAAAGCAGAGCAATAAGTAGGTGAAACTTATAGCATCAAATGCCTGTTTAAGAAAAGAAGAGATATTTCAGGTCCATTTTAGGAAACCAGAAAAAGAAAAGCAAATTAAACCCAAAGTAAATAGAAGGTAGGAAATTATAAAGATAAGAGTGAATTATCAATTAATAGAAAATAGTAAACAATAGAGAAAATTAATAAAACCCAAAGCTGGTTCTTTAAAAAGATCAATGAAATCGCTAAGTTTCTAACCATTGTGATCAAGAAAAAAAGAGAGAAGACACAAAAAAACAGTACCAGGAATCAGAGGGTGACATCTCTTCAGGTTCTACAGATATTAAAAAGATAATAAGGGAATATTACGAATGTAACATTTAGCATAAATTCAACAACTCAGATGAAATAGAAAAATTCCTTGAAAGACACAAATTACCAAAGCATATTCATAAATAAAGAAATAGCCTGAATATTCCTATACCTATTAAAGAAATTGAAATTTATAGTTTAAAGTCTTACCATAAGGTTAACTCCAGGCCTAGATGGCTTCAATGGTAAATTCTATCAAACATTTAAAGAAAAAATAATATCAATTTTTCAACAAGTTTTTTCATAAAATTGAGAACACTTGCCTGACCAAGCAGTGGTGCAGTGGATAGAGCATTGAACTGAGACACAGAGGACCCAGGTTTGATACTCTGAGGTTGCCAGCTTGAGCATGGGCTCATCCAGCTTGAGCGCAGGCTTACCAGCTTGAGCGTAGGGTTGCTGGCTTGAGTGTGAGATCATAGACATAACCCCATGGTCGCTGGCTTGAGAAAGGGGTCACTCGCTCTGCTGTAGCCACCCCAGTCAAGGCACATATGAAAATGCAATCAATGAACAACTAAGATGCTGCAACAAAGAATTGATGCTTCTCTTCTCTCTCCCCTCCTATCTGTCTGTCCCTATCTGTCCCTCTCTCTGTCTCAGTCAAAAAATTAAAAAAAAAAAAAGAAAATTGAGAACACTTTACAACTTATTATATGAAGCCAACATTATCAGATAGTAAACCAAACAAAACATTATTACAAGTAAAGAAAATTCAGATTAATATTTCTCATGGACATAGAAAAAAAAATTCTAAATAAAAGTTTAGCAAATTGAAGCAATTAATGTAACAGAAAGATAATACATCATGAACAAGGCTAGTTTATCCCAGAAATTCAAGGTTCATTCAACATTTGAACATAAATTTATTAATTCACCATATTAACAAATTAAAAATAAAAACTATATGGCCATCTCATTAAACAAAGAAAAAGCATTTTTAAAACATCAACTTTTATTCCTGATGTTAAAAAAAAAAGACTCTCAGCTAACAAGGGATAAACATGACCCCATGGTCGCTGGCTTGAACCCAAAGGTTGCTGACTTGAAGCCCAAGGTTACTGGCTTGAGCCCAAGGTCGCTGGCTTGACAAAGGCTTCAACCTTATAAAGAATGTTGGCCATGGTCTGTTGGCTCAGTGGTAGATCATCGGCCCAGCGTGTGGATGTCCCAGGTTTGATTCCCAGTCAGGGAACACAGGAGAAGCACCTATATGCTTCTTCACACCTCCCTCCTCACCTCTCTCTCTCTCTCTCTCTCTTTCTCTTCCCCTCCTGCAGCCATGGCTCAATCAGAGTGAGTTGGCCATGAGGATGGTTCCATGGCCGCCACCTCAGGCACTAAGAAGAGCTTGGTTGCTGAGCAATGGAGAGACATCCGAGATGGGCAGAGCATTGCTCCCTGGTGGGCTTGCTAGGTAGATCCTGGTGAGAGTGCATGCAGGAGTCTGTCTCTCTGCCTCCCCTCCTCTCACTAAATAAAAAAATAAATAAAATAATAAAATAAAGAATAGTTACAAAAAAACTTACAGATAGCATCATACTTAATAGTAAAATACTGCATGTTTTCCCATCAGATCAGATCATGATAAGGATTTTTGTTCTCTCTGCTTCTATTCAACTTGTACTAGAGGTTCTAGTCAGTGTAATGCAGCATTTAAAGAAAATAAAGTCACCGATATTTAAAAAAATAAAATAAAATAGTTCTTATTTGCAGATGACCTAATTGTCTAGTTAGAAAATCCAGTGAGATCTACAAAAAGCTACTGGAATGAATAAGCAAGATTACCAAGATTGCAAAATCAATACACAAAGATCAACTCTCTTTCTAAACATTAACAACAAATAAGTGGAAATTAAAACAAATAAGACTATCTTATTAAAATAGCATCAAAAGTACAAAGTCCTTAGTTTGACAAAAATGGAAGATCTATGTGCTCTGCCATTGAAGAAGTGCAGCCTAAATCTCCAGTCCTTAGTATAAGATTGCAGAGTGACTTCCTTCCACAGAGAGTGGTGTGTGAAGAAGAAAAAGGTGGGACTTTGCTGAGGAGAATCCTGAAAATCAGAGAAAAACCTTTCTACACCAGATGATCTGGATTTACACCAGCAGTATTGAGTCATGTTGATAATATGTACCCTTGGTATGATGTGATGAGATTCAACACCATGACAAGGGCACTTTACCTCTCCGGTCATCCTCCCAAAGCCAACAATCACATCTAATCGATTATGAGAAAAGCATTATGTAAGTCCCTACTGAGTGATACTCTTCAAAGTCCCTGATCACTACTTCTCAAAACTATTAAGATCATCAAACACAAGAAACACTGAGAAACTGTCCATCCAAGAGGAGCCTAAGAAGACATAAATGGGCTTCTGGATGGGAGCCCAGATCAGAAAAAGACAATAGATGAAAACTAAAGACATGAATAAAGTGTGGGCTTTTGTTATTAATAATGTATCAGAATTGAGTCATTAAACATGACAAATGTACCATACCTATATAAGACTTAAATGATAGGGGACACTGGGCATGGAGTGCAAGGGAAATCGTACTATCTTCACAGCACAACAACATGAAAACCAGAACAGGCCACCAGGGAAAATGAGCCCAAATCCTATTGTGCCTGGTGAGCCAATTGATGTTACGGCTGATAGACTATTAGAAAACAGGCCACCTATAACAGGAAGACCCTCTTACTTATGGGGGAGTCCAAGGGCAATCTGAAACTTTGATCCCCTAGTAATCAACTTTTTAAGTGACTTGTTAAATCTATGCACCCACTTGATATTAATATGTAACTCTCCAAACTCTGAGTCACCATCAGTCTCCTTACACAGCATAGCCCAGGTCCCTGTGTAGCTGACTGGGTGCTTGTTTAGGAGTGGGTTGTGCACTGACTTTGGTGTTGCATTCTGTTCTCTTTTCCTGCTGTTTCAAGGGTTCAGAAAGTGGTCCCTGCTGCCATCTAGTGGGAAATCTATGCAATCTACCAGAGTGAAGTTCAACGCTTCATTCCAAATTCCTCAACAAATACTGTGTCAACTGAGATTAATAGGTCTTAGGCCTGTCATCCTGAAAGAAAAGGGCATGGTGATGGCATACCAGACCCCACATTAAACTGGAAGTAAGTATTTAACAGCAATGAGGCAAAGGACTGTTTATCTAACTAAGAACCTTGTGGAAGCTGAGTGGCAGGGTAGGGTGTGGAGAAGATGGAGTACTGGGAATGGAAAGGAGGGAGAGGAGGAGCAGTAATAATTCCAATGGCATAATCCTTTGTGAACATTATAACAGCTGAGCAAGTAGCCTCACATCATCTGCAAATGAGTAACTAAGAACTAATGGAAAACTTCTTGGACCAGAAAAAGTAAAATATGGTCAACTTGGTCCTAACATAGTTTACATAAAAAGCTCAAGTTGCCTGACCGGTGGTGACACAGGGATGGACTTCAACCTGGGTCACTGAGGTCCCAGGTTGGTAACTCCAAGGTTGCCAACTCCAAGGTTGCCTGCTTGAGTGCAAGGTCACCAGCTTGCGCCCAAAGGTCACTGGCTTGAAGCCCAAGGTCACTGGCTTGAGCCCAAGATCTCTGGCTTGATCAAGGAGTCACTGGCTCTGCTGGAGGCCCCCCTTCCCCGTGAAGGCACACATGAGAAGCAATCAATGAACAATTAAAGTGACACACCTACGAGTTTACATCTCTCTCCCTTCCTAACTCTCTCTCTCTCTCTCTCTCTCTCACACACACACACACACACACACACACACACACACACACACAAAGATTAAGTTAAGGATCAGATTAGTGCCCTTGGAAATGAACTGGGCCTGAGATATATAGAGAATGGGCCTCTGGGGAAGGCCATGAAGGAGCAGACTTCTCCATTTTTTTTTTCATTCTAGTTTTTAAGACTCATGAGTTCTTCTTTTTTACTTAGAAATTAAATTTTTTTCACCCTCAATTTCTTTTTAATTTTGGAATTAAATTTAATGGGGTAACACTGATCAATAAGAGTACATAGATTTCAGTTGAACCTCTCTATAGCATTTGAACTATTAATTGTATTGTGTGCCCATCACCCAATCTAATCATTTTTCATCACCATATATATGTTCCTCTTTATTCCTCTCCCTTGACCCCTCCCCCAGGTAACCATTTCACTTTTATCCATGTCCATGAAGGACTCATGCATTCTTTGTGGAATATTTCCCATATTCCTTCAGTTAGCTACATCCTCTTGTTGGTGTACCTTGTGGTTTGTAGTTCTGTCACAACTCTGATCACAAGCACTTGTTTATGAGTCTGTCTCCCACTCTAGACTGAGATTTCCTGTGATCATTTTCTATTGTGTCTGGGTTTGGTACAAGATTCATCTCTACATGGTGCCTCAGTCCTGCGTAGCTCCTAATAACGGTGCGAAATTAAGGAAACACACTTGTCAAAAAACAATGGGACCAGGAGGACTCTTCAAAATGCTGATGGCAGTATCCGAGTGCCGCATAGCCCCAGTTTGCTTTATTATATAGCCATATGCAAATCAAGGAAGTCCTGATACAAAGTTACACATCCAAGGCTAAGACAGGAACTCTCCCAAGGCAAAAACAGGATATATTAGTGAAATCTACCAACAACTGAAAACAAACAGAGTCAGAGGAAGGGCATGTAAATAGCTTCCAGCAACCCAAGGAAGCAAGTGAAGTGGGTGCAAATACTCAGCATCACAGCATATGGAGATGGAGGGGGGAGAACTTAGCCTTTTGCTAAGCCTTGAATCTACAATGGCTTTTTGCCATTTACGGTCCACAACATATCCCCCTTTTCTTTTTTATTTTTAATTTGTGTGTTGAGATTTGCACTCATCTGATTTCCTAGTTTCCCAGATTCTAATTTGGAGGCAGACTAAAAAAATACAGAACACAAAATTAGTATAACCAATGCTAAACAGATACCCAAACAAACATTCTAATACATTACAGTGATTAAAGCCTTTAAACAAATTCTTGGCCAATACAACAAGAATCCATAAAAGAGTAATGTCCTTAACATGTTCACCAAGTCCAAGTTGGCACCAACACCATTCCAAATCTCTGCAAATGCAACCCAACCCCAGTTCAGTCCATTAGGAGCTGTCACAGGAGCAGGAGTCCAGGAAACACATCCAGGAAAAGTCCACATGGCACTGGAATTGCTGTCACACTTCCACACTCTGCAGCTAGCGTCAAAGTCCCAATGACTGCTGCTCCCAGCTGGCAATGACCCAGGTAGACTGGAAAAGCCATCCACAGCACGCATGAAGATGGAGCTTCCATTTCCTTTAAACTGGAAAGGTGAACCCAGGGGGCCTTATACTGGAGCTTTACAGCCATGAGGTAGTGAGGAGAACCTTGGGATACACTAAGCTGGGTGGCAGAGATAAATTTGTAAGTTGGCAAAAAAGGAAAAAAGGAGCTCTAAATTAGGAGTAGGTCCTAGCCTAAAATATGAGTGGGGCATTGAGGCAGGAGGAATAAAGGAAACATTATATATTAAACAAAGCAGCAGAAAATAGGACTATCAACACCCACAACAGAGATCTTCGAGGGAAGAATAAAAAACCTGAATATTCAGGCAAGACATAGTTAAATGGCCCTTGTGTAAATGAGATCAGTTTACCTGCTACTTGGAAGAAATACCCTAGGCTCGTCCACAGTGTCGTAGATGGGGCTGATGGCCCTGGGCACCTTCAGCCTTCAGTGGCAAATCCCAGCATTCTGGGCAAGGTTAGGTCACAAATGGCTGGAGCAGGGCTGGAAGAGACTGAACCCTCCCTTAGAGGAGCGAGGGGGGAGCCTACCTTCCAGTGTCTCTTTTTCCTCACAGCAAAGGCATGTAAGCCTGGCAGGCTTTGGCTTAATGACCTTCCTTTCCACTATTGAAGTAGGGCCCAGATGGAGTCCTATGAGGCCCCACTGGGGTGTTGGAGCCTTTGAGGGTGTATGCCAAGAGCTAGTATTTCACCTGATCTCTATTGGGCTTTTTCTGCCTCTTGCTACCTTAAAAGCCATGCTCAGAAGATCTCGCTGAGGGGTTTGAGGATCCCCATCCGCCTCTATAAACATTTTCTGTATATCTGGAGCTATTTGGAAAAAGACAAAACAGTGTTATTAGCTGAATCAAATAAAAGAAGGTAGAAGTTTGCAGGAGAAAAAGATTTGGCATCTCCTGTTCATCAGCATTCAAAAGAAATTTTTTTTAAAGATAAGGTGGATTTTCAGGAATTCCAGGATATGACTCCCCCTTATATATATATATATTTTTTTAATTGACTTTAAATATTTGCTGGGTACACTTTAATAATACCTTGACTTTAAAGATTTTAAGAAATACCCGTAATTTGAAAGATTTACAAAATATAGTAAATGCTTTTGCTACATATGCAGAAACATTGCCAGTTTTAATCACACGAAGAAGTCCAATAATAGAAAATGCATACAGACAATGAGCTATAACATGCTTAGCAGCCTCTCCTGTTCTGACAGGTTACTATAAATCCAGAATAAGTATCCTCTGTAACGTGGACATAGGACTGTTTTCCAAATGAAGGTATATGAGTACAATCCATTTGCCAAAGTTGTCCTGGTAGGAGTCCTCGAGGGTTAATTTCAAACGAAGGGACAGATTGTAGTATAGGACACCTTGGAGAAGATTTAACTATCTGCCATGCTGCTTCCCTAGAAAGTTAAAACTGTTTACACAGGGCTGCAGCATTCTGTTGATGAACAGTATGAGACTGAGTTGCTTGATCTGTCATGGTTGCTCCAATAATTTTCTTTTGGGTAGCTTGATCAACAAGGGCATTCCCTTGTGCCAAAGCTCCAGGGAGCATAGAGTGAGCTCGAATATATCTTATAAAACATGAAGCTCTATGTTGACGTACAAGTCTTTGAAGAATGAGAAACTGCTGAAATAGTTCCTCATCAGTACTTGTCCCTAAAATAGCAGTCTTTATAGTGGAAACAACCATAAGTAAATATTTGCTGTCTGTATACAGATTAAAGGAGGAATATGGCAAATGCTGAAAAGCCATGATAATAGCATGTAATTCTAGTCTTTGAGCTGATTTCAAGGCGAATTAGTTTAGTATAAATTTGTCCGTAGATTTTAAGCCTGCTATTCCTAAGCTAGACCCATCAGTAAAGACTATAGGTGCCTCAGGAATGGGCTCATTAACAATTGTCTTAGGAAAGACAAATGTAGTAATTAATGAAAATTGAACTATTTTATCAGGTGGGTAGTGAGAATCAATTTGGCCTGTAAAATTTGCAAAAGTAATTTGCCATTTAGTGGAAGTTTCCCAGAGCCATTGTTGATCCTTTGGAAAAAAAACAACAACAATAATCTGAGGCTCAAAACCTGTAAACTGTAAGAGTCGCCTACACCCCTTGATAATCAAGGAGGTGACAAGATCAAAATACAGAGATAAAACTTTTTTAGAAGTAACAGCCAAATGAATCTATTCAATAGGACCTGAAGCTTGCCACAATAGTCCCATTGGAGTGAAACTCGAGGGACAAATTAGTAAGGCAATTGATTCTTCAGGATTTATGCATTTTAGTTTTAGTTGTGCTTGCTGCAAGGTTTTTTCTACAGGCTTTAAAGCTTGTTGTCCTGCAGCTATAAGTAGCTGAGGAGAAGCTGGTTCAGCCGAGCCTCTAAGACTTTGTGGCTTCAGTTCCCCAGTAGTTAATTTCAAAGGTCTAAGCCAATTAATATCTCTTAATAATTTCTGGAAATCATTTAAAGTTTGCAAATGATCTGTCCTGATTTCTATTTTCTGTGGGCAAATTTGTTGTCCCTCAATAATTTGTCCTAAATAAGAAAAAGGTAAAGATTGCTGTACCTTTTCAGGAACTATATAAAGTCCTAATTTTTTCAGAGAATATTTTAGTTGTTGCAAAATGGTCAACACAGTGTCTTTCTGGATGAGCAATAAGAATATCATCCATATAATGAATTATGTATGCCTTAGGGTGCTGGCTTCGTACTGGAGAGATAGCTTGAGCAACATATTTTTGGCACAAGGTAGGACTGTTGGCCATACCTTGCGGCAGAACTCTTCACTGGTATCGCTCCATTGGAGCCTGGAAATTAAGTGAAGGAACACTGAAGGCAAAACGCTTGCAATCCTGAGGGCTTAAAGGAAAAGTAAAAAAGCAATCCTTCAAGTCAACAACTACAAGGTGATAATTCCATGGAATGGCAGTAGGAGAAGGAAGTCCTAGCTGGAGAGGACCCATAATTTCCATAGTTTTATTTATTGCTCTCAAATCTTGTAATAGCCTCCAGTTTCCTGATTTCTTTTTAATGACAAATATAGGTGTATTCCATGGGCTATTAGATGGTTCAATGTGCCCAAGCTGTAACTGTTCTTGTACCAATTGAGCAGCTGCCTTAAGTTTCTCCTGAGAAAGGGGCCATTGGTCTACCCATACAGGATTATCTGATTTTCAAGTAATTGGGTCTGCACAATGCATTATTGGGGTAGCAGGAGCTACCAAGTCCCCTGTGCTAAATTTTGATGTCCTAATCCATGCCTTCTGGTATTGGGTGCCACTTCTATGGAGGTGAGAATTCCTCGCTGTTCTTTCTCTAGTCCCTTAGTGGGCAAAAATCCCTGATCAAGCATCTGAGTACTGACTAAACCATTAGGACTGACAAGCAATGCTCCCATATTTTTCAAAACATCTCTACCCCACAAATTAACTGGCCATCCAGGGAGCACAGAAGACTGAAAAAAATCCAGAATGACCTTCTTTATCTTCCCATCATAAAAAACTAGAACTTTGTTGAGGGGATTTACTCTGCCCTATACTTTGTAATTCTGTGGCTGCTGCAGGAAGGAGGCCAATGTAGCTTAGCAATAACAGATACATCAGCTCCAGTATCTAAAAGCCCTTTAAATTTACGCCCTTGTATTTTTAGTTCCATTTCAGGGCATTCCTGACTTATTTTTTTAAATCCAATTGGCAAAATCAGAGGAGCCAAATCATCAATTTTCTTGGGGCCCCTTTTGCAGGATGTGGCCTAAGAAGCAGAATTAGCATCCTTATACTATTTTTTATTTTATTTTATTTTTTTATACTATTCTTCTAACTGCCTGAATTAGTCATGAGATAAATTCTTGAAATGACTTATTAGGGCCCTGCTTAATTTTGCTCAATCCCTTTGTTTTGCCTAACTGAGTACAACCTTACACATAAACAAGACAATTTATGCACAAAAACCACAAGTATAACATATAACTTTGATCAATCCTAATACTTAAATTGCTATTTGGCTCCTAACTCTGAACACACCTCACAATGCAGTAACCAAATCAGTAAGTCTTAAGGATCTACATTCTAGTCTATTTAAATTTAAATAAGCGCTCCTTACAAGTTCTAAAAACATTTTATTTTTTCTAAATATTAGAGCCAGCATTTCCAATTTTTGCAAACAAAAAAAAAGAGAGAACTTAATTCAGGCCTTAAAAACAGACACATTTTTACAACATTAACAAAGACTAAACAGAAACAAGAATTAGATGAACCAGACAAACCAGAGAGAAACCTTGGATTTCAGAGCACATCCAGATTAGAAAGATGCCTGCCTGATATTAGTCAGGGCATTTTCTGACAGAAGGACTGAAGGATGGAACTAAACAAAATCTCCCTTGAGAAAATTTGCTCTTGGCAGCTGCTGGGATATTTTCTATAGTCAGATCCAACACAGGTCCCCTGCCTCAATTTCCAGGCAAAGAATAAGAAAGAAACAAAATGATAGTTCAGAAGATCATAGTTAAAACTTTAAAAAAAATCAGATCATGACAGGAAAAGCTGTAATTTTCCTAATACCTGAGTCTCCTATTCATTCTCAAGAAAGTCCAACTTCCACAGCAAATAATCACCCCTGGAGAGACAAGCACAAGCAATCGCCTTCCAGTCATTTGCACTAATAATATCTGATAAACCAAGTGAAAAGGGGGCAGTAGGCCCATACTGAACAAAAGCAAATTTAAGCTCTTTCAGAGATCTAAAAGATACAGGTTCATGTTCTCGCACTAGTCTCCCTGTATCATCCTATCTTTCTACAACAAGAAAACAGGCAAAGCCATCTACTGTTTCCCCTATGTTTCGAGCCTGGTCTATAGATTGTTGGAGAGGGGATTTCCCAAATTTTGAGCTATAGAATCTGGAATAAGCTCAATAAGGAAAAGGAGGAGCAGAGGGTTGAATGTAGGAAGAAGCTGAGGGCAGCATTGGCCCCATGGCTAAGGCAGCCATAGCCGCGGATTTTTTATCCCCCCTGTCATCCTCAGACTCCAAGTTATCTCCATATTCACATCCCTCTGTTTCCAGCTCACCCTGATACTCTTCAGACAATGATTTGTCTTCATATGGAAACATTTCTACAAAAAGGTCCCTTATTTTTTACCCTATCTGTCCCATATTCTTTTACTCCCAACTACACTTTTCCCCAAAAACTTTCTTTACTCACTGTGCGCACTTCACTTTGGGGAGTTCCGTCACCTTCCTTCAGTTTTAGTTTCCTCGTACTCAAGTCGTCTGTTCAGGTGCCACTTGCTGCGGACCAGCGTGGCTCCAAATAACAGGTGTGGAATTAAGGAAACACACTTGTCAAAAAACGATGGGACCGGGAGGACTCTTCAAAATGCCGATGGCAGTATTCGAGTGCCCCATAGCCCCAGTTTGCTTTATTATATAGCCATATGCAAATCAAGAAAGTCCTTGATACAAAGTTACACATCCAAGGCTAAGACAGGAACTCTCCCAAGGCAAAAACAGGATACATTAGTGAAATCTACCAACATCTGAAAACAAACAGAGTCAGAGGAAGGGGATGTAAATTGCTTCCAGCAACCTAAGGAAGCAAGTGAAGTGGGTGCAAATACTCAGCATCACAACCAATATGGAGATGGGGGGGGGGAGAACTTAGCCTTTTGCTAAGCCTCAAATCTACAATGGCTTTCTTCCATTTATGGTCCACAACAACACAGACTGTCAGGTAGAGGGAGATTCATGGAGGTGTGTAAGTACAATACTTGCCACACCGTCCTTTTCTCTGCCAAGGAAGTTTACCATCAAGGGAATATATGGATGATACTGAGGACAACTCTGTCAAGAGCTGAGATCCTAACCAAGTGATTTCTGAGATGCAGCTAGAATCTATGGAGTCAGGCATAAATAGCTACAACACTTTAAAAATCAATTTCCCATTTTTCTTAAGATAAAAGTGATAAGATTATAATCTAGTGAAGAGACACTTGGACTTTGGAAATAATCCTATAATTAATCTGAGGGTAGTGAAATCAATGGTGTGTTCCATCTCTCTCTACTTCTATCATCCCGGTTTTTCTCTGGTGAACTGCCCCTTCCCTAGTGGAGCAGACACAATGCTCTGTGCTAATCAGACTGTTTCCTGGCATCCTGAGAACACAGAAAACCTGTATTTCCCAGCCACTTGCAGGTAGGTGGGTTATGAAATGCGTCTGGCCAATGGAATGAAAGTAAAAATGATGAACCTGTTTCTAAGCCTGAGCTACTTTTCTCTCTTCCTCTTCAGCCAACACTGAAGGCACGCATTAAGGATAGTGGTGTCAGAGAGTGGGAGGAGCCAGGCTCACTGCTTTACCACTTAGAGGAAAGACCCAGGAGAGCCCTCTGACCTTGAACAGCCATGCTGGAATTTGCTGGAAAAAACTGTTGTTGATTTAGCCACTTTGAAATGTCCTGCATTCCAAAAAGCTTGCCATCTGCTTTGGGAGATGAAACATGTACCTTAAAAAGAAAGTGACAATAACAGCAAGCCCTGCCACAGCGCTTATGAGGAGCCTGGTGTTGTTGGGAGCACCTCACATACAATAACTTATTTAATCCTCGCAGTGGAAAATACTGATTAGCTCCAGTGTTTGGATGAGGAAACTGGGACAAGAATACTTAAGACACTTGCTCAAGAACACACAGCTAGCAGTGTGAGAGTCCTCAGCTGACATTCATGCAGCACCAATTTGTGCAAGAAACTCTGCTAACTGCTATGGGGAAATACATAAAACATGTCTCTATTTTTAAAGAGCTGATAATCTCACAAGGTAAAATTGAGAAACATCTATTGAGTACTGAGTATTAAAAACTGACTATTGAAGAGGCGGCAAGATGGTGATGGAGTAGGCGGACGTACCAACTTTCACTTCCTAGAACCAAAGTGGATTACAACCTAATTTTAAGAACCATCATCTGGTAAAATCAACTTTGGACTAAACTAAGAGGACTCTTCAACCAAGGAACACTGAAGTAGCCACACTGAGACTGGTAGAAAAAGCGGAAATGCAGAGATGGCTGCCCAGCTCCCAGGAGTGAATGACAGCATGGAAAGACTCGCATGACGGGAAATGAGTTTAGTAGAGAAGGGAGGGTCCTCAGCCCCAGGAACAAAGCCCCAGCCTGAAGCCCCAGAGCCTAGAAGAGGCGTATTGACAGTAGTTAGCTGCGAAACAAGTAGGATACTGTTTGAGAGAAAGAGACAGATTTCTCAGATTCAGGATTCTTCTTAAAGGGACCGTGCAGAAAACCTCTTTCACAACCATTCACCCAGGGCTCCAGGGGATGGAGAGAGGAGAGGACCAGAGTAGCAGGAAGAGAGTGTAATCTAGGAGGCACAAGCAGAAACACTTTGAGGGACAGCTACCCTAACCCCTGGGCTGAGTTACCCCCCAAATCTGAAGTGAATATTTTCCCTGGAACCAGCAATACCAGCAAGGGGAAGCAGGCCACCAGCCAAACAAGCTCTCCCTCGGCACTCAGAGCAGAGTCGGTTAGAAGAAGGGAGCCATCAGGGATACAGTATTGAGTGGTAAGATCTGAGATGCAGCGCCTCCACCCACACTGCTGAGGGCTCACTGGATGGTGGGCGGTGGCAGGACACTGAAGTGCAGTCCCCTCAGCAGGGAAAGAAGCCAGGCTGGCCACGATTGAGGCCTGGTGTAAGCTCAGTCTCGCCCAGCAGGGGCGGAAGGGGTGCACGAAAGTGGTCCGGCCAGCTGCGGGCGCCTACAATCCCACCTACAGGGGAAAGGTGAAAGCCTGGGGTCTGCAGAGACCTGTGGTTGAGCGCTAGCACATAGCCCTGCCCGGCCCACGGAGCCCAGGGCTTGAGGCCCAACTCACGAACGCAGCTCCATCCATAGGGGCGGGGTGAAAGCCCGAGAATAGGCTGGGACCTGCGGCTGAACAAAGGTGTTCAGTCTGGCCTGTGGTGCCAAGGCTTGCGGCCCTGGGTGCAGTGTGCAGCCCCACCTGCAGCGGCAGGGTGAAGGTTGAGGCTTGTGGACTCCAGCACATGAACACAGCCCCTCCCATGAAGAAGAGGCCAAAACCACAGCAACAGCCTCAGCCAGCCAGCACCGGCAATGCCCACACCCAAACGCCGGAATGCCCAGGCAGCGGCAGATGGGGTCATGGGCCTGCAGACAGACCACACATAGGGAAAACAGAGGCCACAACCATTGGACTACAGTGGCCACACCGTTCTTATACACAGACAAAATGGGAAGGCAGAGAAATGTAATCCAATTGAATTAAGAGAAATCCCCAGAAAAGGACTTGAATGAGTCATATATAACCAAATTACCAGATTCAGAGTTTAAAATAATGATTGTTAAAATGCTCAAAGATCTTAAAACAACAATATATGATCATAATGAACAACTAAATAAAGAGCTAGTAAGTATAAAAAAGGACATTGAAATAAAAAAAAGAATCAGTCAGAAATGACAAATACAATATCAGAAATGAAGACCACAATGGAAAAAACTAAAAGCAGGATGGATGAAGCTGAGGATTGAGTCAGTGAGTTAGAGGACAAGATAAACAAAGGCACGAAAGCAAAGCAGCAAAAAGAAAAAATGTTCAAAAAGTCTGAGAAAACTCTAAGAGAGCTCTGTAACAACATGAAGAGAAATAACATCCGCATCATAAGGGCTCCTGAAGAAGAGAAAGAACAAAGGATAGAGACATTGTTCAATCAAATCATAGCTGAAAACTTCCCTAAATTGATGCAGGAAAACATCGCACAAGTTCAAGAAGCACAGAGAATTCCATTAAAGAGAAACCCAAAGAAATCTACACCAAGACACATCATAATTAAAATACCAAAGCTAAGTGATAAAGAGAAAATATTAAAAGCTGCTAGAGAAAAAAAGGCTATCACCTACAAAGGAGCCCCCATAAGGATGACATCTGACTTCTCAACAGAAACACTTGAGGCCAGAAAGAAATGGCAAGAAATGTTCAAAGTAATGCAGAACAAGAGCCTACAACCAAGACTACTTTATCCAGCAAGGCTATCATTTAAAATGGAAGGAGAAATAAAAAGCTTCCCAGACAAAAAAGAAACTCAAGGAATTCACTACAACCAAACCAGTGCTACAAGAAATATTAAGAGGCCAGTTGTAAACAGATCAAAGGGGAAAAAGAATATAGCAAAAGAGGAAACAGTTTTAAAGAATAAAATGGTGCCTGACCAGGCGGTGGCACAGTGGATAGAGCATTGAACTGGGATGCGGAGGACCCAGGCTTAAGACTTCAAGGTCGCCAGCTTGAGCGCAGGTTCATCTGGCTTGAGCAAAAAGCTCACCAGCTTGGACCCAAGGTCACTGGCTCGAGCAAGGGGTTACTCAGTCTGCTGAAGGCCCATGGTCAAGGCACATATGAGAAAGCAATCAATGAACAACTAAGGTGTTGCAAGGAAAAACTGATGATTGATGCTTCTCATCTCTCTCCATTCCTGTCTGTCTATCCCTATCTATCCCTCTCTCAGACTCTCTCTCTGTCCTTGTAAAAAAAATAATGGCAATAAACAACTACATATCAATAATAACCTTAAATGTAAATGGATTAAATGATCCAATCAAAAGACATAGGGTAGCTGCGTGGATAAGAAAACACGACCCATAATATCCATACATATGCTGTCTACAAGAGACACACCTTAAACAAAAGATGCACATAGACTGAAGGTAAAAGGATGGAAAAAAATATTTCATGCAAATGGAAATGAAAAAAAAACTGGGGTAGCAATACTTGTATCAGACAAAATGGACTTTAAAACAAAGGCTATAGTAAGAGATAAAGAAGGTCACTACATAATGATAAAAGAAGCAATCCAACAGGAACATATAACCATTATAAAGCTCTACACACCTAACATAGAAGCACCTAAATATATAAAGCAGACTTTGATGGATATAAAGAGCAAGATCAACAGCAATACTATAATAGTAGGGGATTTCAATACCCCACTAACATCACTAGATAGATCCTCAAGAAAGAAAATTAACAAAGAAACAGCAGACTTGACACACTAGATCAACTTGATTTAATAGATATCTTCAGAACCTTTCACCCTAAAGCAGCAGAATATACATTCTTTTCAAGTGCTCATGGTACATTCTCTAGAATAGACTACATGTTAGGGCACAAAAGCAGTCTCAACAAATTTAAGAAGATTGAAATCATATCAAGCATTTTCTCTGATCACAATGGCATGAAACTAGAAATCAACCACAACAGAAAAA
This sequence comes from Saccopteryx leptura, assembly GCF_036850995.1. Classification (NCBI taxonomy): domain Eukaryota; kingdom Metazoa; phylum Chordata; class Mammalia; order Chiroptera; family Emballonuridae; genus Saccopteryx; species Saccopteryx leptura. Next base: position 267,842,874 of record NC_089503.1, on the reverse strand, counting down.
CTAAAAAATACTCAAACATTTGAAAACTAAATAGCATGTTATTAAATAATGAATGGGTTAACAATAAGATCAAAGAAGAAATAAAAAAATTCCTAAAAACAACAACAACTCAAAATTTATGGGACACAGCAAAAGCAGTACTGAGAGGGAAGTTCATAGCATTACAGGCATACCTTAAGAGGCTAGAAAAAGCTAAAATAAACAACTTAACCCTGTATCTAAAAGAACTAGAAAGAGAACAGCAAGTAAAGCCCAGAAGTAGTAGAAGGAAGGAAATAATAAAGATCAGAGAGGAAATAAATGACATAAAGGCTAAAGAAACAATACAGAGGATCAATGAAACAAGGAGCTGGTTCTTTGAAAAAGTAAACAAGATTGGTGAATCTTTAACCAGACTCACCAAGAAAAAAAGAGAGAGGACTCAAATAAATAAAATTAGATATGAGACTGGAGAAGTAACAACTGACACAGCAAAAATACAAAGGATTGTAAGAAAATACTATGAAGAACTGTATGTTAAAAAATTAGATAACCTAGATGAAATGGACAAATTCCTTAAAACATATAATATTTTAAAAATCAGTCGGGAAGAATCAGAAAACCTAAACAGACTGATTACAACAAATGAGATCGAAACAGTTATCAAAAAACTCCCAACAAACAAAAGCCCGGGGCCTGATGGCTTCACAAGTGAATTCTACCAAATATTCAAAGGAGAACTAACTCCTATGCTTCTCAAGCTATTTCAAAAAATTCAAGAGGAAGAAAGACTTCCAAGCTCCTTTTATGAGGCGACCATAATTCTGATTCCAAAACAAGGCCAAGACAACACAGAAAAATAAAATTATAGGCCAATATCCTTGATGAATCTAGATGCTAAAATCCTCAACAAAATATTAACCAACTGGATCCAGCAATATATGAAAAAAACCATACACCATGATCAAGCGGGATTTAATCTGGGAAGGCTGGTACAATATTCGCAAATCAATCAATGTGATTCATCACATAAACAAAAGGAAGGAGAAAAACCACATGATAATTTCAATAAATGCAGGAAAAGCATTTGATAAAATCCAGCACCCATTCATGATCAAAACTCTCAGCAAAGTGGGAATACAGGGAACATACTTCAACATGATAAAGGCCATCTATGACAAACCCACACCCAACATCATACTCAATGGGCAAAAATTAAAAACAATCCCCTTCAGATCAGGAACAAGGCAGGGGTGCCCCCTTTCACCACTCTTATTCAACATAGACCTGGAAGTCCTAGCCACAGCAATCAGACAAGAAGAAGAAATCAAAGGCATCCAAATTGGAAAAGAAGAAGTAAAACTATCATTATTTCCAGATAATATGATATTGTATATAGAAAATCCTAACGTTGCAATAAAAAAACTACTGGACCTGATAAATGAATTCAGCAAAGTGGCAGGATATAAAATTAATACTAAAAAATCAGAGACATTTTTATACACCAAAAATGAACTGTCAGAAAGAGAAATTAAGAAAACAATCCCCTTCACTAATGCAACCAAAAAAATTAAGTACCTAGGAGTACATTTAACCAAGGAGGTTAAAGACTTGTATTCAGAAAATTATAAAACATTGATAAAAGAAATCAAGGAAGATACAAACAAGTGGAAGCATATACCATGCTCATGGTTAGGAAGAATAAACATCATTAAAATGTCTATATTACCCAAAGCAATTTATAAATTCAATGCAATACCAATTAAAATACCAATAACATACTTCAAAGATATAGAACACATATTCCAAAAATTTTTATGAAACCAAAAAAGAACACTAATAGCCTCAGAAATCTTGAAAAGGAAGAATAAAGTGGAAGGTATCACACTTCTTTATATCAAGTTATACTACAAGGCCATTGTACTCAAAACAGTCTGGTACTGGCATAAGAACAGGCATATAGATCAATGGAACAGAACAGAGAACCCAGAAATAAACCCACACCTTTATGGACAATTGATATTTGACAAAGGAGGTAAGAGCATACAATGGAGTAAAGACAGCCTCTTCAACAAATGGTGTTGGGAAAATTGGACAGCTACCTGCAAAAAAATGAAACTAGACCACCAACTTACACCATTCACAAAAATAAACTCAAAATGGATAAAAGACTTAAATGTAAGCCGTGAAACCATAAGCATCTTAGAAGAAAACATAGGCAGTAAGCTCTCTGACGTCTGTCGCAGCAATATATTTGCCGACTTATCTCCACAGGCAAGTGAAATAAAAGACAGGATAAACAAATGGGACTATATCAAACTAAAAAGATTTTGCATAGCTAAAGACAATAAGAACAGAATAAAAAGACAAACTACACAATGGGAGAACATATTTGACAATATGTCTGATAAGGGGTTAATAACCAAAATTTATAAAAAGAACTTGTAAAGCTCAACAGCAGGAAGATAAACAATCCAATCAAAAATAGGCAAAAGAAATGAATAGGCACTTCTCCAAAGAGGACATACAGATGGCTAATAGGCATATGAAAAAATGCTCAACATCACTAATTATTAGAGAAATGCAAATTAAACCACAATGAGATATCACCTCAGACCAGTCAGAATGGTGCTCATCAACAAAACAACACATAATAAGTGCTGGCGAGGATGTGGAGAAAAGGGAACCCTCCTGCACTGCTGGTGGAAATGCAGACTGGTGCAGCCACTATGAAAAACAGTATGGAGATTCCTCAAAAAATTTAAAATCGAACTGCCTTTTGACCCAGCCATCCTACTTTTAGGAATATACCCCAAGAACACCATAGCACAGTTTGAAAAGGAGCAATGCATCCCCATGTTTATGGCAGCATTGTTCACAATAGCCAAGACTTGGAAACAGCCCAAGTGTCTGTCAGTGGATGAGTGGATTAAAAAGCAGTGTTACATATACACAATGAAATACTATGGGGCCATGAAAAAGAAGGAAATCTTACCTTTTGCGACAACATGGATGGTCCTGGAAACTATTATGCTAAGTGAAATAAGCCAGGCAGAGAAAGAAAAATATCATATGACCTCACTCATATGAGGAATCTGACGAACAATATGAAATGAGGAGCAGAATAGAGACAGAGGCGGGATCAAAGTTTCCAGAAGGAAAGCGGACAGAGGCAAAGGGGATGATAGGGTAATAGGATGGGACTATAGCAGAAAAGCAAATCCTGGAGGGAAGGGGGGAGGGCGTTATGAGGAGGGAGAGAGGGGGTATATACTGGGGAACATGGTGACTTTAGAATCTATGTAAACACAATAAATTAATAAAAAAATTAAAACTGACGAGTTCTGAGTATTGGTGCATAAGAGTTTGAAGAAGGAAAAGCTAGCAGTGCAGTGTGTGTAGCAATAATTGACACGGACTAAGCACTGTGGAGTGGGCAGTGACCCACGTGCAGTTCACACGCTAGCCCACTGAAGCCTCACACCACCATAGAGGGGTGCACTGTTATTACCCCCAACCTACAAAGCAGGCAACGGGCACAGAATTTCAATGACTTTCCATGCACCCAGCCAGAAGATGGCTAAATTAGGATTCACAGCCACACAGCGCAGCTGCGGGGCCCACGCTCTTACCCACTAATTCTATCGTCTCTCATGATTCAACGAAAGAGCCCAGGAAGAGACTCATGGATTTCAAAATACGCTACTTCCAGAAATATGAGGCTTGGCTCATTATTTAACTTCTCTTGGCTTCAGTTTCCTCATCCATAAAATGGAGCTTTGCTCACTCAATTATATTTACCAATATTATTGATATTATTATTATTATTATTTTTTTTATCACTTAGGATTTCCATTAGATGCTGAGGCAAACAAAAGAATAAAGAAGTAGGCCTGACCAGGCAGTGGCACAGTGGATGGAGTGTTGGACTGGGATGCGGAGGACCCAGGTTCGAGACCCCGAGGTCGCTAGCTTGAGCGCGGGCTCATCTGGTTTGAGCAAGAAGCTCACCAACTTGAACCCAAGGTTGCTGGCTCGGCAAAGGGGTTACTCGGTCTGCTGAAGGCCCGTGGTCAAGGCACATATGAGAAAGCAATCAATGAACAACTAAGGTGTCGCAACAAAAAACTGATGATTGATGCTTCTCATCTCTCTCTCTTCCTGTCTGTCTGTCCCTATCTATCCCTCTCTCTCTGACTCTCTCTGTCTCTGTAAAAAAACAAACAAACAAAAAAAGAATGAAGAAGTATATGGTGTTCTAAGCAAACAAGCTGGTGTAAACACACAGAGGTGTGTAGCCCTGATAGAAAAGGTCTTGGAAGGACTGCCAAGGTACAATTGGGGGACATGAGTTCAAGAAAATTGAGGAAACTAGTAAGAAAATTTAATAATATTAATAAGAAATATTAATAACTCTTATTAATTATTTCTTAATAATTAACTGACCCGGTCTACTGGGTCAGTTAATCCTAAATACACCTGGTGACGATGTTTCTTTACTATTTTTTCAGGAATCTTTCTATCAGTGAAGTTTCTCCTGGCTTCTTTTACAGCCTTTCTTTTCTACCTTTGACTTTAGTTCCTCAGCTTCAGCCTGTTCTATTTCTTGTACTTGAGCTAGCAAGTACCACGAACGATGTTTATATATATATATATTTACGATGATATATATATATATATATATATATATATATTATATATCATTTGTTGTGAATTTTTATTTTCTTCAGAGAGGATCACCTACGTAACAGGAGGGAAAAAATAAAGACAAAACAAACAAAAAAGAAAAACAAAAGCTCTACCTGCCTTGCTGACATGGGTCCCCTCTCAAGGCATGTTCCTATAGCGTCAGTTTGCCAAAAGGTCCCCTCACACCAAGTGTGAGAACAGGACAGACTAAAGAAAGTGAAGGGGAAGGCATATTTAGAAAACAAGGACATTAGTCTGGCTGAAGCAGATTTCACTTAGATAATATAAATATAAAGAATTTATGGAAAGAAAACCAAAGCTTAAATTAGCCTAGGAGGCTCAGGAGGAGAAACCATTTTTACAACGAAGCCGTTCCTGTCAAGTCCACTCATGTGCCACCCACCCTCAGTACTGGTCCCCGCCTGATGGGACCTGGCACTGGCTGGGGCTGCCAGGGAGCCACTGGGCAGAAGGTCCTTCGCCTGATGGGCTTGGATCAGGGCAGAGCAGTGCAGGGGCTGCTGGCTGGCTGGGCTACTATCCATGCTGGGTGCTGCAAGCTGGGATGTGTTCAACAGGTACAATTGGGGGACATGAGTTCAAGAAAATTGAGGAAACTTGTAAGAGAGTTGCAATGCCTGCCATGAGGTACGATGAGATGCTAGAGGGAAGCTAACAGCCAGAGGACAACCAAGTCACAAGACTGAGGGGGTAGGATGTCCAGAAGCAGGTGTGAAAGGAGGGGTGCATAGAGTAAAAGAGTGTTAGATAAAGGTGGGAGCTGGTCACCCCACATCCAGGCAAGACACCCACAGCCTATCCCACAGATGGACCGCCCTTTCTCCTTGTCTCTTGAGAAACAAAGCAGTCCTTGACTACTCTGTTCTTCGCTTGTCACAGCACTCTGCACATGCCTGCGATCTCCAGCAGGGGGAAAGCAGCACCACGAACAAGCCGACCTCCTGAAAGGACTGGAATTGCTCACGGATGAAAATGGCGAACCTTTGGAATGACAGAAAAAATCAAGGAAAATAGTGATCAGAAACAGCCCATTCTACCTCTAGGCTGCTCCAAGGAAGGGCTGACCCTGAAGAGCTGTGAACAGGAAGTCCATAATTCCTTCCCTCTTGCCCCTTCTTTTCTGAGAGGTCCACATTTGGATCCTATCAAGGTTTCCTGGTGTCCCCAGAGTTACAGAATTAAAGGAAAAACAGGTGGTCCAAAGGCAAGCTCACCATGGCGGGAGTACAGCCCCCTTCTCTCTAAGCTCCACCCACTTCCCTGAGCTCTGCGGGCCACTTCATTCTGAGCTCTGCCCAGTCCCATCACATACAGCAGGTTTCCAGATGGTTGTGTTGTGGGATGAAGTTTATTAGGACGAGGACTGTTTGTGTAACTACAGCACAGCTAAGCTGCCAAAATTATTAATTACATAAATAATCTCAATGTGATAAGTTATTTGAACCATAAATCTTTATATGCCCCTCTCATATGTCCAACTTTGCAAGGGCCTATCCTGGTGCCTGCCTGTCCCCTTCCTGACTGCGCCATCCCGCTCCTGACATCAAATCTTCATAAAAATGACAATGTACTTACAGGTCTCTTTGCTTTCAAAATCTTTTCAATAGGCATTGTTTTATTCATGTTTGCAATATCCTTATAAAAATTAATTATATGCATGCAGACACTTGCAATTTTTCACCAAATCAACACAATTTCCCCAAATCTTGTAGATAAAACTTAATGCACTCATTATTTTTCTTTACATTTTTTGCCCTTCTCTAAACCATTTATCTCTTGCTGTGTGTTTTATAGACCTCTCATTTCTTCTTATCCAGAGGCCATATATCTCCAAATGAGTTCTGGCTTAATGAGATTAAGCATTCCTCTCTGCGAAGCTCACTTGTCCACAGTTTGCTCCTGAGCCTGCCTAACCACCTGGACCACCTTATCCTCTGGTACTCTTCATCTCTCTTTTCTCCACACTCTTCTAAGGGGAGCTTTCTCACAAGTGGTAGAATAATAGAGATGAAAACAATGGCCACCAGCCCCAGACTGAATGAATTCAAAGTTTGGTGCTGAGCAAGTTGCTTAACTCTGTACAACAGCAAAAATTACTCCGGGTTGCTGCAAAGATTAACTGAGTTAACAAGTGAAATGGTCCTGGCTGGTTTGTCCAGTGGTCGAGCTTTGGCCCTGTGTGTGAATGTCCCGGGTTCAATTCCTGGTCAAGGCACACAGGAGAAGTGACCATCTGCTTCTCCACCCCTCCCCCTCTCACTTCTCTCTCTCTCTCTCTCTCTCTCTCCCTCTCTCTCTCTCTCCCCTCCTACAGCCATGGCTCAGAAACAGAAAGTCCATGGCCTCCATCTCAGGTGCTGAGAAGAGCTTGATTGCTAAGCAATGGAGCAATGCCCTAGATGGGCAGAGCATTGCCCCCTAGTAGGCTTGTCAGGTGGATCCTGATCTGGGCGCATGCGGGAGTCTGTCTCTCTACTTCTCCTCCTCTCACTAAAAAAGAAAAAAAAATGTGAAAGGCCTTACAGCAGTACCTGGCAGTAATAATAAATGTTAGCACCTGACCCGTGGTAGCACAGTGAATAAAGTGTTGACCTGGAATGCTGAGGTCACCTGTTGTAAACCCTGGGCTTGCGTGGTCAAGGCACATACGAGCAACCACTACAAGTTGATGCTTCCTGTTCCTCTTGCTCCCTTTCTCTCTCTTTAAAATCAACAAATAGAATTGTTTTAAAAATAAATAAATTTTAGTTATTATCAATGTGACTTTGTGTGTGTGAGACAGACAGACAGGAAGGGACAGAGATGAGAAGCATCAACTTGTAGTTGTGGCAGTTTGGTTGTTCACTGATTGCTTTCTCATGTTTGACCAGAGGGTGGGGGACCTCCAGCTAAGCCAGTGACCATGGGATCATGTCTATGACCCCACTCTCAAGCTGGCAACCCTGCGCTCAAGCTGGTAAGCCTGTGCTCAAGCCGGTCAGCTCAGGTTTTGAACCTGGGTCTTCAGTGTCCCAGGTCAATGCTCTATCCACTGCACCACCACCAGGTCAGGCTGATAAATGTAACTTTAACAAACAAGATGGTTTTATTTAATAGTTGACACCATCTTTGATATCTCATAGATCTACAATCACTGCAGTCAACTACAGACCTTTGCAGGCATCAGTTTTCATCTATTCCTATTATAGAGAGAGACACTGGGGACATCGTTTCCCACAGCCTCCTTTTGTTTCTTCCCCATCCTCGGCCCTGTCCCATGTCTGATTTATAGTTTGTCCACTTCAGTTCAAACCTACACTGGGAGTTAGGCTGAGTAGATAACACCATCTCCACCTTGCAGAGGGTAAGGAAGGCCCACAGGAGTTAAACAGCTTCCTGAGACACACACCTAATCAGCAGCACGACAGAACTTGTTCCCATCTCAGCTGATAAAAAGGAACAGATCTGCCTTTCCTCACACAATGTGTGCTACAGACACTTGCTAGAGGATGTAACTCTAGGCAACACGAGACAAAACACCTTCCAAAGAACATGCATTCCACTTCCCTTTTCTAGATGTCCTGAAATCTCTTTGGATTAAATCACACCAGTTATACACCTGGCCCCACTGTTTAGCCATATGGCACCCATGGGATTTCCTCCTTAGAGTAGCCCCTCTCTGGCCATCCTTCTGCAATTCTCTGCTCAAACGGACCCAAGCGTACGGCCAGTGCCTACTTGGGTCTCTCTGCTGAGTATTCCATCAGAAGGCAAAACTCACGGTGGACGTGGACAGCTCTGATTGCTTGCCAGGGGTTGGGCAAAAGTTGGAGTGTGAACTAGGGTGTCACAGGCATGAGTGTGAACTGTTTTGGTGTGGGATGAAGCCAGAGTGGGACTAGAATGGGTGGACCTGGGATTTTAACTCTTGGCCCAAGTCTTAACTGATAGGATGATCATTTTTGCACCCCTCTCCTCCAGAAAGATTTCCTTTTCCTTGATCACAATGCTGTCATAGGCACACAATGAAGGTAGTGGAAGAGCTAGCCCTGACATGCACCACTGGTTACTGGGGGTACCCACAACTGTCCTCAGGGCTGAGGACCAAGGATCTGGATTTCTTCTGAAGGGTGTATTTATCTTCTGGTTACTATACATGTCACCTCCCCTCTGGCCAGATCTTCGTTTTGTAGCTGTTGCTAGGGCATTCAGAGCTCCCTCACAACTTCCCATGCTCATGGCAGGTGTGTTGTACTAACCTCAGTCAGGCCTTACATTTTTCCTACTCTCATTTTCCCTTCACTCAGATACCGTTTAGAAAAGCTTGGTATATGTTTTTGTGAATTACCTGTATCCTGTTAGGACAGGGCAAGGTAGAAAACGAAGGAAGAAAGGAAGAGTAAGATTTCATCAGCCCTGTGATGGGCCTGTGCGCCCCGCCACCTCTGCGTTTGGTGTTGTCAGACCCAACAACGCCAGTGCCAGTTGACAGGAACTGTGGGCGCCAAGTAGCCAGCCTGCTCTGCCGACATGCACTCTTGGCATGTGCTTGGGGACAGAAGACAATGTGCCTTATGACTGGGTTTTCTGCAAGTTCCTGGACTGAGCTCTGTGTGCAAATCCACACACATTAGTCTCTCACCCTCCACATCCCCATAGAGCATGAGGATGTGCCAGGCTGAGCCCAGAGGTCACCCACACTAACCTGTATGGCCCCAGCCACTTCCTAGGTCCCATGTCAGGTTCGCAGCGTGCTTCCGGCGTCTTTAGGATAGTCTATGAATTTCTGACACTCAGCACTACCAAGCCTGAGCTCTGCCAGGCCAAGCAGCTGCCTCTTGAACATCTCAACACAGACACACCCGTGAAACAACCACATTTTGCTTTATTAGGCGTTCCATGGTAATATAACACAGAATTCTTAAGGAATAATAAACACGAGACTCTTTTGTTTTTACCATAATTATTTTGCCATTAAGACAGCGGTTACAAAAAAAAAAGGTACTCTTCTGGCTACACACATGATGATCCGCTTTAGCACTGAACGTTCCTCCACTCATGGGTCACAATCACAATTCCAAGGATTAAAAACCATCTAGTATTAAATCCTACAGTTTTAGAGCATCAAGTCACTGCAGTTATTCAGTTCTGAGACACTGTCAATTTATTTTAGCATTTACATATGACATTGATTGAACAGACACACAAAGCAAGCCAACAGGTAAACATGCTTACACAGCCTGCGGGAATCTTCAGGTTTTAAGTCGCTTTAAGAAAAACAATCCAAGTAACCAAAAAAGGACCATGACCTGGTACAGGAAAAAACAGGAAGACGCAAGTGAACACAAAAGAGCTGCAAGTGTTTCTTAGAATTGAAACAAAAAAATTTTTTTTTTCCAACTGGTTCAAATGCTAAGTGCAGGTGAGAAAAAAAAAGTGAATATATTAAGTTAACCAATTATTCTTCAAAAGTACAATTTCCTTTTCAAATAACAAATAAACAACGACAAAAAATAAACCCTAATCATAACCCCAAAGGCCAAATGTGTGGAGAGACAAGTGGAAGGATGGAATGACCTACTTTTCTGTGATGCTTTACAAAAGCACATTTGGTTTTATGAAAGCCTGCAGACAGAACATCGCCTAGGAGGACCTGTAAATACACCTGGAAGGAAATGCAGCATGAATCAGCAAAGACAGGGACAGGCACAAAGGCAGCTAGTGAAGAGTCACTGAGACGAGCAGAGGGAAGATGTTGACACAGATCACCTTCGGTCTCTAAGGGGCCACATTTAACTTGTAAGGTTTTCTCCCCACACCACCTCTGATGTGACATATCACTCATTAAATGGATGTTTCCTCTTGCAATGTAAAATGGACCTTAAGCCCAATTTCCCAAGAATTTTCTGAGTTTAAAAGGCCTCCCTATGTGGCAGGATGTCTTTTGAAATAATGGGTCAAGAAAAACATTACTTTTCCCCCAAAGTGAGAAGTGTGTTCTGGAACCCCAAAAGATACTTAGCCAGGAAACTTGGGGCCTGACTTCCACCAGCTCAACAATTCTGAGTGGTGGGGGCCTGAGGGGCTAATTGGCCAACTTAGGTTTGGGGGCTCAATTTACAGATTCGATCCTGTCTAACCGTGAATACTGCTCACAGGGGAAAACTCTCATGTCCTATAGACTCAGACTTCTACATCTCGGCACTGTTTCTGGGTCCCTTCTGGGCCACCTGGGACGGTGTGGGTGGGTACCTCGGCCCTTCTCTATACCTGGAGAGTGTTTCAAACTCATACACATATCCTCATGATGGTGGGTGGGTAGCACCAGTCCTCCAGGGACAAGGACAGCAGCTTACTATGGTGGTGATGACGAAGTGCGCACCCTCCCGGGGAGGTTCCCATGACCACATTAGAATGGTAGCCCTAGCCATCTGAAAAGGCAGCGGGAGAAAGAGGGAAAGCAGTGTCTCAGGACCAGGGCTGGAGGAAATACACACAAAACTATAGACGTGAAACAAATTAGAAAGCTAGAGAAAGAGAGAGAGAAGGTTAAGTGAGGAAAGACAATCCTCAAAAGATTTTAATCTGCAGCAAAATCTAGGCCAAAAAGAAAACCTGCCCTTTCTCAACAGTTGAGCCAAAAGACTATGGAATGGTGACGGGACATTCTGGAACCTCTCAGGAGGGACATGTGAGTTTGTCAACCACTGTGGGTCAGCTTGATGGCTACATAATTGCATCATTAGGATGTCCAGTTCAAACCCCTTGGATTAATATTGAATTAGGCTTTCCAATTTAGTATTTAAAAAAAAACAAAAACAAAAAACACCTCTCCTCCCTCCCCCACCCACCCCTCCCCAACCTCACAAAGAAAAAAATATTTTTTTAATTTAAAAAGAAAAAGGCAGCTCTGGGCAATTCACTTTATCTTCCCTACTAATGAAAAAGAAGATGGTAAGTACAACGGAGGTTGTTGAGATGGAAAACAGCCTCATGGTAATTTACTGCTTCACATGTCTGAGTGTTGGATGCAGCCCCATGTGGGGTTGGTGGACAGATGTGGTGTGGTATTTGTAGATACGTAGGGAAGTGGGTGAGCCAAACCGTGAACCCAGTGAGGGATGGAGTGTGGGGCCCAAGAGGGAGTCCAGTGAACTGGCTGCCCCACAGTAACTATCACAGGCTCTTACAAAAAAAAAAAAGAAAGGAAGGAAGTCTCAGAATGTCCTTAGGTGTCCCATCCCCCATCCCCATCCACAAGTGGAACGGGCACTGGAACTCTAGCCCAGGCTGGTGATGTTGGCACGGCCACCAGGGGGCGCCACGATGCGCTGGGTGGTGCGGCGGGGGATGTTGTCGTCAATCTGAGCACCTGGAGAGGAAAGAGGGGCGGTGGTCAAAAACAGTTACAGGCGTTAATTACGGCTCTACACCAACTCGGCCCAGGTCAGGAGCAAAGGGGCCAGGCCCAAACCTTTGTCCTCTCAAAACCTCACTGAAAGCTTCAACTACAAGGACGGGATGGGCTCAAGGTGGCCAAAGACCCAGACTGTAGAAGCAGTGCTTGCAGAAGCCAGCTCAACCCATTACGTGAAAAGATAAAACTATAAAATAACACTTCGTGTCAGCTTTCAGCAGGCTCCGCTTACGTCCTGTCCTTATTCTGCTAGTCAGTCAGTGTGCTGTCCCCCTACTACTCATCTAACTCTAGACAGAAGTAGGAGCAATGGTGGTTCCTTATATTTGAACAGCCTGGTGACCTAAGAAGCACAGACATCATTATGCCCATTTCATTTTATGACAAAAAAAAAGGTTCATTATTTTTAATTTTTTTGAAAATGGGTAATCTATATGTGGCATACATGGCCATGTTCCGACAAGAAAAAACCCCACCAAATTAGCTGTTTAACCTGATGTAGAAATAGGGACACATTCCTGTGGCTTGGGGGGCTAGAAAAGTAGAAGGGGTCTAGTCAGGGGCCAAAGGAAGGATGGAAGGGGAATTTCAAGTGAGGAAGCTCTATAGTCTTGACCCTTTCCTCTCATCGTCCCTGAAATCACAAAATTTTATGCAAGCAAATAGCGAACAACCCTCAGTGGCTCTACTCTAAGCACTTTAAATGCATATTAACTTATTTAATCTCAACAACCCCATACGGCAGCTACTACTATTATACCCATTCAATAGATGAAGAGACTAAGGCACGACTAGAGAGCACCTGGACTATGAAGTTAAACTGCTGAGGTCCACAAACTGGACCAAGACAGTATACAGTTGGTCATGGAACAATGCAGGGGCTAAGGGCACCAACCACCAGTGCAGTCAAAACTATTATGCACATAATTCTGACTCCCCAAAAACTTAATTGTAGTTGGCCCCTTGCATCTGTAGATTCAACCAAATGTGGACCAAAACCAGTATTTTTTATCTGCTTTTCAAAATCTGCAACTGGGAATATGCGAAAATACTGTTTTTGACCCTGTTTGGTTGAATCCACAGATGCAAAGGGCCAATTGTATTTATTTATTTATTTAATATTTTATTTTATTATTATTATTATTATTTTTTTTGTATTTTTCCAAAGCTGGAAATGGAGAGGCAGTCAGACTCCCGCATGCGCCCGACCGGGATCCACCCGGCATGCCCACCAGGGGGCAATGCTCTGCCCATCCCACATATAAATGGACCTGCACAGTTCAGACCCACATTGCTCAAGGGTCAACTGTAGTGCATGTGTTAGGGAAGAGAGAAATCCTGAAATACCACCACAGCCTTTTTTAGGATGGCTATAATACATAGTAAAGGATGTCCCCAGAATATACTGGGTGTTGCACACAACGTGTGTATGCATCATGCCATTATATGTGATATAAACCGATGTCATGATTCTGAAACCCGTCCAACCAGGTGGTGGCGCAGTGAATAGAGCATCAGACTGGGATGTGTAGGATCCAGGTTTGAAACCCCGAGGTCACTGGCTTGAGCTCAGGCTCATCTGGCTTGAGCGCAGGGTCACTAGCTTGAATGTGGGGATCATAGACATGACTCCATGGTCATTGGCTTGAGCCCAAAGGTCCCTGGCTTGAAGTCCAAGGTCACTGGCTTGAGCAAGAGGTCACTTGGTTTTCCGTAGCCCTCCCATCAAGGCACATATGAGAAAGCAATCAATGAACAACTAAGGAGACTAAGGTGCCGCAATGAAGAACTGATGCTTCTCATCTCTCTCCCTTCCTGTCTGCCTGTCCCTATCTGTCTATCTCTCTGTCTCTCTCTCTCTGTCACAGAAAAAAGAAAAAAGATTCTGAAACCCAACTCAGCACTGGCTGTGAATTATATCTCTGGTCATATTAGTGCTTCCTGCTTTGGGAAAAGAGGGAAGAAGCAGTATCATTCATTCTGCTGCTTTTCCTACAAAAGTGACTCTTGACTCACCAGCCTCGTGCAGAACTCGGCCCTCCCCAAACCATAACCATACCAGACAAGCTGAATCCAGACTGGTGCAGGTTCCGGACAGGTGGGGCCTGCTGCTTGGCTGGAGATGTCTTAGCCGACGAGGCTGGAGTGACTGTCTTGGGTGTCACAGACACCTCACACACAGGTCCATCGTACAGGCCACGAGGAACCCCTCTCAGCTCTGCCAGCTGCAAAACACGTGAGCCCTCAATTCAGGACACATCACAGAGGAAGCTCCCTGGCAACCCTCCCTATACGTGGAAGGCACAGAGGCTACAACAGAGGCCTGTGATATCTAGGGATAGAGGGTTCTCTTTGTGGGTGGTAAGGCAGGGACAGATGCCTGCATGGGACCACCTCTATGATTCTAGGCCAACAATCCCCCAAGGTGGGTCATGGGTGACTAGTTACCCTATAAAAAAGTCCATTTAAAACTAGAGGAATCCCAAACATACTGTGAAAGGGATCCAGTCTCATGTTCAGATCTGGCCTCAAACTTCCTTTCCAATCTCACTCCCCCTTTAATTCCCTTACAGCTCCACTCATCAGGCCTCACGACCCTGAGCTCCAGAGGTACAGACAGTTCACCATGCCCCGAATACACCACATGCTGTCCGTGCTCATGATGTGCTCTCTGCACGATTCCCTTGCCTCCCTCCTTAGACCTGTCAAACTTCTACTTAACCTCTGAGACCCAATTCAAAATGCCCTCTCCCTGGGACACTTCGCCTTGACTGCGTAGCAGTGGTCCCTCCTTGGAAGTTCCTCAGAGCACATGCTGCAGTCTCAGTCTGGCTGCCGACACAGCTGACTCCTCCGCGAGTACTCTGGACGTCCAGGAATAGAAAGGCCAGACCATGTTTCCTTTATCCTCGAGTACTCCATACTCATCTCGACTCAAAAGTGCTTAAGACAGGTTTACGAAACTGAATGTAATCTCGGACGAAACAATTCCTAAGACCAGAGCTACTCACCCTGCTCCTGGCCTTGATACGCTTGTAAACAAAATCAGGGAAGGGCTTTCGGGGGATGTAGCGCCCAGAGCCTTCGGTGACATGAAGGGTGCCATCTTCGAGGACAATCTTCCCCTGGCTGATGACCACCAGGGGAGAGCCGCGGCACTCCATGCCTTCGAAGATATTGTACTCCAGAGCCTGGAGAAAGGGGTGCAGAAAACATGAGGACACACCCTGCCACTCTGGTTAGATTTACCCAGGCTGGTAGCGCCCGCTGCCGTCATCCCATGGAGAAAGGCCCAGAGCGGGAGTCCCTGTCCCCACTGACCATACCAGCAGGCACTCAACCTCCATGTCTTCATTTCCCTGCTTAGGACATGGGCCTCTTCTCCTGATGGAAGAAGGCGAGGATTTGTAAACGCTACACGAACATAAGGAAAGGGTTCCCTGCCATCGGCAGTGACTTTGTTCCAACTCAAGCTCTGTTCGGGCTCAAATGCCAAAGGCTTTCTATGACGGAGTTCTAAATTTAACTTTGAAATGGGCCATCCACAAGTAGGTTTTCCCACTGGTTTGTCTGGTTTTCCAACCCGTTAGCGATGTAGTTAAACTGAAGTCCTCAAATGAAAGGTCTGTGATAATTTAAGAGGCTTGCCTTCATAAGATGTTTGAGGTTTGGGGGCGATAAATGGTGATGGACTGAGACTTGACTTGGGGTGGTGAACACACATTAGTGTACAGATTGCACGTGAAGCCTGTGTGATTTTGCTCACCAGTGTCACCCCAGTATAGTCAATAAAAAGGAAAAAGACATCTGAGGTTTAATTTCCCAAACATGCAGTGGTCCTTTGGGTTTCAAGCATTCCAGGGCGAAAGGGTGATGTATCTGTGCCAGACAGCAAGCCTGGAAATCAGGGACCCGGTGCTCAGCGCACAAGGCTGCCTGTACCAGTCTCTCCCTGGAGCTTTGGCACAGCCAGGCTTTCCCCAGACTCCAGAAGGCCTCCCGCTCCTTCCTGACTGCCCTGTTCACAGGCCCCATGTCTGTGCTGAGGAATGAAGCATTCATAGGCAGCTCCAACCATAAAGAGCAGCTTGGGCTGCTGGAGGTGGAGGTGGTGGTGGTGGTGGTGGTGGTGGGGTTCAGAGTAGGCTATCAGCACGGGACAGCGCCTCTGCTCTGCACTGGCTGCTGAGCATGGGAAAAGCTCCAGCTGCTCCGCAGCTCAGCTCATGTGTCAAATGCAGCCACGCAGACTGAACACAGCAGCGACGAACTGGCAGCACTACTCTGAGACTCCAAGGACTCTTGCTGAAGCTAGGAAGGAATGAGGCAGAGGCATCAGGGAGCAGGAAAGGGCCCCCAGTGTGTATGCCCAAGCCTCTCATCGATTCTAAGACACTCTTCCTTGAATCGGAATGTGTCTTACAGCAGTTGGCTCTGTGCAGCTGGTTGCTGTTGTGCAGACTGGGTTCGCCAGGAGCATGCAGCTTTGCCCCTCCCTCTGGCCTAGAGGATGACCACACTGAATCTATTTGACATTAAATTCTCAGCTTTGGGTTTTCCTGGACCCTGCTGGCAGCAGGAACCCAGACCTCCAACTTGCATGACTCAGCTTCCCTTTCTCATATTCTCTACAGAGGCATTCTTCCCTCTCTGTCCCCAAAACCAAGGTCAAGGCTTACAAGATGTTCACCACCCCTTCCCACGTGGCAGATTCAGCTCTCACGTTTCCATGCCGAGCACAGGCTGGCCCTGGGTGGCAGAGCGTACTTTACAGGGGTCTTCTCTTACCTTCTTCATCTTGGCTGCATTTTTCCTTCACGGTGGCACATAAACTAATGAGATATCTCAAAATCAATGGCATCTTAGATTTGGGGGGATCCAGAAGGCATGTGACAACGGGCAGACCGCATCAGCCCTGCCTCAGAACTACAGTGTCCCGGCTGCCTCCCTCCTAAGGGTTTGTAACAATGACGACTCAAAAGCATCCTATGTTTGTAGATCCCGTGAGAGGATTCTATCAGCTCTGAAATGACCTTTGAGTGGGTGCCTGTCGTCCCTGAAAGGCTGGGTCAGGCCCCGTCTCTGCCACACTTCCCCACAGCTGCCGGTCTATGTTCCCAGACTCCTCTGCGCTAGCTGGAGGGATGGAGACACCCTCAGACGCAGTGCCATCTGCCTTGGGTTCACATCCCAGGTCTATCACTTGCCAGCTGTGTGATTTTGGACAAGTCGCTTACACTCATCTGAGCCTCAGCTTCCTCATACATAAAAAGGAAAGAGCCTACTTTGCAGGAATGAGGGTAGGATCATGAGAGACAAAAGAAACAAGAGCAGCTGGCAGGCTATTTGGCACACGGTGGGCATTTAGAAAACATCCTCTCATTCACTGTCGGGGTTTTTTTATTACACTTCCCCAACAAGATTTCAAGCACTTTAGTGTCAAAGACATTTTAAGAAGACACATATATTGAGTTTAGCTGCCTAGAAGTGGCTGATCATAAACTCTCGCAAGAGCTCTGAGCCAGCCCCCATTAGGAAAAGGTGGAGGAACCAGCCCCAGGGCTCTAAGTGACTTAAAGTTGATAAGTGCAGCCTCACACCACAGCTCCTCTGGCATCGAGAGCCCACCCTGCGAGATCATGGGCCTTCCAGCTTTCTCCCTCACCAGGTACAGACATTTTTAACCTACATCCACAGACCTCTGGAATTCCTCATCTGGCTGGATGCCTGAAAAACCCAAGCAGAGGCTTAGCAACAGACTGTCAGTGATAGTTAGCTAACTGCTCCAAATAAAGCTAATTAGCACTGTGATAGGAAACCCTCCTGTTTGTATTCTCCCAAAGGCACGCTGGCTGTGGGTTCTTTGAAACAGGTGAGGCCGGAAAAGAGGCGCTTAGGAAGTGAGCATTCCTTAGCCTGGAGGTGAAGGCAGGGCAGTGTGATAGCTCTGGAAAGCCTGCAGGGCCGAATCTGTCTTCACATCCTCTCTTCTACCAGGTTGACTCCTAATGCAAGCTCCCCAGTGGCAAGGTTATCTGCAGCATCATCAAGAGTCTAGTTCCTCCTATATGTTACCCCTGGGGCAAGGACTCTGCAAAGCAAGGGAAGCATTTTCTCCATCTAACCCTGACCCAGAGGCTGCATATACAGCCTGGCAGGGAAGAGCCATGGACAATTTAGGGTTCTAATTCTGGCTCTACCACAAAATAGCTATGTAACGTTAGACTTAAGCTCTCTAAGCCTCTGTTTATTTATCTTCCCAATTGGTATAATAATACCATCCTTTTATTGAAAGGGCCAAATAAAAAAGTAAATGGAAAGGAATATGATGTCAAATGCATCTGACTACAGGGGGCTTCAGCAGGCAGGACCCTAGGACCTCTGCCCGTAAAGAAGCCATTCTGGACCCCAAGAGCTCCTGCTCTAGGTTACAGGTGGGTGTGGCTGTGAAGCTCTGCTGTGAGGCTGTGCCAACCAGTGGGAAAGGAGGGGAAAGTCAACTATATATAAACACCGAGGCCCTGGCAGGTTGGTTTGGTAGTAGAGTGTTGGTCCAGCATTGTGGATGTCCCAGGTTTGATTCCCAGTCAGGACACACAGGAGAAATGCTCCTCTGCTTCTCTAACCCTCCCTCCTCACTTCTCTCTCTCTTCCCCTCCTCCCCCTCCTGCAGCCATGGCTCAATTGGAGTAAGTTGGCCCCAGACGCTGAGGATGACTCCATGACCTCTGCCTCAGGCACTAAGAAGAGTGGGAGTTGAAGCAATACCCCAGATGGGCAGAGCATTGACCCCAGTGGGCTTGCTGGGTGGATGCTGGTTGGACCACACGCAGGAGTCTGTCTCTGCCTCTCCTCCTTTCACTGAATTAAAATAAATAAACAAGTAAATAAATACCGAGAGCTGAGCAACCTTCTTGGGAGGCACCCACTATCCCAGCACCAATGGGTGCCAGCAAAAGCTAGGGGTGAGCCCCCACCTCAAACCCCTTTGCCCCAACGGGAGTGGACAGTAACGGCAAAGGCCCAGGGCTGTCCTGGAGAAATGCCAGGAGCCCCCACTCCCCTCGGCAGCGTTGTCCCCGGGAGGTACCAGTACTCTGGCCCTGGCTGGTGGGGTGGGCTGTCTAAAGTCAGACTCCCTGTTGAGCAGCTTTCAATTCGGAACTGGAATTCACTTCAAGATTCAGGAGTTGCTGACTGAACACTTCTGTCCTATGCCCATTTCTTTTCCAAAGCTCCCCCTCTATCCTTATTTATTCAATATTATATCTGTTGTATCAATATAGAGAGATACATCTACACATACACACACACTTTTCTCCATGAAGAACCAATGGCCTCGCCTAACCAGGCGGTGGCGCAGTGGATAGAGTGTCAGACTGGGATGCCGAGGACCCAGGTTCGAGACCCTGAGGTCGCCAGCTTGAGTGCGGACTCATCTGGTTTGAACAAAAGCTCACCAGCTTGGACCCAAGGTCGCTGGTATGAACAAGGGGTTACTCAGTCTGCTGAAGGCCTGCGGTCAAAGCAATCAATGAACAACTAAGGTGTCGCAACAAAAAACTAATGATTGATGCTTCTCATCTCTCTCCGTTCCTGTCTATCTATCCCTGTCTATCCCTCTCTCTGTCTCTGAAAAAAAAAAAAAAAAAAAAAAAAAAGAACCAGTGGCCTCTAACCCTCTGCCTAATGCCCCTGACATTACTGAATCACAAGACATTCAGAGACCTCGTCTAAATCCCTCATTCTCAACTGAGGGGCCTGACCCATGACATGAAGTCACTAGCCCAGGGTCCCATTAATAAGACAGGGTATCCCCAAACTCTGTAATCTAGACTAAAAGACAAGAGATACCCCAAAACTCCAGATTCTAAAAGCATATCAGAATGGCTACGGGGGATATTTCTTCTACTTGGGAGAAGTCAAAGTCAATTTGTTCCTTGAGAACAATAAGCACATCTGCCATTTAAGTTTCTATACAGCAACCCTGACATGAGAAACAATGACTTAAAAGAATAAATGTGCCCAGTGGGCGTTTAAGGAGTGTTTATTTAGGTCCCTTGCACCAGGCACTGCCATGAGAAGTAATACTATAACGATGGAATAGGACCAGACTTCTGGAAGCTTCTAATGTCCTGACATGCCCGGAGGCTCTGACGATCTATAAATAAAGACCTCTATCAAAAGAGAGGTTGTGAAAAAAAAAAAAAAAAAAAAAAGAGGCTGTGGCACTCCCAAATGATAAGAGTAACTTATTGGCAGTCTTACTGACCTCACTAAAGAAAAAAAGAAAAGTTATTTTTTTCCTGGGGAAAAGCTCGTTCTTATCATAGTGAGTTCCCTTCTCCAATCCTGGGGACCCTCCGTGGCTCTGGCTCTTTCTGTGACTGTGCCACTGATTGGATTGTGTCCATGCCGTTAGCAAGCCTTACACTGTTGTGGGTCTTGGCAGAGATGGTTTTGACGCTGTCGGGGTCCCAGATGACCAGGTCAGCGTCGGATCCCACAGCAATGCGGCCTTTCCGGGGGTAAAGGTTGAAGACTTTGGCTGCGTTGGTGCTGGTCACGGCCACAAACTGGTTCTCATCCATCTTCCCACTGACCTGAAGAGTGTAACACACACAGACACACATACCAAAAGCACGTCAAAAAACAGAAGGGGGAACGCAGCTTACAATAAGGTGGTGCTGAGTGAAACAAGTCTGAAAATGCCACATGTTATATGATTTTACTTATATCAACATTCTCAAAATAATCAAGTTGCAGGGATAATAAACAGAGTAGGAATGACGTGGAGATCCCTCTAGGGGGGAGGGGTGGGTGTGACTCTGAAGGGGCAGCAGGAAGAGGGCCTTTGTGGTGACAAAGGACATCTGTATCTTGTTTGCGGCGGTGGCTACATGCCTCTACACAGGACAAAATAACACAGATCCACACACACACAGCACCACCGTCGACCTCCAGTTATTGGTATCTTACTGCCACGACATGAGATGCATCTATGGGGGAAATGACAGAAGGGTACACGGGCCCTCTCTGTCTTATCTTTGCAACTTCCTCTGAATCAATAACTATTTCAAAGTGAAAAAAAAAGTAAGCCGACTGGGCGGCAATGCCTCTTCAGGAAACACCAGGTGGCTTGAGTGACCGTCCTTTCCAACGATACAGGTGCAGACTGAGACTGCAGGTCCAGCCAGCCAGCCTAGAAGCCTCAGCACCCCACCTGGGATTCCACAGCCGCAGGGGCCAGGCACGCTCCCTCACGTCCCTCCAGCACCTGCTCTTCTCTACCACCTGTGCTCTGCATCCCTTGAAGTACAGATTTCAAGGGTGTGGCTGCACATGTCTGAGTTAGGAAAACCCACCCTAAAGCTAGTAGAGAATCGGGCAGAGAAAATGAGCCCGTGTTAGGAGGAAGAGAAACATACCAGAGGCCCACATGCACATGACAGAAATATGCACTCCAATCAGTGACTGAAGCAACTGAATGTAAAACAAAATTCATCAATCAAATCAGCAACATTTGGGGGGTTTTGATGATAACCCCAATCTGGACCCATAGAGGAGACTGGGGGAGGTCATCCACTACTGGCGGCATAGAAACCGATGCAATCTCTCTGGAAGTCACTTTGACAACAGGTGTAGCAAAAGCTTAAAAAATACACACATCCTTTGACCTAAAAATATCACTTCTGGAAATTTCTCCCAGAAGCAAATGAAAGCTGTGTCCAAGGGTGTTCTCCCCTAGAACAAAACGAGGAAGAACAAATGAAGCTTCCATCAGGGGAAGCAATTGCTCAGTGTAGTGTTCTGTGCGTGACGAGCCCGAGAGGGAGGGATGCAGTGACTTTGTCAAGGCACTATGCAGAAGGACACTTGCAGATGCCATTTAAAAAAGCTATTTCACTGTTCCTATGTATTGCCAATGAGGAAACTCTTGCTTGGTGACATTAAGACAGAAAAGTGCAAGGCAGGGCTAGACCTGCACACTGCTTCTGCATTCCCATGCTCCAAGGCTCTCAGAATCCAAGTCTTTGCGTTCTGCACAAGAAAAATAAAATTTCACTGCAGGTGTAACTTCTCAGTCATGGAAGAAAATGATTTCCACTTACACATGGTTCAATTCCTCAACTTATAAACATGCAATTAAAAATCAGTTTCAAGACCACTTAAACAGTTGTCACCAAACAACTGTCAAAACAGAGATAACAACTTTTCCTACATGGGGAAAAAAATTAGAAACAACATAAATGTTCAATGAATTGCAAGCAAATTATAGTACAACATTAAAATGAAAATAGCCTCCTATTAAAAAACAAGGTTTTCAAGTATGTTTAAGGATGTGGAGACTTTCCATGACATATCATCTTAATAAGATAGGTGACAAAACAGTACGTATGATGCCGTGTTACTTACACTCACACACATACATACCATATACACATATATGTGCTCCTGCATTGGCAAAAAATGGAAAGACATCTGGCCAACAAGTTAATTGTTATTAAATCTGAAAGACGGTGTTATGAGTAGTTTTTATTCACTTCCATTCTCTGGAATAAAGATATTTCATTTGCATGATTAAAAAAAATTCACTAAGAAATAGAAAATTTCTCCTGATATGACGATTTAAAGCACAGACAATGAAAAAGTCACAAGGTCGTTAAAGTCATTGTATGCTCAAAGCAGGTCTGCCAGAGGCCTGTGGTGGCAGTGGGTAGAAATGCTATGCCTGGTGAGGCCTAAAAAGCACTTTGAAGGAAATCGAGTCCACTTCCAAGACTAAAAGATAGAGAAAGTCACCAAGTTGCTAAGGAAGCTTTTTCCAGACTGATCAAGAGAGTCACATTTTCAAGTCTCCACCGATCTTAGATGATAGTGATTAAAACATATAGATGGGTATACTATTTAGGAAGAAATAACCTACAGAAGGAGGGGTCTTAGATCCCAAGACCCAAGAAATATTGTCACACAAGTATTAGCTTCTAGAATTTTCTCAACTGTCATCCCAAGGCGTACATGGTGCTCAGATGAGGAGGCAGGGGACAGCTGAGACCAGCCAGGAGGGAGGCAGGGGACAGCCGAGACCAGCCAGGAGGGAGGCAGGGGACAGCCGAGACCAGCCAGGAGGGAGGCAGGGGACAGCCGAGACCAGCCAGGAGGGAGGCAGGGGACAGCCGAGACCAGCCAGGAGGGAGGCAGGGGACAGCCGAGACCAGCCAGGAGGGAGGCGGGGGACAGCTGAGACCAGCCAGGAGGGAGGCGGCCGCTCCTTACCACAGCCTTATCCCAGATGACAGACATCCGCTCCTCGGTGCCATTGGTGCCCTCGGGGATCAGGGTGAAGTTGTCCTTCCCTACAGCCTTCTGGGCGGTGTTGAAGGTACAATGGGCACTGCCGGTGACCTGGAGATCTCCACTAGAAGGAAAACATAGAACTGGCTTTTAATTAACCTTTGACTTTAAATCGTCATATCTGAATATTTTCTTTTTTTTTTAATGTGCTAGGCCACTGATAGCTTTTGAAGTAACCCATCCTTCCCTCAGGGAACAGGGAATCGGGGAGAAGTGACAGGACACTGAAGCTTCATTCCAATGCTGAGCACCTGACCCTATTTTGTGAGGTATCTGGTGGGGGTCGTTGCAGCACAGTGCAGTCCTTTGGATATCTCATTCATCTCTTCTGCTTGACTTTCAAATTGCTCCAAGTTTTTATTCTGATTTCCCCCCCAGAATGGTGTCAAAGTGGTAATACCCTGTTCCCGTTCAGTGACCTGAGTTTGGAGAACAAGGGCCTCTTGGTTTGCAAGCCTGCTTTTGCCCACCAGGCTGTAAAACGCCAGGCCATGTTGGGTCTGAGCAAAGGCTGAGGATGGAAAGTGCCAACAAGTCACCAAGACTCACCAGGACAGCAAGGAGTTCAGAAAGTCCGGCGTGGTGGGGTCGGGGCTCAGGGGCGGGGAGGTGACAAACGCAGCAGCCTTAGCCCAGTTCTTGCTCCAGTAGTGGGAGCCATCGGTTCCCAAGCTGGCGGTGATGGGCTCGCCGTACACCACAGCCCCTGACACACAGAACAAAGCTGAGGACCACGCAGCAAGGGAGAAAGGAGGAGCCAGCCCAGCAGCATGTCAAGGACACCCACCACCCTTCAAAGAGGCCACCAGCCTCATCTCACAGGTGAGGACACTGATGCTTGAGGAGGTCAGTACCCCAGCCACCAAAGTCCCCAATCCAGCGTGTGCTCCCTTGAGACCTTGCTCTTCTAACTCAGCACACTCCACCTAGGTCAGTGGTTTTCTTTTTCTTTCCTTTTATTCCTTTTTTTTTTTTCCAGGGACAGAGAGAGAGTCAGAGAGAGGGATAGACAGGGACAGACAGGAACAGAGAGAGATGAGAAGCATCAATCATCAGTTTTTCATTGCGAGATCTTAGTTGTTCATTGATTGCTTTCCTATATGTGCCTTGACAGCGGGCCTTCAGCAGACGGAATAACCCCTTGCTCAAGCCAGCAAGCTTGGGTCCAAGCTGGAGAGCTTTTTGCTCAAACCAGATAAGCCCGTGCTCAAGCTAGCGACCTCGGGGTCTTGAACCTGGGTCCCCTGCATCCCAGTCCAACGCTCTATCCACTGCGCCACTACCTGGTCAGGCTCCTTCTTTTCATTGATTTAGAGAGAGAAGAGAGAAGAGAGACTGTGAGGGGGAGGAGAAGGAAGCATCAACCCTCAGCAGTTGCTTCTTGCATGTGCCCTGACCAGACAAGTTCAGGGTTTCAAACCAGTGACCTCAAGATCCCAGGTGGAATGCTGATGCTTTAACCACTATGCTGCCACAGGTCAGGATAGGTCAGTGTTTTTTTCCAACCACCAATTCATGGACCAGTCTACCAGAAATTTTGTGCTGGTCCATGAAAATGTTAACTACCCTGATGCTGTATGAAGATTACAGACCCAGTGATCTTAATCAAATTCACTTAGGCTCAGGGTGCTTCTGCCTTAGCAGTCCCCGAAACATTCTCCTACTTTCACTGGTCCCCAAGTGGCTGAAAAACAGAGCCCTGGGTGATTCCAAACATTCCACCTTCTACACTGCTGAGTCTCAAATCTATTAACTCTCTCAGACTGTATTCACGCACCAAGTGCTATATAGACTCTTATTTTGGGGTGATCCATGGCATCTCGAACTTCACCTTACTGCTTACCAAATACTCCCCCTGCTCTCCCAGCATTTCCCAGCCTCCCTCACAGTGTCTAGTTCTGGCTAATGGGCTGAGAGAAAATTAGATGTGATATCAAGGGGCAGAAGCATTTGAGAGCAACTGTAGATCTGCCCCAGCGACAGCATGAATCCCTGAGTCACCACCAGGAACGAGCTGCCCTCAGCGCCCCCAGATTCACAGACGACTAAGAGTGAGAAATAAAGAACTTCGCACAATTACACCACTGAGACTTCAGAGCTTCCAGAGCCCAGTCTAACTTAACACATTGTCAAGAATGAATGTTAGCCCTGGCTGGCTAGCTCAGTGCTAGAGCATCGGCCCAGTGTGTGGAAGTCCTAGGTTTGATTCCCGGTCAGGGCACACAGGAGAAGCGCCTATCTGCTTCTCCACCCTTCCCCCTATACTTCCTCTCTGTCTCTCTCTTCCCCTCCTGCAGCCAGGGTTCCACTGGAGCAAAGTTGGCCCAGGCGCTGAGGATGGCTCCATGGCTTCCACCTCAGGTGCTAGAATGGCTCCAGTTGTAATGGAGCAACACCCCAGAGGGGCAGAGCATCACCCCCTGGTGGGCATGCCGAATGGGCGCATGTGGGAGTCTGTCTGCCTGCCTCCCTTCTTCTCACTTCAGAAAAATACAAAAAAAAGAATATCATGTTCTCTTCTCTGCCATTCATGCATAAGCAGGAAGGTGGACATCATTTACATTCACTGAATGCCAACACTTTAATGCCCAAAATATATCCTTTCCTCGACTCCACACAACCCCCCTTCAATCAGGCCTTCACTGTTTCCCCCGGCTCATTCCAACAGAGCCTCTCAATCAGACTTGACATTAGTTTCTGCCTTCCCAACCTTTTTCCCCACCTCTCCAATCAGTCTCCATGACACTCCCTGACGATCTTCCTAAACATAGCCTCCCAGAGGCTTCTCTTGAAAACAGCCCTCCCAGGAAGCATTCCGCCTTCAAGGACGAAAGCAAACTCCTTGCTGACAGACACATCTGATGCCCTTTGTGATTCTGCCACCTGACAAAGCTGACCTCCCCTTTAACATCACCCAAAATTCAATTCCTTTCTCTAATCCAGGAATCCAATAATCACCCCATTTTAACTTTTTTACAGAGACAGAGAGTCAGAGAGAGGGATAGATAGGGACAGACAGGAACGGAAAGAGATGAGGAGCATCAATCATTAGTTTTTCGTTGCGACACCTTAGTTGTTCATTGATTGCTTTCTCATTTGTGCTTTGACCGCGGGCCTTCAGCAGACCGAGTAACCCCTTGCTCGAGCCAGCAACCCTGGGTGAGCCAAGCATTCTGGTGAGCTTTGCTCAAATCAGATGAGCCCACACTCAAGCTGGCAACTGCAGGGTCTCGAACCTGGGTCCTCCGCATACCAGTCTGACGCTCTATCCACTGAGCCACCGCCTAGTCAGGCTAACCACCCCATTTTGAATTTTTTTGATTCTCCACTAGATGGAGACACCTTAAGAAAATGAATCCGCCTGGGCATAGTAAGCACTCAATAAATGTGATTCAAGGGTGTCATTTTTAATTAAAGGCTCCAGAGCTGGAATCTGATGTCAGGCCAGCCTCCCCAGCACCAGGAATTCAGCTCCCCCGACTCCTTCCACCACAGGCCTATCTCCAGCCCTACTGTGGTCCCTCCAAGCTTCCAGTTCTCCAGGCACAGGGTCCTCAGGGCAAAACACTTCTCAGTCAGGAATGTGTCTCCTTTCCTCTCCAAGCCTTTTCAAGGCATTATCTCTTGATAACAAATCACAACAACTGGGATACTGCAGTTGCCACACTGAGAGCTGGCTCCTCCCAGCCGGCCCCTCCCAGCCTCAGGAATTTCACAAAGGAGTCCCTGTTCAGCCAAGGAGTTTGTGAGGCCAGAGCAGGCAGCTCACTTACTTGGGGCAATCAACAAGCCAGAAGCAGGGGGGAGGGCTCCAGACCCAGGGGAAGCCTCACCCACAAGGAAGCCCAGAGGAGGAAAAGGGCAATGCTCAGAATCACCTGGAAGGCCTCCTAGGTTCTTCCCCTACTCGAAGCCTCCCAGGCAGAACTGGGTCTGAGGAGCCAGCTGAGCAGCCATGCAGATAGCTCCAGCTCTTCCCGAAGAGGAAAACCACCACATGATGAGAGGGCTTTTGGCTGCTGCCAGGTCCGTTCAGGAACTGTACATGGCTGAGCAGGACCCAGCAACAGCCCATGCTTCTCACGGGCTCTCTGCTGTCTGCAGCTCTTCTACACAGACAGGCCTGGCGGTCCCACTGGCTCTGTCATAGCACAAGTGTGAGGTCTGTGCACTTGTAACCCTAAAGGTTTTGCTGTCATGAGAAAGTTTAAGAGAGCAGAACCACTTGGAGAAAAAAGAGTGGCTTGCTGGTCTTTGAAATTACTTGGACAAGCATAATCCATTTCCTGACTTTCCCGTAACTCGCTGCTGGCTCATCCTCAACCCGAATCTATTTTTCAGCCCTTCTTTGGAACTTGGGCACAAGGGGAGCCTGATTCCTGGAACGTATCCCGAATCCCACACATGTGGGTGCCTTTGACCTTGGCCTTCATCTCACTCTGTGGGGAACAACTGCAGTCAGGTGCACAGCTGGCGCACAGAACATGCACCTCACCACAAAGGAATGAACTCGGCCTCCTTAGACCCAGGCTCTGAGGTCTGTCCAAGGAAGACCTTTGCCACAGTCTCAGGGGTCTGGATGGTTGGACACTAAACCCAGACTTACACCCTGACGGAGGCTGGTTACAGTGCTAACTGATCCCCAGAGCCTCAGCATCTGCTGCAAGAAAGTGAGGGCATCTGACTGGGAAGGAAGTTCTGCCTCCAGACTGTGCTGGGGCTCCAGCTACAACATCAACTGTCCCCCGAGCCACCAAGCCTCAGCGCCCCCCACCCACCACCAATATCAGACTTGCCAGTGCCCACAGCTGCATGAGACTCCTGAAGACTTATTTCTCTCTCCTCCTCCCATATGTACATATGTATATATGCACATATATACGCATAAATGTATGTGTGTTCTGTTTCTTTTGGTTCTATTTCTCTGAAAAGCCCTAACAGATTTTGGTAAGATTTTATGACATGCACAAACCAACCCATGTTGGGTCCAAGGTTCCTAGGATGTGCATTAGCTTCACATTAAAGATTCATCCTCAAGTTGGGGTGGTCCTCATGGCCCCACGTGCTTCTCATAACATCTGAGTCATTCCAAATGATCTGCAGGACAAGGGAAGTCTTGTCTTGGGTTTGGGTTCCGAGGGTTCAATGTCCCTGGGCAGCCACCAGATGGTTTTTGTTTTGTTTTGTGAGACAGAGAGGGGGACAGATAGACAGACAGACAGGAAGTGAGAGAGATGAGAAGCATCAATTCTTCGTTGCAGCACCTTACTTGTTCATCAACTGCCTTCTCATATGTGCTTTGATGGGGGGGGGGGGGGAGAGCAAGTGACCCCTTGCTCAAGCAATGACCTTGGGTCCAAGCCAGTGAGCTTTGCTCAAACCAGATGAGCCCGCACTCTAGCTGGTGACCTCGGGGTCTCGAACCTGGGTCCTCCACATCCCAGTCCGACACTCTATTCACTGTGCCACCACCTGGTCAGGAAGCCACCGGATGTTTTGAACATTTCTGTCTTTTGCATTTTATTTATTTATTTATTCATTTTTAGAGAGGAGAGAGAGAGAGACAGAGAGAGAGAAGGTGGGGAGGAGCAGGAAGCATCAACTCCCATATGTGCCTTGACCAGGCAAGCCCAGGGTTTCGAACCGGTGACCTCAGCATTTCCAGGTCGACGCTTTATCCACTGCGCCACCACAGGTCAGGCTGTTTTGAACATTTCTGCCTCTGCACGGCGGGTTGGGTGAGGAAGAGGACAGAGAAGGCTGTCTGCTGTACGAGGCCAGGCACTCTGCCTGGACGCCACCGTCCGCACACGGAAAGCCAGCAGCCACTCTGAGTTTCACATGTGGACAAATGCCGCCTGAAGAGAGCCATTCCAGAGAAATCCGCACACGGACCCTCAGTGGAAAGTAAGCTGGCTGGGATTCAAAAACCCTGGGTTCTATTTGTCATGGGGTGAAGTATCCAAGGACAAGGTAATTTCCACATTTCAGTGTCTCTTTCGTGATGTGAGCCAATTACATCAGCCAGTGTCTAAGTTCCTCTGAAGAGTAAAAGTTGCCCAGGGTATCCTCGTCCTCCCCCGGTCTGAAGAACAGGCTGCTGCCAGCGGTGGGTGAAGACGGCAGCGCTTGCAAGGCTGTCTCTGGGAGACACGTGTGGTTGTGGTGGGTTCATTTACATGCACCCCGTTTTAGATTTAGTATCAGCAGGTCTCTGGGTGGGGAGCACACAGAATCAGGAGGAGAAGAAAATGTAGGGCTATGACCTTTCACCAGCTCCCACTTTCAAAGAAATGGTGCATCCGGTCGCCCAGCCTGAGACGGGCGGTTCGTGTCTGTAAACAGTGGTGCCTCCCTCTTCGCTCCAACCTCCCTGAGCTGCACCTCTTTGTGACACTAACCATTTGCCACTGTGACTTTCTGCCCCTGTGTCCGTCCCTGTCTAGCGAAGGAGCTGAACACTGGGACCAGTTCTCGTCTGAGGCACAGGGGCCTGAAGTTCCACTTAGTAAAAGTACATAGTAATAGCTCTTGAATGAATAGAAAATCTCTCCAATTTATAGATGAAGAAATAGATCAGCAGAAAGCTGGCCTCACTGTGGTTTCTGGGGGCCAGAGAACCCAGCTGGAGCAAAGGATCCTTAGCAGAAGACCTTTGCCCTGGTCCACAGGCAATTTTCCTTGCTCTTCCACCAGCCCTTCACTCTTATATCTGTAGAGTAGCAGGCACAGTTATTACATACATCTTTATGAACAAAGTCTCTTAAACATCACCATCACCATGTGTGCTAGGTCACTTACTACCCTTCCCTTGATGAAAATGAAGCCTAGAGACGACACCTTGCCTGCCCAGCACCATGTGCTAGTGCAGCGGACCTGGCATGTGATCCAGGACAGGACACTGATCCCACAGTGCTAATGCTTCACACAGCTGTATACTGTTTTCCTTCTTGGTCCACATAGTCCATGACTGTGCTGGTGTCAGGCCTCAGTTTCCCCAGGTTGTTGAGGAACTAAACCTCAACAGATACAAGATGGTCACAACATTTCTTGTTTTAAAATAATCTCAATCCACCCAGGCCAGTTTGCTAAGTGGATAGTGTTGGCCCAGCATGCAGACGTCCCAGGTTTGATTCCCTCCCTCTCCCTTCTTCCCCTCCCACAGCCAGTGGCAACAGCCTCAGGCACTAAAAATAGCTCAGGTGATATGAGCATCGGCCCTAGAAGGAGATTGCCGATCGCAGATATTAACACGGATATTCACAGATGTGCAATGATCAAAGCCCAATTCTACATTCACCAGCTCTGAGGTTCCATTTACTCAGCTGCAAAGTAAAACATAGTACAAAACCCTTGCTGGAGCATCTCCCAAAGTCGCTACGAAGTTATAACAAGACAGAGAGTGTTAAGAGCCTGCAAAGCCAGCTAGGATTTCTCCTTCTAACATAGAAGTGCCTGAATGCACTGGAAATACCTGGCTGCTCGGGGTCCTTAACACACAAGCTCTCAAGGCCTAGAAATGAGTGCAAGAACCTGAACACAAGAGCCACCCAGGGAACATGATGTGGGCCCAGGTGGGGCTCACAGTCGGAAGGCTCTGGAACAGACTTAGGTAGTCCCTTCTTCATGCTCACACCGAAACATTCACACAGGACCAAAGTCATAAAGGCAATGGAGGGACATCATCAGGCACCGGGTGGCAGAGCAGTAGAGGACTGGTTTGTGTAATAACATCCTCACAGCAGGAAGCTGAGGCACAGGAAGAAGGATCTCCAGCACACCCGGCAGGGCTGGCCCAGAGCCCAGTGCTCCTCAGCCCAGACCAGGCCCAGCTCCACCTGCCCCAACCCAGGACTGGTGAGTGGCCTGACTCCTCCATCTTCCAATTTGGGCAAGTCAGGCTGAATTAAAAAAACTAGGCTTTAGTTTTTAAATTATATTGAATTGAATGTTTAATTGTATTAAAATTACATTAACTGTGTGACTTTTTGTTTCTTATTGTCACCTGAGTACAGTACAGCTGTTGAAACCAATGAAATAAGCTGCCCCCACCTTCCCTATGGCAGACACTGTGCCCGCTGTCCCCCGCTACACGGAAGCCACAGCTGTGACTAGTGTTGGATGCTGAGGCGACTCCCACCGTGCCTTGCAGTTTTACAAATGGGCACCTGGGCAGCAGGGGGCCCAGGTGAGGGAGGGTCACTGGCAGTCATCACCCACAACGTTTCCTAGAAACAACTCAGCCGATTCTGAGCAGATGATGCTATTTTAGGTGAATGTGCTTTTATTTCAAAAAAGTAATTCCTTCCAGCTGCCGGGGGAGGACAGGCTTCCAGGAAGATGGCAGTACAGCCCCATGTGAACTAGAACTCGAGGAGAGAGGCCCCAGAGGGCTCCCAGGACAAGGCCATGTGGAAGCCATCCTCCCTAGGGACCGACTGACTCAGGGGTCGCTGGGCACTTGGAGCTAGGTCTTGCCTCAAGTTGCCCATCAGTGGAGAAATCCTAGTCCCCCTTATCCATGCAGAACCATCCTACAGAAAACTAGAAACTGGACCATAAAAGCCAAACTGCTCCCTTATTAACAGAAAAAGAGGAACAGGGAGAGAAAGAGAGAAAGAAAGGGATAGGAGAATAAGAAAGAAACCAAAAAGAGACACTGAGACAAGGAGAGAAAGAGACACAGGGATGAAGAGAGAAGCAGAGCAGGAGGGGAGAAATGGAAAGATCCGGAGAGGCAAAGGGAGGGGAACATTGTTGGGAAGAAGGAAAGAAAGAAGAGGAGAGACAAAGGACCCTTTAAGATCTCACGTCAGCCTGACCAGGTGGTGGCGCAGTGGATAGAGCGTCGGACTGGGACGCGGAGGACCCAGGTTCAAAACCCCAAGGTCGCCAGCTTGAGCGCAGGCTCATCTGGTTTGAGCAAGGCTCACCAGCTTGAGCCCAAGGTCGCTGGCTCGAGCAAGGGGTCACTTGGTCTGCTGTAGCCCCCCAGTCAAGGCACATATGAGAAATCAATCAATGAACAACTAAGGAACCCCAACAAAGAATTGATGCTTCTCATTTCTTTCCCTTCCTGTCGTCAGTCTGTCCCTATCTGTCCCCCTCTCTGGCTCTGCAAAAAAAAAAAAAAAAAAAAAGATCTTCACATCACATCAGGTCAAGAGCCTCCCTCAGAGTCCACTGTGCATGACCAGGCTCTCCAAAAACACAGAGAATATGGTGTGACTATCCCAACTCACTGCCAAGGGCAGGTTACAGCTGGGCTCTGCTGCATCCATAATGGATAAGGTGTCCACAGAACAGTGTCTGGAAGCTGCACTTAGTAAATTAGTTTCCAAGAACCTTCCTGATGGACTCCCAGTAATAAGAGAGCAACTTGAGCACTAGGACCAAACATGACACATCCAGGGCAACATGCCCCACCCCATGCCCCCTCAAGGCTCTCTTACCCCAGCAGAAATCACTACCAGCTATGAAGGGAAATACATTATGCAACAGAACGTTCCCCTGAAGGATGATTCTGTGGCAGACAGAGACTGATGTCATCTGTGTATGTGACTAGTTTACTTACACTGCATCCAGTTAACTCCAAGCTTTCTACAGAAGGGGGGCAGGAGGGACCCGTGCCTGCCCACCCACTCTGCAGTGCTGACTATTAAGTAGACACTGACAAGGCTGCAGCACAGAACAGTGGAAACTAGAGCTCCCTGCCCTGCTCAGCTGTAATTGGGTTAATGCTGGAAGGTGACTTGGCACAGGGGCTGGAAAAGAAGCTCTCCCTTCCGACAGTCAGACAGCCGGTCACACTTACCCTTTTTCCGGGCCTGGGCGATGACTTCGGCCGCGCTCTTGCTCATTACCTTGGTGATGTACAAGGGGCAATTGGTCTGGTTGGCGATGGTAATGGAACGATTCACAGCCTCAGCCTCAACCTACAGAAGAGAATCTGAACATGAGAACCAGAGAACCATCCCCACTCCATGAAGTGGACTCCATGAGCCCACTTTACCCTCCACCACTCAAGAAAGGCATGCATGAATGGGAGACCACTGTGCGTGCCTTCAAGGTTCTACCTTGAGTGGCACTACAGAAGGGGGATGATACTCCATATTGACTGAAGTGAGGGGCAGTCTCTCTTGGCCTTTATGAGTGGTTCTAAGTGTGGTCAGCAGGCCTGCAAAGTTACTACCAGCCTGGGGTCTGTAAGAAACAGATTCCCAGGCCCT
Source organism: Saccopteryx leptura (assembly GCF_036850995.1). Classification (NCBI taxonomy): domain Eukaryota; kingdom Metazoa; phylum Chordata; class Mammalia; order Chiroptera; family Emballonuridae; genus Saccopteryx; species Saccopteryx leptura. The sequence continues at coordinate 267,809,205 of NC_089503.1, read as the reverse complement.
GCCCCAGACCCACAGGATCAGTACCTCTTGGAGGTGGCACCAGAAACGTGAGTCTCAACCTACTGATGATTTTTATTCTTGCTAACATTTGAGAACCACCATGCACAAAACCAGTACTCCCAATTTTAGTGCATTCATCCCAGTTGCATGGTCTGCGTCAAGACTTTCAGTGACTTGATCATTTACGCTGGGCTCCGGTCCGATGCCCACAGCAGAAGCCAGCACTACCCAAGGGACAAAGTGGCCTCACAGTGCTCTGGGAATGGAACAGGCTGCATCTGTGCAAACCAAAGGCCCTCTGTACATAAAGTATGACCATGGCCAGCCACAGACTGGTACGGCCTTCGGCACGAGGTAGAAAAGAGCTGCTCTAATTAATTATCTGATTCTTTAAACCCAGTGCTTCAATAGAGGAGATTTCAAAGACCCCATGTGATGACTGCCAAATATCTGATCAGGTAAGGCTACTTAGAACAAGTTATATCTTACAAAGGAATCAGCCATGTGAGTTGAGAATGGGCAACTGAAAAAGCAAGTAAAATTGTGGAACAGAGGATCTCAAAACATCTTTTGCTCCCTCCCAAATCCTGGTAAAAGGCTGTGTGGCTTCAACTCTGAGGCAAAGGGCTAGGTCTCACTTGGTTTTTTGTATCCTCCATTGTAATGTAATGTAAGGACTGTACACAGCAGGTTCTTGAAAATGTTTACTGAACAAATAAATGACTTCATTTCATGTTAACGGTCAGAGCTAGGCTGTTCCATAGGGACTGTGGTTTTTCACAGGAAATGACTGAACTCTTAACTGGATCATCTCAGCTAACAGAGGCGCCACAGGACCGTGCCCAAGATCTGAAGTTCTATAATTGCATTAACTGGTAATCTAATTTAATAAACTAAGATAACTTCACTCACATTTGGCTTTTCAGGCATTAAAGATGTGAAAGAAATGTCTAGAAATCTATAGGCAGACCAAATGGCTCTTGAAAAAGCTCATTAAACATCCAAATGTTTTTCATTCCTGGAATAGCTAAATGATCAGCTCTATTTCTCTTTGGCTCCGGTTACAACCGAAGTGCCTCTGGTCCCAGCAGCACAGAGGCGAGACACCCTGCATCTCTGTGGTCACCTCAAAAGTCCACAGAGCAAAGAGTGAAAAGGGCTCCCCTAAATCCTCATAGCTTCCCAGTGGCACCAGTGACTTCCTCATGTACTGTCCCAATCCCGACATTCAGAAATTGAACAGAGGCACTATTCATCACTGCATGGGAGCCATGGGTGGGGACCAGCCTCTCCGGAGTGAACTAGAATGTGTAATCACCCTAATTAGGGGGTGAATGGTGCGTAAGTGCCAGCTCTTTGGGGGCCCTATCTCAAGAGGACTGGCTTTGGCTTTGGGAAGACTGGCTTTGAACAATCTGGGTCCCGGGGTCCTATCTGGATTCACACATCCACTAGAGCTCTGACCACTCACCTGTCCCAGCCCCGCACAGGCCTGGAGGGAGGGCAGAGGCCAAACCTCAAGGTGACCTTATGGAGAAAGACAGTCGTTTAAATCCCAACTCTCCAGGCTACACCCAGAACCACGAGAGGAGCTGTTTCACCCTTCTGTGTGTATAAGTGTGTGCCTGGGATACAACATAAACTGTCTTAACACACACTGACCTCTGCTTTAAATACTATTGCTTTAAAACATGAAAACGTGATTCCAGTTGAAACAAGAACTTCACTGGCTGGTTGGCTCAGTGGTAGAGCGTCGGCCTGGCGTGCAGGAGTCCAGGGTTCGATTCCCAGCCAGGGCACACAGGAGAAGCGCCCATCTGCTTCTCCACCCCTCCCCCCTCCTTCTTCTCTGTCTCTCTCTTCCCCTCCTGCAGCCAAGGCTCCAATGGAGCAAAGTTGGCCCAGAAGCTGAGGATGGCTCTGTGGCCTTTGCCTCAGGCGCTAGAATGGCTCTGGTTGCCGCAGAGTGACGCCCCAGAGGGGCAGAGCATCGCCCCCTGGTGAGCATGCCAGGTGGATCCCGGTCAGGCGCATGCTGCCTCCCCATTTCCAACTTCAGAAAAATACAAAAAAAAAAGAAAAAAGAACTTTTATTTGCTTCATTAGAGAGCTCTCAAGATTTTGGGGGTCATCTAGTCCTGCTTTCTGATTTAAAAGATGAGGCACCCAAAGGTCCAGAAGGGAAAGCAAACTGTATTGGAAGATACAGCGTCAAGACGCACACTACACTAGTACCCACACCGGCGTCAGGACGCACACCGGCACTGGTACCCGAAGCAGCATCGCCAGGGCGCACACCAGTGTCAGGACACACCACTCCCTCTATGGCTCTATCCCCCACTGTCTGCATGTTCCAGTCACACCTTTCCACAAGGCCATTAGCAAGTTCCTTTCACAGTATTCTTCATCACCCTCACCTCTGAGTCCCCCGCCCAAAACCCCTTATCACCCTCCACCCTTCCTACTTTCCACCTCCCTCTTTCCCTTCCAGAAGGGGTCCCTCTCTCATTCATCTCACTGCCCCCCCACCTCCCACAGTGAGTGCTTGGGCACCATTGATGGATAAGTGGTTACTACATTTCTGTGTTCTCTGCGTCTCCCTTTCAACCTTCTCAGCTGCAAACTGGAGAAAACCCTGCTGGCCGCCTCCCATGAGTGTTGGGTCGGGAAGAGCAGCAGAAAGTGGCAGGAGAACGTTCTGCATGGTTCCGGCACAAGTTAACCATCCAGATGTTGGCGCAGATCACAAACTGTGCAGAAACTACAGTTTTGTAAGTTATGAGCTACTATGACCTATATATTGGCAGTATTTCCCTAATCGAACTCTGAAGGTCAAGTTCCCCCAGAATGGTTTCCATATTTTATTTTCTTTATCACCCATGTATGGCTTAATACACAACAAATCCCTGACAATAAACTGAAGATTGTCACCAGTAGCCAAGAGAGAAGGCGCCAGGTGGTGCTGGGTGGCTGATAAGCTGTCAGAAGGGAGCACCAAGTCCCAAGCCTGGCAGAGAGCCGGTGCCTCCGAGTCAGCCAAGAAGAGAATGGCCCTGGAAAGCTGACAACAGAGAAAGCCCCCAACAGCAAGAGGACCCTTCCACAGAGTCAAGAACTCCCCACACTGGAGTGTTGCAGGATCGGCCAGCACCCAAAGGAGCCTTTGTAGTCCACTGCAGTGGATTCTGAAATTCCAAAGCAACTGTAAGAGAAGTCTCCTGTGTCAATCATGGAGGAAAGATGGCCTTGATTTGGGGGATCAAAATGGCAACCAGAGCCATGCTCCTCTGATAGCTTTGGTCTGTTCAGGGAGCCTAGGGCGGGCTTTGCATTCTGTTCTGGGGTTTGCAGGGGTCTCAGGACTCAGAGCAGACAGCAGGCAGAGAAGAAGCAAGACTACGAAGAATCTAAAAATAAGCACATGGGCTCGCAGAAACAGCCTTGTGTGCCAGGGTGGGTGGCATTTACTTTCTCAGAGCCAACATTTCTGCCACCTGCCCAGTTAGTTGGAACGCAGGGGCCCAAAGAAGTCCCTGCAGCCTCCTTCATCCTCATGCAGCTCCAGCTCACTCCCTCAGCTTTTTAGCACACAGAAGGTTCAACGGTTGTGAAACAACCTATATCCCATGGACTGGAGAGGGACATACAATACTGGACATGTAATAGCTTCTGTCCTTTTGTGGGCGGAGAGGAATGTCCTCAGGGCCTCAGATGGTGCTGAAGGTGTCCGTGTGTGTGTGTGTGTGTGTGTGTGTGTGTGCGCGTCCGTGTGTGTGTGTGTCCGTCTGCTCATGCCAGGGTGTGTGTCTGTGGGTCTGTGTCTGTGTGTGTGTGTGTGTGTGTCTGCCTGCTCATGCCAGGGTGTGTGTCTGTGGGTCTGTCTCTGTGTGCATCTGTGTATGTCTGTGTACATGAGTTTGCAGTGGAGAGGGCTGAACAAGAAGTGCAAGCCCTCGAGGTAAGACATTCTACATGCCTTCTTCCCCCTTCACTCATTTCCAGCCGCACCCCTTCCCCAAAGCCTAAGGGGAAAAGGTGTGGATGCTGTGCCTGCACACCCCGATCCCAGGCATCCTGGGTGGCACCTTCGATTCCGCCCTTGTGAATCCTTTTTCTTGTGAGGTTAGCAGACCCTGCACCCATGAGCCCTAAACCTCACGTGCGTACTTCCCAGCTTCAACAAGAACATCGAAGCTCTAAGTTCGGAGCTTTGGGGCTCTGTTCCCATTCATACTCCTCATCACGCATCTCTCTCCACCTGTTTTTTTTAAGGGGGGGAATCCTAATTTCAGGCCAACATCTAGTTGCTTGATGATTTTATCTGCCCTTCTCTACACCTGTCCCTTTTCCATTGCTTACTTCCGGGACAGAGAAAGTCTGTTACTTCCAGGAAGCTCCCCAGTACGCCCTTTGCTCAGAGCTGCCAGTCCTTACATGCCTGACCTTGAACCTTTTGTAAGGAGCCAACTCCTGAGAAGCACTGAAAGGCCACAAATTCTCGTTTAGAAAATCAGATTCTCCATCACATACAATGTGGGCACCCCAGCCCCTTTTTTAACATACAGGCCCCATGGTCCAAGCCAGCAATTCTCAACCTTTGAGCCAGCAAGGCCCTGCTCTGAATCTTCCCTCCAGGATTTTGAAAGACTCTGTCTACCAGACCCTGCTGATCACGCTGTGCAGACTAACCATGGGAAAACGTATGAGTCCCTTAGGCTTTTTAGACATTTAGAAGAGCGTTTAGATTCCCTGACTATGTTTTGGTGACTGGTGAGATTTTTGGAGGCCCCAAGGTATGAATCACCAAACCCAGACAGCAGAGTGCTGATAAAATGTTGTTGGTGTCTTCCCAAGAAAGGGCGGAAAGATTAGAGACGAAAGAGGAATCCAGGCTAAACAAGCCACACGGCTTTACCCACAGCTCAGTCTAAGCCTTCACTTTGCCCGAGTAGACACACATGGGTAACCTGTGACTTCTCAGAGGGAGTAAACTCAGCATCTGAGAAGTCTCGTCTCGAGCAGCAGAGGGAAGGTGGGTTCTGTGTTGCTCTGGCAGCCCATGAGACACAAGGGACATGCATTCCATTCAGCAGATGTTCACCTCTTCAGGCCGGCTCAGCACATGTCCCTCGGGGCCTGTGATGCCCAGATCCAGGATCCGCTGCTGTTCCTGCAATGTTTAAAGAAAGCCAGGCTGTCAGAGAGAGCTCTTTGTGTGTGTGGCTCTGACTACTAAAGACCTGGGTTAAAGTTACTCAAGAAAGACGTCAATATAGCGCTGCTGACCACTTGGCACTCATTCCCAAGACCCCATAAAGAGAGGGGGTCGCTACCCTGTTCCCAGTCCTGCCTGAGCTATTACAAATCAACACCAGCCTCTCAAATCCACACAGCTGCTCCCCTGGGATGACACAGTGCGACTTGTCTATATGTGGGAGTCCACCCCTCACCCCACACAAGAAGCTGTAGCACGGCACTGAGAGAAACAGCAACTCTGTGGCAAGGGAACAGGTGTGTCCCACAGAACACACCAAGAGGTGCCTGTGTCACACACCGTCAGTGAGATTGTTCACAAGCACCCCAGGACCACCTGGGAGCTGAGCCACAGAGGACGGACCGGTACCTCTGCAATGATGTCGCCATTCTCCGCGTGGACTTGGGCGATCGCACCGATATCCCGGATCACACTCAGTACTTCATAGATCTGAGAGGAGGGAGTTGGGGTTAGAGATAGGAACATCCACCTTCCTGTCCACAAACACAACCCTCTCCTGGTCAGCCACAGGGATCAGAAATGGCATCCCTGTCCTCCGCTGCTCTTACAGCTGGTTTTCTCACATACTCTGAGGGCAATATTTCTGGCCACTTGTGGCAGAGCAGAGCCCGTCAGTAATGGACATGGGTCAGGAGTGAGAAGCTCACAGGTAACACAAGGCTTGAGTATACCTTTCAACCACACCGCAGGCTGATTCCAGAGCCTGAGGGACAGGGGACCAGGTTCATAACCTCTCTAAAGGTAAAGTTAGAGCAACGCCAGTATCCACTAGCCACTTCCCCTGAAGCTACAGGGTGAACACACACTGGAGGTAGCTTTCAAGACAACAGCAGTGGTCCCAGTGAACCTGATCAGAAAAGCCAGCTTTCCTTACCTGGGAATCCGTTAGCTGGAAGCGATCTTTGAAAGCCATGTACAGGAGGAAGGAATTTACCCCTGGAGGACAGACCAAATACATGACTATAGCAAATAATCCAAATAATCTGGAAAGGAATAAGAAAGTCATAATACTGCCCTGGCCAGCTGGCACAGTGGTAGTGCATCAGCCCGGCATGTGGATGTCCCGGGTTCAATTCCCGGTCAGGGCACACAGGAGAAGTGCCCATCTGCTTCTCCACCCTTCCTCCTCTCCTTTCTCTCTATCTCTCTCTTCCCCTCCTGCAGCCAAGGCTCCATTGGAGCAAAGTTGGCCCGGGCGCTGAGGATGGCTCCATGGTCTGCCTCAGGTGCTAGAATGGCAACGGCCCAGATGGGCAGAGTATCACCGCCTAGTAGGCATGCCGGGTGGATCCCAGTCAGACACATGTGGGAGTCTGTCTCTCTGCCTCCCCACTTCTCATTTCAGAAAAAAAAAAAAAAGAAAAAAAAGAAAGTTATAATACCATGCTTATATGTGTATATATACAGGGTGAGGTAAAAGTAGGTTTACAGTTGTCTGTATGAAAAAAAAATACAAATTATGTTTATTACAATATTACATTGGGTTTATTAACTCTTTGTTTTGCTATTCACAACTGTAAACCTACTTTTGCCACACCCTGTATTCAGAAAGACAGACAAATGGAGACAGAATGATAAAGCAAATGGGGTAAAACATAATTGTTAAATCTGGGAACAGGGTACAAAAATTCTTTTTAGTATTCTTACAATTTTCTTCTTCTAAGTTTAAACTATATCAAAATTAAAAGTTGCTGTTATTTGCACACCCAAACAAATACACAGCAGCATTAGTCACAACACCAAGGGTGAAAGCAACCCCATGTCACTGACAGATGATGAGATAAATCCAACACAGTGAAGCCACCTGGTGGAATGTTCTTCAGGCTTCAGCCAGAAGGAAACCCTGAGACAGGCTACACCATGGATCAGCCCTACGGACACTGTGCTCAATGAAATAAGCCATACACAAAGACAAATAGGATAGGGTTCCACACATATGCCAAATTCATAAAGACAGAAAGTAGAATGGGGGTCACCAGGGACTGTGAGGAGGGGGAATTATTGTTTAATGGGGAGTTTCAGTTTGGAATGATGAAAAGTTCTGGAAATGGATGGTGGTGATGGTTGCTCAACAGTGTGAATGTACTTCATGCCCCCAACTGGACACTTAACAATAGTTAAGATGGTAAACTTTGTTAAGCTGTGTTTTACCACCAATTAAAAGTTAAAAATGCAACACAAAAGTTCCCCTCCCCCCCACTGCACAACTATTATGACTTTAACAAGAAATTGGATTAGAAGAGCCTGTTGATAAAGGTCTAGAATAAAAGTGTTTTCTTTTGTAAACAGACTGCCCTCTGTGCTGATTTTTAAGAAAATCCATGAGCATGACAAGCTGTCGCCACAGTTCTCATCCTGGCATTTCAGAGTCCTCGCCCCCCCCCCCCCCAGGCACCAGAACGTCACAATGGTAGACAATTGTGTTGACAGCCCCATAGCCCTGGAGCTTAGTTCAAGCAACAGGGGATGCTGGAAGAAGCCTAGATTCAAGCCTTGGGCCATCTCAGCCCTTTTCTGCTGCCAGGCAACAGTTGCTATGGTAACCCTCTGGGCTGATCTAAAGTAGATTCATTGTAAGCATTGGAAGTTAAATCTTGATATTCTCAAAAGTGAGAAAGATCAAGCATTTGCTTAGCTACTTTCTTTTACGTTGGACCTTCATGCTGGAAAGATTCTTAAGATATCTAGTCCAATACCCTCCTGCGAGAGACTTTTCTTTTTTTAATTGAGACTCAAAAAATTTAAGCAATTTGCCAAAGTTCAGACATACAGCTAGTCTGTGGAAGACCAAAGTAATAAACTCAAGACTAGATTTTCCTTCTGGGCTTTTCTACCATATCTCCAAATATCCACCATATCTGTGCCTAGCAATTTTCCTCCTGCCAATTTATCCACAGCTCATGAGACTTCTGAGCTGAGACTCCAAACCTGAAAGCAATAGGTGCTTCCAAGATCCAGTGAGGTCTGCATGTGACCCAGGAGTTGAATTTAGTCTATTTCCAAGTTCAAGTAAACCCTGGAAGACAATGTGATGACAATACCACCCAAACCCCCAAGGTTCCTGTAGTCAAGAGGGTCCCAGAGGCATCTTGAGGTAGTCAAGACTTCCCCAAACTCCCTGGAAATCTTTCAGAACCCAATCCCTGGAATCTTGCTCCCAAAATAGTCCTATGGACCACAAAACCCCTCAGGTTGTCCCAGGGTCTCACCACCCTTAAATCTGTCCTGGTTCCTCCGGGTTTGTAGGAAGAATCTGCCCAAATCCTCTATTCCATGTCCCAGAAACTCTCCTATGACTGCCTAGAATCTTTATTGGTACATACATTGTTATGCATTGAGGGCAAATCACTCTTGTAGCCCCAACTCCCCAACCTGGCTAGGGCACACAGCTCTCTCAAACCAATAGGCTGCAAGCAGTTGTTTCATAAGAGCAGGTTCCTGGAACAAGGCTCAGGTCTCATAACAGTGAGGGCTTCTATTGCTGCATCGCCTCCTTGTAGGCCCGAGGGTGCAACCCAAAAGGGATCTATAAGCACCATTCACAGAGGTTGTCTTCACAGGGCTGTGCCAGCTCATGGACTGAGGATGCCAGTCAATGCCACCTACCGTGGTCCTTCACCAGGGCCTCCATCTCCTCTTGGATGCCTTTGTGCCACTCAGTGATGTCCACGTGCAGAGAGTAATCACAGCAGGACTTGCTGTCAGCCCATTCCCTCCATTGGTCAAAGGCAGCCAGCAGGCTTGTCCCAGGCTCCGGCACCACATGGTCAACTGGAAAAGAACAGATATTTGTCGTCATCAGCAAAAGCCTTAAGGGCCACAGGCTATTTTCCCCTTTCAACACTGAATGAGCCTTCTTGGTTTCAAAGTCACAATGGGGGTCTCCACACCAGCTTCTTAAGAATCCACTTCACCCATCTGACTACCCAAGGGGGGAGAGCAGAAACTCGGCACGGCACACTTACTTGCAGTGAAACCCACACAAACCACCCAGATCTGATTTCCCAGCTGAAAGTCCCTGAAAGTACACACCTTGGGCACATTTCTTGGACAATGAGTCATTATGGACAATGGCAGTGTCAAATGGCCAGCCAGAGCTGCCAAACCTTTCCTCGTGTTGATAGCTGCATGGGAGATGCCCCTCCCCGACCTGGCGGCAAAGAACTTGAAGATGCTGGACCCCAGCCATGCAGACAGGGCCTTTTAAAAGATCCCCGGCGTATCCACTCTCTCATCTCCACTCGCGTTTCTGCAGCATAATACCACTTTGTAAATTGAGGGAGAGCTTCCATTGTAAGAGTTCAAAGCATTTTAAAACTGTGGTCGGTGTTATATTATTATTGAGCTCAGCTGATGTGAAGACAGAGGACTCTGGAGTCAGGCTGACCTGAGGTTTTGGGTAAGCTACTTAATCTTCACTACCCCAGGTTACTGTGCTGGTTTAAAATAAGGATATTGCCGATCACATACATGTTACGAACATTAACTGAGACAGTATATCAACCTTAAGTCGCTCCCTCCTCTATTTAAATCTGCTGACAGCTTCCCCTTGCTCTTTTGATGAAAGTCCCAACAAGGTCTATATGATCCTGCCTAGTGTAGCCTCTGCCAACCTCTACAATGTCACCTTGGACCATCTCCTCCTCACAGTCTGCTCTCCAACCACACAGTAGGCTGCCTTTCACTTTCTACACTATCAACCTGCCCCTCCTACTGCCACAGGGCCTTTGCACATCTTGTCTCTGCTAGGTCTTGGACAGAGTGCTCACCCAATTGCCATGGAAACAGGAAGTTTACCAGAACTATTATTCCTCATCTACCACACAGACACTAAATTACAAGCTGAAGAAATGACTTGTCCAAGGCCAAATTAAATTTGTGCAACAATGAAGATAAAACCCAGGACTCTTGATGCCCTTAAGCAATGAGTCATTCTTCTAAATAAAGTAATCGATTTTTTTACATCTAGGTAAGCAGTTCTCCACTAAGCAAATGCCAGCGCAAGCAATGCTAGTGAGCTCAGATTTCTGAAATGGATCAAATCATGCAGATGCTACTAAATAGGAATCAACTGAGCTCGGCTCTGTAGGTCTCAAAAACACAGACATCTAAGCTGAATTTTTCTCTTGACAAAATTTTTTTTTTTTGGACAAAACTTACTTTTTATGAGTAGTAGTATGTGGGTACATACATAGCTGGACTATAATATAATGTCACCAATGAAGCACTTAGGATGTATGTACTTGTAACAGAAGTCTTTTCCATCTGTAACATACTAACACAGAAGCCCTGACATAACAAGTGCGGTACCTCTTCCTAAACTGTGTTCCCACACTTCCAAGGGCAGGGCAGGGCAGGGGGTAGGAATCACAGTCTGGATAGAATCTCCCTAGTCACGCCCCATGCCCTGGCTTCATCTCTTGCTCTCCCCTAAACCGCTCTTCCTAGGCAGCCAGAAGGATCTTAAACCTTTCATCAGAGCCTGTTATTCCCTGATGAAATCCTTCAGTAGCTGGCCACCATCTTTAAAGTCCCTACTCCTTCCCTGGGTCCTGTGGCTCCAGTCCTGGCTCAACTCTCCCATGTAGGCTCTGCCACCTGCCCCCTAGCTCACCACCATCAAGCCACTTTGGCCGTTTCTCAGCCTCTGACCTGCCCAGCACCTCCCGACCTCCAGGCCTTCACACAAGCAGTGCCCTCTCTGGAAAGCCACTCCCCTTGATCCTCACTCAGGCATCTTCTCGGGGCTGTAACCACCCCAGGGTCACATCCCCATTTGCAGTCATTTCTGTGTTTCCCTAATTTACTATCTTGCCCCCCAATAGAATGCACACACCCTCACAGCACGGAGTACGGGTCTAGATATATAGAGTAAGTGCTCAACAAATGAATGTCCCCTTTCAGCTGACACTCCATCCTGCAAGACCAGGCCAAGCACAGAAGAAGGTGTCCTCCTAGGAACAACCCCAAGAGTGTGCAAGACCATCTGGTGCAATGCTCCTCAAACTCCAGGGTATATAAACTTATTTTGAGACCTTATTAAAACACAGGTCCCTGGCCACCACACCGAGTTCCAGAGTCTGTAGGTCTTGGCTGTGACCTGAGAATTTCCATTTTTAATAAGCTCCCTGGGAGATAGTGAGTAAGTGAGTCTACCCTGGCCCACTGAATATCACTGGTGCAAATCTTTCCCCGTTTACTTCTGCCACCTCTAGTCCCTTGTGGCCATTCTACCACACAACAGCATTGTCATTTAGGGAAACCGCCCGGCTCCCTACAGTAACACCGCGGCTACCCTCCAGACCTACAAACAGCCCCACAGTCGTGAGCCCTGAGGACACAGACCAAGCTGAGGGCTTCAGGGAAATAAAACATGTTTCTTCCAGGAGCTCATGACACTCAGAAACGTGTCCAGGAACAGCTTCCACATGTTTTCCCACAGTACTCTTTCCGTAGAAGTCTCCTGGGAAGAGTTGGCCCAGGGAGCAGGGCAGATGTCACACTCACTTCCAGAGGGAGTAGTGAGTCCCCACTGAGGACACAAGCCTGAAATGACTTGCACGTAACTCACAGGCCTCTCCTCGGGTGCCTTTCCTAAGCTTTGTGGCCCTGCACAAGCCTGGCCCTTGCCTGTGTCAGCCGTGAGGGAAAGTGCACCCACCCCGCTTTCCCCAGGGCAGCGAGAAGGGCCTGGACTTCGATGGCCTTGAGTTCTGATTCTGGCTCTCGCTGCAGCATCTCTTACTGCACATGCTGTTTCTGGGAACTCTATTTCTTCATAAATAAAACATGGCATGACACCACCTCACGTGAAGGGCTGCGAGAAGTTGGAGAAATAGTGTGTGCAAGCACAGGGCAGAATGGCAGCCACAGTGCCCGGCCCAGGAAGGGCAACCAGAACTGCCCCCGCAGCCCAGCAGCAGGCCTGGGGGCGGGTCTCACGAGGAGCCACCACTGTGCCCCAGGACTGTGGCCTCAACTCAGAAGTGACAACCAGTGTCCAGTGCTTCTATCTAGAAGACACCAGCTATTTCTAAAGGACTGTTACTGCTTCTTAAAACTGTCAAAAGACCCTCTATTTTTAAACGATTTTATTGATATAATTCACACACTACACACTTCACCTATTTACACTGTAACATTCAATGGTTTTTAGTCTAGTCACAGAGTTGTGCACCCATCACCCTAATCTATGTGTACAACATCACCCAAAAAAGGGGGGATTACCCAAAAGAAGAAATCCCAGGCCCAAAGCAGTACCTCCCTGTTCCCTTCGAGCCCTGTACTCTCAGCTCCAGGCAACCAGCAGTTTGCTTTCTGAGTCTACAGATTCGCCTCTCTGGACATTTCAAATAAATGGAACCCCAGAAGATGGCGTCTTTTGTGTCTGGCTTCTCTCACTGAGCAGAAGGTTTCCAAGGTTTGTCCCTGCTGCAGCATGTATCAGCATTCCAGTCCTTTTCACTGCCTTGAGTGGTTCTGGTACCCTGTCCTTTTTGTTTATTGGACATTGGCAAAATGTTGGAGTAAACAGGCTGCTCCTTGGGAATCTGTGGTATTTAAAAGACTCTAGTTTTTTTGTTTTGTTTTTGTGACAGAGAGAGACAGAGAGAGGGACAAATAGGGTCAGATAGACAGGAAGGGAGAGAGATGAGAAACATCAATTCTTTGCTGCAGCTCCTTAGTTGTTCATTGATTGCTTTCTCATATGTGCCTTGACCACGGGCCTTTAGCAGACCAAGTAACCGCTTGCTCAAGCCAGTGACCTCAGGGGTCTCGAACCTGGGACCTCCACATCCCAGTCTGACGCTCTATATCCACTGTGCCAGCACCTGGTCAGGCTAAAAGACTTTAACTTTTTAAATTTTGAGGACATTGTAGATTCACATGCAGTTGTAGGAAATGACACACTGAGATCTTCTGACCCTCCACCCACTGTCCCCCAGGGGTAACATCCAGCCTGCCTTTAGTACAGCCTCATTACCAGGAGGTTGACATAATCCAAGACCCTAAGTTATTTTCTTTCTTTTTTTTTTTGTTTCATTTTTTAGCGAGACAGGAAGGGAGAGAGATGAGAAGTATCAACTTGTAGTTGCCTCACTTCAGTTGTTCATTGATTGCTTCTCATATGTGCCTTGACCAAGGGGCTACAGCTGAGCCAGTGACGCTTTGCTCAAGCCAGCAACCTTGGGCTCAAGCCAGTGACCTGAGGCTTCAATCTAGTGACCTTGAAATCATGTCAATGATCCTATGCCCAAGCTGATGACCCTGCTCTCAAGCTGGTGATGTCGGGGTTTTGAACCTGAGATCTCAGCATCCCAGGTCAACACTCTATCTACTGCACCACCACTGGACAGGCTCAAGACCCCAAGTTTTGGAGACCAGCAGTTGGAATATCTGATCAGCTCTCAAAGGGCCCTTTTTATTTAAAACATAGAGAGCTAAAAAGTCATCACCACTGTCCCCGTCGAGGAATTGAAGTGGCTGAGCAGGAACCATGGTCCGAATGTGTGCTGTATGGGAGTTAGGCATGGAGACAGGAAGAAGCAGGAAGGGGGAGGCAGGAATAGTGCTTCCACTCACTGCCCCCGACCACCTCTATAAAGCCCCATAGTCACATACAGGGGGAGTTCTAGAAACTACTGGAGTCAGCACACACACTGTCCCCCTCCTGGGGCCTTGGCTCCGTCAGAATCACCCATCGCCCCTCTCCCTCTTCCAGAGCCATCATGGCCTTGGTCTCGAGCCTCTGCCCCTGGATGTGTGTGCAGCAGCCTCCCCCTTCCGTCGCAGATACACCAGTGGATCTGAATCAAAAGCAAGCCGTCAGGGAGATGACAACACAAACCACTGCTGGCTTAACAATGGTGCTCCCAAGCTGGCATCTACTCAGCAAAGCGCCGCATGACCCAGTCAACGGGAAAGGGCTTTTGTTGGGGAGAGATAAGAGCCCTTGGGAGTTCGGCTTGCCAGTTGGGATAACATGGTTTTGTTCTGGAAAAAGGCAGAAAAGGAAGAGAAAGCACCTGTCCCTGGGAATACAGAGAACCTGCTGGAAACCTTAGATGCCCGAGTGGCCACTTATGCATCGTGTGGCTTTGGACAAGATCTTCATTCAACCTCTCTGGCCTTCAGATTCCTCATCTGCAAAATGGGGCTCACCCACAGAGTTCCAGTGAGGTGAAAATGAGTTACTATGGGGACTGTTTGGAAGAGTGCTCACGACAGTACATGTTGAGCAAACACCAGCAGGAAGACACAGTGACATCCTGTAAAAGGAAGGTACCACACACCACCCTGGGACCTCTTTAGGTGCCTCCCGAGCACAGGCCAGCAGGGTTCTCTACTTCCCTGTGTGCACACAGCTGACCCTGAACAACATGGCATGACTGCGCGGGTCCACTCACGTGTGGATTTTTTCAATAAGCACAGTAAATGTATTTTTCCTATTATTTTCTTAACATTTTCTTTTCTCTAGCTTACTTTATTGTGAGAATGCATTATATAGTACATAAAACATACCAAACAGTTGCTAATCAATTGTTTATGTTACTGGTAAGGCTTCTTTCTCGTAAACAGTTGGCTATTCATAGTTAAGTTTTTTGGGAGTCAAACAGTTATACTCTTAAATTTTCGACAGTGAGGCAGGGCAGCGCCCCTAACCTGCGTTGTTCAGAGTCAACTGTATACTACCCCGATGACACAAAGAAGCATTTCCTAAGAGCAGGAACTATCCAGAACATTTGTGCCTGATGTTCTCATTTATAAGCTGGTGACAACGTCCCTCACACCATGTTTGTGAGAGTTCAATAGGATGGTGTTATTGAACTACAAAGTGCTGGCCAAATCTGACCAATGATCATTTCTAGTCTCTTCCCAGCAAGAGGACTGGTGCACAGAAGTTACTCACTAAAGCATGGAAGAGACGAAACATTCACACCTCTGGCAGGCAAGGCCTTGGCCACCTCTGATACTGGAGTCCTGGGAACAGCTTCCTCCAGGGGATGAAACACATCCATATAAGAGCCCTTGGAGCACAGAGCAATCCCATCCATTCACCGTCTAGACTCACTGTGCCTGGCTTTTAAATCCCAGCCCTCCTGAATGCTGAGGAGGGGCCCCTCTCCCTGCCCTAGGTTAACACTAGCCAAAGAAAGAATGGCCAACTTTAACCTAAGAGTAATTGGTATACTTCAAAAATGGGAATAATAATCAAAATAATTAACATGCATCAAAGACTTCCTGTGTGTCTTGTACTATTCTATACATCTCCCATGGTTTATCTCCCTTCGTCCATTTACCAGCCCCCTGATGTCGGAGCCCAGGTTGGCCCCAGTTTTCAGCTAAAGCAGCTGAGGGACCATGAGATTAAGTAACCTGCTCGTGTTACTTAAAACCCACCTGGCAGAGGGCCTGGCAGACAGAATGTGTGCAACATTCATACCACCTGCACCTCGGCCAAGGCAGGCCCTGGGTGGAACTCTGGAAGGTGGTCACTAATGTGTCCTGAGCTGGTACAACTATTGAGGGTCAGAGGTGGAGTGGACTCCAGAGCCCCTACTTACTCTTAGCGACCCTGCTCAAAAAAGTGGGGAGCGGGCTGAGAAGTGCAATGTGTCCGTGTCCCTTTATTGCTTGTAACTACAGCAAGCAGTTCAATAATTCAGTAAGCAGAGAGGAAAACAGTGTAACTAGCCTAATAGTCACAGGCATAGTAACACGTGCTCCTAACTGCTCAAACCTGGAGGCCCTGGAATAATCCTCTACTTCTCCCTCCTCAACTTTCTCCTATGTCATCCGGCTTTTAAAACTAGACAGTACATTCATACAAAAGCAGTTGTGCAGAACCCAGCAAACACTGCTAGACTCCTTAAGCCAGAATCTGGCAGGAATAGGACTGAAGCAAAATTCAGTAAAATACATTTATAAACCAAACAAACTAACTCCTGGGTGATCTGATGAGCAGCCAGCTTTGAAGGAAATAAAGAGGTAGAAGATATAAAATATGTGCCCTTAAAATATACTGCTCACAAAAATTAAAGGATATTTCAAAATGAATACGAAGCAATAAAAAAATGCATTTGATTTTTTTTGATTGAACAAGAACATTAGAAAAGCAAACAAGTCAAAGAAAGTTGTTCAATTATGCAAAACCAACTTTTATTTCATTGGTGAAAATGAACTGTACAAAAAGCTGAAAGTACTGGAGTATCTGCATGTTCCCTGATCCCTTAATTTTTGTGAGCAGTGTGTTCAACATCTAGTAAAAAAAAACCCAAAACACCAAAAGGGATTCTGCTTCCTCCTTGGGCTCTGCCCTCTTCCCAGCCTACCCTTTCTACCAAGTTCCAGAAAGAGCTGAATGCTGTCAACATCCCAAGTTCTCACCTCCCATGCCCCCTTGGCTCCGCCCAGTTCCCCTACGTGCTCCTGGTCCATCCCACCCCTGTCCCCCCACCGCCTTCCACGGCCATGGTGACCACCCACACATCTCAGCCTCCACGGTCCACACCACCCAACACTGCACTCTGGAGTCCAGCTCTGCCGGAGTGCTCCCTGGCTTCTTTTTACCCTTACAGTTTCAATGCTGACATCCCCCCTTGCTCTGCCCCACTTCATTTGCTTACACTCACATTTCTGACAGTTATTCAAAAGGTCCTGCGCGGGCATCTGAACAGGGTGCCAGAAATCCTTCTATGACTGGGCCACCAGGGTCCCCTCTTTCCTGCTTTTATTGGACCTCACTTCTCTCATTCCTCCAGCCACATCCTCCTGCCTCCCTTCTCATCTTCTTCCCCATTCCTCTCCTTCCTGCACTCTTCCTCAAGGCGTCTTGGGGTCAACACTCACCAGTTGATGGATTTGGGGACGGGGCCCTACTTCAGGTTCAGGTAAATCCCTGTAATAAGCAGTGGGAAGCAGGTGGTACCCACTATCACCTGGCAGAGCTGGCTCCTGTGGCATGAAGGCAGCTGCCCGTTCAGAGGCCAGGACTGGGCACCCAGGGATGCCCACACCTACAGCCCATGCCCTGCCCACCAGTGGTCCTTTCCTGTGGCCTGGGCCTGCTGGGATGAGGTACGCATTCCTTCCAGGATGTTTGAAGGAGACTCTAGGGGTCCAGGCATCAGGGCCAGAAACTGAAGGTGGGAACAGGATGGAGAGGAGGCACAGACTCCAAAGTCAGGCCTAGTTCTGATCTGAAGAGGACCTTGGAAAGCCATCTCCAGCTTCTCATTCCATTCTCACAATTAGTACAGGCATAACCAGAGCTCCCCTTTAGGTAAATGGAGCCACCTACCCAGAAATATTTTTAACGGGAATGGGATGATTGAACCATGGTATTAACATCACACCACCGTTTGCATTTATTTGCTAGCAACCATATCTCACGTTGGTATAGCTTTCTAGCAGTTCATAAGGGCTATCACGTGTCTTATCTCATTTGGTGTTCAAACTAAGTAGCCAGGACAGGTTCACGGTGCTCACGTCACAGATGAGGAAGTTGGGGGCCATGAGCCTCCCTGAAGTCATGTGCTCACTGACAGAGCTGAACCCAAACCTGCCCTGTTTAACAGCCTTTCTAACAACCACGCTCTTGCTATTTCTGTGAACAGCACTCACCTCAACATTCCATACCTGAACCTTTTCTAACATTGAAAACATATGCAGGATCACTTAAGTGGGCAGCTAAGGAACTTAACCCAGTGGACAGAAGGGAGGAACAGCCAACGTGAGTCTGTGAAAGTTAATTTGGGGCACCAGATAAAGAGCTTGTCAAAATGTCAGCAGCTCATAAAACCCTTTTCTTTGAGGCTTGGGGTAGCTTGCAGATGGCCTGCTTGCATGCAAGATCAAAGGCCAGGCTAATGAAATCTGTGCATGGTGATGAATGGTTGTTTATAATGTGTAAATCCTAACAGTGACAAACCAAACGCTGAGCAGAAAGAAATCCTCTCCTGACTCATCAAAAACAGCAGCAAGAGACTGGAAGAGCAAGGAGCCCATCTGTAAGCAGCATGGGGTCAACCTTCCCAGGAAGGGGCCCACAAGAGTCAACTGGTGGGCATGGGGAGAGAGGGCCTCCGTGGCAGGGCTTGTGCTCTGCTCTCCACTCTATGCAGAATGGATGTGCATAAACTAAATAAGTAGTTCCTGGGGGAGATTTCCTAGCACCTTGCATGGCAGGAGCACTGTGACTCCACCAGGAGTGCTTAGAGGACTTCATTTGTCTGCGTACAACGATGCTGCTAACTGTGCATGATCTTACTGACATAAACAAGTCTGGCAGACTATTTGCAAAGACTGTTTATTTAGTAGCTAGAAACAGGTTCACACCCAGGGACCCTAAGAAATTGCTCTATCTTGTTAGAGCTGAGAATCTGATTCCCAGGGAAGTTTTAGAAGTTGCGTAAAGATACATAAAGAGGTGTATGTAGCATTACCAGAATCAACCCTAGGTCTGAATCCAAAATCTGTACCACTTCCTTTACTTTTATATATATAGAATAGGACAAAATATTACCTATTATCCTGCCATCCTACCAATAACTCAATCTTGGTAATTATTACTCTTGCAGATCTGTCAGGTGCATATATTTTATGTTGGTATAATCCACAGGGCATGTTCACTTTTAATTGTGACTTTTTCCGTAATACCATTCTGTCTTAAGAGTCTTAATAATTCAATCTTTTCTATAAGAGCTATTCTTGGGGAAATCTACTCTCATTTTCTTAACCATAACCATATGTTGAACCTATAGACTGTCTCCGATTTTCCTCTATTATACATAATGTTCTTACAAATATAATCACACAAAGTAACTTTTCCCCTGTTTTGACTGGTTTTCTCTGGTGAGGGTCCCAAAAAGGGGATTACTAGATGAGCTATAGTTCTTCATACAGATGACCACACTGTATGCCAAGTGTTACCACTTTATGCTGCTACTGGCAACGCATGAGGATGTCATCCCCACCACTGCTTTTTTTTTATTTTATTGTATTTGCTTATTATTTAAGGGGCTAAAAAGCAAAGCCCTTTCACTAGACTAGACCATCTCTGTTTCAGGCAACCTTCCAAACTCAAATAGGGGACTGAGCAATCCCTTAAAGATCAGATCCACTGGCTATACAAAGAAGCTACTGACAATTTAGCAGGAATATGATTAAATGGCATTCTTTTTCTTCTTTTTAAAGATTTTATTTATTGATTTTAGAGATGGGGTGGGGGACAGCAGAAAGCATCACCTTGTAGTAATTGCTTCTCGTATGTGCCTTGGCCAGGCAAGCCTGGGGTTTTGAACAGGCGACCTCTGTGTTCCAGGTCGATGCTTTACCCACTGCACCACCATGGGTCAAGCGGCTACATCCTACATCGTAGTTCTAAACCCAGCTTTGTCCACCTGAGCCCTAAGATGACTCCTACCAAGGCCTTGTTGTTAGGCAGAGAAGATGTAGACAAGGCAAGACAGATGTGGGAAGCCTGGCCCCCAGGCACCAAGTGCACAGGGGGACACTGCCCTCTGTCTCAGCTCCATGCACGTTCACTGAAGAGGAGGTGCCATCCCCAGAACAGAATGATGAAATTGCAGCTGGGAAGAAGGAAGGGAGAGCCAAACGTGAACACCCCAGCCAAACTCGTTAGAATGCAAAGGTTCAAACTCCATGTCCATGTAGCATTTCTCTAAGAGATGTTGAAATCGTTGGCTAACTATGGGGGAGACTTCTGCTTCCTGTAATTAGAGGCAGAGTCTCAGAAGCAGCCAAGTTTATGGCATCTCATATCCTTGTACCATGCACTGATGAGAGAAACACAAAATGTTTCAACCTCACATTTCGATCCTGGAATCCCTCCAGCATCCTGAAGTCCTAAGAAGTGACTTCTAGACAGGGATGTTATATGCCCTCAAGCTTGCTGGCTCTCAAATGCCCAGCTCAGAAAGCTGCTCCTCAACTCAACCATCTGCGAGGCTGAACTGAAAGATGCCCTCATCCGTGAAAGGAACATCAGGGAACCAGAAAAAGCTGTGCTGTGTGAGAATGGCCCCTGGCGCTCCAGCTGTCCACACTGGCCTTGCTGGGAACACATGATAAATACCCTGGAAGTTCACTGTAATGGCTCCCAGCTTTGGCTCCCAAGCTCACCCAGGGATGGAGGTTCCAAGCCCTGCCAATGACTACTTCTAGGACTTCAGGCAATTGACTTAATCCCCCAGTGCCTCAAGTTTCCCCATCTGCAAAATAAGAGTAGCAACAGTGCCCGCTTCTTAGAAGAAGAGTTGAAGCATGACCTCTGGAGTCAGACTGCCTAGCCCTGCCACCCACTAGCTGTGTGCCCTCAGGATCCTCTACCCTCTCTGGGCCTCGATTTTCTTGCAAAATGGAGATAACAGTACTCAGTCTCAGGATTGTTATGCAACAGTATTTGTAAAGGGTTTACAAGAGTGCCTGGCACAGCTGGTCCTACATAAGCATTTGCCAAATAATTAAAATAGCACTGGATTGTTTGAGGACTCAAGGCTGCTTGACCCAATTCCTGGCATGCCGTCAGTCTTCGCCAAATGTTTGGTTTCACTTTGGGACAGGGTTTCGGGGCCACAGATTCAGGAAGGCTGTGAGGATGGACCCCCCAGGGCTGCTGTGGGCCAGGTGGCAGGGGCAGGGCTCAGAGGGACTGGCTCAGGACTCATGAGGAGCCACAGTTGTGGGAAGGAACCACATATAGGTACTGTTGAGAGGAGCTCCTAAGACAGGGCCTTGAATCATTCAGCTAGAACAGTGTTCTGCGTAACACCAAAACCAAGAAAAAAAATCTGTCCAGTCTACACAGTAAGTAGGAACTGGCATAAAATAAGAGATGTAAGACCCCTGTCAACAGACATAAGTGGAGACTTGTCACCTCCTTGGAATCTCGCCCCACATCCTTCCCAACCCCTGATAACAATTCTCCAATTAACGAATGTATGAAGAAGAAATAAATTCACCCCCCATGTTATTATGAATCAAACAAAACAAAAAAACTGCCAGAGTAGAAATGCAAAACTAATCACTGTTAACAGAATTCACATAATTCTGATCCAATCACCAGCAAAAAACCTCTGATCCTACCCTTAAAACAGCACTTCAATTAAATCTTCAACAGCCTTTTAGAATTCTGAAATGATATATATATTTTTTAATTCATTGAGAGGAGTGGAGGCAGAGACAGACTCCCACATGCACCCTAGGGATCTACCCAGCAAGCCCACTGGGGGTGATGCTTTGCCCATCTGGGAGCATCAGCAACCAAGCTCTTGTTAGTGCCTGAGGCAGAGACCATGGAGCCATCCTCAGCGCCCAGGGCCAACTTGCTCCAATCGAGCTATGGCTGCAGAAGAAAGGGAAAGAGAAAGAGGAAGAGAGAGAGAGAGAGAGAGAGAGAAGCAAGAGGGGGACGGATGGGGTGGAGAAACAGATGGGTTCTTCTCCTGTGTGCCCTGACCAGGAATTGAACCCAAGTCATACACACACTGGGCTGACACTCTACCACTGAGCCAACTGGCTAGGGCCGAAATGATATTTTTAAAAACCATTATGGATATGGGTTTCCATCCCCTGGGGCTTGGATGACACCTGGTTCCCCCTTCCCCTCCCCACACCCAGCAGGAGGTGAGTTTCCTAAGAGCTGCTGGCTTTCCTGAGCAGAACCTTTTCACCAGCACCTCTCACCAGGCACAAGTCCCTGCAACCAGGATACAGACCAAAGAGTGTGTGCACATGCATATGTGTGCCCCTGTGTGTGTGTGCTTGTAAGTGTGAGGGGAGTGAAGGAGGTGAGCTCCCTGCTCTACCTCCCATGGCTCTCAAGCTCTATAAGGAAATGGAGCCTGCCATAAAATATCATATTTCCCCATGTATAAGATGCACCTTAATTTGGGGGAAAGAAATATGAAAAAATGTATTACATAAAATTACTGAACTCAAGTTTTGTTCATTATAAAATTCATACAACTCCTCATCCATGCAAAAAAGTGGGAAATGCAAGTAAAAAAATCTACAACCACTGTATAAAATGCACCCAGGCATCCGGTTTTTAGACCCCAAATTTTTTGAAAAATGATGTCGTATACATGGGGAAATATGGTAAATTTCAGACTAAGAACCAATTACAGAAAGAATGCAGGGAAGTAATGAGTGACAGGGAACAGCCTGAAGGGACTCCAAAGGGACAAGTCAGACTCAGCTCTGAGAAGCTCCACCTTGAAAGAGGGGCAGCAGCTGGCTGTGTAGGGCCAAAATGAGGTGGCCAGGAAACATGTGAGTAATGACACTTCCTCTGTTTGTCTCAGTTTTCGGTTGCCTGGGACTACCAGACCAGATTCAGCACGGGACTGCCAAAAACAAGAATTACAGGGCTATGTGGAACAGCACAAAAAATAAAAGTCACACAACAGGCTTTCATGTGCAATACTGCGTTTCTCCTGGTTTTCCTTCCTGAGGGTTCCATGATGGGAAGGGAATCTAGCAACAAACTCCAGAACTTGCCACTTCCTAATTAGAGATAGACAGAAACGCACTTATATCCATAATGTGTAAAACTAAGTCAAAACGGTTCCAGCCAGAGCCCCAAGGTCATGTCAACAACAGGAAAGAACAAGGAACAAATAAATGAAACAGGATCATGTTTACATTCCTGTTGAAGTAGACAAACAAACCCTATGATCTGCTGACAATAACCCTTCTGTGAAAACATGGACATCATCTATGCACACACACCAATCATATAACAAAGACACAAGCGCATAGTTCAATTAAGAACTAACATATACACAGGACTTATACTATACTCTTTGCTACAAAGAATGGCTCTCGCTCTCAAATGCTCTGCTCAGGATGGGTATGGATGGTAAAGAAGAAATCAGCTATTAGATTGAAACTCAACCCAGAAACAAAAGCATGAGGAGCCTGGTCTCCATTTCACTTGTTTCAGTGTTACAGAATTCTTCTCCATACATCCTTTCCAAAAAAGGTTGGACGGGAAAAGAAGAGTTGGTAATGTCATATGTTGACTTGGATCTATCTGGGGTGTTTTCCTACTAGGAATTGAACTAAATTAAAAATCACAGCATAATATCTCTAGAGTCTGAACAGGGCCCTTATACCACCATCAATGCTGAAGACTAACTGTTCAATGGGTCGCCCCCCGCCCCAGTGGGTTAATGAGACTGAATAAAAGCCAAAGTCAATGTATCTGGACAATAGGTTTAAGCCTGATAAGGGACCCAGTTGTTCAGGGATGCTTTATTTACTTTCAACTGTGTGGACATTTGAAGAGTTCAGGTTCCTTGCAAACGCCAGCCGGCACCACTGGACATAAATTCAAACACTTCCTCACTTTAGGTTCTCTGCCTCCCCAGGAATGACAGGACTAAGGAAGTTACCCAGATGCAAAGGAGTGCTCCAAAGGGACATTTCTTCTTATAAAATTCCTTTAAGAGCAAAATTACTCTAATGCCAAAAAACAAAACAAAACAAAAACCCACCTTGGAAAATCAGAAAGAATTGAAATTTTCCATTATTCCATCACCCAAAGAAAAATACTACTAACATATTGATGTGTGTCTATCTAATCCTTTTTTCATACTCACTTATTTATACACATATATATTCTTCAGAAAACTAGATCATCGTAAGCTTACAGTACGTAAATTATACTTCAATAAAGCTCTTAAAAAAAGTATTATCAAACTGGACAGGGATCATGGCTTGTTTTCTTCCAACATATATTGTGAACATGTTCATATTAATTATACTTTCCACAGTGGTTTTTTAATGACTACATGCTATATTTTCCTAGAAATAGCCAAAATTTACTTAACCTATCACCTATGTCGGTCATTTAGGTTATTCCTAATTTTTTCTCATTATATATAATGTTATGATAAACACCTGTAGAACTAAGTGTTTGCACGTTGATTATTCTGCATCAAGGTGTATGAATATTTTTTGTTTACAAAATTTTAAAGCTTTTATTAGCTATTATCTTAGTCCCTTCCAGAAAGGCCTCACCAGTGTAAATACTACCAGCAGTTTATGAGTGCCCATTTCACTACAACCTAGCCAACACCTGGTATTATATATAATTCCTTTTAATATCAGAAAATTAAGTGGACAAGAACTTAGCTCATTGTTACTTTAACCTTATTTCTTTTATTACTCATTTAGTTAAATTTTTTTTCATGAGTTTAATAATTATTTCTTTTGTAAATACCTTCTTCGTATCCTTTTTTTTATTAAAATGCTTATATTTTTATCAAAATGTTTTACCATACTTTAAATACAATCATTTATAATAAAGGTTTTTTTAATGCATGGCACATCTAATTTCCTACTTATTGTGTTTCTTTTCATTATTTTACTCTGATGGTTTTAATTTCTACGTAATCAAGTGTCTCCATCTTTTCTGATGGCTGCCTTTGGAGAAACAGCTAAATTATATGACTCACCATCTGGATTTTCTTCTGGTTCTCTTTGACTTTGTTGTTAAATTTAACATTAACCCATATGAAATGTATTTTGGCTATAATGTGAGGGAAGGAGGTTTACCTTTGTATTTCTTACTGTGACCATGTTATAATTTCACCTAGAGTTTGGTTATAATTTCACCTAGAGTTTGAAATATTACTTTTTTCACACACTAATTACTTAAGATAAAGTTGGTTCCATTTAGTGAATTTTCTACTTTATTCTATTGATGTAAAAATCTCTTCTGCAGCTAGTGCCACATCATTTTAATTATTACATATATATATATTTATTTATTTATTTTTTACAGAGACAGAGAGTCAGAGAGTGGGATAGATAGGGACAGACAGACAGGAACAGAGAGAGATGAGAGGTATCAATCATCAGTTTTTCCTTGCGACAACCTTAGTTGTTCATTGATTGCTTCTCATATGTGCCTTGACCAAAGGTCTTCAGCAGAACGAGTAACCCCTTGCTCGAGCCAGTGACCTTGGGTCCAGGCTGGTGAGCTTTTTGCTCAAGCTAGATGAGCCCGCGCTTAAGCTGGCAACCTCGGGGTTTCAAACCTGGGTCTTTCGCATCCCAGTCCA
Organism: Saccopteryx leptura; assembly: GCF_036850995.1. Classification (NCBI taxonomy): domain Eukaryota; kingdom Metazoa; phylum Chordata; class Mammalia; order Chiroptera; family Emballonuridae; genus Saccopteryx; species Saccopteryx leptura. Next base: position 267,783,837 of record NC_089503.1, on the reverse strand, counting down.
ACGCTCTATCCATTGCGCCACCACCTGGTCAGGCTTTAATTATTATATTTTTGTCATTTCAAAAATATCCAGCCAGGAGTCTCTTGCCTACTTCCTATTTCTTTTTAAAATTATTTTCTTGCTTCTTATCATCTGTTGACTATCCCATCTAAACTTCAGTCAAAATGTCAAAAAAACCCAAAAAACACAAAAGCACCTTTTGAGGTTTTGGTTTAGATCCCACTGAATTTATACATTAATCTCTATAGAATTTGCTTCCTAACAATGTTGTCTTTTTATTCAGTTTAATTTATCTCTTAATTTATTAATGTCTTCTCTTGGATCTCATACATAAAAATGTTTTCTTATAATTCCCACTTATTTTGTATTTTATGTTCCTATTATAAATGATTTTTTTTAATTGAGAGAGACAGAAAGGGAGAAAGATGAGAAGCATCAACTCATAGTTGCATCACTTTAGTTTTTCATTAATTGCTTCTCATATGTGCCTTAACCAGGAGGCTCAAGCCGAACCAGTGACCCCTTAATCAAAGCCAGCGACCTTGAGCTTTAAGCCAGTGACCTTTGGGCTCAAGCCAGGGACCTTGGGATCATGTTGATGATCTCACGCTCAAACTGGCAACCTTGGGGTTTCGATCCTGGGATCTCAGCACCCCAGGTTGACAATCTATCCCACTGCACTCCTACTGGTCAGGAATAAATGGGATTTTTAAATTATATTTTCTAATTAGTTATTTCTGGCATACAAGAAAGCTATTAATTTTGAATATATATTGTAATACTGGTCATCTTAATAAACTTTTTTCATAGATCCAATATTTTTTCAGTCAATTCCTCTGAATATTTAAGGTAAACCATCTAATCATTTTATTTTTCCTTTCCAATATTTTTACTTCTCATTTTTCCTATCTTATTACATTGGTTAGGACTTCAAAAACAGTGGAACAATAGAGATAAAAATTGACATTCTGGCCCCTAACTCATTAGAGGGGAAATACAGTAAAGTATTTGTCGGGCCAGTGCTACTGTTCCTGTCCAAGGTCCATGGTCCAAGGACTTGGTGCAAAAGAAGTACAAAGCAGAGAAGGCAGCAGTTTCTACACATTTACTAAAACTGAACAAAAAGCTTTTGAGAAACACATAAGATACTGAATACTAAAATAGACCAAGTGAAGACAATACTAATATTTTCTAACGTAAACACAAGACTTGACAGGGAGAGGATTAGAATGGAGGTGAGCAGATGTCAGACTTTCCGTTAGCCCTACAGTGAGGAGGGCTCAAAGCACAGTGACCTCAGAGCCCAGGGTGGGAGGCTGAAGGGCGGGTCAAAGAGCCAGCCTCTGATTTCCTAGTGGGGTAGCCGGGTTTTTCCTCTGACTCTCACAAGAGGGAAGCAGGCTCCCTTATTCATTCCTTCACCTCCTCTTTCTGCAACTACATCCATCTCCAACTCCTCCAAGAAGCCAACCAAGACCATCCAGATGAAAGCTGGCCACTTGCCCTTCAGACCTGGCAAAGTACTCATCTGGCCTTGACCTCCTCACTGGCATGACTTTCCAGGACACAATGACACCTCACTATACACCTCTGGCCACCTTACTCCTCACTTAAACTCCACAAAATTGCTACAACGAATTGTTCTCAAGGAAACTGGTTCTAGATTCTCGCTCAGGGCCTGTATCTTCCGGCTGTCATATAATAGTGAGGATCTTAGCTATGTGGTCCCCAAACAGAAGGAAGACTTAAATGTGAACTTAAATGAGGGATGGTGGCAAACACAAGCAGGTCCACTAAAATAATGAGAAGCAAGAGAGGAAAGAAGGGGAGGAGGCAGGAAAACAAAGAAACAGATAAATAATCCCATACTAGAGACCGATGGAGTTTGTTAAAAGCCCAACACTTTGCACGTAAGCAGTACCATAACATAGATTCATAACAACTGAAAGTCATCCAAAACCTTAATTGACGTTTCATCCCCTTCACTTAAAAAGTATTTTTCCTCAAAATAGTTAAAAGTGCTTTTGTTTTAACGGGTAAACTTTTCAGGAAAGGGTACAAGGGACCTTTCACGAAGGAAGGGACTTAACATTTCTTAGGTGCCAGGCCCATGGGTGGTGCTGGTTACACCACCAAATTCAAGCCACACAGTAACCCTGAACCACTGTATTACAAATCAGAAAACTGTAACTTGGAATGACCCTATGATTCAGCAATTCCACATCTGGGTATATGCGCGAAAGAATTAAAAGCAAGGCCTGGACTGTTGATAGCAGTATTATTCACAATAGCCAAAAGGTGGAAACAACCCAAGTGCCCATCCACAGACGAGTCGATTTAAACATGTGGTATCTACATAAAATGGAATAGCATTCACCCTTAAAAAGGAAGGAGATTCGACACGTGCCACATGTGTGGAGACCTTTAAGATGTTATACTAAGTGAAATAAGCCAGTCACAAAAAAGACCAAATGCTGTCAGATTCTATTTACACGAGGTAACTAGAGTAGTCAAATTCATAGAAACAGAGAATAGGATTGCGGTTGCCAAGGGCTGGAGAGAGAGGGTGATGGGGGGCTGTTGTTTAACAGAGTTTCAGTTTAGGAAGATGAGAATGTTCTGGAGACGGATGGAGGTGATGGTTCTCAACAATGTGAAGGGACTTAGTGCCACTGAGCTGTGCACTTAAAAATGGTTAAAATGGTAAACATTATGTTATGTATACGTTACCACAATTTTTTAAAAGAGAGAAGGAATGAAAAAAGGAGGGAGGAAAGGAGAAAGAAAAAACAAAACAAAACTATGGCTCGAAAAATATATATACTGTGCAGCTGGAAGGCAGTGAGACCAAATACCGTGTGGCCAAATCCAGAGTCCAAGCCCCCTTTCCCCCTTCCTACAGGGCGCCTCCCGGCACCCCAGCCCCACCCACCTCAGCCCCGGAAGCCCTGCCCTCACACAGCAAAGGCACCATGGGTGCCCTCTCCTGCCCTCCAGCAACTGTCAGTTGCTAAGGAGCCACCTCTGCCTGATGTCCCAGCATACCTGCCGCCCGCACCTGCCAGCCAGGGCAGCCAGAGCCCTGGGTAGCATCTCAGAGGACGGGCTGGGCTGTGATGGAGAAGGACAGGGCTGAGGGCTGAGGGCTGAGGGCTGAGGGCTGAGGGCTGAGGGCTGAGGGCTGGGGACCGGAGACTGGAGAAGAGCTGGGAAATGCAGGTGACCAGCTGACTGTCAGCAACTATCAACAATCAACACTGCCCCTGCGTCAGCCCTTCACACCACAACTTTTGCTAATACCCAGAAACGCTGATTTCCTTGTAAATTCTAAAGCGCACCAGACTCTTCCTCACCCAAGCCCGCAGCCTCAGCCCATCCACACACCACCTCTCCTTTGGCCAGACAAGCGCTCCTGCAGACTCCAGGATCAATTCTGACCAGTCTGAAAGTCTAGGCTTGTACAGGACCCGCTAGGACAGCCTTCCCCTGACTCTCTCAGGCAGTTTAAACATTTCTTCCTTTCTGTTGCCCCTGAAACTTAGTATAAAAATGATTATATTTTATTGTAATCATTAATTTGTAGATCTCCCCAGTAGCCTGCAAGTCTCCTGAAGACAGGGCCCATACCTGCAGTTCTAACACCTGGACCAGTGCCTCCCACGTGGCCCAGAAACACCAGATGAGTGGATCAATGGCGAGATGAATGAGCTGAGTTTTCTTAGCAGTAGAAACCACAATGCTATGCTAATTGGTGTGGTTAAAACATAGCAATAGATGTGATGGCCACGGGAAAGTGACCACATCCCTCCTCCTCATTCTCACCCTCCACCAGCTGCCCATGAGCCTCAGCTGTCTGACACAACATCCTCAGCTCTCTTCTCACAGATGCTCACTGCTGTTACATCGTCAGAAACATCCAGAAGGCAAGGAGGGAGGACATCTCCACGAAGTGCATGGACTGGGGGCACACTTCATGCCTGATGTCCCTGAAGACAGCAGGACACTGGCCAGGGAGCCAGACGAACAGGGTTTCCCAACAGGGTTTCCATCCTCATTTGGCCTCATCATTAGTGGAGTGGCCTCGGGCAAGCCACTTAGACTTTCTATTCTGCAATTTCCTCACAGCAAGTGGAAGATTATTTTATAGGGAGGTCTCAGAAGAGACCAGCATAAATGCAGAACTCAATGAATCTTGCTCCAGGCTGTGAGGGGGCATGGCCATCTCAGGAAGGAGCAGACTGGCCTAGAAGAGCCCCAACGCTGGGCGAGAGTGCCCAGGCCGGCAGTTCCCAACAGTGTGCATGCTAAGTCAGAAGAGGGACACTGCAGCAAAAAGGCCACAGGGCCTCTGCCCAGTTCCCTCCCTGGCTCCGGCCCATTTATCTCCCCACCCCACCAGAAAGCAGAGCAAGGGATATCATAAAAGATGGCAAAACGGGACTCACCTGGGGCCACCTACTTACTGAGAAAGGAGCAAGTCTGGAGGGGACGCTGTCAGCCACTCCAGCAGAGAGGGCCAGGCGACCTCAGAGACAGGCTGCAGGGGTGTCGGTGGGGGAGGGCAGAGGCCTGCTTCCCTGGGACATCCCTGATTTCAATACTTCTTCCTCATCACTGTGAACATCCTACTTTTCATGTCAGATGTCTCCACACAGGATTAGGAAAACATATTCAAAACCATGTTCTCACATCATAGATCAAGTATGCTAAGAGTCAATGAAAAACTGAACTGGCCTTCAGCGAAAGCCTAAAGCCTAAAGCCCAAACCACAATGAGGTACTCACTGCCCCCAGGATGGCTGTGGTCAAAACAATCAGTGATAACAGGTGTTGGCAACCTTGCGGAGAGACAGAAGCCTCCCTCCCTACACTGCTGGCGGGAACAATAAATGGTACAGCCACGGCAGAAAACAGTTTGGAAGTTCCTCAAAAAGTTAAAGATAGTATTACCCTAGAACCCAGCAAGTCCATTCCAAGAGAAAACATATGCACATGAAAAACCTGTTGATGGGCCTGACCAGGTGGTGGCGCAGTGGATAGAGCATCGGACTGGGATGCAGAAGATCCAGGTTCGAGACCCCAAGCTCACCAGCTTGAGTGCAGGCTCATCTGGTTTGAGCAAAGCTCACCAGCTTGTACCCAAGGTCGCTGGCTCGAGCAAGGGGTTACTAGGTCTGCTGAAGGCCCACAGTCAAGGCACATATGAGAAAGCAATCAATGAACAACTAAGGTGTCTCAACGAAAAACTGATGATTGATGCTTCTCATCTCTCTCCATTCCTAATTCTCTCTCTGTCTCTGTAAAAACAAACAAACAAAAAAACTGTTGATGGCCTGACCTGTGGTGGCACAGTGGACAAAGCGTTGACCTGGAATGCTGAGGTCGCTGCTTCAAAACTCCAGGCTTGCCCAGTCAAGGCACATATGAGAAGCAACTACTACGAGTTGATGCTTCTGCTCCTATCCCCCTTTCTCTCTCCCCTCCTGTCCATGAGTGAATATTAATCACTCACAATAGCCAAAAAGTGGAAGCAAACCCACGGCCATCCACTGATCCATGGGTGAGCAACCGGCAGTACCCTCCCTGCAACATACCACCATCCAGCTATGAGAAGGAACAGAGTATTGACACAGCACAACACACAAGGGCAGTGAAAACACTGCTGAGCCAAAGAAGCCAGACACTGGGGCCATGTGTTATGTGATCCCATTTCTGTGAAACGCCCAGAATCAGCAAGTCCAGGGAGCCTGAGGGTAGACTGGTGTTTGGTGTGGGTGGGGGAATGGGGAGTAGTCTGAACCCACGAGGAGTTTCTTCCTGGGGTATAAGAATGTGCTGAAATCAGACAGAAGTGATGGCTGACTGCACAGCTCTGTGACTACACCAAACACCACTGAACTGTATCCTTTAGAAGAGTGAATTTTATAGTATATAAAGTATACATACATTTTTAAACGAACTTTAAAGAGTCCATATAGTGTGTGTAAGCCAACACACAATGCAAAATAAATAAATAAAAGAGGAAGCAAGCATAAAGTAATGAGACTGTTACTCAGCATCTTTTTAATTCTTTGAACAAGCAACAAGAACAGGCTGTAAGGACCAAAAAAATGAGGAAAGGAAAAGGCCAAGCCGACCCAGGAGGAGGGAAAACCACCAGGGAAATCCCATTTTCAGCCCAATCACGGACAGAAAACCTGTCAGCCGCTAGAGGCCACCTTTAACTGCTACAGAGAAAATGGACATCACGGACTTGTGTCAGGGAAGCAGACGTGCACAGAACGAGGCCCTGGTCACCTGACCCGCCAGAATGCAGACATAGATGTTCCGATGCCCAGTCGCACCAGCTGAAGGACCCAGAAAACATAGCTGAGTGAGCACTTCCCATCCCATGACACAGAACCGATGTTCACGGACCAGCTTTTCCAGTCCGTCTTTCCTGAAGCCTTGCCATTGACTGACAACCCACAGTGCACCACAAAGTGGGGCGGTAGCACCTCCTTCAGCAGTTCTCTGGGAAGTAAACCTTCTTTCTTTAGAGAGGAGTTTGGCAGTGGGAATGCCCTTTGCATCACCAGCATGCACTGTTGGTAATGAGCTACACAAGCAGCACCAGGATAGACAGAAATGCGCACCCAGGAGGAAGGGCGCAGAAGCTTCAGCGGGCCTGCCCGCAAGGTCACACCACCTCCTGGGCCTGAGGCTCCCTGCTGCAAAGTGAGGAGATGGCAACAGACCGCCTTGAGGTTCCAGAGCAGCCCCGCCTGGAGCTTTCAATCCAGTGCTGGCCCACCAGGAATCCACCAGTGATAAAGACTTGGGTGTTGAAGCTTTACCTGCTTGTTGCAACCACCATTATTCCAAAGTACCTTTGTCTATAACATAAAAGAAGAAATGATCAGCTATCTTGAATCTCCCACTAAGCAAGATATAAAATTCACCAAAGTGGTCTTGTGTTTCTTTTTATTTTCTTCTTCTTCTTTTTCCAAGTGAGAGGAGGGGAGATAGAAAGACAGACTTCCACATGCACCCTGACCAGGACCCACCTGGCTAGAATCCATCAGCCCCTGTCTGGGGCCAATGCTCTGCTCATCTGGGGCCATGCTTGCAACTGTGCTATTTTTAGCACCTGAGGCTGAGGCTCTATGGAGCCATCCTCAGCACCTGGGTCAATGTGCTTGAACCAATCAAACCATGGCAGCAGGAGGGGAAAAGAGAGAAAAAGGGGAGGAGTGAAGAAGCAGATGGTTGCTTCTCCTGTGTGCCCTGACCAGGAATCAAACCCAGGACTTCCACACGCAGGGCCAACGCTCTACCACTGGCCAGGGCGGATCTTCTGTTTCTTAAGTAAGATGGAAAATACATCTTCATAGGGTGGGTGGTGGTGGGGGAACTCTTCATTAAACAGCTGAATGTTTTTAGTAAGGAAAGAACTTCAGGTGAGGGTGTGCCTTTTTAAAGTGGCATGCATACACACACACACACACACACACATTTCAGGGCTATGCTGACCACTGTAATTTGTAATTTTTTCTTGATGAAAGAAGGCTAAGAAAAAAAGGTGTGTGACAACACGAGAGAGCTGGTAGAGTTAATAACACAAAATATATGTAGCACTTCAAATGTCCAGGGTCTGGGTGTTATGATTAAAGCTTTTGACTGTTAGGAGCAAAACTGGACTGCAAGGCCTGACACTCCAACCCCTGTGGTAACCTGTCCTGCCCACCACCTCCCTGAGTCCTTACAGAAATCTCATTAGGCAAGAAAGGCTGACCCAAGCCCTTCTGACAACTCACAAAAACGAGACCGTATGTCCAAGCGAATGAGCGGCAGACTACGGCCAGAATTAAGGTCTCCTGACTCCCAGCTCCAGGAAGATGTGTGGTCATGATATTTAGGCCTCAGATTTCTTCCTTAACCTCATGATTCTCCCTGGATTTTCTCCATGAAGGAAAAATAATACACAACGGCCAACCCAAACCTGAGAAATTACCGTATTTTTCGCTCCATAAGACGCACCTGACCATAAGACACACCTAAGATTTTATTTTATTTTTTTATTTTTTATTTTTTTTTTTGTATTTTTCTGAAGCTGGAAACGGGGAGAGACAGTCAGACAGACTCCCGCATGCGCCCGACCGGGATCCACCCGGCACGCCCACCAGGGGCGACGCTCTGCCCACCAGGGGGCGATGCTCTGCCCATCCTGGGCGTCGCCATGTTGCGACCAGAGCCACTCTAGCGCCTGAGGCAGAGGCCACAGAGCCATCCCCAGCGCCCGGGCCATCCTTGCTCCAATGGAGCCTCGGCTGCGGGAGGGGAAGAGAGAGACAGAGAGGAAAGCGCGGCGGAGGGGTGGAGAAGCAAATGGGCGCTTCTCCTATGTGCCCTGGCCGGGAATCGAACCCGGGTCCTCCGCACGCTAGGCCGACGCTCCACCACTGACACCTAAGATTTTAAGGAGGAAAATAAGAAAAAAAAATATTCTGAACCAAATGGTGTGTTAAAATATTGAATAAAATACCGTATTTTTCACTCCATAAGATGCACGGGCATTTTCCCCTCTACTTTTGGGGGGAAAAAAAGTGCATCTTATGGAGCGAAAAATACGGTATTTGATTTCCCTCCCTGTCCCTGTGCCTCCTCAGAAAATGCCACCTGCCTGAGGTGCTTCCCTGCCACAGAGCGGAGTCTAATGAGCCCGATGAAAGACGAGACCCAGGCAAGAAGGCCTGTGAAGCTGCTTGAGTGCCGGAGCTCAGCAGGGTCTGGCTCTGCGTGGAGAAGTGCTCCTGGGCCTCCCGGAAGACAGATTCAGTTCAGTTGATGAGCGCAGGACAGCAGTTACTCCTCCCGCTCGCTCTCCAAATGCCCCCTGAAGGCAGGGGGAAATCTAGGTCACAGAGCAATGCTTCAGGGGAGACATACTCGGCACACCATCCTCCTGGTGAGCAACTTCCCCTGAGGGCACAGCCTCCTGCTGGGTGACAGAGGTTCCCTATCAGATCACGTTCTACCTTTATAATACAGAAAAAAAGTACTTTTAATTAAGAGTTGGATAAATGAGCAGGATTACACTTGAACACCAAAATCTTTCTGTTACTCAGGGATGGATCCCAGCCTACCCCCAATCACAAACTCCAGGTGTGCATCTGGGATGTCCGTGAAGCACCAGGCCGGACCGCATTCACCAGCATACTTTATTTGCTGAAAAGCACAGGGCTCCTTTACCCTGGGATCTATGCTTGTTGTTGGCCTGCAACTTGGATCAGAATTCCAGGCCTAATTCTGGCAAGATCCATGGCTTTAGGCAAGTCATCCGGCTTCTCTGGGCTTCGCATTTCCCCCCCGTATGGTATGAGGAGAAGCCCATCTATCTTCAGGGTTGACATAAAAGTTAGACACAGTGTGCAAAGGGCTGTGAGGCTCACAGACCCCCAATAAACAGTTTATTACCTGCTCCCTCCAAATGACCTTTTTTCTAACCATCTCATGTGCAGAGGACAGTCATTCATGTGGATTCCTGCTACGATTCCCTACAGACCAGTGAAGGGGTCCAGAGAGCAGGCACTACGCCATTCCCTTTTAGGTCTCATCAGAGGACAAGAGAAGTCAACACAAGCCCCTGAGATAAGAATGACATACAAATACATGGGTTTACCTGGGACAGTCTTGGCATGCATTATTGTCCTGGAGTAGATGTCCATCTACTTACAGGGCTGAAGCCCCCATCTAATAGTGTAAAATTATACTTTAAACACATGCCACCAACACGAGGCCTGAGCTGGGGTACAGATTTCATTTAAAATTCTGAGTCAAAAATTGCACTTCCTCAATGTGAACTGAGGAATGGAATTAAACCTGAAGGGAAGGGGGAGGGAGCTGTTGGGAGGGAGAGAAAGGGAGACATAGAGGGAATACAGGAAGGGGGGGAATGCATTCGGGGAGACACTAGAATCTATGTAAACACAATACATTTAAAAAAATAAAAAAATAAACTGTACTTCTTCCAAAATGCTAAATCTACCCCATTCCCCCGGCTCAGAGTGGTCCCCAAATACCTGTCAACTACTAGAGCATAGTGTCCTAACTCAGTGACCTTCTTGACTTAACTATGGATATGTTCCCCTTCCCCCATGATCTCTGTGGCTAATAAACAAACTGTATAAATAATAATAACAAGGATCACCAGCTGAAGGACAGGAGGAGATGTGGCCATCAGAGCAAGAGCAGCCATCTGTCCCTACTAGCTTGTGACCAGGACTTCCACCTCTGAGGGTCCCACATCGCCGATGCCACGAGAGGATGAGTCACTCACCATGCCTGACCATTCTATCAAGACTGTGATGCACGCTCCTCTGAGTGTTGGGCCCTGTATGACTAAGTGCTTCTGTAGCTGAAAAACCCTTTGGGGAAGGATCTGCCACCAGTGCGGCCAGAGGACTGACCCTGGGCCATGCACGGGACGCTCTGTGAGCTACAGGGCTGTGCAAAGGGAGATGCTGACCCAGGTGCAGTGGGAACACCGACCTCTCTGAAGAGACCATGACAGATCCACTAGGAGAAACAGGGAGATCCCCAGAAACGACCAACTCTAAAGTTGGTCTCATTTGAATTCCTTTTTTGGCTGAAAGTTCAAACCTAAAGGAGTTATTAGCTTGATGAGACATTTCCTGGTGACACAGCTTTGTGTTTGCAGGACTGGGTTTGTTGTCAAGAAATTTGGGTCTTAAATTCTCCAGCAATTCTTTGAAGGGGAAAAAATGTGAAAAGCAAATTTTGGCGGGTTTTCTGTATAAGAACCCTTTTATACAGAGCTGCTATTTCCTGCTGTGTTCAAAACACAAACTCTATTGCGTGGGCTTGAAGATGACGCAAGCCTTGAACCCTCCTCCTGACCTTACCAAGCAGCAACAAAGGGAGACAACCTAACTGGATTCAGCTGCTGTGTGACTGCACCCTTGGACCAGCAGAGATGAAGGACTAGATAGATGAAATAAATAAATAAGGTAGGCAGGTTAGATGGTAGATATTATATTAGATAAATGATAAGATTTAGATAGACAACAGTAGCTTAGATAGCTAGATATATAAACTAGATAGGATACATCAGTGGTCGGCAAACAGTGGCTCACGAGCAACATGCGTCTCTTTGGCCCCTTGAGTGTGGCTCTTCCACAAAATACCACGTGCAGGGACAACCTCGATAAGGAATGTACCTACCTATACAGTTTAAGTTTAAAAAATTTGGCTCTCAAAAGAAATTTCAATCGTTGTACTGTTGATATTTGGTTCTGTTGACTAATGAGTTTGCCGACCACTGGGAGAGATGATAAATTATAGACATAGATGACAGACTGGATGATGACTGAGAATTAGATGTTGGATGGATAAATACCTAGATAGATTCACATAAGTACCAGAAGTGTCACAGTAACTATCTTTAGATAGTATGGTACAAATAATATCACTCATCACATATCCCTGAGAAACAGGAAATCTGTTGTCTCCAGTTTATAACATGGAACTAGCCATCTGGAAAGATTTTGGGTGGGCACACTCAAACAAAAAGTACTAGCAAGGGAAACTAGACGTAGATCTTCTGATGCTTGGAGCGTGCCCATCCTGGCCTGTGGCCACCTGCAGTCTGGCCCTCTGATGCGGGTGCAGAGCTTTCCCCGGCTGGGAGAGGGGCCGGGACCCGGGTCTCCACAGCTGCCTCCAGAGCCTGTGAGTCTATGTGATTACCAGGTTCTTTTGATTCTTCCCTCGCAGGCTCCCCACAAGGAAGGACTCCAGTTCTGACCTATCATTAGAGGGAGAGTAGGTCATAAACACCACTGATTCAACGCAAAGGCAGCAGGGCTTTCTCAGGGAAACCAGCACAGCAGGTGGCCCAAAGGGCTGGGGATGGAAGCCCCATTCCAGCTGCACTCTGCCTACATCTCTCCCTCCCTCCCTCCCATCCCAACACCAGCCCTACTCCTGCTCACCACCTCTCATCTTACTAACTCCAAGTCCTAACCACTGTCCCATTTAGCCAAGTAAAACCTCAGGACACCAAAACCAGCAACTGGTGGGGGGGGGGCGCTGATGGTGACACTAGCTCTCCCTGCCCTGCTTCAGAAGCTTCGAGAGGGCACCTGGCTACCAACCCCACCATCACCCAGGTCACAAAAATCTCCTCTCCTCCCCTTTAAAGAGGACAGGGCACAGCAAGGAACGGAGGGCAGAGGTGTGACACCTCTAGCTTTCAGAACACCTTGGCTGACATCCACTCAGTTTCTGGGCAAGTCCAACTGTTGGAACTGGTACCTGGATCCACAGCTCTTACCCTAGATCTGAAAGTACCAAAGCCCAGGCCCACCAGGAACAATGGAGCCAGAAGTTCTGGTCTCTGTATTTTATGAAAACTCCACGGGAGATTCTAGTGTGCACTCGAGATTTATAACTACTGCCCTGGCTCACTGCAAAATCCCTTCCACCAGAGAGTCAGCCTCGGCCACAGAGACCCAGCCCCCACGCACCCTCTCGATCATTAGGGGACATTTAGTCACATTCAAAGAAAGCTGCCTCTCAAATAGGTTAACCAGAACTCTAATTTCTACTCACAGCCCTGCCGCTGTATCATCACTATAGCAGTAAGACAGACTAAAAGCAAGGAATTTGGGTAAATGGCTTCACCCAACAAAAGCAGCAAGCCAAAGGCAGAGCCCTCAAAACCCAAAGAAATAAATAATCACTTTCCCAAGAAGAAATAAATAGATTGTCTCAAAAAGGGGAAGAGGGAAAGAAGAGGAGAGGGCCTCAAATGGAGTGGGGTGACTTGGGGCCAGAGCTAAGCACAGTAGATAGGAAACTGCAAGTGCCTTGGCCAACCACTCCCCAAAACACCTTTTCCTTTAAAACACGGAGTACCATTAATTCACTAAAGAAAGAGTATTCCCCTATTATGGGCTTTCACAAAAAGCAGAGCAAACCAATGCAAACCTACGCAGGGGAAACGAAATGAGTGTTCTCTCTCGGTTCCCGTCTTGAGCAGAAGGAGATACACTAAACAAAACCACTGAGAAGTTTCAGTGTGGTGGTTAGGAGATTTCGGAAGTTACAAAGTGGGTATGTTCCTTCTTACTGAACATGCTTTTCCCTACTCCCCCACATGGGAGCTGTGCAGGGTCCCGGCTTGGCAGGGAAGCTGAGCAATGGGAGACAGGCAGCGAGGTAGTGGGGTGGTTTCCTAGCTGTGCTGCCCATGCCGTTGGCTTCCCCAGAGGGGCTGCTAAGAGAGGCGGATGGCGAGAAAGGGAACAAGGCCCTGGGCTCCCCCACAGCCCACCGTTCCTGCCAGAGCAGCTCTGCCTTAAGACGTCTTATCTGCCAGGTAAGATTTCATACAGAAAAAGGGTGGCCGCAGAAAAACAACGTGAGAGCGAGCAATGGAGAGGAGGTTTGGGTCCCACCTCAGTTAGCTGCTGGCTGGACAGCCGGCACAGGCAGTGGCCGTGTGTGATGGAGGCCACATAAAAAAGGAAATCCAGGAGTCTCTGCCTAGGCCACTCAGCTGAGACAGAACGAGGTATCCTTGAACACACGTGTGCCACTGCAGTTCTTACCTAGCCAAGCGGAACCCTGAGCCCATGGGATGCTGACCATTGAGAGCCTGTCCCTCACGTCCTAAGGCGAGGAAGACTTCATGAAGCCCACTTTCCCCACAATCTCTTTGGCTCTGGCTATCACTCTGCGCAACAGGCTTGACAGGAAGTCCCCAACAGTCTGCACATCCCACTCAACGGGAAGCCAGAGAATAGTCTCTGGGAGCATCGAGCACTGAAAACCGCCCCCAGTATAGCACTCACAGGCAGAGCCAGGACTGAATGGGGGGCGGGAGTGCAGGAGCCATCCTGAGAGGAAGACCCATGCTCTATGTGGGCTGTGGAGATCTCCAAAGCTGCCAGCTCTCAGACTGGGAGCAGGCAAGAAACCTCGGGAAGATTAGGGTAAATGCCAGTGTCTGTGACATAGGACATCGGGATCCAAACAGAAATGTCCTGCTCTGGAAGGGCCTAGCAGACCCTAACCCCACCAGGCTAGGAGGATAGGAGGTGGAGCCCAACCCAGGGGCCTCCATCACAAGAAAAGCATGTAGTCAAGTGCGTGTGCTGGGCCTCCAGGAACGGCTGTGCCATTGCTTAGGACACACTATCTTTTTCACTGTCTTCCTCCATTCTGCTCAGCACCAGGTGTTAGGTGATCAGCCCAGGGAGTGGACAGATTCTTCCAGTCCAGCCATTCATGGCTGACATTTTCTCTGAAACTCCTGAGCGGGCCCAGTCCCATGGTGTCTGCGTGCAGAAGTCACTCGTGTCCTCAGGCGCAATGTATGAGCTCAGCCACGTAGGACCGGAGGGAGCAGACAGAGAGCCTATACCAACAGCCATCGGATAACGTGGCTTTCTAATCACCAGGCCACGGGCAGATTTTGTGGTGACAACTCTGGTCCTAGACTTTGAAACTTTAGTCTGATGTGGTTAGGCTATTCTGTCAACATTTTCTAACCCAACTCAAATGAATGATGCAAAGGGAATAATCAAAGTATCAATTACAGACACATTCATATTATGGCGTGTGTGTTCACACACGTGTACTCGTCAGAAGCAAGGAGCAAACCCAAATGCCACAGGGCTGAAGAAATGACAAGCAGTGGTGTGCCAGTGACACCAAGCCACGTCTCCACGGGAAAGCCCAGCCAGCAGGGCCCAGGCAGCCACCTTGCCTGCTCTCAGACTGCCAGCCACAGGGGCGCGGCTCTTCAGAAGGAGCTGGGACAAGCCCAGGGGGTCTGGGAATGAGCACCCAGTCTGCCTTGGTGCTCAGGGCCACTCCTCGAGTAGGTCTGCCCCTGCGCATTCAGACACAAGCTCTCTCACAAAACAACCAGCATGAACTCTGCTACCCCCACCGCCTTCGAGGACAATCCAGATGGAGGAGCAGTCCCCATCCACAACCTCAGACTAATGCTGTGCTCTGGGCTGTCCCTCCTGCCTCTCTCCCCCAACGGCTGGCGGCAACAGAGTGGCTCATGGCAGAGACTGGGGAGTGGGCACAGGAGGGGGGCAGAAACGGGGACACTGGTGAAGAGACAGCAAATACAGTAACATCGGACTGTAAGCTCTCCTCCTGCCCCAGGATTCTCAGTCTGCTGGCATCACTCAGATGAAGGAGAAAATCAAGTCCTATTAGCATATCCATCCATCCCTCCATCCATCCATCCATCCATCCATCCATCCATCCATCCGTCTGTCCATTAATCCCTCCGTCCGTTCATCCCTCCATCCCTGCATCCACCCATCCAACAGCAGGTAGTAATGGAGGGCCTCAGGAGTGACACGGCAGGGGGCAGAGGGAGGGAATATTAAAACGAGACAGAGGAGCCTTGACCAAAGTGTAACACAAGATGAACTGTCCTAAGAGCCAGGGGATAAAGGCCCAACTTTTGCCAAGGTGCCTAGAAGCAACAGTAGGTTTCAGTGAACGGGGCTGAGCAGAGGCTTTGAGACAGAGGTGGCAGCTAAGCTGGGCCTCAAAGGATAAAGAAGGTTGCTGTGGGCAGAGAGAAGGAAAGGGCGTTCCTGACTGAGGTGACAAAGTGAGTGCAGGCTGGGCAGCAGGACCTGGCCACGTCACAGAGGGCTCTGCTCCTGGGCTGCACTGTCCGAGCAAGAAGAGCCACGGAGGGTCCCTGAGGAGGGAGGGATGCGATCGACGCTGTGTTCGAGAAACAGCCGAGGCTGCAGAGGCCAGATATGGGGGTGGGCAGTGAGACACTCAGAAGGCAAGGAGGTGACTGAGGTCTGAGTCAAGGGCAGTAAAGAAATGGGTGTAAGAAATAACACAGAGACAACAGAGATTCACTGCAGCCCAGGGTGACTGTGGGTTTAAGCCAGCATGACAGTGAGGGTAGCCTACCCAGGGCTGCAGGGAGGTGACTGAGGCATCCCCAAGACCCACTCGTCTGGTCAATGACGAGTCCAGAGTTCAGGAAACAGGGCCCTTCCCAGTGTGGCAGTAGCTGTCTGTCCTTGCCTCCCCTGTGCTCAACTCCCATCCTGATCTCTGCTGGCTGGCGCCCAAGGGGAGGGGAAGACGCCGGGGTTCCATATCCTCTAAGAGAAAACCTGGGATTCAGGTGAGCAGAAATGACCATCGGGCTCTCATCTCTGAGCTGTGGCTCCTGCTCTTTGGAGATATAGACTTCACAGGGCCGGCATGGACCCCAGAGATCCATACTTTCAGACAACAATCACCAGATTCAAATGCAGATTCACAGGCCCCACCAGCAGGTTCTCTCTGCTTCCATAGGTCGGGTGGAGCTCGGGAAGCTGAGTATTTTAAGATGCACCTGAGTGATACCAGGGTACAGTCTGCTGACAGTGCTCAGTCAATCCCTGCTCCTAGCAAAGGTCAGGTTGGACCCTTGGCTGCTGAAGCCTCTTTCCCTGGGCCTACTGAGAAAGCAGAAATCCCGTGTGTGTGTGTGTGTGTGTTTGGGGTGGAGGTGGGGTCTCTGGAGATGGGAGGTTGCTGGCCCCTAACATGAGATGAGTAATACTAACTTCCACATCTGAGAGCTTACTACTATGGCGGTGCTGTTCTGACGCCTTCAAGTCACCATCTGCAACACTTTCCCCATTTTGCTGTTGAGGTAACTGAGGCTTACAGACAAGTCATCCAGCTGGTGGTGGTGGAGCCAGAGCTGCAGGTGTGTATTCCACGCCTGCCACCTGCCTGAAGCACAGGGAGAGTGCTGGCAAGTTATGACCTTCCCTGGCCTCCATCTTCCCTTCTACAAAATGGAAAGAACCTTTCCCACCTGCTTCCTGCAGGCTCTGGGGTTTTATCAAGGATGACTGCAACACCACAGAAAAGCCAGCAGCATCTCCCCCAAGCAGCACCCTGCTACCTCCGGGACCCTACAAGCAGTCTGCATGCTGCCTGCAGGGCATGTCTGGAGCCTCTGCCCACTCATCACTGGATGGAGGGGTACAGGGTGTCCCTTCTGCCCCGCACTGAGTGCCCTGTACAAAGGTCTCACTATGCAAGTCTCAACAGAAACCTCTATTTGATGGCAATAATATTATGTTCTGAGGCTGACGTATCACTTCTACTTTTAAACTGGGAGTATTCGGCTATATCTTCTGCAGGCACTGCCATTTCAGAAATGGAGCCTCCAGACTCAGAAACTCGAGACAAAGGAGGTGCATGCTTTGTCTGCAATTTTGCACCTGAATCTCTTCCAAGTGGTCCAAGCATTTATTTTTGGCCTCGGTGCTCGTTCAGGAAGCTTCGATCTCATCGAAGAAGCAGAGAGATCGTAGATACCAATCTTTCTCTTTGCAAGGCTTCCCCACTCACATCAAGATTTCCTCATCTGCACTATTACCAGGAGATATCCTGAGGGAAGGCCAGGCTTGTAGAATTCTCTAGAGCAGTGGTCCCCAACCCCCGGGCCACGGACCGGTACCGGTCCACAGAGAAAGAATAAATAACTTACGTTATTTCCGTTTTATTTATATTTAAGTCTGAGCGATGTTTTATTTTTAAAAAATGACCAGATTCCCTCTGTTATATCCATCTAAGACTCACTCTTGACGCTTGTCTCAGTCACATGATACATTTATCCGTCCCACCCTAAAGGCCGGTCCGTGAAAATATTTTCTGACATTAAACTGGTCCGTAGCCCAAAAAAGGTTGGGGACCACTGCTCTAGAGGTCAAGAAGCACAGGTGGTAATTTGTAAAAGGAGTTAAACATTTTTCTCTGGCTATAAAAGCAGTGGAGTTTGATGTGTGATAACTCTGATCACATCCCTGCCATGTCTGATGACTTTTGTTCTCTGGAGTTCACTCATTTAGACTAACTAACTGCCAACTCACACCCTGCATTACAAGTGGTAGCGATCTGCTCAACTGAGCAGGGCAGGTGCTCTCACGTCTCACTTCTCCTTCATGTCTCTGCTGACTATTCCAGGTCCCCAGGGCCAGGTGCTGGACTCCTGGGGATGCTCCTGGTCCCTGCACAGAAGGAGCCACCTGGAATGAAGGGAAAGAAGGCCATGGAGGAAGTCAAGGAATCAGCAAGACGGGATGTGCCACCTGGCGAAGGTGGCAGAAAGGGAAGGCACAGAAGGAACAAGCAAGAGAGGGACCAGAAGGTGGGTCCAGTGTGAGGAATGCAGAAAACATTTGGGAGTGACAGAGAGGAGAAACAGACCAATGGGGACTTTCAAGTATGTCTTAGGAAAAACAGGCTCTTCTGTATCTATTGAACAAAACACATTTTATTAGAGGTGCACTGTCTTTGAGCTCAGCGAATCGTCCAATGCGGGATCATCTACTGTAGATCCTTCAGTGAGCCAACAAGCAGCTAAAGCCCAAAGACTTAGGTGACTTGCCAAGGTCACACAGCAAGTTAAGTGTTGGAGAGCGACCAGAACTGCAGATTCCTGGCTGGGGACATTTCCACCACGCAGGGCTCCAGCCCAGCCACTCCTCCAATGGCAGATATCACTGACCACTCACTCAGGAAACATCAGCTGTGGCTTATAAACATGCTGTGATCAATGTAGAGCCGACAGAGACCCCATACAAACTCCATACCAGAGGCAGATCATAACCCTGACCTGACCTTGCAGGCTGACAGTAAACAATCTATGCTTTTCCAAACTCCAAATGTGGCTCCCCAGCTGGCCTTGGAGGAGGGGTGGAAATGCCAGGGGTGCCAAGGCCATCCAGACACCCTGAAAAAAGAACTCTTCCTACTACTATGCCAGGGTCCCAAGGCGTGTGTGCAGGGCCTCCCTTGAGAACGCCCCCACTGAGCTGGGCAATGTGGCAGCAAGAAGGAGCTACTAAGGCTTGAACTCGGTCCTTCTGGGCAGTGATGAGAAAGCTGAACCAGGAGAGTGGTCCCTGATCCTCAGACACACAGAAGACTGGGATGGAGAGAACACCAGGAGGTGAGCATGTGATTTAAAATGCAGGGGAGCTCAGACAAGGAGGGGATAGCAGGGCAACGTTCATCTAGGTGGTAGCATAGGAAAGAGAAGCTTCTAGGCAAACCCTGAAGTCACAGGTAAAGAGCCCTTTGTCCTGAAAAATAATCAGTTAAGACAGGTTTTCCTAAAGCATAAATAGCTAAGTTCTTTCAATGCTGACACTTCTTCTGAACTGCTAGCTTTTCAGACAGAGTGTATGTTGATTTTTATTTTTTGGATAAAAAAATTTTTTTTAACATATCTGTCTCTTGGGTCACTGTGCAGCTTGCCTACCTCCTCAAAAACAAAATGGTATTTGTCAAAGGGATAATCAGTAGGCATGCTAGAAACTGACCATTCACAAGCAAACTCCTAATATGTGTGCTATGACCCCCCAAAATGTAAATATATTTTAGATTTGGTAGAATAAAAAGCAGAAATAAATCCTTCAGAGTGAGACATGAAGGGCACCTGGCTGTTGGTGGAAGCAATTTTCTCATCTAAACAATAATTCATATTATCTATGGGTCCTTCTCCAAGCAGGACTGCCCAATTCCATTGATGTCAAATGCAGGCCAGGAAGAACTGCCCCTATTTGATTTTCTTATCAGAAGGATAGATTCCTGGTGCAACCTTCGCAGCTCCGCACCCTCATTCCAAGAAGATGCACCCTTAGGAATTCTTTAAAAATCAGAATTGAATAATTATGAGCAAGAATTCAAAATTGGAAACTTTGAAGATTACTCTGAAGGTTTTCAAAGTAACCGCTATCACATCACATTTTCAAGTTAATTTTTGTCTAAAAGTTCTCAAACAGAGAAAGCAAGAAACCACCCTTTTTATCACAGTTCTCTAAATTCATATTCTCAAATTCCACTGGAGAAGTCAGAGTTGGACAGAAAACGCGAGTTAGAACACAGACAACCCCCAGCCCGCTGCATGCTCCCCCCTTATGTGGCGGACCAATCCGGTACTCAGTTCAACAATTTCTAGAAGGAAAGAGTCCAACAACATAGACTCATTTTCCCATGATAAAGGCTCCTGGTGCTAAGATTATTATTTGAAGCTGTCTTACTGATCATGGTGGTTCCACCAGCCAAGGCCGCCTTGGTGCCTTGGAAGAAGTCATCAGCAGAAGTCATTCCCTGGTCAGGCATCTGGAAGTGGGTGTGGACATCAATCCCTCCAGGAATCACCATCCTGGAATGGGCCTCAATGGTCTTCACGCCTCCTGGCACAATCAGGTTTTCTCCTATTTGCCTAAAGAGAGCGGGTGACAATGATGGTAAATGAATTGTCCTCCAATCAAATGAAATCTGACAGACACTTCCATCAAGCCTTAACCTATCCTTCCCTAGACTTCCCAGTTTCTGTAATTATTCATAATGTGCACTCCCCATTCCCTACTCTCAACTCAGAGGCAATGCAGTGCTTACTAGAAAACAAAAGTTAAATAAGGTATCACAGGCCCCATCAAAGAGGCTTAGTTTAAAAAAAAAAAAGAGAGAGAGAGAGAGAGACTTAGTTACCAGAAAACCCCTAAGGTCAAGTGATAACAAGGTCCCAAGAAATTTACATAAAATGCCACTACACTTTCTCTACGTACACAGGGTTGAGCTAATTATCCTATAGCCATTTCCTCCAAACCTGGCTGCCATCACAAACACATGTTTTTACCAGACCCTTTGCAATATAGAGAAAATAGGAAGGAAGCAAATCAACAAATAAATAAGTGAACACTATGATTAAAACAATTTGAAAATTTGGAAGCAGGTCATTAGCAACTCAGACAACAAGATAGGAACACTAACATTCCTTATGTTGAGGGACATGGATTCATTTCCAATTAAAAATCATCTGTGCTACATCTCTCTACATGTTGTTTAAAAAAAAGTAATCAAGAAGTTGATAAAATTCACAAACAAATTAGTGAGGACCAAAAATAGCACTCAGGCTTGTTCACTTCTCCACCAGTGTCTTTCTGTTAGACCAGATCATACTGCCTTCTAACTGGGCGGAAATGGACAGGCACATCACGGTATGCGAGAACCTGGGGCTGAGTCTGTCAAACGCACATGGAGAGAACATTAAACGTGGAAATGGTAAGACCTATTTTAGGTTCATAAATCGGGGTGTGAGTTTCCAGGCAACAGACACATCCACTCATTTTCCACTCCTCAGGACCCATTTACTGTAGCACTTGATGAATGCTGCTTATTCAAAAGATGTCATCTGCGGCAGTGTTTGTCTTCAGACAGATGTAGCTATTTCTCTTGAGCCCTATGAGCTATTCCAGTTAGAAGGGCACAAGGATGCTGGTATGTACTACCTTAACCCTCTAGAATCCAAAATATATACCATCATGCAATAACTGCTCTGTTGTTAGTAACACAATACACAATCAGCACAAGGACAGCCTTATTGGTGTTTGTTGGCACTTAAAGAATGAAACCTAAAATTCCCTCAGGATGAGGCAATAATCTGTCTGTGTACTTAGTAATTCATTTGTTGTCCTTTGGCCCTAACCACTTGGATTCTTGATTCAGAAAGGAGATGTACTATCTGGATAGAAGAAGTACTCCACATTTGTGTCCTTTGATTGATCAAGCCATGTGAACAACTATACTGCTCACAAAAATTAGGGGATATTTCAAAATGAATAGGCAGCGATTAAATATCCCCTAATTTTTGTGAACTGTATACATTCTAGGAAAATC